>NC_138660.1:954473-1554473 GCF_964273445.1 Streptopelia decaocto
TGCAGAAAGTTTAAGAACAGTCACTAAAATTTCCCTGTAGTTACTTTCAATTTTATGAAGGCTATGACTGTTCTAATACTTGTCAGGTGCTGCTTTAACACGCTGTTGGTGCTAGAGCACAGCGGTTCAGTGGGTGACAGAGTGTCCATAAAACAAATACTATATGTAAATACTTAATCTGCAATATCTAACAGGGTCTTAGATCCTATATAGAGCACTGTAAAATTAGAAGTCACTTAACCAGAACTTACAAGTTGTTCTAGTAAGTCTCAAAATATTGTAAGCAGCTGTTCTGTAGTGACTTTGTTTTATTTTGGCAGCCTCTGGGTCTTTGGGAGGTTTGGGCAAGGAGGGGGAAAAGCGGCCAAGAATCCAGTAAGAATCGGTAATCCCCGACAGAGAGATACTGTTAGGAAAATGGTGTCTGACATGTAACTTCAGCTTTAATGGTTTAAAATCCATTTAGCTCTACAAAGTTCTTTAAGGTAACGTTATAAAAAGTACATAGTTAATAGATCAGATGTCCAGGTAACAGGCAGATCCCAGATGTTTCTCCTCTGCTTGATGGACTGATTACGGTTGTGCAAGAAGCGCTGCAGCAACAACACTGATCAGAATGACATGGATGGCTTTGTTGCCTTTCGATATTGCCCTGTTATCCTGCTGTATTATGACGCCACGATGAAATGGGATGTTGGTGGTTAGTTTTGAGGTTGGTTGTAAATGGACTTCAGGGTGGAAAACCGAAATGAAATGGAAGTTTGTTTGTTTTTCTTTGAATTGGGTATTGAAAAGGTGCTGGACAGCATTTGTATTGGTATTCCCTTGGCAGCTTTTCTCATTTATGGGCACGTTCATTTAATGCTTTGTTTCCACAGTGTTACTACTGTTATCCCAATTTAAACGATTAGGATGAATACTTACAAATTTGAATCATTTTGTCAGAGATAGAATTGCAGGAAAGGCAGTGAGCACTGAGCTAGAGTTGAATATTTGCACTTGCTTTGTTATTAGTAGGCAAGATATTGAGGTGCTGTCGAGGGTTAAGATTGCGGGGTGACAATCAAACCCTGGCAGATGTATTGTTAACCCCCTCTCCCCCCCACTTCCCCCTCTTTGCCCCTCCCTCTCCCCCCTTCCCACTCAGGACAGGCGATCGGGAGGGAGAGAAGAACAGAGAGAAGAGAGTTGGAAAAATTAAAGATGTTTTACTAATGCTACTAATAAGAATAGAGAAAATAATACAAAATATACAAAACCAATCTTGAAAGTCTCAGCAACTGCAGAGCCGGCACCCGAAGTCCTGGACTGGACTCTGCAGCCAACCGGAGCTGGATTCAGTCTCTCACTAGGCCTCAGTTCGCAGGGACGACCAGCCAGATCCTCTCCTAAGGTCGGCCATAAGGAAAAAGGGAAAAGGGGAAGAGATCCTCGTGGTCTCCCACTTTTATATAAAGTATTCACGTGAATGGAATGTTATACACAGTTGGTCAGTTTCTTGGTCACTTGTTTCTCGTCGCCCCTCTCGCGAGATGTCCATCCATGCTTATCAATAGGTTTGCATTCCATTGCTATGTTACCAAAACATGTGTCTGGTTCTCCAGGAAAATGCAGTTAATATGAAGGCTTTAGCTGACAGGCAAAATTCACTGAAAGAGAAACTTGTTTTTTAGCAAAACCAGGACAGGTGCGGAGCCAGACGTGGGTACCTGAAGAGAAGTCCGGGTGTAGCTGTTGGAAGGGATCCACCTGGCAGCGTTCCTGAGCAGCGGGGCTGGTGATGCCCTTGTGACAGTGTCTGTTCCGAGCCTTGGGAAGAGCTACAAGACTAAGATGCATTTACAATTGAATTAACTCGAGTTGTACTGTTTCCCCACCTTGCCAAGCGTGGGTGGAACTGGTGCTGTCCCTCCCGGCCGTGGTGTCAGCAGTCCTGAGGTGGGAAGCATTAGGCTTTCCTGATGGGAGAGGTCGTTTGAGTTCCTCACCATTTTGCTGCCTCTAAATCACTCGCTGCATCTGTGACAGGGCTAGAAATGAAACGGAGGGCGCCAGGCGTCTCTGGTCTGGAGAGCTGGAGCTGGCAGGTCTGCCTCGGCCCGCTGGGGAAGCCGGGCCTGGCTCCTGCTTTCCAGCTCCAGCACCGATTCAGCATGTCTGCAGCAAACATTTAACAGTTTCTCCCACTGTGTTTGGCTGAAATGTTGATTTCACGAGCTGATTTTGTATGAGTGTTTAGCTCTGGAATTGCAGGACCAAAGGGAAAGGATTGAGAGAGACCAAGGACACAAGCAAGCGTGCAGAAAGGATGCTGTCACTTGAGAGTAGAGGGCTTTTTTCCCCTCTTAGACAGACCTAAATGTTGGAAGCCAGTTTTTGAATGTGAAGTGTCTAGCAGAAGTCTTGGTTTAACCAAGACTTATGCTTAAGTCAGAAAAGATGCTTAAGGCCTGTTGGAGTTGGAGGTATGGTACTTGAATGATTGCAGAGAACTATCTTTGTAATTTGTCACTGACCTTGGTTTGTTTAAATATTCTAAGATTTGTTATTGTGATAGTTATCACCAGGTAGGGGATGTGTTTAAATATGATTTAATATTTATATCAACTTAGCGCTATGAACATCTCCATGTTGTAGGGACTGACAGACACAACAGGCGTGAAGGGAAGGTCTCTTCACTTACTGAAGGCCTCACTGGAAATAAAGATTCAAAAGCCTTTTCAAAAATCACGATAATGCAAATAAGAATTGTTAATGTGACTTTTAGAATTTAGAATTTACAGGTGGCTTCTCATCGCTTGGAATAACAGACAGTCCTGTAGCGGGAGGTGGCTGCCCCTCCTCGGGGCTGCTGCGTGCCCAGCTGTGCCCAGGGCTTCGCGCCTGGCGGGAGGAAAGGGGGATCCTGCTGCCGGAGTCGTGCTTGGAACCGCACGGGCGGGCAGTGCCGCGGCTCCTTGCTCCTCAGTGGTAGCTCTTCATTAGACCTACCCCAGCTCTACTCTGGGAAGGCAAAGCCAAAGAGCTGTTTCCTGCGAGGTGAAGGGAGACCCTACAGCACGCTCCCGTGGTAAACGTATAGCCGTGGCTCCCGTGGTTAGCGTGTAGCCGTGGCTCCCGTGGTTAACGTATAGCCGTGGCTCCCGTGGTTAATGTATAGCCGTGGTGTCCAGCGCGCTCAGAGGAGCAGCTTGGCCTGTTGAGGAGGCCATATGTGCATGCCTTGGATCCGCTCTTGCTCACTCTGAAAAGTAGTTTGAAACATTAGTCATCTGCAGATATCCTGAAAATAATTTCTTTATATGCATAAAATAGACTTATTTTAGGGGCCTAAACAGTGAATCTTTTTGTGTTTCTCGAGAAACACATGATGTGACTCCTGTTTAAGCTCCGCTTCCGGGCTGTAGTTTCTTCCCCAACACCGTGGGGAGGCCTGCTGCCTCAGGCCCTGGGAGCCATCAGAAATCAAACACACCTTCAATATTTGCCATGTTTGTGATGAAGGAAAATTTGGGGTGTTATTGTGCGTAGGTGTCCACGATATTCAGTGTGTTAAACAGTGCACCTCCGTGCGTTTGTACAGCAGGATGGCGGTGGCAGGGCCGCAGGAGCGCGGGGCCATCCCGCTGGGCCGGTTTGCTGACACCAGCCCCGCTCTGCGCAGAAGGGTGGGAAGCGACGTCTTCCTGGGACAGGGCGTTCGGGACAACACGGGTTGGATTTTTCTGTCTCAAGTACAAAGCAGCATCATTCTGTAAATGTCTGGGTTTTTCTCCCTCTCTAGGGTGCCAAGCAGATTGGGGAGCGCAAGGAGACTTTGTGCAGTCAGTATGTTCTCCGCCGAGGCTGATTTTGATGTGAGTTTAAACCGAGTTCCACAGCTTCCCTGCCCCACTAATCACCAAAATCCCTTCCAAACCGTGTGGAACTTTATAATAGTGATGGTTACAATGTGACTCAAGGTAGTTGGGAGCCATATGTATTTAAGGGTGAGATTAATGATAATTATATTCCTTGAATGACCTACAGTAATATTACCTACCTCAATTTATTATTGGGAGTTTGCTTCCAAGTTTACTTGATAATTAAGAAAGTTAAGATGAAAGCATGCTAACGAAGTACATGAGTAATTAAGTTTCTGCTGTCTGAGATCTTGATTTCCTCCTTGTGGGAATATGGGCCACGCTCCACGTTGGCTGTTTCCAGTGCCCTGTTTGCTTTAGTGTGGGTTTTGCTTTCTCTTTGGTTGTTGGATCTTTTGGTTCTTCCTTTAATTAAAGGAAAAACAAAAGCGGAGATTCACATTTGAATTACTGTATAGCACCAGCTGCCCAGATTCCAGAAATACATGCCGTGCACCCCCTGTGTTTTTTGCAATAAGAACAAGTGTGAGGAGAACACTGTAAGTTTGAGGTATTTCCAAGGACTGGAAAAAGCTTGAAAAAGCTTATTTACCAAAGAACTAGGTCGGCCTGGGAGTGAATTAGAGTGTTCTCAGGTACTTAGATATTCATTCCCTTACAGTATTACTATCTTTCAGCCTCTGTAGTGAGAATGAAGGTTACAGATTTCTAAGCATAACTATTCATGTACACATCCAAAGTTGTATCTGGTGTCCACAGTTTGGGAACATCCACATGTTTCTGCTCTGAGCACAGAAAATCAGGAACTGGGTGGCTGCACTCACCCAATATCAGACCAGTAGTGTGGAAACCCAGGCGCCTATTTATTTAGCCAATTGTAAGCAACTAAAAAGACTTTTCTTGATTCTTTTCGGACATTTTTGACCTGGCACAAATGAACTTTCAGCGTTGCTAACCAGAAAGTGGCGGTGGTTGTGAAAGGTGTGCGACGTGCAGCCCGTTGGCGGGCGGAGGGGCAGCAACGCGCCCCGCTGCTCTCGGTGCTTTGTGGGCGTGAAACCTCCAGCTCGTGTCTGCGCGCTGCGCTGCTTGTGACCAGGCGACGGAGACCCAGCCGGTCCGGGCTGGACAGCGCAGGTGTTAGGTATCCTAACTGCCTACAATAGAGTTTTTAGTATAACTTCATGACCAAAGCCATGTTTGTGTGCTTAGACTCTTATGAATCTGAACTTGACTTATTGTCTCGTTCTACAAATGTTTGCATGCTGAATTCCCTGTTCTTTTGCGACCCCTAGGAAACCAGGGCCTTATTTAAGCAAACAAGAGCAGAATTTCACCCCAGTCTACATTCAAAATATTTCCCATGCACCGAGTAGTGTGTTCTTTGTCCTTTTTAAAAACTGTAATTCCACTTAAAAAACCCTCCTTCTTTAGGTGGTGTTTCAGATGTCTAAAATGTAAACTTCTTCTTCTCTATGGGTGTTTCTTATCTCAAAGTGATCCTGGGTTTATGTAAATTGTGAATACTATCTTGAAATGGCAACGGATCTATATAATTTTATGCAATTATATGCAGTAGTTTCTTCCCGTTCTATCGAGAGTTGATGTTCTGCTGTATGTCAGTGCCGGTAAGGTTGGTTCGTACCCAGCTCGCAGCCATCGGGGCAGTGTGTCCTGACGGCCGTGATGCGCAGCGCACACGCTGCTCGCTGCCTGGCCGGGCCCTTCACAGGGTGAGGCCTCTCCTAGATTTAGTTTGCATTTAACAATATTTTTCTTATGAAAATGACACAAGAACATTTTTCCCCATGCTGCCTGCAGGATTTCGAGACAGGCTTGTGAGCACAGCGGTTTGAATGGCTGCTGGCACACGGTGACTTGAATAGCAGAAGTTCCTTTTGGTGACAGTTTGAAGAAGAGGAGAGAAAAGGAAAAAGAAAGAGGGGAGAAGGAATAACCAAAGTGACAGAGCTAAGGTGGAAAGCTGGTGCCAGCAGCCGGGAAGAGGAGCCCCCCGGGGGTCCCTCTGGTGGGTCCTGCTCCAGATGTGCCACCGGCCATCGCTCCGGACGTGGGTGCCGAGGTTGTGTCCTCCGCCACTGCTCCGGGCGCGAGTGCCGAGGCTGTGTCCCCCGCCACTGCTCCAGGCTCCACCAAAACAATGTCACTTAGATGAAGCCATCACTTTTTTTGTGTGTTTAGTTTTACAGTGGATGCCAAGAGCTACATAAGCCCCTGAACTATGTTGGAACTGGCGGGAGAACAAAGGTGCCCTGAGCTTCCCTTCCCTCCTGCCCTCCCTGCATTCAGCAGCTGGTGAACTGGGTGAGCCCTGGGGGCTGTGGGGCACTGCAGGGCTGTGTGGTCCAGGTGTGTGAAAACATATATTCTAAGATGTAAAAAAAAAAAGGCAGTTCTGTGCTTCAGGAAGCAAGACTTCTGTGTTGCTTTGTAAGAACCACAGTGTGCTGCAGGAACTTGGAAAAGAGAAGCATTAGTTCCTTTGGGTGGCCCCACCCTCCGCGCTTTGAAGAAAGATGGAAATATTTCTCGCTGGGCTCCAAAGGTTGGATGTAAAACATATGATCCGAGTAGACTTGAAATGGAATCAATTTGAAACCGTTACAATTTTTATTCACTTGAAACTGGGTCAATTTCAAATCAATCTCTTTGAAAGATTAAACACGCTTAACTTCAGAAAGGGCTTTTGTGATGATCCATCACGTCGCTCTTAAAATGAACAAGAAGGACTGATCCAGTAGAATGCTGAAAAAGGGGAATTCTAACAGGTAGGGGCGTATGTACTCAGCTGTGGCTCCAGCTTTCTTTCAAGGATGGGTGTTACTTTAAGTCCAATAACCATCCTTATGGAAAAAAAAAATGTTTTTTTCAAAACCCTCAGGAAAGGTTCAGTCTGAAAACCAGTGATTGCAGGTTGCAGGGAGGATTAGGGTAATTTATTTCAGTCACCAATGCAACCCAGGTTCTATTTGTCTGTCCTTCCCACCTCGTGGCAGCGGTAACGCGGGAGGTGCGGCACACCCGGGTCCGGATCACCGCGCTCTCTGGTTGCTGCGCCTGCGGGCGTTTCACAGGGAACCCACCGCGGGTGCTCCAGCCACGGGGTTCGGTGGGTTTAGTTCATCACCCAGCTTTGGAAACACACACAGCTCCTTCAGAGAGCCAGATCTTACATGGTGGACCTTTTTTACCATCAGATATGAGACTCATGACCTCCCTTCTTAAGGTCCTTGTTGCAGGATTCTGCAGCAACAGCTGGAGGTGGGGTAGGGGAGGAACAACCAAGTGAAAAGATCCTGTGTCATCACCTGTGAAGGTAACTTAGAGCCTGCTTTTCCTCATCCAGAGGAGGGTTAGAAGTGACTTGTTCACCTGGGAACCCTACGTATGTTTGCAGAGAAGAGCGTCTGCAGGCGTGTGGCCCTTCGGGCCTCTGGGAAGAGCAACAGCTGGAGCAGAAGCTGCAGAGGGAGGATGCAAGTCATCTGCTGCCTCTTCTTCTTCATCTTAAGTGGTGCAGATAGTGAAGTGTTTAAACAATCTCCATGTCTGTAGGGAGGAATCTCCACTACTTGCAGTCCTCAAAGGAAAGCAGATGCTTTTCTAGCAGGTGAGCTCAGGCTGCAGGGATTTTGCGGCCTCTGTTTGGGCGCCGGAGCCTCCCCCTGTGTGCGGCACCAGCAGCCCCCTCGCTGGCAGGGGGGTCTTGCTGGAGCAGCTGTGCTCGGTCACCTCTGCTCCGTGCTAGATGAGCGTGCCCACACCCTTCACAGCTGTGGCAGGAACAGATCTGAAGATCTCAGCACATTTCACTGTCTTCTGCTTCCTTGCCTCTTCTTTATATGCACAAGTACTTCTGCTTCCGGCCATTCTACCCCAACAGAAGACAAGAAGGTGGTTAAACGCATATTTGGGGGTGCTAAGAATGAAGCACGTGTTGTCCTATCTGCTCAGCTGCAGTCGCCCTGCAGAAGGGATGCTCCTGCCGTGTCCCGCAGCCCCAGCGCCCGAGGGCAGCACATCGTCCTCCTCATCGTCCTCCTCATCGTCCTCCTCATCGTCCTCCTCATCGTCCTCCTCATCCTCCTCTCCTCCGGCCCGGAAGACGCAGTGAGCGCAGCAGCGCGGAGCAGCCGGCTCTGGAGGATTGCACAACAGCTATAAATAATTTACATTTCCAAGCACGGGCTATTCCAGTCACTGCTGATTTCAGCAGGCGTAGAGCAGGCGGCACGTGATGAGCTCTGCCTTGATTTGAGAAAATAACGGAGCTGATGAACTGAGATGCGCTGGCTGAGCGTGGCGTGGGGCGTGCGGTGCCTGAGCTCTGCGCATCAGAACGGAACCTGCAGTCTCTCATTTTAAGCAATAAATGCTGATTAACGTTCGGAGTTTAAGGGGTTTAAAAGTAAAATGGTTTGTTCTGATTAAAAGTAGTCTCTGACTTCCCTTTATCTGTTAAAAGGTTCATATTTTGAACATAATACTAAGTAAGTTTGTAGATGCATTGTTTACGGGCCACTGATTTCTATGATGTATTGATGAGGCATCTTGCACACAGGCATCCCCTGTGGTCCTTCAGGCACGTCTGCAGCAGCGCTGCTGCGGCTCCGGCGGGGGGTTCATTCCCCCTGCAGGGAATCCCTGTGCTGCTCCACAAAGTACAGCGCTCCTGAGGTACCTGTGGAGGCACAGGGGCTGCACGTGGCCACGGGTGACTCGGGGTGCTCAGGGTGACCTGGGAAAGCAGCCTGGGGTGGCACTGGTGGCACTGGGGCTGCAGCGGGACAGGGCTCCGGAGCAGCCGCTGCGGCAGCATCTGCAGCTGCCGCTTTCAGCCTTGGGAGCCAGAGGGATTGACTTTGGAACAGAAAATCACTGTGTTTGTTATTTCCTTTTTCTCAGCCATACTAATTTCCTAATATGTTTTGGGAGCTGGCATTGATGTTTTTGCATAGCATGGTGAAACAAAACTGGCTGGCGTTTCCAAGCTTGTTTGGGGGAAAACTGAGTGTAAATGTACTTTTTTGTTGTTTTTAGACTTAGATGACTGTCCGCTCCAAGTTGTATCTGAACGGGCAGATTCCGGGCTGGATCCCTGCAGGGCAGTGGGTGTGTTGGCCCCTGTTGGCAGCCCGGGGCGCAGGGGAAGGTTGGCGAGGGGAAGGGACGCGGTGCTTTCCCACCCGTGACTTAGTCCCTATTGATTAACGGGGCTCGTCTTGCTGCCAGCGCTCATTTCTATTCTCCACACTTTGCTTTGGGAGCACCCTAAGCAGATGCAATCAGCGCTTCTGCCTCAAGTGTGTGCCACGTGGGATTTGAGATTTTCTTTCAGCATCATAAAGATCTGTAGGGGACTAACGCTTTTATAAAGACAAGGGTTTTTTACAAAGACAAGGTTTCATGACATGGTTCACGAGGATGGTGAACATGAAGTCAAAAGCTGCCTACATAGGTTATACAGTCAGCTCGTTACCCCGTACATGAGTTTAATTTTGGGGCAAAAACCAGTGGATCAGGTAATGGGGAGAGGAGAGAAATTCAGAAAAGGGGAATAGAAACTGCTGTGTCAAAACCAGGGTTTTTGAAGATGTTTTGGTTTGCTTTGGTTTTTTACACTTAATTTCCACAGAATGGAGTGGAAAATATTTTGTGCTCAGGAAGTGTCTGGAATTTCACTTGGAAATTTCAGATTCGGTATTTTTCTCTTTCATGCCATGTATTAATGAGAAGAAATAGTATGTGTGTTGCTCCATGGGTGTGCCGATATATTAGTAAATATATATGGGGTGTTTTAACCTGAAAGCACTTTTCTATACTGAATATGCTTATTTATTTGAAAGCGTTTACTTTCTGTGCCTGATCCAAATCAAAACGCTCCCTGGAGAAGTTCAGCAGCCATTTGTGGCTGCGGCCGTGGGGGCTGCTCAGATGGGCTGGTGGCCACCGTCCCCGGTGCTGTGGCCCCCGGGGCTGCCCGCGCCCCCCCGCCCCTCCGGCTGCTGCTGACGGGGTCTCCAACACGGGAATTCTCTTTTCTGGACTGCAAAGAAACCAGCTGCTTCAATAGGAAAATGATGCACGGAATATTTCTCAATCCACTCGTAAAATCAGGTTGTTGGGTTTCTGGGCGGACGGTGGGAGGTTCCTGTGCAGTATTCATGTGCCAACTTCAAGTGCCACAAAGAAGATTCCTGTGCCTGGACTGTAACTTGGTTTTAGTGGACCCGGAGCTGATGGGAAACCAGTGGACAGACTCCCTCAAACTTGAAAGAAACTCCTCTTCATGGTTTATTCCTGGTGTTTATTTTGACCACTTGTATTTGACCGTAGTTTGCTTTTGTCAAGCATACTCATTCTGGGATTAAGGCCAGGACAGAAATTGAAGGACATGAAGATACCGGGATAAGCCGCCCTTTGTGCTCTACTCCCAGCTTTTGGGCATTTACTTAATTAGACAGACCAGCAGAATCTCAGACAATTCCATTATCAGAATTAGATTTAGCATCATTTTTAAGGCCTTTAGAAACCTCCCCATCACATTTTGTGGTACAAGATCCTCCTTTGCTATTTTCTTTCTACCCCAGGGGATGTCCCCCCGAGGAACGTGAGACACCCCCAGATCTCTGCCCTGGGCACTCTTTCTGCTCTTCATGCGCAGCCTTTTTGTCTGTATCGGGGTAGATGGCAAGGATTTTCAAGGTGCCTTTTAAAGAAAAGTGTGAAACAAACGGAGCTCCTGTTGCACCTCAAAGTGTCTGAGTGCCCACCTGGGGCCCACGGGTGTCCCCGTCACCAGCACCTGGGTGGGACTGACACCCCTATTTATAGGGGTTCTGAGTGTTAGTGTATAAATCAATACTTCAGATAGTTAGAAATATTTGGTATGGGTTATTTGTGCTGTTCCATCCCCCAGCTGCCCTCCCGCTGTTCCGGCACCGGCCGTGCAGCAGTGCCGCGCTCGGTGAGCGGCGCTGGGCTGTGTTGCGGGCAGCGCTGCGGCCCCGCTGGGAGCCGGTTTCTCTCCGATCGCGCTCCCGAAGCGGCCGGTTCCTTCCACGCGCGGCTGGGCGGGCGGCGGGCGTGCTGGTCACCATGGAAACCTGCACACGCATCGCTTGGTCGAACCGTTTCCATGTTGTACCGCTGAGCTGGTGTCGGGACATGGGGAAGGACTGGGGAAATGTTGCCTTTGTTCTTTATTTTTACCAATCTTTATTCTAAGCTGTCCATATTCCTTCTTTTACCTCACCTCCTGGGTGTTTCCTTTCTGATCGTTCTTGCCCAGCGGCGGCTCTGTCCCTGCTGCTGCCCCGAGGTTCGCTGCGGAGCAGACGGGTGGTTTGGACCCTCTGGGCTCCATCCTGACCTCCCGCGCACCAGCGGGTCCTTCCCGAGCGCCGCGAAGGCTCCTGGACCTGCCGGTTCCTCTCCCGCCTGGTGGGGCTGGTGAATCTTTATAGCTTATGTCATTCGTTAATCGGCTGCATAGGATTGCAGGTAATTCCCTTGCTGGACGGTATTTGCTCATTATTAAGGAGCCTGTCCAGCAGTTTTTAATCACACACAAAATACCCAAGCAAACAAAAGACCGGGAGAGACGGTGACTCTGCTGGGTTCCTGGGCGCTGGGTATGGGGGGTGTGTGGCGGTGGGAGAATCCAGTTCCAACCTATCCGGGTGCTTCAGAGCGCTTAATAATTCACTTTGCTTTCAGTAATATTGCTGTTCAAGTTCAGCCGTAAAACCTGGAGTCCCTTTTCACACAGTATTTCAAATGACGGCAACCAACACAGCGTGGTGCAGTGTGACGGGGCTTCCTCCTCCGGCCGCTGGGCTTGGGTTGGTTCCGACCCCAGAACCTGCGCGGCTGCTGGCACCAGTTTGCGTCCAGGAATAACTGGAACTTACTTTGCAAACACAGGATGTAACAGAGCAGATTTCAGTGCAGGCGCAGAAAAGCGGGGTGGGAAAGGCTCTTCTCCGGGGCTCTCCGGGGCGGGAGGGCGGGGGCGGGCGCGGAGCCGTTCCGGAGCCCGAGCTCGCGCTGCGCCGTGTGCGTGGGGCGGAGGACACGGGGGTGAGCGGGAGCCTTGCGTTTCATATTTGCAAAGCCAAGCTTGATCTAGGAAGTTGTAAAAAATAGTTTCCTTTAAAACCTCCTATTTTCAACTTCAAATTTGATCAAAATTAAATGTGAATGTGCTGGAACAAAAATAAAAATATTTCTCATTTTGAACTAATGCACCTTTTTGATTTGCTGAGCCACCTCATATTGCAACTGTTTCTCCTTCCACGTAGCCTAAATTTTTAATGTTATATTTCTATTTAGCTACTAGTAGAAAAGAAGGTTCTTTCCAGCACAGCATTGCAATCATTCTAGGGTATCATCTGTGTCCTTCCCCATAAATTCAATAACAGCAAAGATTTTAATGATTTTTTTGAGGTGTGGACAATGTGCTGTTGTTTTCCCTCCTTGTTCAGTAGATGACAACCCAGACCGCTGGTGCGGTGTCACCTGTCAGGCGCTGTCATTCAGAACCGGCCCTGGGAATACCTGCATCTTATTGCCACAGGGAGACTGATTTCCACAGAGAGACAAGAATGGTTTTCCTTTCCGTGCATCTAATTCTTAGAAATGTATATATGTGGTGTCTGAGTGCTGGACATTATTATCACTTTATCTTCCACCAAATACAAAAATAAAATAGAAATTAAAATAATGCTTAATGCACCATATAAACCCCACGTTTTCCTTGATTTTGAAATGCACCGCTACAATATAGTATTTTTTTAAATCGGCTATGATTTGACTTTGGACAAAACTCGGGTTGGTATAAAAGGCGCCTGCTCTGGGGCCATTGAAGTCACATAGTGGTTTCCTCAGCATGAGGCAGGCATATGATTTATTATTTCTGCTGGTGACAGCTCCTCTGACAGAACACAGGCAGAGTTGGGTTTTATAGAAGGCTCGTATGGGTGGGTGAGTCAGCTTTGCATACTGTGCCTGTTTCCACGTTCTTTGTTCAAATTGCACCCATGCAATATATAGTGTATTCTGGTGCCCTGGCAGTCACCCAGGAGCCACCCATAATGAATTGGGAATTGCTGCTTTATATGCATAACTGGCTATATACGTGCTCTGTGCAGCACAACCGTAATTTCCATGCAGCTGCTGTCAGATGAGGCGAGGTGATCGGGGCCGCGCTAGCTCACCCGCTCACAACCACCCGCTTAGCGCTTCTTCTCTCTAGGTTTCGCATTTGGATTTTTATCCGAAGTGCTGTATTTCTAAAAGTATTCTTTGCTGCTTGTTTCTTGGTGTTCCTTTTTCAGTTGCTTAACCCCTTTAGTGCAGCACAGCCCGCAGCTGCGGCCGGCGCTCGCACGCTGAGCTCACCTGGAGGCTGAGCTCACCTGGAGGCTGAGCTCGCCTGGCCGCTGAGCTCGCCTGGCCGCTGAGCTCACCTGGAGGCTGAGCTCACCTGGATGCTGAGCTCACCTGGACGCTGAGCTCACCTGGATGCTGAGCTCGCCTGGAGGCTGAGCTCGCCTGGACGCTGAGCTCACCTGGATGCTGAGCTCACCTGGAGGCTGAGCTCGCCTGGAGGCTGAGCTCACCTGGACGCTGAGCTCACCTGGACGCTGAGCTCACCTGGAGGCTGAGCTCACCTGGAGGCTGAGCTCACCTGGACAGCGGCTGTGGGAGCAGCCGTGCGCTGGGTCGCACCTGGGCTCTGACTCTGAGGATACCAATGGGTTTCTGGTGTAACGCTGTTGAAATCGGCTCCGTGTTGAAGTTCGCTGTCCGGACGATGTGCTGGAGCTGCAGCTGTGTGCAGTCTGCACGCCCCGTGGGGCAGTGCCGGCGGCCTCCGGGTGCCGGGGAGCGTGCGTCACCACGGCCATGCCTTCCAAACAGGACACTCCCCTTCATTGGCTTCACGTGTCTTCCAAATCATGAATGATCAAAATATTACATGACATTTTTGCCATTATAAACCCCCTCCTCCTTTGTTTTCTGTTCATTTTCATTTGACTTAAAGCCTAAAATTTTAGATGGAGGGTTAGGATTTGGTGTGTAAATCCCAGTCTTTCCGCAACGAGGAGAGATGGCTGTTAATGTATAAAATTGTTTTCAATGGTTTTAATCAGACTGGAAGATTACTGAGGCTGGATTATTCAAGACAGTTCTCTCTTGAGAATACGTGAGACTCAGTAGAAATGCATGTGCTGAAAGGGCTGATGAGCTTTTGATTTTAAAGTAGCAACTTTGGTCAGGGATCCTGTATGATGGCCCTTGAGTCCTGTAGTGCTTGTGTTGGCTTTCAGAGCGGTTCCCCGCTGCAGGGCCCTTGTCAGCACCAGGACCAGGTTTGTTCTGTGGGGGGACAGCGGGCCCCTGGCTGTGCCTGCAGCCTGGCAGCAGAACCGCACCGTGGTGCTGGGCCCGCCCACCCCCGGCATCGCTGGACAAAGCACCTGCGGCAAGGTTTTCTCTTTTTCCTGGGTGTACGTCACTGGCAGTCACACACTTGTACATTTCCACCTCTCTGGGTTTTATCCACAATATCTTTTTCCCTTTGTAAATGATTCAGATAGATAGCAACTGTCTGTAATCCTTTGGACATGAGCATCCCTGTTCCCACGGCTGTGTCACGGCTCCGGCTGCACGGCCAGCCCTGTCTGTGTCCCTGTCCCCACGCTGTGTCACGGCTCCGGCTGCACGGCCAGCCCTGTCTGTGTCCCTGTCCCCACGCTGTGTCACGGCACCAGCTGCAGCGCAGCATCGCTCCTCACAGCGCACCGACACGCTGCTGCCAGCGCCAAACTGCTGCAGCTGCTGCTGGGGCTGGACCAGCGTCGATGGGGGAAAAACCCGGCTCGTGTCACCTTCCTCTGCCAGGGCTCCAGATTTCAAGCGGCGTTGCTGTTCTGACTGATCGTGTCTTTGTCCATGTCCGTCAGATGTTGGGAGTTTGGAAGATGCCTAATGTGGCAGCTCTGAGAGGTTTGCTTCTTGAATTATGTAGCAAATCAGGCTGAAAAAAGCTGTTATAGGAAAAAGATGTGACTTTTCCGTCTGCCTGTAAATACTAATAGCAGTGGAGAAAATAGCCAAGAAAAATATATCCTCGTAGCTTGTTTACTTTTGCCTGTAATACTCCTGCTGAGCTAAAGCATTTCTAATCGGTCTTTATAGACCTCAATTGGTCTCATCAGGGATTTGAATAAAAATAGAACCTAAATGATACCATTGTAAAGCAAAGAGACATTTTAAAGAGCGGGAATGAAAACGCTGGCAATTTGCCGTGCGTGCAGAACCTCTGGTTCCCTGCGCTGCCAACAGCCCCAGCGGGCTGAGAGCATGGAGCTGTATTTAACCATTCCGTTCAGCCCCCCGGCCTGAACCGCGTGCTCTGCCATACAATGCAGGCAGAGGGGGTTTCTTGTTGCGTGGGGGCTGTTTGAGAGTGAGTTTTTCAAATGATTCTTGCAGGCAGAAAGAACACACGCTTTCTAGGCACTGAGTGTAAGCGCTGCTCGCTCAGCGGGGCGCAGGGAACGGGGCCGTGAATAAAGGCCCCCAACAAGTCAGTCCTGTTTGAACTGGGTCTGTCAATAGCAAACACCCAAACACCGTCGCTTACCCAGCGCACGGAGGAACGGCTCCTGGGGATGCTGTGCTTTTTGTGGTCTAAAGAAATGCAACATTAATTAGGAAGAAAAAACCTTGGTTGCTGTTAAGTCTGTTGAAGAAGGAGGTTTTGCTTGCTGGAGGTAATGATGTTGTGCAGGGGGTTGTGCTGCCTTTTTGTTCCTCTTTGTAACAGGAAAAAAAGAAGTTAAAATATTATGAAGTTAAAAGTGCAGATCTGGGGTCTCTTCAGGGAAAACTGCCCCTGGTCGTGGGAGCAGATGTTGTCCCGGGATCTCTCATTTGCCTGCTCAGCTCTGCTGGTTCAGGCTTCCAGCATGCTGTAACATCCAGACAGCAGTTTGGTAGTTTTAGAGGTGGGTTGTTCCTTGCAAATAACTAATGAATATATAGTGGGCTTCACAGGTCCAAACAAGATTTGTGTGAATTTGGGCCTCTTCCATTTCGCTAAGGTCAAAATAAAGTCCAGAATTAGATAAATGTGAAGAAAAGGGAAAATCTGAATGTGTTTCCTACCATGTGCTGTCTTATGTTTTGACTTAAAACCAAGGCAGCTTTTCAGCGATTCTGCAAAATGGTTGCGTTCTATGAGAAGCTCTAAATTTAGTTGCCAGATGCTTGTTTGGGCGCCGCGGGTGCCGCGCAGGAAGGAAGGGCGGCGCTGCGGGGCTTCCTCTGCTGCCGCGGCCCCCACGCGCGCCCGCGCTCGCACCGGCCTGGCGGCCGCCGGGGACCCACCGAGAGCAGGGGCTTCATATGGCATCAGACACACAGCCCGGGGTCCCAGCAAGAGCAGGGGTTCATATCACATCAGACACACAGCCCGGGGTCCCGGCGAGAGCGGGGGTTCATATCGCATCAGACACACAGCCCGGGGTCCCGGCGAGAGCGGGGGCTCCATACCACATCAAGCACATCAGCCATCAGTGAAGAGCACGGCTTCTCTTTTCCAGGAGAAACGCTGCTTTCTCAGAGGAGGAGTGATGGAAAGGGGCCACCGAAAGGTTGCTTTGGCTACTTTCCTGATTTATTGCTATGAATGAACAAGATGCCTGAGTGGCCTCTGTCGGGTGTCCGTCTGTCCTGCTGCAGGACTGCTGTCCACTGAGGGTTCTGTCTGGCTGGTGCTCTGCATCCAGCATCGTGGTGTGTGTATGGCCTGGGCATACAGCTCTGATTTTCAGGTTTACGTGTGTGTTGTGAGTTGCTGTGTGGGACAAAGTGCACAGGCAGCGACAGAAGCACCAGAGAAGCGTTCTGTGTGTGCTCGGTGTTAAAGGTTATCCTTACAGCCCTACCATTTGCAAACAGCGAGAAAGGTCTGGCTCAAACACAGCTGGAGTTGAGGCCGGGCAGCCGCCCCGAGCGCCCCGCGTGCTGCTCCAGGCTGTGCTGGGAGGGACAGCCAGGTACCCCTGAAAAGTGCCCCTGAAAGGGTGGGCACTCAGTACAGTGACCACCCTGCACAGCCGGGTACCCCTGAAACGTGCCCCTGAAAGGGTGGGCACTCAGTACAGTGACCACCCTGCACAGCCGGGTACCCCTGAAAAGTGCCCCTGAAAGGGTGGGCAGTCAGTACAGTGACCACCCAGCACAGCCGGGTACCCCCAAAGGACGGGCAGTCAGTACAGTGACCACCCAGCACAGCCGGGTACCCCCAAAGGACGGGCAGTCAGTACAGTGACCACCCTGCACAGCCGGGTACCCCCAAAGGACGGGCAGTCAGTACAGTGACCACCCAGCACAGCCGGGTACCCCCAAAGGACGGACAGTCAGTACAGTGACCACCCAGCACAGCCGGGTACCCCCAAAGGACGGGCAGTCAGTACAGTGACCACCCAGCACAGCCGGGTACCCCCAAAGGACGGGCAGTCGGTGCCGCAGCGGCAGCCGCCGTGGGGACAGGGGTCTGTGCCCCCTGCGTTGCTGCCACCCGGCTGTGCTGATGTCTGACCAGCCACCGCAGCGACAGCTCCATGTCCTACACCGCTCGTGACTTGTCACCAGATCCATACCCAGCTGGGGTCATTGTGCTGGCACAGCAGCTGGGTCAGTAGGGCCTGGATCACATCTGTAGTGTCAGCTGTCGAGTTAGAGCAGCCTCTAGGCTGCTCTGATTTACTCTGGATATAAAGGACTGCTCGCTATTGAAACTACAGAAAGAAGTGATGCATTGCTGCTATTTTCTGATCATTTACTGTTCTGCCTTCCTCCAGCTCTGCCCCTTTTCTGTTTCGCAGCTATAGCGCGGCAGAGTGCAGCAGGACGCTGGGCATCAATCGGGCTCGCATCTCCTGTAGATCCTGACACCGCTGCAGGACCCACGAGCCTCATCCCCAGTGACTGGACAAGTCCACACCTTTAATTCCTCCTTTAAACGTTTAAGTGTTGTCCCTGTGGGGCCCATCACCTTGCCGTGGCAAGGTCTGTCTCTCCTGTCGGCAGCTGCGTTCAGAACAGCTGGAGACTTTGGAATCCTGTTTGCAATGGGAAGGGGGTTTTGCGTGGGTCGCACGGTGTCTGCCAGGTCAGTGGGTGTGCGCTGAGCAGGGGCTGTGGCTGCACTGAATGTCCAAGGATCTTGTGTTTAATATATATAGTGTTTATAACATATGCTATAAGTGTACATATTTATTTTTCTGTATAAAAGTGCACTAAATGTACTGCACATGCTCTCAAAGAAAGAGATTTGTTTGCATGAAATTGGTTGTTCTGGTAGCAAATAGGATCGTTGATCTTAAAGATTGTGTTGTTAACAGGGAGTTTTCTTTTGCGGGAGGGAGACAGTAAGGCTGGTTTGCGAAAGTTCCCATTGCTGTTTTCTGCGTTATTTTGTATTGATGCAGACAAAGGGGAACTCTGTTAACTCTGCCCCATACAATCTGGCTGTTGTCAGGCTTAGTCACATAGTGCAGCTCATGTGAACGACATGCCCTGGGCTCTATCATCTGAAAGCTCCCCTCGGGCGGGAGTCAAGCTCTGGGAAGGGTATGAACTTGTACAGTGAGAAAGGGAGCTGCCCATTAGCAATACTTACTGGTAGAGGCTGTGCTTACTGGTGTGCAACTGGTATTTGAGCAGCGAATGAACCGTGTAGGAGCATCTGGTCGCTACTGCCAGCAACTGAAGAAAGAGCCTCATCATATGTTCTTTCTTTCCTTGTAGGAATGATGTGGAAAAATGCAGTTGTAATTCAAACAAATGTGTATTATGCTACTATAACCATAGTGTTCAGCACTCACTCTTCAGTATGGAATACAAAATCCCCGGAATCCACTCAAAGCAGAGAAACACAGAAGTTGCACATGGTGAGGGTTTGAAGCTCACACTGTGCATCAGACATGGCGTGTTCTTGCACCGGCAGCGACCTTGAGTGTGCAACAGCCATCGGAATTGCACATGGCTGAAACAGCAGTGAAACATCTGCCTTGGACACGCGGGTCAGCCCTGATTCACCCCAGCACGACGTGCTGAGCAGGAGGCTGGGTTAAATACAGGTGAAGTGGGGAAAACGCTGTGAGGCCAACGCCGAGCTGTACTTTTATTTTGTCTGACTGAATTATGATTTTATTTCCCAATTTTGGATTCTTTGTGCTACCTTTTAGAAACGCCTCCAAATTCGTCCTTCGAGTGGCTTTGCACAGGCGCCTCTGGGCCGTTGGGTGTGAGACGCGGGGCTGGGCACTGCAGAGGCCGGCGGCGCGGGCTGGGAGCGGCGGGCGGTTCTGTCCGCGGTGCAGGTGTCGCGGGGGCCGGGGGTGTCCACGTGCTGACAGACGCGCTCGGTGCAGCCGCTGTGCTGAGCCTGGCGCCGTCCCTGCCCGCTCCTGGAGCAGCGCCCCGTCACCTCCCCGAGCCGCGCTCCTGAGCGCTCCTGACCACGGCCCCAGCTCGCACGGCTCGGCGCCAGCACGGCCCTGGGGCTCGGGGGCCAGGGGCACTTAGCGCTTCTCTGGCCGGCTGTTCGCACAGGTGCGTTACATCCTGACCCGGAACCCACCTGCAGAGCTCAGCAGCGATGGGTCATTGTTAGGGAAAGTGAAGGCTCTGCCCTGCGGGGTTAAAGTATTTCTGTACCTCTGTAGCTGCATGTAATGAAAATGTGAGTCTGTGGAGCTGTTAGGGTTAAAAGGAAATGAATGATGCCACAAACTTGGTGAGCTGGTTGCTTCGCTTGCAGTTGCACAGCGCGGCTTTTCCACAGCAGCTGAAGCGGGACAGCCGCTTTTCTGGCGGTCAGCGTTTCCGCCTGCTGCCGCTTTGATACAGTGATTCTCATTTGGTTTAAGTGCTGACTTGTCTTTGCTCCCCACATCAAATCACTGAAATCATATGAGAATCACATGCCGGAGCTGCAGAGGAAACCCACGTCAGTTACTTTGCATGGCCTCTAAAGCCGCCTTTGAATTGTGTCTGCGGACGGCGGCGGCTGGCGGGTGCCCCCCCACCCTCCCAATGCACCCGGCTCCTCTGTGCGGTTTTACTCTCTAACCCCGTAACTCCGCACAACAGCCTGTTCTCGTAGCTCCACTTTACTGGAAGCTGGAAAGAGCTCCGGAGTGGGAGCAGATTAAATCCGGCAGGTGGGACAGGGAGGCGGGAGCTGTTGGGTGAAGAGGTGGGGAGAGACCTCAGCCTGCGGCCCCGCGGGAGCGGAGCGGCTCCCGCTCACAGGGAGCGTTCGCAAAGGCTGTGGGGGTGGCACACAGTCACAGGATCATTTTGGTTGGAAGAAACCCTCAGGATCATCGAGTCCAACCATAACCACCCCTGGCACTGCCCCATGTCCCTGAGAACCTCATCTCCATGTCTGTTCAACCCCCCAGGGATGGCGACTCCAGCACTGCCCTGGGCAGCCTGTCCCAGTGTTAGAGCAAAGCACCCGGACAGGCGGACTTTCCATTCACCACCCTTGTCTTCCCGGTGTAGTGAGGGCCCCGCGGCCACTCCGAGGGTACAGACATGGAACTGGCAAGTCCGGAGGGTTTTGGGCATCTCGCTGGCTCTAGGCGTTCCGTGCTGTCTCGAGCATGGTACAGTTTCTGTTGATCTTGGTCTGGACCTAAAGAGGAATTGCTAGGTATTCTCACGGTATTTGTGCTCTTTATCTACTTACAATATGCAAGAAAACATTCAATGATCAGTTTTTATTTTGCAGCTTTAAAATCAACACTCTAGAATTCAGCTCCCCTTTGTGTTTTCCTTTCACGCTCTTTCTTGATGTCCCTACTGTATTTTGTCTGCTACTTGAGATCTTTCAGTTTAAATAAATGATTGAAAATATAACCGTCAGCATCAGTTCCTGGAGACCTGATTTGCTTTGGGGATCTGAAGAAAGGTCTTGAATCCAAAAGCTTCTCCCAATGTTCCTCCTCATTTCCAACTCTTCCTGCCCCACTTTGTCACAGGCGGGACAATTCCACAGGCCACCCCCTCCAGGAGGTTTTGTTGTGTCGTTGTTGTTGTTTTCTAAATACTTTGTTTTTAAAACAAATTTCTTTTTGCAGCTGATTAGTGGGGAAACTGTACCCTCCACCAGAACAGACCTGGATGGCTCCAAGTAATCAGCTTATGTCTTTGCTAATTGTTGGTGTCCGCTCTGTTTCAGGTGTGACCCTCAGGCGCAGGGAGCACCTGTTGTTCCCAGGCCCAGTTAATTGCTCCTGGCGATGCTGTTTGATAACCCGGGTTTCCTGGCTTTCCTCCAAGCCTGCTCAGCCAACACCGCTGATCAGAACAGCCCGTGGAGCGGGGCTGGGACTCAGGCACTGTCACATCTCATTTCATTTCTGAGGCTTAACAGGATTTGTCAGGCCAAGTCATTTTCACCACGATGAGTGACAGTCACGAAGGATATAGAGAAGGGCTCATTAGAGCAGCAAATTCAGAGTTATGCATAAAGAAGCAATAACTGGTCCCACTAAATTCCCCCAGCACTTTGACACCAAATAGCTCTCCTAATTGAACGCTGGAAGGGAGCAGCTTTTCCTCGTCTTTCCAAGCAGAACATGATCAAATGTCCACCGAGCAGGCCTGGGCAATGATCCTGCAGCCCGGCGCGTCCCGCGCGACGTGCTCCAGCGCAGGGACACAGCGGGGGCTCGCTCTTCCCTGTGGCAGCTGCAGACGTTTTTGTGTTTTCTCAACCTGAGTGCGGGTTGTTATTGAAAATGAGACCAAGGATTGATGACGATGATGCCCCCGGCTCTTGGGAGTACACGTCGGCATACAAACCACGGCAAAACTCTGTATGCATGGTCTTCTGAGGCTTTAAGCACCCGTCCTGTGTTCAACAGGCTCTTGGGCTGGGGTTCAGCTCCATCCGCAGTTGCGGGTGAGTGTGTTATATCTGTGACAGGATTCTTCTCACACGCGGCTGTAATAGAACAAATCAAGCTGAGTGTTTCACACCCTGTTTTTTATAGATTGTGCAAAGGTACCTCCCAAGTCCGTGAATGAAGTAAAGGGCAGATACTCCCTGCATTGCCCACATCCCTGTTGTCTCATTCATACCGTTGCACAGCAGCAGGTCCCGCCGGGAGCGACGCGCGGTTGGAACCGGAGGGTCCCTGGGAAGGCAGACGCAGCGTCCATGGGCTGTTGTCAGCGTGGAAGGGCTGTCACCACGCTGCTTCTCAGCTTCTCTTCGTTCTGCAACGAGTGCCTCTGGGTCGGGCGGCATTTCCTGCGCGGGGGACGTTTCCCTGTCTGCATTTCCCGAGCAGCTCCTGCTTCTTATCGCTGTTCTCACAGGAAAGAGCTGGGAAGAGCAGAGAAGTGCCCCATTGCAAACGCATCACAGAGGCACATCGGGTGATGGTATCGAAATACTTGTTATGGAGGAAAAAGCCTTTCTCCTGACACAAAGACGTTCCTTAAACTGACCTTTACTTCTCCAAGCTGATTTGGGGAGAAGAAACAGTCCACAGTTAAAAAAAAAGGGAGTGTGGGTATTTTGACACATCTAATTTAATGGTTTTGAAGTTTTTATTTTTAAATCAGACTGGTTTGCTTGGCTTGTAGCACTTCTAATTTTTCATAATTTCAACAAATGAAAAGTAACGTTAGAATAGAAAGAACACTGTCTGCCACCTCATGCTCCTTGAATCAGATGAGCGGTTCATTTGGCTGCAGAGCTCCCCCTGAGCTGTGTTTGTCAGCTCCCCTGGCGAGCTGGAGCTGTGTCTGAAAGGGGCACTGCTGGGTAGGGCTGTCTGGCAGCTCTTTGTCAATCTGACTGCACTTTGTTGATTCAGAGAGTTAATAAACAGCTCAAAATCATTCTACAAGATCTTCCTGACATGTCATTAGCAGAGCCGAGAAGAAAGGTGGGAACTGCAGCGCCACTATTGGCATTTAAAAGGCTAAAACTAAGAAAACCCAACGCTATTAATTTTTGTCGAAGCACGCTTCCTGTGCCTGAAATACTCATTTCTGTGTTGCTCATTTTCTAAAAAACCTTCATCTTTAACAATATGGTGAATATTGTTGGGAGCGGGGTGAGCTGGATCACTCCCCAGTGCGTTTGAAAATAGTGAGAGCCGCGTTTTGTATCACAAACCCCTCTGGAGATCCGCGCTCTGGGCGCAGGTCCTCGCCGTCCCTTTCATTTCAAGCAGATCTTTTGTTCCTGCTCTGCTGCTGCTAAAATGCGCCTTCCCCAAAGTTCACAAATAACACGGTCTGTCTGAAAGGCGGCTGCTTCTTCATTTGGGGAACGCTGCTAATTAATCCGAATGTGCTTGTCCCAGCTATAAATCCGCGCTTGCTGACACGCGCTGTCACTGGTAAGTCATTTCGGTGACAGAAATCGGTTTCATGTCATTTCACGTGGCGCAATGTGGCACCTGAAGCGCGGCAGCCCAGCTGCTCTCCGGAGATAGAAGGGACAGAGGCATTTCTCATTTTTATTTAATTTGTTTTAAACGTAGAAACGCAGGTAAAATAGCTTTACAATTCCATACCATTCTCCCGCGTTGTTCCAGCGTCGCGGCAGCATTGCTGGATTTCGTGTCTCGTTTTTGTTCAAGGGATCAGGGGAGGCCAATGACTGCTTGCTAATTAGAGACCCCATTTGGCTGCGTGTTTTGTTTTATCTGACTGTTTGGAGACTGTAATTAGCTATCAAGCCAGAATAAAGCTGCGTATCTCCAGCCATGCTTCATCAAAAAATGTGCCTTGGTTGCTATTTAGCTTTGGTTTTATCCGGAGGTTGTCTACATAGTGCAATTGGAGTATCTCCAGGGTTTACCCCCTCTAATATTTACTTGTTTTTCGAATGTCAGGTTGGCCGCGCGGTTCGTGGTGCCCACGGCGGCTCCGGTAGCAGCAGCAGAGAAGGACAATGCGAGTTCTTGCTTTGCGTTGGCCGGCTGCTCTTTGTCTTTGCCTTTTCTAATCAGCGTGCTTTCTGGCAGCTTTATTCTTGATGTTATATAAAACAGACATGTTTCTGCTGGGGAAACAAAACGGATGTACCCTCAGTACGCTCACGCGATAGCAAGAACCGAATGGGGAGTTTGTTGCTGGCTGCAGCAGGACCAGGCCCCAGCTCTGCACTAATGAATTTTTTCAACAAAAATGCAGCTGAAAGGTGAATTTCCCGGGTTTACATAAGGAGGTGTCTTTCTAGTATTAGACAAAATACAGGATGTTCAATAAGCAACTAGTTCTTCACTGGTTTTACAGCCAAAACTGTTTTGGGCCAGCCCGTTAGTCACTGTGTGCACGACGATGGGAATCTGCTGCAAGGCCCTGATCGGAAAGGCAGCTGGAGGTGTCAGTGTGGCAGGATAATTCATCTTATATAGCTTGATTAGAACCAGTTTCCTAGACAGAAAACAACTTTCCTGAAAATCCTCAGCGTATTCTGGCGTGTCCCGCCATCTCCAAGGGAACAGATTTTCTCTGTGCCGCGAGCACCGCGCCGGAGGCCGCAGATGCAGTTGCAGGGGGTGTCCCCGAGTGCTCCCCTCAATGTTCCCGCTGTGACCGAACGTTCCCGCTGTGACCGAACGTTCCGGCTGTGACCAAATGTGGCCCTCGCGTCTTTTCCGTCTGCGGTCAGGACGTACAGCAGCGCCTTCACCCACGCTAGGAAAAAGAAAACAGTGTGAGAAAACAAGCAAACGTGGGACACTTTGTGCAAGACCTGTTATTCTACATGCCCGCTCTGTTGGCGTTCTGGAGGGATGTGTAACATGTAACTCCCTTATCTGCTGAGTTCACCCACTACTGCCTCCAACCTCCCTAAAACTGTACCTGATGGAATATTTAACTACAGGCATGTGTTGGCTTATGTGTTTGAACTTTGTATTTTCTATTAATGCTTTTTCCGTGTGGTTCTGTTTCCACAGCTGACTCCTCTTCCGAGGAAGCACCTGCAGGTCCTGAGGTTTCTGTGCAGCACCTTCGTCCACTTCTCTCTCACATCTTAATTCTTCTGTCATTTATTTTCTAAACGCATTTTTAGTCCTCGGATTTTCTCCCCTGTGAGCTCTGTCAGAGCTCATTTCACACCTAAATAACTTCTACGAGGTATCCTTGAATGGCTAATGTGTGTCCCACAGCTCCTACATCCAGCTGGCTGTGTTTTCTCCTCCACTTACGGAGCTACATTGCCTCCCTGTTTTAGTGAATACCGTGATTTCTCCCCGTTCTTTGCTATTTTTTACATTGAGAAGAAAGGATAAAACTCTGACAAACTCGTGTGTTATTGCTAATTCTTCCTTCACTTCTCTAGTTCCTGGACTCCCCTGTTGCTGTTTCCCCCTTTGCCTGCACAGCGGCACATTCTCCACCATTATATTATTTTGAAAATGTCTAGTTTTTTGCAGTTTTAATAACTTAATTTTCTGAATCCTTGCAGATTTCCCCTAAGGAGATTGCAAGGTTGCTTGTAGTCATGTAAATGAAAAATACTTCTTCAAATACATAAAGTTTAACTTCTTGTCACGAAGCTGTGTGTCCGTTCAGGAGCTGATCTGACAGGCTGTTAAAATACTGAAGAAGACGTGGTGGCCACGGCCGGTGCCGCTGCGTGTGTCTGCACAGCGCTCCTGGACCCCACGGGAACTGTCACACCTGCTGCTGCCAGAATCGGGGTTTGGAAGGTAAAATGTGCAGAAAAAGAAGCCGAAGGTCAGAAGTAGAAGCGGCCGTGCCTCAGCCTGGGTGTTAACAGCCCTGCTGCTCAGCTGCTCCCGAATTCAACGCTGTGTTGTGCAAGGAGCAGTTCAACAGAGTTTGAAAAGCCAAGATAGAACCAGGTATTTTGAGGGATTCGGAGCCCATTCCTCTAGTAAAGAAACCTTTAACATAAACATGTTTGTCTCCTGCCTCTATAGCATGTGCTTCATAAATATCTCTATAGCCTACGCTTCATAAATATCTCTATAGCCTCTGCTGCACCTCAAGGAAAGGAGCAGAAGCACTAAATCCGAGTCTGTGGTTTCTTCTGGTTTAGCTCAGTTTGGGGGTGAAAAGCCAGCACTGCCTTGTCACCATCCTGAGACCTGTCACCGAGAAACCCCAGGGAGATCTCAACAAGCCTCCGTCTCCACAGCAAATAAGAACACTTGATGGCACTTAAAGCTCGACCTAGGTTGTATCAATGCCTCCAATATGTGTCAGTCGGTAAGCCCAAAGCCTCTCATTACCAGAAGCGCTAACGGCCTCAAGTGCGTGACAAACCAGGATCCCATGGGTGTGGAGAGGACCGTGTGCCGCAAGAACAACTCTTGGTCCCGGGGCCATGACCTGCCTGCAGTCCCGCACGCCTCCGGGACGACAGACAGCGGCCAGGGCTCCGCTTCTCCCTCCGCACCCACCAAGGAACACCCACGACCCACGGAACAACCGCGCTGCTCCGGCTCCCCGGAAACAACCTGAAACCGCTGCCCGAACAGAAGGGGAACAATGAGACAGAGAGCAGCAGGCGGCAAAGCC
This sequence comes from Streptopelia decaocto, assembly GCF_964273445.1. NCBI lineage: Eukaryota > Metazoa > Chordata > Aves > Columbiformes > Columbidae > Streptopelia > Streptopelia decaocto. The sequence continues at coordinate 980,966 of NC_138660.1, forward strand.
AGCCTGCCTCGTGGTGCTTCAGTTATAATCACTGCTCCAAGCAAATCCGCCCTGTTGAAAATCGGGACCTCAGCGGCCTCTCAGCTGAATGTAGCAAGAGAGGCTTTATTTTAAGAAAGGCATGCTTACTTGTTTTTAACGTGTTTTAGAGGTTATAAGAGTCTCTAGACAAAAATAATATTTCAAAATGCACTATGAATGGCAAAAAAGGGAAATTTTTCACTTTAAACTTAATAAAACCCAAGAATATCTTAATAAAAATGGGTCTATAAGGCAGCAGACTGTGCTCCTTTGCTAACGTTCTAGTTCACTCTATAATGAAGCACATTTCCCTTTATTCAAATTCCTGCTTCGGTGTAACAGGGATCAGATGGAGAACAATACATATACAGAAGGTTATTTTTATTAGAAATAACAGTTTAAGAAAACATGCTTTTTAAGATATTAAAACTGAAAATATTTGTAGCACTGCTTACTTTCTAATTAAAATATATTTTTTGTCAAAGAGCATTTCAACAGCGATTTTGTCTGTTTGGAATAAAAAAACCATTAGGCTGAAACATTTCTAGTAGGCCATTTGAGTTGGACTCTTAGAATTAGCATAAAAGAAGAACAACTGGAAGCACTTTGTGCAGCTCGAGGTGTAAGTTCATATTGCGGATGTATTTATTTGTTTAATGTCAGCAAGTCCAAACGATTGGTGTCCGGTTTCAAAGAGCGCGGTGCCCGGGCGGGTAGATCCATACATGTCTGTTTCATCATCGGTTCCCCAAAACCTGATCCCGTGTGTCAACGCAGCTTGTGCAACACTGTCATGTATATTTATCTTTGGGCCAAGCAATTACTTCAGGAGTAATGCAGATGACAGCTAAGTTATTTACAATTATACAGCACACTGGTTGAGTTTACAGCTGTGCCTTGATGTTCCATGCAATCTGTACACCCAGTAAATGGGTTTTCTTCAGATTTCTTTACGGCGAGAGCGATCAAAGGCTGAGGCATGTCCCTGTTTTGTTTTGAGGTCTCACATCACAGAAAAGGTGCTTCGGTTGACGACGCGGGTTGTTTTCACAGCCGTTAACTAACGATGTCCAAGCACAGCAACTACTGGGAGCAATTCCGAAACATCCCCGTGGGTACCGGGATTAAGGAAACAGGGATCGGAGGAAGTTGTTACTGCAACGGTCCGTGATACCCAAAACATTTGTTTTAGTGCAATTAAGATAAGCTAGCGGCGATAAAATTAACGATCCTGTGGTGATCTAATGAGGAAAAGTGTGAGAAGACCTGACTAATAACAAATGGAAATTGCATGTTTTGTGAAGAGCAGTTAGCACTCCAGCTCGCGCACGCTCCAGTTTTCTGTGTATTTGTTAGTAGAATACATTAATAGACTGTCATGATAAAATGCTGCAATTTATTCCGCTTCTGAGCTTTATCTTTGCGGAAGGAAGGCTGCGGTTCTGGGGCACGATTCATCCTCGTTTTCCATTTATCCTGTGCTACAGACAGACCGATGCATAAGCAGATTCCTGCACAGGGGACGGAGAAGACAGCTACGGAAGTCTAACCTCCCCCTTTAATCCTACACGTATACATTATCGATTTGCCAGCATCCCCGGCAGGTGTGCAGAGCGGGGTCCCATTCGGTGTGTGCGGTGCTCTGGTTTACACCAGGGAACTGAGCCCAGGAGCTGCTCCGGTGGGGTTTGATGTGGGATTGGTGCTGCCACTCCGTGTCCCTCCCGCAGACCTGTGCTGGGAAGCGTCATCTCCCCGTGTAATTAATGAGAGGCAACTATTTACCGGTGTATCGGAATAAATGCACATGAACAGTCGCATTTGTCAGATTTATCCGTCTGGAGGAGGAAAGTTTCAAAAACCAGAGGAAAATCCAAGTAAATTTTTAGATGGCGAGGTAGTGAAAAACAACATTGGTGTTTATGAATTTTATTTTACAAGATATACATGTTGTTGTGAGTTGAAGTTGAGGTGGATTAATGAGCTTTGTTCAGGTGGGTATTTGTGATTATTCTGTTTCTGTCAAACAGCAGCCAGGGCTTTCTTGCTCTGACCGGGTATCACACGACTCGGAGACACCAGAACCGGCAGGTTTGCTGTTCGCAAGTCTTCACGCACTCCAGTAACAACTCCAGCTCCGTAGAACCCTGCCTGCGGTTCGCGGGTTCACTTAGCACACGAACACACCGCCCGCACCGGCCCGGGCCCTGCCCGCCTGCGGGACGCACGGCGGGGGCGGGAGCGCGCGGGAATGCCGCATTCTGATTGGCCCGGGCTCCCGCGGCGCCTGGCCATTGGTGCTCGCGGCCGCCCTTCTGGAAGGTTCGGTGAGATCGCGGCCCTGGCGCAGGTTGCTGTTCCGGCCGGGATGGCGGCGGCGGGGCCCGGAGGCGCGGGTCACCCCGGAGGCCCTGGTCGCCCCGGAGGCCCTGGTCGCCCCAGAGGCGCTGGTCGCCCCTGCCCGCGGGAGCCAGGCCGGCAGGCTCAGCCGTGTGCCGCTGTGAGGGGTGCGGGCAGTGACAGGAGCGGCTCCCGCGCGGCTGCCCGCCTCCTCACCCACAGGCACCTTCGCTGCTGAGGAGCAGGACACAGCACGCCAGCTCCAACAGCTGGAGTTTCTTACCACTGAATTGTCACAGAAAGTGGACCACCCTTGAGGATTGCTACTCCAGGTAATGAAAATTCTGGTTGTGCAGAGCTCTGTTGTGTTCTTTACCCAGAGGGGTTTCCCCGTCCTGTGCACGCCCCAAACTGCTGTTTCGGTGATGGCAAAATGCAGGGGGTCCTATCAAAATAACTGTGTTTCTGTGGGACTATCTTCATATTTTATTCATTAATTGCAATTTTTAAAATTTCAGTTCCTGTCAATTACAGGAGAATGATGCTATGGTTATTTTGTGTAAGTTACACGTAAGTCTAATTTGACTTAGAACAGCAGTCCCTGTCAATTAAAGCAGGTGATGAGAGAATTGGAGACCTTACTGTGAAACCTAGGTCCAGCTTTCCATGAAATGAAAGAGTTGTGATCTTTGGACAAGGGAAACAAGTGGGGCCGTATCAGTGCGGGCTCCTTTCCCGTGTTGAGGTAACCGGGGCTATCTCATCCTCATCCAGAGCCGGTACAGCTGTTTTCATCCTCAGCTGCTTCCCGTGCCCTTCTGCCGGTGGTGATTCTAATGTCTGAAACATCGCTGGCTTCAGCTGGCACTACTGATTGCTGAATCTGCAGTGGAGAAAAGCAGCCAAATGTGCTATCCTGTTAAAATAATTTTGCTTTAAATGATGTTATTAAAGCTGCGTTTGGAGCAGGGACATGGTGGTGAACCTGGCCGGGCCTCTTGAAGTGCTGCTGCTGTTAGTGAGTAACAGGCTTTTCATTCCTAAACACTCCTGGAGAAATGGATGAGGACAGGCTGCCCGTGGGGAAAGGCTCCTGGGTGCCTCTTCCCTCCCTGCACTGTGGGGTTGCTTGTTTTGCATGCTTGCCAACTCAAGAGTGTATATTTAGCTGTCATTCAGAATAATTCTGTAACTAACGCAATTTTAGCTGTGTTCCTTCTGCAGAAAAAGTGTTTAACATAAACACATCAACAGAAGTAAAAGCATTGAGCTTTCTTGCTTACGGTTTCTGATTATTTTGGAAAGTAGGTCCTGTGGGAATTAGCAGATTGTTCCTGGTAACTGTGGGAAGCTTGGACTCTGTAGCTGAGGTGCCGATGTCTGCACGGCTTTGCCGTTTTCCCTGCAGGCTGTGGCCGCACGTAGCCCAGAGCTGTGTGGTTGTGTCCTGCAGGTTCAGTCCAGCCCGCGGCCCTGGACGAGCCACTTTGGGGCAGCTTTTCCTTCTTTGCTGTTCTAGCACTTTTTACATTAATCATCTGAGACATTCCACAAAGCAATGTGTGAAATTAGGTATTACAGTGAATGTTAAAGAAAATATCGGAAGCATTTCTGGGAGAATTTATTTATTTATTTATTTTTAATATCAGAACCTTCCCTTGAAACAAGGATTGCGTGTACTCAGCCGGGAGAACCAGGAAAGTCATGTGTGATCTTGCATCAAAAGAGTAATTCTAAATATCTTGAAATGGAGATAATAAATTGCTAGGGAGCAACATTAATCCTAAGCAAAAGAAGTACTTGAAGTTATTTGCTGTAAGAATTGGAAGTAAATGGAATGAAGGGGCTGTGTCCATTTAAATGCTACGCTGGGGATTCTTTGCTTACATCTACAATAGAATGTGCTGGAAAAACTGTGCTGCCCACATAGTGTGAATATCAGCATTTTGGAAAAGAGGCCGATCACCAGCAATTGACACGGTGGTGTTTATCTGTGTGCGTTCGCCAGCAGCTTTAACAAGCAGATACAGATATAGACAGGATGATACCCAAATGTGTGTTCTGTTTGCCAGCTGAGTCCTCGGAGCTGTTAGTGTGCACAGTCCCTGCTCTGATGCAGCAGAATCCAGTCTGCTCTACCAAAATACCATAGTATTGTCATAACACAAAAGACCTTGCAGGACTTGAAAACTGACTAAATAATTATAAATCTGTTGGAAATAGTATTGTTTGTACAGTATCATACCACAGATTTACTGCTTCTACTTTACTGCGCAATACTTGATGAACTTTGAAAAATTATATATTTAAATTTCATCACATGAAAATTGTGGACACAGAAAACTTGCACACTGTACACTTCTAATGAGCTAATGCAATTTCAACCCCACCACAACTTATATATTTCCCTTTCTGCAGTCTAATTCATGGCTTTCCGCCATAATAAAATAACTAAGGAGTATATATGAAAAAACCAAACTCCAAATGCGGTAAATGAAGTTGCAGAGACATACTAAGGGCTCCATGAGGCTGTAGCTCTTGCACGTTCTGCTGAGGAGGTGTGTGAACGAGCTCTTGTCACAGTGGTGGTGTGGGGACAAACCGGAGAGGGACTGAGTGCAGGAACAACCGGGATGGGACGTTGAAGGGGAAGGAAGGTAAATTTCTGTTCTGGAGAGTTTGCTTTGTGTTTTGTTTGTGGGGTTTGTTTGGTTTCGTGTGTTTGGTTGGTGTTTCGATGTGTTGTGCACTGGCACAGTGCTGCGGTGCTTGTGCTGTAAATGCTGCAGGAAACTATTCAAAGACAAACTTCTTAATGTTTGCTTGGACACATGGAAAACACAACTAATATGAATGAATGTAACACCTGTGCTTTCTGTCAGACATCTTAAGGGCTTAATTTTTCATGTTTGCGGTAGATCTACACAGCGAAATGTAAAAGCTGTGCCGAATAGTAATCTGTTATACTATTATCCTATTTAATATAATTTACTTACTAGAATAAAATGATCCCCCTCCCAAAGTCTTATCTACTTGAAAGGAATACAATTACAGAATGTTTAAGCATGGGTTCTAAAGTACATAGTAGAGATTTAATTCCTGACGTATTAATGCCCGAATACAATCTGACTGTTTTCCTGGGAGGGCTCTCATTGCGAGCGGGTAACAGCGTGGCTTCTGTGGCAGCAGTCACTCCTTGGGTCGTTGTGAAGAAGAGACCCACTCCCTCCTCGCTATGCTCTCTGCTGCTCTCGGGGTAATGATGACGTGTTTCTGCGTTCTGGAATTTAGGGGAAAAAAAGCTTTTTGTTAATTTTTTTCTACCATAGGTGGTATTTTTCTTTTGGAGGCTTTGCAGCTCGGTGACTGTCACCTCTGACAGATGAGATTGGAGAATTGTAGATCATTTATTTCCTCACTTATTCGAGGACAAACTTACATTGTCTTTGATTATTTTTTTTTCAATTGTGCCCACCCCCCATATATATATATGTGTAATATAGTTAACCATCACAAGGCCATTGGCTTGTTACCAGCTGGACCTGGCGTCGTGTATCCCCCAGTGATTGTGGTGGTGCTCAGGCGTGCTGTGGCTGTCTGGCCGTGGAGGTGGTGCTGAGCAGAGCCCCGGGGCTGCGCTCGGCTGGGAACGGGCTGGTCCCCGTGCGCTCGCGGGTGCCCAGCGGTGAGCGAAGCTCTGGCTGTGCAGCCTGACTGACGGCTCATTAACGGTAGCGGAACCGGGCAATTAATAGGACTTTCAGTCTGGCTCCTCATCAATATTTATGAACACACATGCTTTTTTGGTAACTTAGTGTGGATTTTTATTAACCAAAAAGACCTGACTCCAAGTAAAAATATTCAAAATAAACAACATAAAATATTCACGGCCTCTGCACAGTGAGGCTGAGCTACCGGAGAACCTGTCAGAATTCATAGGCTGCCTGAGTCTTTTGAGTCTGCTGTGGATTTACTGTCAAACTTACCCTTATCCACAGTCTCTGTAATTAAAGTGCATTTCCAAGTTTTCGGAATTCTCCTTTTCCATTTCGTTTCATACTCTCTTAGTTTGTCTTTCGATATTACTCTTTTTGTGCAACTTTGAAAGACGAAGCATTCTCAAGTTCCGAACTTCTCAGACATCAGATTGATTTCCCACTGATGTTCTGGGCACAATGGCGATATATAGAATTTTAATAAAAGGGTGGAGAAAGGGAAATCATAACTTAGTACATTTCTGATAAGAAATGCAGATTCTGTGACTTTGTAGGTAAGATACTAATAGATCATTTTCTCCACTTGCCCAGGGTGAAATGATAATATTAATCCGTAAATATCATTTTGTGCAAGTCCTTATCAAGAGCACATGCAAAGAGGGCAAGGTAGAATTTTACAGCTGCTTCAGTTTCTTTATGATGACTAAGATTTCATTTTTGGTTTTCCAAGCGGAAGCAGCTTTAGTCTGTATCTCTCTTTGGCCAGTGTAACTACGGAAGCTCTGCCTGCGTGGATTTGCTGTGCCTGCGGTGGGTGCCAGCAGCGCGGAGGGGCAGGGGGCTGTGGAGCTGGAAGGCCTGGCACTGTACAGTGAATGAAGAACTCTGCCTTCTTCACTGGAACAAAAGTCCTCCCAAGAGAAGTTTCCTCCAAAGTTTAGGTGTTTGAATTTTTGTATTTTATTTAATTCAAATGTTACTTGCAAAGGTCAATTTATATTCTGCGGAGCTTGTACTAGCTCTCTGCATCCGTGCAAGAGTCACTCTGAAGATAATTTAGCTTTTTTGTTCACATTGTTACTAAAAAACCAGCAACTAACTCTCCATTTTCTCCATAAGAGGCAACATAAATAAGATTTCCAAAGTGCCAAAATTGGATTGAGAAGAGATTTCCAGTGATGTTATGTGCTTCCAGTACACTGCTGCCCCAGTCCTTTCACAGATACTGGGAGAAGTGATTGCTGATAAAAACAGTTCCATGTTGCAGGTATTTTTTCCAAGGACATGTGTGCCGTTTTCTGGCACTGTAGCTTAATTTGAATTGTAAAAAGCAGCACAAAAGTGAAGCTATGGAAAATAAATTCCTTAAAGAACAATAGGTCCTTATCCACTTTTGGGGTTGGTTTTTTTATTTGCTGGCTTTAGACCTGAATTGATCTACTTTCCTCTTTGTTTTAAAGAATTTTGATACGGTGAAGCGAAGAACAGAAGTGGAGGCTTGTGTGCGAAGGCTTTTGCCAGAGAATGGCGGTGAGGCCTAGGAGTTGTTGGGAAGAGCTGGGCTTAAAACGCCGGCTTTGGGACAATGGTCTCGCTGTTCTGGGGGAACAAAAGGCAGCAGGGAGGTCAATGCTTCAGAGGCAGAAATAGTTTCATTTTCTCCTTTGGCAATTACTGAAAGTGGTAATGGCATGATAATGAAGTCGCACTGTTCAGTTGCAGTGCAACACCGCCCTAATTATGTTCATTCATTAGATCGAGTATCTTGATCATAATTATCACAGGCTATTGTTTAGGATATTGGTTTTTGTTCTGAGATGTGCAGATATTTGTGGGCTGACATGCTATTAAAAGAAATCCTGCAAATTAGCTCAGAATAGCAAATTAAGTTACCAAGGGGCTTATATTTATTACAGAGAAATCTGAAATACCAATGTAATTTTATTTTCCAGATCCATAAATGAAGGCAAATATTAAAAAACTTACTTTTAAGAAGCCTTTTATTAAATTTGGATTAGAAGGGTTATTAATTCTGTCAAATGAGAAAATACTATGTACCACATTCTTGCTAAGAATAAAAACCCATGCTATTGATATAATAAAATATTTTTTGTCTTTTTTTAGATAATCAAATGTTTATTTACCAGTCAGCTGTTATTAAATGGTGCTCAACAATGCATTCGAAGTATTCAGCATCCTGCAGGGCTCATCTTCGTGTTGCAGGACAATAAATACTGGTGTCAAAGAACAGCGTAACCTGGACAATACAACTGCCTGTTTTGGAGGAATTTGGTCTATAGGGTAGATACGGAGGAAGCTTTTCGTTCTCCTAACACGCTGTCAATAGCTGAAGTAGCACCAGATTAATGGAGCAGATACTCTCAAGTCTGTTCATGTTTTAGTTAGAATGTAAAATAAGTGTGTAGATGCCTGCTGGAATTTCATAGAGCTGGCCGTTACCATGGAGACACTCGAGCAGCCCAAGAGCTGTGTGAATTCTGAGCACCCCTGTTTCTGCTCCTTGCTGGAGGGTTTGCTCTGATAAGGAACTTGTGCTGCCGCTGGTGCTGCTCCCCCGGCTCGGCACTGGAGCGGCGCAGCTCGGCACTGGAGCGGCGCAGCTCGGCACTGGAGCGGCGCAGCTCGGCACTGGAGCAGTGCAGCTCCTGGGTGCGGGTACTCTGCTGAGGGGCAATTAGAGTCAGGTTTCTCTACATCTACTGGCCAGGGTTGGTATTTTCACACAACGGTGACAGTTGGCCTAAACATTAATCAGTTGTATCATTCATTTTAAATAATTTGGGGTGCTGCAAGTTCTTACGTTGTGGCAAAACACCCTCTTTTTAGACTGCTGGTATATACGAATGTGCCTGTCTTTCCACTGTAGGGAGTTGGCTCTTGATGGTAGAAAAAAAAAAAATCTCTGTAGAGCAGGGAATGGGGATAGGAAGAAGTTAGAAGGGGAGGATACCAGGAACCTTGTAGAGTTCATGGCTAGTATGCTTTTCATGTCAGAGTCCCCAAGGGGTTCAACAGGAGGAAATACTTATTTGGAATGCGCAGAGAATTAGTATAGTGAGCAGAAGAACTGCTGAAGGTGTGTAGGAAGATGTGAAGCAGTGTCAGGACTCGTGCTGGGACTGTGAACGCTGCTCGCCCGGCTCCTCTGCCGCCTGCAGCGCTCAGGAGGTTGCTGAGCAGGGCTGTCATTTCTCCAGTCTTTCTTTTGTTGTTTGGACTGTCGGTTTCCTGAGCAGCATTGCCTGTAGTTCCACGCGAGCGAGGCTGGATGGGAAGGTGTCCAGCAGCGGGCACAGCTGCCGCACAGGCTGGCACCCGCAGGTCGGGAGCGCCTCGCTGCACCCGGCATCCCCAGCTGGGACGGCCGCAGCTGCTGGCAGCCCAACCGCAGGCCTTGGCATCGGCCTCGTGGCTGTCAGTGCGAGGAAGAGCTTTGTCAGACCTGTTGGTTTTCATGTCAGTGGGGTGTTTGTTCATTTAAATGGTATTTCACTGGCAAAAGTACTGACATCTGAATTGAGTGATTGAATGCAAACTGTAGAGCACATGATAGAGTATTACTAAATACAGTGACTGAGGTTGGTATTGTTACTATTTATGGAAATATTTATTCTCACCCCAGTAAAAAGTTGCCGGAATCCTGCTGTTCGTCCCTATACCGTGGATTCGTCTGAGCTTCCTTATCTGGTGTCCACTGAACAGGCAGATAATCATGCTTCATATCCCTCCGGTTGACCATGAGACTGTATTCATTATAACATAAATAATAGAGCAGAAGGAGTTCAGTTGGTGGAAGACCCGTATATGTGTCAGCCCTCATGGAGCGGCGGGGGGAACACGGCCAAAAACCAAGTCTGGTTTTATGCCTGTCAAGGAGACAGTATTAGTAGTACTTCAAATGTAAACCAGACAGAATTCTAATGTGTCCCCAGGTAAATGATGCTGCTCTGAAATACGTTCTAGAACAGCTCATTGGTTATTATGGAAAATACTTTTCCATAAGGACCCGTAATTTTAAAAAGCATTATCACTGGGAATAATAGTGCGCTGTAGTTGGTAAATGATTTCCTATTAACCCTCGCTATTCGGTTCTTGTTTTGTGAAATTACAAAAACTTTCAATCTCTTTGTTTTGAAACACTAATGAGATCTGAATTGATAGCCCTGTTCATACACTGATAACAACAAATGCTGCTTTTATAAGCTGTGAGTGAAGGGAGATTACTGTTACTGGTTTCTCATTAATGAAAGGTTTTTATCTATGTGCTGTATTACTCAGGTGTAGCTCGTTGTCCATTTCCATCTGCTGACTTAAAATACGATATATAACTTTTTATTTATTTGAAAATGCATGACTAAGGTCAGGCTACATCAGCAAGTGAGAATGGTGTGAGCTTACCTAATGGACGTGGGGAAGTCCACGTGTGTAAAACTACTCGCAGGATTTAGAGGTTTTAGAGAGCTGAATCCTTGATTGCCTAGAAGCCTTCTATTTGCCATGAATGAGTGTGAATATTCTCCCTTGGTTACGGGTTTGCTGCGGCCTTAAAGCTCAAAGATTTTATCCATTGTGCGATGTTGTGGATTGATTCAGTTGCTCCCACAAGATTTCCTCCTTGGAATTCCACTGAGTTTATAACCTCAATATTAATTAACAGCAGCTTCTTTCACAGATAACTCATGTGCTGCTTCAAAGTATTTCCTATTATCAGTTCCTCTTGAAAATAAGCAAATTTTATTATAAATGTGCAACCTGCGTTAGTTACATTTTTGCTGGTTTTGCAAAAAAGAAACGTGTTTGCAGTGAGACCAAGGGCAAGATTTTGAATGGCTTCAAATTGATTGCAAAGTTCTAATTACCAGAGGGGAAAAAAGTGAATTAATCTTTCCGTTCTCTCCTTAAGTGTCGGTAACTCTCTAGATCCAGCGTTCAGGGGAGAAAAAGAAAATTAGATGTTCAAGACCAACATCTTACTGAATCTGTGATAAGAACGGATTTTGCTCTTTGCGTGCGTTCTACTGCTTGAGTAGATTACTGCACAAATGTTTTGCAATGGAAGAAACCTCAGCTGTGAGTATATAAACTGTGAATGCACAAGCACATGAAGTGTGTTTGTACATCCAGATGCAGTGGGTGCTGGAAGGATGCTGGGTTGAAAAATTAGAGTCAAAAGACACAAGATTTTTTTAGTGAACCTCTAAGATACTTTGTGATGATTCTGAAACTTGTAGGCGTCAAATATCCCGTTAATAACTTTGCATTGATTTCTACAAAACTTGTTATCTCTGTTCTCAGACACCTAAACATATATGGAAACTTCGTTCCCAGGAATAAACATAGGTGTCTTTGAACAGAGCACTTCTGTAAGCGATCTGAGTCCTTCGGTGTTATGTGAAGCAAAATGAGGTGGCCTTTTCACTGATGATTCCCATTCCCAAGCTCTTGCGGTTGTTGCAGTCAGTCGGAGAGCAGGCGGTGCTCTGAGCATGTCTGCTGGTCTCGGAAAGGTGAAATCGTCACACGGACGAGGACTCTGGCGGTGGCGCAGCTGGTAGTACGGCAGCACATTCGCATGTCCGGTGTTAAACACTCAGATTTTTTCCCTGTTTTTGCACAGTGATTTCTGATTTGGGGACGTTGCTAGGTGTGCAGAAAAGGTTTGTGTTGCAGAGGAAGATATGGTAAAGGTCATGCCCCCTATCATTTTCATAAATCTGCCTTATGTGCATTAATACTGTTTGGTGCCCAGACCAGTGGAGAAAGATCTTTGTGATGTTGTCAGTGTGTGTAGTTTTTGCCATGTTTTCACGTGACATTTGAACTCACACAGCCAGGTGGAGCCTGAGAACCAGAGTGTGTGTTCCGAGGCGCCGTGGCCGAGCAGGCGTGTCTGGTACGGCGCTCGCTTGTCCTGGATCGCTTGATTTAGTGGGTTTCTTTCTTGGTTCAAAATCCTGACAGCTCCTTCAGCTCCCGGTGTGTGGCTGTGTGATGGTTGTTATGACAACAACGAGTTTGTTGCTTGCACTGCTTTACTCCTCGTGTGTTCAGATCTGCAGTGCCTTGAAAAAAGATGGCATTCTTTATTTCTGAACTTACCAAACTCTGCCAGCCCTCACATGGACATGCTTTTTCCAACTTTTATGGTTTAAAGAAGTCCTTTTAACCTGCAGTGTGAATGTCTGAATAGTAAATTAAGTAATTAAAAAATATATATTTAAAAGCTTGTATTCAGTGCCTGTAGTAGCAACTAGGGCTTTCTGTGTGCTGTTACGAGCTAGGCGTGAGAGCAGAATAGACACTAGTGCTCAGATCCACGCCCTGGCGTGTTGTGCGGTGGTGTCACTGTGTGGACAAGCCTCCGCTGGGAAGGAAGCAGCAGGACTGGCAGTTTTGGTGGCCATGAGGCTGCCGAAACATGAACCGCTGAGATGTCTCAGTCAGTTGCAGAAAGCTGGGGAGCAGCTCCACATTTGTGTGCGTTTGTCCTCCAGCGTTTCCTGGGATCCACTGCTGATACTGAGTGTCACAACGTTCTGGTGCTTTCAGGCCTGCTGGTGGGGGAACAGAGCATGGGCCAAGCGTGGTTCTGCGTTGTGCTCCTTCTGCACTTTGGGCTTGGAGAACATAAGGGGGAAAAAACAGCGAAGGACTGAAAGCTGGGCCATCTAGCCTAGTGAAATTAGACTTCCCAAGCCATCAGACCTGATAAAAATGTTTTGACTTGTACTCAGAAAGGTTCTGGTGCCACCTTCAAGACTCGTTTATGTGTGTTGTCAGGTTGGCTGCAGTGCTGAGCTGCTTTCCCTCTGCCCTGTGTCCAGCACCTCCGGTGCGCAGCTTTCCTTGCTTTCCTTTGATTGCAGACAGCAGGGTGAGAACAGCTGAGCTGAGCTGGGCAAGCCGGGAGCCTCCACACTCAGTGACAGTGTTTTTCTAGGAGGGGATTTTCATTAGATCTCAAGATCCATTAGAAGATAACGGGTGTCACGTTCTGTGAGTGGCTGAGACACATCACTGTGTAATCCATCCGAAGTTTTCAGAGTCATAGCACAAGTCAATAAATGTGATAAATACTCTCATGGCCAAGGGCTTTTACAGTGAGGAACTGGGCAGAACTGGTACACGGCATCGTCCTGAGCCTCTCAGCCAAGTCGCGGAGAAGTTTGATTTTGAAAGATACTAAACGTGTTTTAGAGATCTGAATATCTTTCTAAAAAAGAAGCAAAAAGAACAATTGTTGTTGTTTAACAGAGCAAAGAGGAAATAGGTTGCTAAATATTTGCGTTAGGTGCAAACCTAGTGCTGCTCGGTTCCAAAATAGCTCTTGCTTTCTGTGTCCCTCACTGTGCGGGCCAGCCCAGATGTCTTGGGGAGGAGCTGGTAACAATTCGGAGATTTGATGAATCACCATCCAAAGAATTAGAAAGTATCATGATCTAATCACGATCCTAACAAACCACTGAATCTCTTCAAACAGAAGAATAAACCACAGATATATTAGCGTGGAATATCTTCCAGATGAAAGATATTACTGTTTGCTTGAATGCAAATTATTACAGATTGTGAAGCAATAAAAAATATATTAATTGGTTTTTAAAATCTTTTTGGTTCCCCAGTTATTTCACCTTTGGTTTTATGTGTCTTTGGTTCATTTTATCATAAACCACGCTGTTGATAACTACTGTATTTGTTGTGGAGATGACTAAAATTTACCAGGAGATTAAAATAATTTCTGTTTCTGTCAGTACACATTGCTCCTTTGTCACTTCTCAGCTATTGTAAACTGTTTGGGGGGGCATTTTCCACTCCACTATTTTGAATTGCAATAAAATGGAAAATATTTCAAGTACTTTTAGCATTTCCAGTGACCCCTATTGTAAGCAGAAAAGAGAGGAGAATAAAACTTCTTGAGTGAGAAAGACGGTGAAGAGCAGACTGGGCCTGCCACTGCTTGTCTTTCTGAGAACAGGACTAACTTCTTATTTCCCAGAAGACTTTAAACCTTTTCCTTGACCTTTATTTTGTCTTTTATGAAAGTCAACAGATTTTATTTTTATTGAAGTCCTTTTATTTCCTCTTTGGAAAAAAGAACAAACCCCACTGGCTCCCCTTCTGCCACAGAGGAGTCAAACTGTGACATTTCAGTTCATAAATGTGCTTAAAAGCCTACAGCAAATTGATAATTTGACTTGCGTTTCTGTAGACAAGCTCTTTCATCTTGCACATCAAACTGGGGAGAATTTTTAAAGGAAACAATGTGAAGATACATCCTAAAATTACCTTCATCCTTTCAGCTAACTGTGTGTGTGGTCCTGAGGTTTGTTATTGCTTGTTTGGAGGCTAATAAAAAAGAAATGTCCTCATCTCTGGATATTTGAATGATTTAACGCTAATTTTGGTCTGTTTTCTGGCACAGGTCAGATATCCCGTGCGTCTCTGGTCGCTGAAGCTCAGAGCTGGTTTCCGTGGTGGTTGGTCAGCAGTGCCCGTGTCCCGGCAGCTCCCGCGTTGTCCCTGGCGCAGTGTCCGTGCGCCGGGGTCCCGCCGGCTCCTCTGCTCAGCTCTCTCCTTCACAAGTGCATTTCAGACAGAATTTGCCAAGGGTTTGTAGTTCTCCGCAGGATTAATCTGCAGAGAGAAACTTTCTCTGGAACATCTGTCTATAAAAGGCTTTCACAGAAGTTAGTTATTATTGTCTAATCTGCCCAGGAGCACCCATAGCAGGGAACTGACCTTGAATGTGCTTTCCAGAGTGCAGCTCATACTTTATTTTCTCTATGTCTAAACCAAAACATTCTATCATGTGAAAGGGATTTGAATTATATATATAAAAATAGTATTTTGAGAATGCCTACTGTTTCTAATACATATGAAAATGTTACTTTCGTAGTTATGTATAAAAATATTTAGGTCCAGTAATTATTGCAGCCTGCATCCCCTATTTACCTAATTCAATAATTTATATTCAAATACAGCTCTTGCATTACTTTTCCATTTAACTAAGTTGTAGTCTCTTTGGTCCTCTTCTCTGAAGATACTTTAATATATTAAGTCAATTATTTGCATGATAACTTTCTTCTTTTTTTTTTTTTTTCTTTATTTTTTTATAGTAGAGTATATTTAAATATAAAAGTGACAGATCTGTTGTGTGCCGAAGTGGAGGCGAGATGATCTTGGCTTAGTACTGGGATTATGATTCTCAAGTCGCATGTTGAAGCTTTTCATGTATGACTGGTTTATGTGGTATAGATTAATTTCATTGCTCTTCATTGATCCATTCAAAGACTAATCATAAGCAAGAAAATTAATCACATAGATTTCTAAAATGAGGTAATAAAATCATGAAGACTGAACTGGTTGTATGTTAGTAGCATGAGTAAACCCTCCCGTTCTGCTCTCAGCCCTTTCAGTGGGAGTCGGAGCGTTGGTTGGGAGGCTGGCGCTGGTTTGGCCCCTGTGCAGGGTGTCTGCGGGGGTGTCTGCAGGCTCTGCGCGTTCTGCTCCGAGCCGCGGCGAAGGCTGCGTGTGAAACCACTGCTCCGAAATGAGGGAAGGGCTGAAAGAGCAGCAGGTGTTGCAGTAGACATGGGTACGTTGTGTAGGCTTGTGCCTTGCCATCAAACATTGAATCCAAAATTGAATTTGATATAAAACAGCATGAAAAAAATGGCGCTGTCCAAGGCAGAAATATGAATGTAATACAGAGTTGGTTGCAGATGTGCTGTTCCTGATATCTCAAAACAAAAAAAAGGGAAATTTGCATTTGAAAGTGATGCTTGGATTTGGAATGAACTGTTTGTGAACTGCTGTACTTGTTGTAAAATAAAATCAATTTAACATCATCATGCATGATGTTAAGATACTGATTTTCCAAGAGAAGAAGGCAGCAGTTACCCGGGGAGCTCGCGCCCTTCGTGCTGCTTTGTGTGTCTGGTTGGCTGGGTGACCCGCGTCACAGCAGCGGGGACGAGAAATCCCAGTCGCACCATCTTAGAGCTCTGGGCTTCTTACGTGCCTGCAAGTCACTGCAGCGTGCTCGGCACTTCGGACATGGAACTGGGTGGTTGGGGGTGTCAGCAGAAAGTGAGTACGGCAGAAGTAGAACATGTATACTTCATCTTTCTACATGTTGACTGACTTCACGTTTTGAGGGCTTTGGTTTGCAACCTCACTACTGTAAATAAGTTGTTTTATAGAGAGTTGCGGCTGTTTTTTCACGATTATGCTTCTGATGAGCAGAACAGATGAATGAAGTGTAAATGTCTAGAATAGAAGTGGCTGCTGGAGGTGCAGCGCTGCGCTGCAGCGTGCAAGAGCCGTGGTTGTGTGGGCTGGCCTTGGCACAGGAACCTTCGGCTGCTGAATCACAAAAGAATCAGCTGGGGATCTCTAGTTGTTGTCAAAATTTGTGACAGAACGAACAATGTCCACTAATACAAATTTGAAGTATGTAATGATGATATATAATTAAGTCATGATCTCTTTAAGCTACAGACTTTATAAGAGTGTGGCCTTTAATAATTCAAAACCTGAACTAAAAGGAATTTACAGAAGTATTTCTTTATATAACCATTATTTAATGCTTCCACTCTGTCATTACATTCTGTCTCCTTGACAAGGGAGAATGAACTGTTCCTGAAAAAGCTTCTCATGTGGTTAGCAATGTAATTAGAGAACTAGTTATGCAAATGTCACACAAAAACGACCTTTAATGAAGCAATATCAAATGCAAAAGCTGTTACGGTTATGCAGCATGAAGAATAGCTGGAATTGGAATTATTGAAGTGGATCCTGGTCTTGTAACTATTCAGCTGCCCCTGTGAGGGGCTCCGGCTCATATGCAGCCAAGAAAGGATGAATAGGTGTGTGTGACTGTGGGAGAGCTCGGGAAGGGCGCTGGTTTGGAGCAGCGAGAGGGCATCTCCTGGCCCCGCAGCTCGCAGGCCTGGGGACGCCCCGTGTGGCTGCCAATGGACCTTCTGTGCTTTGGGGTGGCTGTGCATTAGTAAAATCAGCGGGACAGCACCAGTTGGAATGAATTCTGTTCAGGTTTAATCTCGTGGCCTTGAAAGTACTTGTTGTAAATCAAAGCACAAGATATACTTTTAAAAATAGCACTGTTCACAGATGGCATAAAAATCTCGTTGGGAAAGATATGCAACAAAATGACTCTCACTTGTTTGAGGCTCGTCTCAGCTTTTGCTTTTTCCCATTTAGCATGTGTGTAAATAATCACCTCGGACCAGGTTGATTTTACCTTAAAGTTTGGGTCTATGGATGCAGATGTATTAACCAAAAAAAAGTGTCCTCTGTGGTCTCTTTTTAGTATTTCTTTCTAGACTTTGGCTGGTAGGAAAAGGGCTGATTGCTGTGTAAGTCTGTAGAGCATCTGTTAGGATTGGTCTCTCAGAACAGGTTAAACAGATACCTGTTAGAAAAGATCAATACAGTCAGTATTGCCCTGGGCCTGTGACAGTCAAATTTCCTCAGTGTCTTTATTTTTCATAATTAATTTTGGACTATTTTTAGCATAGATCTCTTCTCATTCTGCTGATGCCAGGATATTGTTGTTGCTGCTGTTGTTACCTTTTCAGTTGCTGCCATCACTGTTGTCTCGTGCAGCTGGGTACCAAACCTGACACAACTGATTGCAAGCTTAGAATTTCTTTTTCCTTGCTGGGAACGTGTCAAATTGCAGCCTCGGTACCATGTTAATACCACAGACATTTATTGTTCTTGCCTAAGCCCCTGGTGCATCCCCAGGCCGCTCAGCCTCGCGGCAGCGGAGGCCGCAGCGCTGGGCAGGTCCGTCTGACCCGTGGGAGCACCGGCCTGCGTCCGGAGGGTTCTTCTCACTTTTAGCTTCGAATTTCAAATCACTCTGCCAAAAGAATAACAGATCGGTTCATTTTAGGTGGGCAGAATTCAGTGTGTCCTGTGTGATTTTTGCCATGGAAACCGAGCGCTTGGCAGTCAGCTTGGCGGCATCAGGACTAGTGTGGCTGGTACCATCGTACTAACCAATGATGATAATCCCCTGCTTTAGATACTGGATAAGGAGCAGGTTATTCTGACTGAAACTGGCAATACATTAAAACTGCTCTCTTGTAATTGCAGACTGAAGCAATGAGTGGTAATAAAGCTGCTTAGAAATTTATTTAATATTCCCCTGAGAATTGAGAGCACATGTCTGTGCTTGCATACCCTTAAAGCCTGGAATACCCATGGTTTTTACAGCACTCAGCATGTTGATATCCTACTTTGCAAGAAGCAGACACAGCAGCATTTTGTTGTCTCGTATAGAATTACGGATAGAAAGCCACACTACCACAGGGTGCTGGAGGTTCGTTAACGGCACGAGCAAACGCTCAGCAGGGTGCAGCAGTCGGTGCCGCCGGCGTTCGCTGCTTCGCCATCGCTTCTGAGGGCAAACGGGACTTGGCTTTCTGTGTGACTTTAGATGTTAAGGACAGTCACAAGGCTGTGGAGCTGATCCCCCGGTCTGATGCCGCTAATTTTCTCCCGTTACTTTCCCAAGCTTTTGTTTGCCAACTCTTTGAGGATGGGCTTTTACTTCCATGTTTTATTGTCTTTCAAATCACTAGTTTTACTTTTACCACCAGTAATTTTTGGAGGGAGGGGGGAAGGGAGAAAAAAGGGATGTAGTAATTATGAATGTATTTGGTTAGATTATGAAGTCTCAAAGCTCATTAAAAATAGGAAACCATGGCAACCTCAACAATACATCCCACACATATTACATCTACCTAACAGTGTGCAAAGTACATTTAGAAAAGAGAAATTAAGCATAAAGAGAAGGGGAGAAAAAGCATTTACTTTTTCTATTGCTATTTTTATTTCTCAGATCCTGAATATCTATGTACTTATGTTAGCAGCGCTTGTAACTCTTACATTGAAAAATAAGCAACTGATTATCAGGCTGAATATTGGATCTCTTCTCAGTGCTGTTCTTTATTCTCCAGAGATTTCCTGTGCTGTATTTTTAGGACAGATTCAGATGGAGGTTGGTAGCCAAGGAGGGAAGATGTGAACATTGCAGTTGCCCTGGACCTGTCGTCTTCCAAGAGACGTTGGGAGTTTGGAGCAGTCCTGCCTCTCCTTGACTCTTCAGATCACAGGAAAATGTGCAGAAATTTCTGTGCTAGTATATACCCTATGCACCCTATCTGTAGTATAAATGAACATCAGTACTGGCCATCTCATTGGAAGATCCTTGGTCCTTGGAGCCAGGTCTCTTGCAGGAGCCCTGCAGAGATGCTGGGTCCATTTGTGCGTGAATGGGTGCAGATTGACAAGGTGTCTGAGTTGCTGAACCGCAGGGCCTGAGGAACGGGCCCCTGTTCTGGCACCATCTGCCCTCCGCCCTGCGGCTCTGGGGGTGTGGGCTGGGCTTGGAACGGCAGGGTGTTCTAGGGATAGAACGTGTCCTAGGCTTTGCTATTTCTGTGTTCCACAGTGAATTTAGAGCTACAGAAAACAGGTTTGCTTTTTACTGACCAGTGGCCAAAGCTTTGTAGGAGCGATCCACAGCTCTGCAGGGTGTCGGGCTCTAAACGGAAAAGCACTGCTAGAATCCAAATGGTGCCTTGGCCTAAAGGTGAAACTGATGCTCTGTGCAGGTCAGGGAAAGGGTTTTAGAGAATTCTGGGTTTCACGCTGGGTATTATGTTTAATTACACCTGTTTTCTGTTTTAAAGTACAGAACATTCACATTCAAAACTTAATTTAAAATGTGACACCAGAGGATAAACACGAGGCAGATGTGGCTTTCTCTTGCGATACCTTGGTATCACAAGGATTAACCTTGCAGCTCTTCTTCAACACAAGGCTCCGCATTGTAAGAAAATACCAATGTGTTGTAGAGGCTGTAGCTGTGACTGGTGGGAGTGCGGAGGTGCAGACGTGGGTGGCGGAGGCCGGCAGGGAGGCGCAGCCTGGGTGCTGAGCTCAGGCCGGCAGGGAGGCGCAGCCTGGGTGCTGAGCTCAGGCCGGCAGGGGGGCGCAGCCTGGGTGCTGAGCTCAGGCCGGCAGGGAGGCACAGCCTGGGTGCTGAGCTCAGGCCGGCAGGGGGGCGCAGCCTGGGTGCTGAGCTCAGGCCGGCAGGGGGGCGCAGCCTGGGTGCTGAGCTCAGGCCGGCAGGGAGGCACAGCCTGGGTGCTGAGCTCAGGCCGGCAGGGAGGCGCAGCCTGGGCGCTGAGCTCAGGCCGGCAGGGGGGCGCAGCCTGGGCGCTGAGCTCAGGCCGGCAGGGAGGCACAGCCTGGGTGCTGAGCTCAGGCCGGCAGGGAGGCACAGCCTGGGTGCTGAGCTCAGACCGGCAGGGGGGCGCAGCCTGGGTGCTGAGCTCAGGCCGGCAGGGAGGCGCAGCCTGGGTGCTGAGCTCAGGCCGGCAGGGAGGCGCAGCCTGGGTGCTGAGCTCAGGCCGGCAGGGAGGCACAGCCTGGGTGCTGTGCTCAGACCGGCAGGGAGGCACAGCCTGGGTGCTGAGCTCAGGCCGGCAGGGAGGCACAGCCTGGGTGCTGAGCTCAGGCCGGCAGGGGGGCGCAGCCTGGGTGCTGAGCTCAGGCCGGCAGGGAGGCGCAGCCTGGGTGCTGAGCTCAGGCTGGCAGGGCAGGCTGGTCTGAGGAGAAGGGAACAGCTGGCCAGTCCCCTTCTCATTCCGGTGGAGCTACTGTGATTAATCTCAGCTGAGCATTTGGCTGCAAATACCTGCAATATCTGTAGAGAATATTTCTCTTCGGTTATGTCTGAGTAGCTGTGCCACAAAACAAATCCTGAGCGGAAGGTCTGTGTTGAGTATGGAAATGGCTGCAGTTCCGATGGACAGGGTTGTGTGAAGGCTGGTGTCTGACTTCGGAGGGAAGACTGAGCAGTGTGGATGGGAAGGCAACCCCTCTGCTGTAATTCTGATTTTGCTTGCCCTCGTACAGGTAAAATGATTTCAAAAGGCTGTAATTAAGGAAAGAGAGAGGAGTGTTTGCCTTAAGCAGCCCAAGATATATCTTGTCAATGGCAGGATAGCAATGCCCCTCTGCCAGCTTTGGAGCAAGAACGTGACAGCTCTAACAGGAAAGTATTTTCCGTGTCACTGGTTTCACTGTTACCAGTATTCCACTGTTCCAGAAACAAGTAAAGTCTCCTCTGCCTTTTCTCAAAGATATTTTTTTAAAGTGCAATCTGTTCATAGATGGGAAACCTTTTTTCTAGTGGCCGTGGCATTGCACATACAACCACTGTACCTGCTGACGTAGAATTATGTTTCTTGCCCTGTGCCACCTATATATGTCAATCAAGAGGCTGAGATTCCTCAGTTCTGCAATGAATTTCTGTATGCATTTTATGACTAACTTCTTTAATGTGCTTGTGGCTGATTGTATGAAATGTTACCTGTGAAGCTCACAGCTTGCTTGGCTGCACTATGAAGAAATAGTCACAAAGACTGCAATGACCTTTTGGGAAGCCAAAATGAAGGTAATGCAGTTGCTGCTTTAAAGGCAGAGCCAAAAATAAGCTCCACATGTTTGATTTCATGTAATAGGCATTTCAGTTGTACTAATTGATACAATTAAAACATCTTAAAATCTGCATGGCCCAGAACAGTTTTCCAGAAAACAGTGGTAGGTGAGTGTTGGTGATGGATGTTAACACAAAAGCCAGGGGGCTGTGACCTCCATCAGGCCTTCCTGCTAGAGGTTTGTAATCTTGTGTGTCTGCGCATCCTGCTCCAGGATGTTTTGGTAAGAGCGTCAGTGATGACCGTGCTGTCACGCTCGAGCTGCGCTGGCTGCTCAGGAAGCGTTCCTGTATTGCCCTCCTCAACAGACACACTGTCACCGTCTGCCGTTCCAGGCTTAGCTGTGTTTTCTATAGAAACATCTGACTTCAGATGGTTTGGTTTAGTAAGGCAGAAATTGCAATCCTGATGAATAAGGCTTAGAAAGTGAATAATCTAAAAATGAATAACTGGCTGACCTTTCTGACATCCCAGACAATTCTTCCTAAAGGCTGTAAGTGGAAAGGCAAAGGAATAATTTTAATTTGTCATATACTTCCATTTGAAGATCATCGGGGTTTATACAAGTGTATATGTGGTAAGGGTTGCCACTGCTGTTCCAGGAAGATTATTTGGGAACTCAGGGTTTTGCTTCGGCAGCAGTTGTGCTGTCAAGAAGGACAGGGAGCTGTTGAGAGCCTTTGAATGCTTGTATCTCCTTCCACACTGAAGGTGAAGAGCAGCTCAGGACAGGGCAGCACTGCTAATACAAGGATCTCACCCAACAGGAAGAGAGCGTCCCAGCAAAGACATTGCGGGTCTCAGGAATACGATTGTGCCTTCATGCACTGCCAAACAAAGCCATAGACGTGAGAAGTGCGATGTCAAAGATGGGCCCTTTCCCGTCTCTGGCTCGTCATAAGCTCTCTGCACACTCAGCAGATTTTGCGGGAGAGGAAAAGGGCGATTGCAGAAGAGCCAGAGCCCCCAGCCCCACCTGCAGCGGCACCGGCCTCTCCTCCCCGAGGAGCACGCGGTACTTGGGAAGTTCCATGTGGACTGCTCCAAAATGAAACTGTCACCGTGACTGGGTATGGGAACAAAGACAACCGCTGTGGTGTCCACAGCCGGCCCTGGACTGACCCTGCGATGCGGGGACGGCGAAGCCCAGTGTGCGGAGGGAGCCGGGTCAGCAGCAGTGGCTGCGTTAGCGTGGAACGGGTGCGGTTACGGTCGCCGTGCTGCCCGCGCTGCGGGACGCGCTGGTTCCACAGCCCCTGTGCTCCCTGGAGCGGGGGCGTTCTGCTGTCCCTGTCCTCCGTCACCTCCCGTGCCCCGACAGACAACAGCTCAGGAGGTGCAGGGTTCCCCGGGAGGTCAATCCGTTCTGCAGGAGGAAAGATGCTGGGTCCCCCTTGTAGGCACTTGGGGTCATTTGCACAGCACGAGTGGAAATTCTTGCAAAAGAGGTGGGATTTTACAGTTTCCAGATAATCTATGTAGATATGCATGTATTTTTGTGGATGAGTATGGGAATGTTCATCTATATGTACAGCAAGTGCAAAATCTATATTTAACCAGTAATGGTTAGACGACTCCTGAAATTTCATAGTAAGAAAGGAAATGGTTCCCAGGGACTAGAGAAGCCTTTTAGACGTGAATGTATGAGACAGAAATGTGTGTGGGAGTGCTGAGCTTGTCGCACGGTACATGCAGTACAATACTGAAATAGCACGTTTGTCACCCTGGAGACTGCCTGCGGACACCGGGAGTTTCTGGCCTTTCTTTGCACTAAAAAAATAGGATTTTTTTTTTCAGCAGAAGTCTATTTTTGTATTGAGGTGGTATAACTATCTTGGGCTAAAGGAAGCTTTAGGTTGGCATAGCTGCAGGCTCTGGAAGGCTATAAAAATGGTATAGAGAGCTCATGGCAAACTGGTTTTCCAAATGCTGTGCATAGGGAGCTAAGAATCCCAAGGCCAAGGTTAATTAGTTTTATTTACCTAGTGTACCTTGTGCATGCTGTGCTTATGGCAGCAGTTGGTACGGCGTGAAATGTCGGGGTACTTTACCAGGCTGTTCAGTGGTAATGACCCGTCCCCACCCCGCTCCAGCCCTTCCCGCGGGTCTGAACGGCGCTGGGTGACGAGCACAAAGCGCGTTCGAATGGGTACAAGCTGAAGAGATTTTATCTCTGCATGAATTCATAAAATCTGATGATTATTACTCTCTTAATGGCTTCTTTTCAGCAAAAGTCACTATCACACTGTGGCTTTTCAAGGAAGGATTAATTCTGCTTGTTTTACTGCCAGCTCCTCCTGAAATGGCATGTTCTGCTCCTTTTCAGAGTGAATAAGACTTTAATTATAAGGGTGGGCTGCAACTGTGGAACAAGGAGAGAGACGGGGCGTTTGGGCTGAGCTGCTCGGTGTGTCTGTGGCCCGTTTTGGTGAGTGTTTGGCCTGGTTTGAACATGGTGCCTTGGAGCAGGGACAAGTGCTTCTGCAGCAAAGCCAGCCCAGCCGCTCGGCGCTAGCCCGCCCGGCGGCTCGGCGCTAACCCGCCCGGCGGCTCGGCGCTAACCCGCCTGCTACCAAAGCAGTACGCCTGCAAGCGAGAGCCTGGCTTGCTCTGAAGTGTGTGGTTACCCACTGTTCCAAACTCTGTGCTGGCGTAAGCCGTTGTAATTTTGGTTAGTTCGTTATTTAACTACATAGCCAATCTTGTTTTTTACATTTGAACAGTTGTTCAGCTCAGTGGTGTCATATAGTGGAAATAGCACAGGCTGTGGGGAACCTTCCCATTCATCAGCTTTCAATGGGTGACCTTTTGATATTCACTCAGACCCGCTCGCTTCCCTTTGCCAAGAGCTTTCCGTGTTTTTTTTAGTGTGATTTCTTTTTTCCTGTGGCCTTGTCTGTACTCTGTGTTCAGAACCGTGATTTAAGCTGAACAATTATTTCACCTAGTATTGCAGATGGGGAGTTGTTGGTCTGTGGCAATTGTAGTATTCTCTGTCTTATTTTCCATCCCATCACTCGTAGGTTTCTCTTGGTTTTGCAGTGGGTTTGTCCTCCCCTGGCGGCGCCGGGCTCTGGGCAGACGACTGAGCTCACCCGGAGCCCTGCGTGGATTCTGAGCTGTCGAAGGCCACTGGTGCGCTGGAAAGTTTCAATTTAACATCAGGATTTTGCCTCAGAATTTCGGAGGGGCCTGAGAAAGCATTTGGCCAAATCTGTAAGCTTGAAATGAGCCAGTTTTAGTTTTCTAGCCGGGTATGTGGCTTCTGTTCAGCTCTAATTTGGGGATCAACCAGGTCAGCACAGTGGGCAAGGTTGATTATTGGCTTCTCTGCAGACGGATGCTACCAGAGGGCACATGCTGCTTAGCAGAAGAGAAACAGAGGAATCGTTATGCAGTTGTGTGTGGCTAATTACAGGAGTTCATGCTTTAGTAGTAACTTGCTTTCAGGATTTTCTTATGTGCATAATTACAGCAAAACACAGTATCTTCATTCTCTGTTTACTGCACTGGCCTAATAAGCTGGTTAGCGGCCCTTTAATATATCAATATATAAATATATATAAATATATAAAAGGCTGTAGCATGTTTTAGTGTCTTAAGTCCTATGATTTTCCAAATCTGCTGCAGTACATGAGTGCACCGCAGCTACTGGAATAAATAATTAAGGTGTGCTTGTCAAAATTAATACATTAATTTTGTATGTGTTATTCTTTCTGCTTTAAATTATGCTTATTCCTTTTTATGGTTAATTCACAAATTTCAACCATTTCTAATTGTGTCATGTGTGGATTGGAACTATTTTGTATTGTTAGCGTCAGATGAATCAATATTGACATTGAAGATGAGCTATTAGGTGTCTTAATATTATTTCTCGAAAGAAATACTAAATTACAGTTAGGAGCAGCTTTTATCATTCCTAACAATGACACTTAGGATGGAGCTTTGTGGTTTTATTATTAGTTTATGCAAATGATGGGCCTTTCTGAGAGTTACACATGGAAATATCTCCAAGTCAAAATGGAATTCCCTTGAGTTAGAGCAGATGAATTTTAGCATTACTGGAGTTGACAAATGTATTGTTTGGAATGACTCACATTTGGCTGTGTTCATCGAGCACAACTGAATCTATTTACATAAGTAATTTAGAACTATGGTATTTTTTTAAAGTAAAAATCTGCCTACCCTTCCGTATTAAATACATCAATGCTTGCCTTTATTAGAATAAGAGAAATAAGAGTTTCTAACAGAAAATGTGAGATTTCAGTTTTATTCATTGTGACTTGTCTGTAGGAAGTGTATGGACGTGATGATTTTGTATCTGATCCACTGAACGTGACTGACAGCTTTGCTTTTCCCGCGCCTGGAACCGGCTCCTGAGGCCTGGGATGGCTCTGCAGCAAAGCGGAGCTGGGGAGGAGATCCGTGTTTGCAGGAGGGTGGGATACGTGTTCTGTGAGTCTGGTTCCAGCCGTGCCTGTCGGCCCGGCCGGTGTGTGTGGGCAGCGCTTTGCTGCCCCGGCTGGGGCCGTTTGGGTTGAACGTGGAGACACAGCCCTTGGGGAAAGATCGTAGCTCTGCTGACATACAGACTCGGCTACTGAAAATGCATCTAGTGTTGACAAAAGCATTGATTATAAAGTTTATCAATCATCACAATTTAACTAGGCATATATTGGCAGATGTCAACTGCGCTTTTAAAAAGTATTCTTTATTATGTTGTACTGAATTCAAGGACCAGGGCTGTGTTGGTGCTTTCTGCAGCCCATAGGTACATCAAAATAGAATATTCAGAATTTGATCTGTATTTTTACAGGGAAGAAGGCCAAGTAAAGGGAAGTGAAACCTTTTTCAGGTAGCCCTTAAAGGACTCCTCCTCCTCCCCTGTCAGCTGTCAAACTGATAGAAGTAATCATTCGTACAACTGGAATCCCTACAGGATCTGTGCGCAGGAGAGGGGCTTTCCCATCAGCCGGCAGTCCTCTGTAACAGAGCCAGCGTGGGCCGCTGTCCAGGGAGCTCTGGGCTCGAGGACCCCGAGGGAAGGTTTGAAGATTGCGAAGCAGGGCAGTGTGGTTTGTGAGCTGCACCCCAGGGTGGGGTTTGCCCCCGCGCCCCACCTGCTGAGGACAAGTCCTGGAGCCCACGCCAGGGGACATGGGGACGTTTGCTTTGGCTCGTTTCCCATTCCCGTGTACAGACCGAGTTTGGAAGGTGAGTTGGAATGCAGATGTGCATTTAGACATTTAGATACTATTGCAGTTTAAATTGCTGGCATGTTTTTCTCTTAGAGAATAAGGAGGAAGAGTGAAAGGGCCACCTGGGATTTGGGTCACTGCCAATCTTGCTTTTTAAAACCTTTTCTTCCTGAGGCAGGATCCTCCCCCCTTCTTTCTCCTTGGCTTTCGGTAGCATTGAAAGTCTCTAAAACCATCTCTTCAGGCCCTGGAGGCAAACTCTTGAAGGCATGGGCTTTTATTTCTTCTGGATATATGGAACTTTTCTGACATGGAATGACTGTTATGGCACATAATTATGATTGGATGTCTTCATTATATGATTGCATGATATATAATGAGTAGCACAAGCTTATTTCCTCTGCTCTTTGAATACTGAACTTCTGAGATTAATTAAGCTGATACTGAAAATGCTTTTAATTATATATGCTGCATAAACATCACTATTAAGATCAGATGAGAATATTATTGCCTGAGCAGCTTCAGAATGTTTTGAGATACCCAGTGTGTATGTGTTTTGTATTGCTGCCTAAAGAACATGCTGGGTTTATCTGGGAGAAACCTCCCCAGACAGTGGGTGAAACAGTGGAGAACCCGAGCATTGGCTGGAACGCACATCAGCTGCCTGGCTCTAACTGCAGGGTAGGAGAGCAAGCTACCGGCCAGTTCACAACGTTTTAGTGCAGTGTGGGCACCCTCATTTCTGTGCTTTAATGACCATCAGAGGCATTTCATACGCTTCCTAAGCTGGTGGAGGCCCCTTGTGAAGAGATCGATACCTGGTCTTGTGATGGGGCTTGTGCTGAATTTCAGCTCAGCCGTGGACACAAACATCTCTGCTGGAATCCTGCAGATGAGAGAGGAATCTGCGTTTTATTAAGACTGAATTAAGTGATGTGCTTAAAGGAATAGAGATCTTGCCATGTGCGACTTTTAAAAGGTACGGTGTTAGTTTTTTTGAGACTTGTCAATATGCCAGAGTAATGTAAATGAGGGGAAGAATGGTTAGATTTGTGGATTCAATATGTTATTCAGTGTTTGCAGAGTAGCTGTTGCACACCCCAGCTGCAGCTTGTACCTGGTGGAAGCCCTGCAGGTAAAGCAGGGCTGGCACCAGCACCTCTACACGTACAGTGTGAATGGGCAGAGTGTTTCCTGAGGCAGTCTGAGTGCAGGGGAGGGGATGGAGCGAGCGGCTCTGGTGTGATGTGCTTTGGTAGCAGTACTGCGGTGATCCTCGTGGCAGCCTGGCAGCTCGTTGTGCGGCTCTCCCGAGGAGCTGCCTCTGCACTGGGTGTTCACCATCCCACATCCTCGCGGTGCTGTTTGGCACAGGGTTCTGCTGCCAGAGCCATGGGCTGCGGCTGAGCGCTGTCAGCGACATGGGCTCCTCATGGCATTTCCTTTTCTTTGTTCATAAACAAGACACGAAGCAACACTTTGGAAGTGTCATTAGGTAACAAGGTCATCTCCAGAACTGAAGTTTAAAAGAGCATGTGCAAAAGTTTAAAATCTTCAAGATCTGTGTAATAAGTATGTTTAATCTTCACCTCTGCACATGTTAATTTGGTGGTGTTTATAGGTCAGGTCTATTTTTCCTGTTGTTCTTAGTCATCTTCGTGCAATAGTTGAAGAAAACAGCAGAATTCAGTCTGGTACAGTTTTCTACATGTTTCAGTTCCCATGTGATCTTGCGCTTCAAAATGGTAGATAATGGGCAGAGAAAGGACATAGCGAAGGCGGCTGTGCCTGTGAGTTCTAACCAGAGCGAGAAATTGCCTGTGGAATTCTGAAGAAATGTGCCTTGTATTATTCCTGCAAGTTCCCCTTGAAGAAGGAGAGTCAACCTGTGCGAACGTGACTCCTGGGTGGAGGAACAGGAGCCAGTCTGGTTTCCCAGCAGTCAGTAATACACATTTTCTCCAGTTTCCTGGGTCACTCCTCCTTAGCACTGGAACGTACGCGTGGCACCATGGGCCGTGCTTTCAGTGAATTATGAAATACAACGGACCGCTTCATCCTAACATGAGAAGTGGGGAAATTTGGTGAGAAATCTGTGCATGTGGGTGGAGGGGCTGGGAGTGGGTAGCGTGGGACAGACCCCCGCAGCTGTGGAGTTCCCAGAGCCGCCGCGCAGCTCCGCGGGGCAGGGGCTGCGCTCACACCGTGCCCGTTCACGTCACCACAGCCGCCCGCTGCCCACGGGGATGCTCATTGCTGACCATTTGGAAAAGCCGCATTTCCATGTTTTAGTACGTTTTTTCTCCTGCTTCTCTTGGCAGCTGTTTTGAGTGGTGGCACCCAGGCAGGAACGATGCGTTGTATTGACGCATCAGCTTTGCCTCACCTGCTGGGTGCAGGTGCCCGACACGGTTCAGCTGGCTTTGCGTGGCTTGCGGGCTCACTTTTTAAAGATCTCCCTAGTTACATCTTTGATGCCCTTTCCAATGAAATAATTTTGCGTGCCTGCAAAATGCTGACAGAATAAACTTCGATTTTTTTTAGAATACCATTTGTTCTGTGTCTCAGAAGACGTGAAAGCTTGACCAGGAATTCCAGGTCTGTTGCCTGCTCTGCTTTGTGCTGCTGTCTTCACACATTTGTGCAGCTTCCCCGTCTCTCCTACAACAGGCATTTTGTGTATGGAGTGCTCAGGAAAATTGACTCATTTCTGTTTTCTTTCCCTCGCACTAGTCATTTACAACCATCTGAAATGGATGTGTGTTTGCAGCAAAGAACAACTCAAATTCACTAATTGATGCACAAATACACTCATTTACATGCAATTTCGGTTTTTCAGAAGTGCATCTATTTGCATAAATACAACCTCTTTCTCAAATATTAGTGTGAACAAAAGCAGTTTTCATGGATGCCAAAAAAAACCAGTGGCTGAATAGAAAAGCCAATGCAGAATTTGCATAATAGTTACTAATTGTCTTCCTTGCTGTTAGCCTGTCTGTGCTACACAGGCGATGCTGGTTGCCGTTTCTGGCTGCCGTTTGCTGTGTCCTGGCGCTCGGCGGCCGCTGCTGGCCGAGGACGCGGCCGTGCCGCCCTGCACCGCTGCACAAACACGCATCTTTGTTGCGGTCGACTTGGCCAGCTGTGGTTTAATGTGCTGTTCTTCCAAAGTATTATCGCTAAAACCTCCGGAGGGATTATGGAACACTGTTGAAATTAGGAATAGATAAATAAACCTCCCTCTACCTGGCTCAAGTATATTTAATCAATTTCCTTCATTTAGAGATGCAGGGAAAGATCTAACATGCTTTTATTGGTTTTCTTGGTATTTATTGCAGTGTTTTTTCTTTTAAAATGTGGTAGTCAGTGTGGCTCAAGACCACAAAGTCAGATGAAGCTATCAAGCATCTTCAGGAAACAGCAGCGTTGGGTTTTCTGGACAGAGGTTTATTCGATAGAGAACTCTATTGATTCTCCATATAAAGAAAAGGAATGAGACTACACCAAATATGTTTTATTCTGGAACAAAAAGGATGATGGTTTTATTTCAAGGTTGTTGTGGTGCGCTCATAACTGCACTGTTAGCAAGTGATTGCTGCGTCGTGGTGGAGTCGATCTCAGTGCGCCCTGACGGAGCAGCAGAGGGAGCGGGAGGACGGGCCCAGCCGCGCTCGCCCTCACGGCGCGGCAGAGGGACGGGAGCGCACTGCCGGCGGAACGCTCGGCGGTAATTCACACTGGGAGATGAGCGAGTAGCTCTTCAGATCTGCGAGTTGGAAAAGTGCTGTAAAACACAGTAGGGAGGAAAAGTCAAACCACCCGTTTGGAGGTGTTTCTCAGGAAATCTAGCCGGGATCACTTTTAAGCTCCGCTTGTCTGTGAGTGTGGAGTGAAGTCTAGTTTGTGATAGAACAGTTACTGACAGAACTTTATTTCCTTAGGGGAGGTTGTGGGGAAACCAACCCAAACAAAAAAAGCCCATCACACACACACTAAACCAAACCACCCAACCAACCAAACGACAGCACCAACAAAGGAAGAGGGTAGTTTTGGCCAAGTTTGATTTCCAAAGCAAATTGCAAAGATTCGCAGTTATTCTTCAGAGTAATGTGTTGGATTTTTATTTTAAAGACCAGTCTCTAGAGCGGATGTGCCGTGTTTGTATAAGATTTATATAAGTGCGTATAAAGAGAGAAGAAAACAGTGTATCTGCATCGTTGTATGCTCTTTTCATCTAGTATTCTGGCAATATTGTATTTGGGGATGTAGTATCCCATTCAGTGGGTGCTCATCCCCTCAGATGCAGCATTGCTCGGGGAGCTGGTGTTCTTTACAAAGAGCGCTGGGTTTGGTTACTCAGCCTGGAGCTCAGTGCACCCTGGTCGGGGTTTGCAGCATCCCTGGCCCATCAGCCGTCCTCTTTGGGAGGGAAGGGAAGGGAAGGGGGTGCCGTGGGGCAGGCAGAGAGGATCCCATCACCGCCTCTTTGCACTGGGCTTCCTTAAGTCGAGTGAAAAAGTGGCAGATGACCCAAGCAATACTGCTGACTCTCTGTGTTCCTGTGGTATAGAGATGCCATCAGTGACACCTTCAGTCTCACCTATCGCCACATGCATGATCGCAGCCCACTTTTGGGGGAGAGAGCTTTCCTTCCTCATCTGTGCCTTTCTTCCTCTCCCTCGCCTGCACTTCCTGCTTTTCACAGCCCTGGTTCTACAAGAATTTCAGGAAGTGACTCTATTATCAGCCTTGACAGCTGTTTCTCCAGCTCGCCCTCTCTGAAGCCAGTCTGTTTCCGTTCAAGACGCGGTGCCCCTTCCCGCTTCCCCGGCGGTGACACCAACCCTCTGTGGGCAGAGCCGCAACTGCTGTCGGATGCATCTTTACCAAGTTGTGCTTGAATGTGTGTTGCCGTGTTCCTGTCCTTTCAGGAAGAGTTTGACATTGTGCTTTCCTTTGTAAGAAATGTGTGCCTGTTGAAAAGGAAATATATTTTTCTTTTACAAAAGTGTGTCTCAAAGAAAAGCACAGGAGAGACGGGGCGGGGGGGCTGGAGATGTGGCCATCTCCAGTTAAAGAGTGATTTTTCTGCCACTCTGTTACATCATAGTGCCATTTATCATGATACTTTTTTTAGAAATATATGGTGAATTGCAGCAATAGAGATGAGGTTTAATTTGTTTGTTGGCTGGTGACTTTCATCCCTTTTTCGTCGGTTGCCTGGTCCAAAGTACCAAAAATATTTGATGTAATCTCTTTTTCTAGAAGATGTTTCTAAGCTATTATTTTAAAAACATCAAAGATGAGTAAATCAGATGAGCTTATTTTATTTTGTTGTCATTTAGCAAAGATCAGTGTAAATGCTTCATTCTGCAGTTTTGAATTTAGTGTAGATAACAGAAAGATACATGAATCTCTTTACGGTGTGAGTCTGGCAGAGGCCGCCATCCCCCTTCACCTTTGGACCAAGGTGGCGTTGGGCTGGTTTGGTGTGGAGGGATGTGCAGAGTGGGACAGGAGGCACCAGCTCCAAACTCCTTGGGTACCCGCGTTCTCTAGGTAGCAAACCACATTGTTTTGCTTTATTCTCCTCATTCAGCAGACACTTCTTGAAGCACAAAAAAATAATGATCTAAAAATCAAAATATATGAAGACAGTATTAGAAAGATTAATCATCCTGTGTTTCCTCATAGTGATTTTGTATGATGAGATGTGTTTATTTCGATTGTTGGACGTCACAGATGTGCGTTTACAGCTCTGCAAGCCGGTTCCGTTCCTCTTGCTCCTTACTTGCTGGTCTGAACCAGGTGCGTCTCTAATCCGTTCAGCAAATCTCAAATCCTTGTTCTTCTCACAAGGATGTAGCTTGGCTTCCCTTCTTTGGGATATCTGGGTTAAAGCAGCCCATCGAGTTCCACCCGTTCTCGTCCTAAATCTCTGGTTTCTTGTGTGCTTTGGGAACAAATACCATCAGAAACCTGTAGCTTGAAGTAGCAGGAATAACAGGGTAAGTAAAGAAAGACGTTCAGATTAAGGTCTCATGATACCTTTCTCTTTTGTCTGTATGCCAGTACTATAAGTCATCATTATCATAATTAAACAAAAAAGGCACTGTGTGAATTTTACATTATATTCTCTCAATGACGCTGGAGAAACAATATGCATGAAATCAACTTTTATAATAGCTGTAAAGTCACTGCTGCTTTCATAGCAGTTTTACAGCTTGTGGTGGCAGTCTATGGGGGTTGTGCGTTCATACTGAGTTAATCTCTTGCTTTTTAGTTCGTGGTCTATTTAGAGGCTATAAAATGAGTATTTACAGTGATGCGTTTCTAATTCCTGCAGCCATTGTTGTGCCGAGATTGAGGTCATTGCCACATCTTAATTTTGCTTGTCCTTGAGTGTCGTGAGGTTCATCTTGCGTGTTTCAGGTGGTGTGTAAAGTTCCCGCTGAATTTACTGGAAGGGACAGATCTTAAACATTTATTTATGTTCTTTTAATTACAGATTTGTAGTTCTGCTGCTGAGAAGGCAACAATTGACATGCTTCCCAAATAATCCACGAGTTTATTGGACCTCTTGCTCTACCTTATCACATGCTCAAAGTAATTTTAAGATGTAAAAGAGGTGAATGTATTTTGGGGAGTTTCAAAGCCTTATGTCTGAGTTTTGAAACCATCTTTAGACAATACAATGTCATCATACAAGGCCATGATTAGTATAGGCCTTGTTTTGTAAAAAATACTGTGTGTATAGCTTAAATCAGTCTGTAAATGCTGACGAGGATCTTGTGAAGCCTTTGTGCAAAATAATTGCTGCTGGCATGTTCATGTAATGAAACGTGCCTTCCTCTGGGAGAGCGAGGAGTGACGCCCTCCGTTGGGCCTTTCATGTGTTTGAGATAGACAGTCAATGATGTGTTTTAGGTTCCTATTTTGGATGGTTTTTTCTTTGGAAAGTGGGAAATGCAGAGTTGTTTCTGCCATGACTGTCAGGCATGGAGTCGTTAAGAGCAGTAACTGACCTGTTTGCGTTTTGGGTGGAAGCGAGCTTTTCCTGTGAGCAAACAGCTGAGAAAAAACACATAGTCGCAATAGGTGTGTAGGTTGTGAGGAAAGCAGCCCTTCGCATGGAGTTGTTTGGAAAAGCCCTGGAAATGCTGAAGCTCCGGCAGCGGGAGGGGGCGCAGGGGCCGAGGGGCTGCAGGAGCTGCCGGCTCCGCCGCGTCGCGTCATGAAGTGTGTGTGTGACCTGTCTGAGACAGCCCTGCTCGCGTGCGCGAGTCACACAGGCACAACGTGCTCAGCTGGTGGCGCTGGGGCGTCCTCGGGGCGTCTGGAAGGGAGCTGTGTCACACGAGAGGGAGCGCGGCTGGTAGGCCATGGATACCACGTGTGACATGGGTGAGCTCAGCAGTGCTCCGGGGTTTGTTAGCATTTCTTCTTATTGTTTGCTTCTAAACAAAATAATGTCTCTCTCCTGAAGACCTCTAAGTGTCCAACATAAACATGCTGTTCTCTGTACCAGACGTTTGTGTATTTTCTGTTTTCTGGCTCTGGACAGACGCTGTTCTGTCGTTTCCAAGTGGCTGTGCCTGCGGAGGGGCTGCGTTGCCTGTTCCAGCCCCGCTGCTCCGGGGCACGAACGCGTTCCCTGCCCAGCCCGTGGTGGATCTGCCTCCTCTCTGCCTCCACCAGCTGAACAGGCATAAATTCTCATTACGCTTATTGTAAAGGTGCTTTAGTTTTCATAGTTAATGGTAATTGCTAGATAGAGCAAAGGTTGTCCTAAGATCAGAACAAGATGTTTAATTAGTTTTTATATTAATCTCTTCCCATATTAGAGGTGATAAATGTATGCCCTTTGGAGTGCACTTCAGTGATGAACTGAAACTGATGTGTAAAATAACCACAGTAGGATGTGCAGTTCTCAAGCTCTGTCTCTGTTCTCCAGCATCTCTCATTGCTCTTCCATGCTTTCTGTTGGCAGACACGGAGAGGTGACCAGTGACACCAGTGCAGAGAGGGACAGAACTGGGACGTGCTGATAGTATGTAGTGGTTGGAACGGGGACGGGCTTTACAGTATGGCACTGTTCACTAGGCTATTTTATTTAAATTACTGGGTTGGAAAGCCCTGGTTTTGTGGTGAAGAATCAAAACAAGTGACTAGACGCTAGATTTTAAGGGTTATCACCCCTAAGTACTTACACAGGGATTTCCAGGGGAAACGAGGGAGAAATTTTCAAAGGATGTCGAGAAGGTGGCAGAGGTTACGGAGTGTACCCTTTGCAGCCTGTCCTGTGCCGCCAGAGAAAAATGGTGACAAATTTTCAGGAAACTTTCGACCAACTCTTAATCCTGTGAATGAGCAAGTGGGTCTGTGCTTCCTTCTGGCAAGGGTCACACTCAATAAACTCTGAGCCTTCGTAATGTCAGAGCTGCTTTCTGCTGGCGTGGCGACCCTCGAGCAGTCCGCGCTCACCCCGCTCGCCCTGCTGGTCACATCTGCTCCTTTTGGGGGGATGTTGCTCTCCTTGCTTCCCTGAGAAACTGCTGTGGTCCAGGTACACTGCAGGTTTTCCTCCCATAGCGATTAGCTTTTAAGATTCTAAGATACTTTTAAGGTGCTCCTGTGGTAGACACAGTTGAGATTTAAGTTTTTATTGATTTTTTTTTTTTGGAAAAAATACCTGCCATGCAGTGATTACGTGTGCAATTACATACATGTGGGATCTGTAGCTATAGATCATTCAAGCTTACCAATGATATATAAGAATGAATTCCAGATGTAACTGTTACCTTCTTTTTCATAAGTAATATGTATTTCTTTTGTTATTTTAAAATTATAGGAGTGGTTTTTTGACTCACACTAACTATTATTAGCAGTACGAAGCAGAGTACCAAGGGAAAATGGGAGGAAAAGGGAGAATTTTGAGCCAGGGCCTGAATCTGTGCTATTTTTAGCACTTTTTCAAGTTACTATTCCTAACTGCTGGCAACTGACAAGCAGGAGAAACAGAGTGTGAATCAAGATGTTCCCCTGTCATCTGCTCACATTTTCATTAGTGAATTGCCGTGCAGATGGTTGTGTTGCTGCTGGTGCTGCTGGGCGCTGTGCACACCCTCACTGAGCACTCCCCGTCGCCTGCCCGGGGCCTCTCGATAAACCAGCCGTTAAACGGATCCCGCATGGAGCCGAGGCCGAGGCTTCCCCCGTTGGTACCGCGGGTAGGACATCCTGACACGTGCTGGTTCTCTGGTACGAGTGTGCTTGCTTATAATGGGTCAAAAAATAGCTAAAGGAGGAGTTTCCAACAAAGCAAGCAGTATTCCTTCTGTATTCCCTCAGGGGGAAAATAGTAATGAAATCATGGTTCATGTCTCAAGTCGTGTGGACCCATCCTGTGTGGGTCCAGGCAATGGGAAGAAGGGAGCAAGATCCTGAGCTGCAAAACGTTTGGGATGACTTCAGATAAGGATTTATTACACACTCCTGTTAGGGCAATTTTATCTGAAGTGTTTTAAATGCCAGTTGACGGTTTGGATTTCGTGCTGGCTTGGAGCTTCCACGTTTTGTGTGGGCTAGTGGGGAGAGGTTTCCATTGCCTCGGCGGCTTCCAAAGGGCTGTTATTCCAAAATCCTCGGCAGCTGATTCAGGAAGAACAAGAAAACATGTTGTATTCCAGATCGTAGCTGTGCTCCGATTTTACTGGATTTTAAAAAACACTGGTTTTACATTCTCCTCTGTGAATCAAGTTAGCATAAAAACCCGTCGACAACAGCTGCTGCTTCATGTAGAAATAACAAATAGACTTTACAGTCTGAGACATTTTCCTTCCTAAGTCAACTTATATTCTTAATACAGTACCTAAAATGATAGTAAGGGTTGCTGCTAGTTCACAGAACTAATGAATTGGATTTTAAACTCCACATTCGCTACAGCTTATGACCTTTAATTTAGAAGATAAATGAAATGTGGAGAATGGGTGGAGAAGCAGTGTTCCCCTACTTCCACTCGCTCTATGGTATGCTAGGGACTGTTTTTTTTACAAAGCTGGGCCATGCCCGGCTCAGCCCCCCCCGCTGGCAGGCTGGCCGCCTGTCAGTAAAACTGCCATTGCAGTGGGATTGCAGGCGAGCAACACGATCGGGGCAGGTTAGAGCCATGGTAGTGCTGCTCGGCGTTCGCCCCGTGTACCCGTTCTGATCAATGCACGTGGACCGTCTGGTCGTTGTCACCCAGTTCCAGCAGAATGGAGCAGAGGGGTCAGCGGGTTGGGAGGAGCAGAGCGGGACGGGCAGTGTCCCCTGCGGTGACACCGCTGTCCTGGAGCCCCCGTGCTCAGTCCCGTCCCCCCAGGGGGGTGCACTGCTGCTCAGTGCCCTCCTCCTGCGCATCTGCTGCCCCTCTGGACCTTGGAGAAGATTCTTGACGAGTGTTGGGTTGCGATGGCTCATTTTGTACCCGTTTTGTGGGTGCTGGTGATCACACAGGTGCTCCGGTGCCTGGGGGACCCCCGCTGTCCCACACGTGGCCTCCCTGGAGGCTCCGGCACTTCCCAAACTTCCACGCGGTACCGAGTTCAAAGTTTGGGTTTGTGTCACTGTTTCTACCTCTGCCGCGCCTCCGGTCCCCAGCCCTGCAGGCTCTTCTTGTCAGTGTCCCCGGAGGAAAGCCTAAAAAGTTGACAACCTGGCATCTTCTCCTGCTGGTCTGTAACTTAACTCCTAAATATGGGTCAGGGTCTGACTTTGCTTGTTTTCCAATAGCCTCTTTATTATTTTGGCACCGTTTTCCGCCAGCGTATTCGGTTGCCGTTTGTAGTCTGTTAGCTATTGTAGATGCGACTGACTGTTCATTCAGACAGTATGTGAATTGTGATCAATAAAATGTCACCTGAATTCCTGTGCAGCGCGCCTGGCTCTGCACAGCCAGCCTGAAGTCTCACGCTCTCTAGTGCTCGGTCTAGCACACCCAGAATCCCTTCTCATTAACAGGAGGTATCACCCTTGCCTATTATGTGGCTTTTCAGATTTACCGTACTTGGCTCTTAAAATTCCTACTGAACCTACCAGTCTGGTTCCCAAGCGATCGCAGAGCTTTTCTGCTTCCGCAAGCTGTCTGAACTGTAGACACAGTGAGTGAGAAAACACTGGCAACGTCCAGAGCCGCTAAGGTTGCGAAAGCCAAGCAAGGTTGGTCCTGTGCGCGTGTTCATTGTAATGTTCTTGGGGGAGGAAAGTAAGCTAAGCAATTGTGAAGACATACCAATGGTTATACTGTAGGAAAACTTGTAAAGCAGCGATTTCATCAAGTTTGAACGGGTGGTTCCCCTCATTTCTCAAGCCGGAGGCAACGAGATTTCAGAAGATGAGAGCACTTCCAGTGAAAAGTTACTGACAGTTTAATAGAGAGAATAAATCTGTGGTTGCAACGCTCACAAGAGCACAAATGGTTGCATTTGTTATTCGGATAATAGAAGCAGTATTGTCAAAAATACCGGTGGTGGGAAAGCTCTTGTGTGTGCTATCAATGGGAAATTTTCTGAGGAAAGATTACAGCCTTTGGCTGGTGCCTGGAGTGGAATGGGTTTGTTTTCATTGGACGCCGTTGTTCAAGACAGCTTTCAGCATTTATAGTTTAACACTTAAACCCGAGTGTTCATTGGGGACAGTGCGAACGGGCGATTCCGCCGTTGGCAAACAGCGCTCACGGCCGTCGAGCCCAGTTCCCAGGCGCTGCTCTGGATTCAAGTTGCTGCTTTTCCTTCACCTTCCCGAGGTTTGCGTCAGACACACAGCTGGCTCTTGTCGGGGCATGGGGAGCATGGGGGACTGCAGTGGCCCAGTGCAGCGGTGGGACAGGAGGACATGGAGCGGGGGGGAGCACCCGCCCTGCTGGGGGCTGCAGCAGCTGGAATGGAATGGAACGGAGTGGAGTGGAATGGAATATCAAAACTTCCCACTCTTACTGCCTAGAAAAATCATCCTGCAGGAAAATGTTCATTCTATACTTCATGTACATTTAAGGGCTGATACATGAGAATAATGTCAGAAAGAAAAGCTTTAAATAATTCATCACGTGTATGCAGTGTTTATTTCCTCAGTGAGCAGGGTCCACTCCCCATGCTTGAAGGAAATGCACAGTGAATTGGCACACCAGTATTACTTTGTTTATCAAAAATGCTCCGCAGCATATGAGTGCTTGTAAAATAACTAAAACACACACAAACCCCAGCAATACAGTTCACCAGGACTCATAAAGTAGAAATACGCCCATCGTGGGCTTTTGGATAGTGAACAAATTGGTGTCACTTTCGTACACAAGGTAGATGAGGAAGCTGTGAAAAGCATTCACACGTTTTTCCATGTTCGAGCTGGGTGTCTTCAGTGGCACAGAAACTGAAGTGCGTTAAATACTCGTATAAACTATTTTAAGCACAGTGCTTCTTTTTATCTGGATTTAAAATCCGAGTATGTCACAGCAGAAAGCTCTTGGTAAACACAATGTTTCTACAGTAATGTAGCAGTGTGGCAGAACACATTACGTTTTGGTTCTGCATTTTGAATGAGCGTGTTTAAGGTCGAGCTGCCCAAAGGTGGTCCGGTTGTTGGTGACAGGTTTCCATGGCGCATTGGAATGCGCTGGCGCTCAGTGGTGTTTCAGCAGCGTGCACGCGGGGGCTGCGTCAGTCCCCAGGGCAGCTTTTCCTTGGGTGAGGGCTGGCAGGAAGCGGTGGGTCAGGATGGCACACACCAGCATGTAGGTCTCGCGGGGAAGTTTTCTCTGAAGTTGGCTGTTTTTTCCTGTTGTGAGGCTCTGGCTGACACGGCCGCTGCGGTGACACGGGGACCGGCCGTCCGCCGGTGCGGTCATCCTGCAGTGCAGGACATGGAGACGCTTCCTGAGCGCCGGGGCCGCCGTGCTGCCTGGTGAAGCGCCTGGGAGCTGCGAGGCCTGGCTCCGGGGCTGCCGGTGCTGTGCAGGGCTGAGCCGTCTGCGCCCGAACGGTCCTGCAAACAGCACATTCCTCATTCTGGAATCAAATTTCTGGCATTCTGTGCTGTTCCATCGTTGACATGTAGGTGATGTAAAGCAATCAAAAAAGCTGCATGACAAGTCAGATGACTTTTGTAATGGACACGGGATAACAGATGTGTCTTGTTGCAATTCAAATTTATCAGCTTTCTGTGTTTCAGGGCATATCAATCCTGTTCTTCAGACATGTGTATTACTTAAGCGTTTCCTAAGCAGTTTTCCTTAGACACAGGACGCTCTAGCACTTACAGAGTACGTTTCCTTCCTGTCGCACATCCTGGAGCTGTTTCTTCAGAGACAGATTGTTTGAGTTTCTGCAAATCAAAGAATGTTGGGTACTGCAGAAGAATCACTGCAGCGGCTGTCACACGGTAATTCTGGCCGCACACGCCACATTCTGTTCATTTCTTTCACCTTCCAAAGCTATTTGGAAAGCACCCTAGGAGTGCTTTAAAAATGTTCACACGTTGTCAGTCAGGATGTTGTCAGAACTGTTCATTTGTCCTTTCTTGCTTACTTGAAGCTTAGAATTGATTAAAAAATGGAGCTGTTCCAGAAGCTTGTAAATACTGACAGGTTTCTCACTGCTGCCTGTTCCCAGTAGGTTTGGCCCAACTGAAGAGCAGCAGTCAGGTAGCTGATGTACAGAACAGACCTTTCTGCCTGTTTGCATCTCGGTTCCGTGCTGGAACAGATCCTGCACACTCTGGAGTGCCGTTCCACGTGCTGGTGCGGTGTTTTTGTGCAGAAAACGAATGTTTCTGCGAGCGCTGGGATGCTGACAGGTGCCAAACCTCGGAGCTGCTGCTGTTCTTCCCTACGGGCGCTGGGGCAGCGGGGCCCCCGTGTCCCTCGGGACACGCTGGCATCTCGTCTGCTCCCACCGAAACACGAACGCGTTTTCAGGGCTGAAGCATGCGACCCACTGTATGGATTGGAGATGGCTTCCTTTCCTCTCTGGGGAGAATGGACAAGACGTGCTTGCCTTTCTAAAACAGTTAAGAGAACAAGGATGGAAACTATGAAATCGGTAGAAAATAATCATGCAGGATAACGTCCTTAGTAAGACATGCAATAACGTTATCTGCTGTGAAAGCAACATCTAGAACAATTGAACTACAAAGGGATAGTGTTCTTTAGGAAGCTCCGAGGTAATTGTTGACATAGCAGTGGGCACTGTAGAAGAAAAAAAGCCCAACTTTATTTGAACAGTCCTCTTACTATGAGAAGCCATGTGCTTTCCAGGAGAACCTGTGTGATGTTTTTGTCAGTGTTGATAAAAGCTGTGGCAGAAACTCTGGCAAAGCTGCTAGAATGGATCCCTTTCACATGAAGTGTATCCTCCCCACTCTGATGCTCGTCAACTTGACATTTGAAGGGACATTCCAGAGTGGCTGTTGCAGAACAGCCGTGGCCTTCAGCAGGACGCCTAGCAGCCTCCGCGGACACTCTGCGAGGAAGCAACGTGATCCATCAGACAGCGTCTGTACCTTCCAACCCACAGCTCTCTGCAACGTGATCCATCAGACAGCGTCTGTACCTTCCAACCCACAGCTCTCTGCTGCCAGAGCGGGGCTGAACTCACAAGCTGGACATAGGAGAAGGGACAGCGAGGGCTTTATTTGTTGTTTATGTCACTGATAACTACCAAAGGAAACAGCTGGGTCAGACGGCCTTGCTGTGGCCAAGGGGTTGCATTGGGTGACCTCCAGAGATCCCTCTGACCTGCGCTGTCCGCCGCTGTGTGCAGCGCTGGCCCCGCGCGGGTTCGTGGCGGTGCAGAGCTGCAGCCCGGCCGTTCCTCTGCTCGGTGCGGTGCTCAGCGCGGGCAGGAGCGCTCACGCTGCGCAGCCCAAGTGCTCTGTGGTTGTTCAGAAAATTACTGTGCCAGAATAACTTCAAAGTACATATTCAAGCATCAAAAATAGTAGTTCTGTTACCCTGTTCATCTTTTTCCTTACAAAGTGGAAACTTGAAAATGTGTTTAGTTTCTTTAGAGAAACTTCAAGGATTTATTTTCTTTCTTGCTGAATTTTAAACTCAACCATCAATTTACTCAACAGAAGCAGCAGAAGATAGCAAGATGCATGTGAAAGGACAGTCCAAACCAGCTCACCCCCGTCCAAGGTGTGCTTCCCGCAATGGCCCTGCTGCCGGGAGCTTGTTTGGCATGTCCAGTTTCCAAACACACACAAATTGGCTGAGAACGGGAGTATGTGTTAACTTTGCTTCACCGGACTGAATAATAACTTCTGTTGGGCGTTTGCAGAAAACACTGCTTTTCAACTCAGTCTGAGAGTTCACAAACATTTCAGGACGCCTGTGATTCCAGGAAACCAAACCAAACCACAATAATCAGGATTTCAGTACTAGATGGAATTACAGCTTGGTCCTAAACTCATTCGTTGTTGCAATGAATACAACAAGGATCAAATTCATAACTGATTAAAACAAAGCTAAAAGCAAATAACCAAATTACAGCATCACTGTTAAGCAAAGCTGACTGGGTGGAATGAGAAATGATAGCCCAGTGTTTGTTGTTTTGCATGTGCATGATGTTTACAAACTACATGTTAATCATGGCTAGCACCCAGCAGGAAGCTCTATTTTAAAATGTTTTTTGTGGTTTTGTTTAAAAGACAGTAAATAGGGATGTTCCAAACTTACCTAAAAACATCCGGAAGCAGCAAAAGGAAAAAATAGCTTGGTTCCTTGTCCAGATGAGCCCAGCTTTTAAAATCGGACACTATAAATGAGAAGTGGGCAGCACTGGGATGCTGGGCAGCGCCAGGATGCTGGGCAGCGCCAGGATGCTGGGCAGAGCTGGATGCTGGGATGCTGGGATGCTGGGCAGCGCTGGGATGCTGGGATGCTGGGCAGAGCTGGATGCTGGGATGCTGGGCAGAGCTGGATGCTGGGATGCTGGGATGCTGGGATGCTGGGCAGAGCTGGATGCTGGGATGCTGGGCAGAGCTGGATGCTGGGATGCTGGGCAGAGCTGGATGCTGGGATGCTGGGCAGCGCTGGGATGCTGGGATGCTGGGCAGCGCTGGGATGCTGGGCAGAGCTGGATGCTGGGATGCTGGGCAGCGCCAGGATGCTGTGATGCTGGGCAGAGCTGGATGCTGGGATGCTGGGCAGTGCTGGATGCTCTTCTGGGCAGCCGCTTCAGCACCACAGCTCAGGCTGCTCAGCCTCTGGTTCCACATCGTGGCACAAGAGCAGCACTGGAAAAGATCAAGCCTTCCTTAAAAAGCAGCTGATAAAGGAAAGCAAAATTGTAGATGTCATAACTGTTTCTTATCCAGATATTATCCCTTTTACTCCTTTGGGTGTTTGGTTATCATCTGTCCCATTCTCCCAGATGAACAGAGGCGAGCCTGGGCTGGAAAAGCTGCACACAGGTGTGCGTCTGGAAGGGACCGTGGCAGGACCTGAATTAAACAAAACATGAGCAACTGCATTCTCAGAGAGGATGCTCGCTAAAGTTCTGATTAGGGGGAGATAAAGATGCTCCTTCAAGGAGCTTAAATACTGGAAATCTCAGGGTCTTTTTCTGGTTTGCTGGATGCAATAACGACAGTCTAAACTATAAATTAGTATCCCATTTTAAAAGCTGATGCTTGTTTTCCATGGCAATAGCGCCGTTTATGAGCAGCACTGTGGATCTCAGAATATCCCCCTTGGGAACTGCACGTTCTTCCTACAGCTATTTTGTTTAAGCAATAACTTGCAGGCGTCTTGGCATTAGGAGGCAGCAGCGTGTGTCGCATGCTGAGCGCAGAGCGAGGACACGCACCAAGGTGTTTATCCAGAGCCGCGGGGCCCGTCTCCTGCTGAGCTTTACGCTCTGCCTAGAAAGACCGTTATATCCAGGGCTGAATTTTAATGAAAACAGAGTCTTGTGAAAGAGTTCATAGCAATAAACTCTTGCATGGCAATGCTGCAGGATTTCCACAGCGAGGAGCTTTGAAAAAATGCAGGATTTGGTGTATGCTACAAAGGAAATAATGTCTTTAATCAATTAATCTACTGTCTTGACTGCATTACTTTTTAATATCCGTTTGCATGTTCTGTGAATAAACGGGTTGGCCAGATGGTGCTTAAATGATCCTTTGAAAGTGTTTTTCTTGAGAACATGAGGAGTAGTCACTAAAGGAGATGCTGTTCTGAAATGAAGTCATAGGGTCCGTTTGCTGCAAGGCGGCTGGGTGTCCGGAGGGCCCCGAGCCGGGCTGAGCGCAGGGCCCCGAGCCGGGGTGAGCGCAGGGCCCCGAGCCGGGCTGAGCGCAGGGCCCCGAGCCGGGCTGAGCGCAGGGCCCCGAGCCGGGCTGAGCGCAGGGCCCCGAGCCGGGCGGAGCGCAGGGCCCCGAGCCGGGGTGTGCGCAGGGCCCCGAGCCGGGCGGAGCGCAGGGCCCCGAGCCGGGGTGTGCGCAGGGCCCCGAGCTGGGCTGAGCGCAGGGCCCTGAGCCGGGGTGTGCGCAGGGCCCCGAGCCGGGCGGAGCGCAGGGCCCCGAGCCGGGCTGAGCGCAGGGCCCCGAGCCGGGGTGTGCGCAGGGCCCCGAGCCG
The DNA here is from genome assembly GCF_964273445.1 of Streptopelia decaocto. Lineage (NCBI taxonomy): Eukaryota > Metazoa > Chordata > Aves > Columbiformes > Columbidae > Streptopelia > Streptopelia decaocto. The sequence continues at coordinate 1,025,409 of NC_138660.1, forward strand.
GGGTGTGCGCAGGGCCCCGAGGCGGGCTGAGCGCAGGGCCCCGAGCTGGGCGGAGCGCAGGGCCCCGAGGCGGGCTGAGCGCAGGGCCCCGAGCCAGGCGGAGCGCAGGGCCCCGAGCCGGGCGGAGCGCAGGGCCCCGAGCCGGGCTGAGCGCAGGGCCCCGAGCCGGGCGGAGCGCAGGGCCCCGAGCCAGGGTGTGCGCAGGGCCCCGAGCCGGGCGGAGCGCAGGGCCCCGAGCCGGGGCGAGCGCAGGGCCCCGAGGCGGGCTGAGCGCAGGGCCCCGAGCCGGGCGGAGCGCAGGGCCCCGAGCCGGGGTGTGCGCAGGGCCCCGAGCCGGGCGGAGCGCAGGGCCCCAAGCCGGGGCGAGCGCAGGGCCCTGAGCCGGGGCGAGCGCAGGGCCCCGAGCTGGGTGTCCGCAGGGCCCCGAGCTGGGTGTCCGCAGGGCCTGGGGGCGGGAGGCAGAGATTCCCGCGCGGGACACGCTGCTCCTGCTCCAGAAACCGCGTTTATTTCCAATGGTTCCCTTGTTCCCCGCCTGGCCAGGGCAGGTCCCAGCCCTGCTCGCGGCGCTGTGCGCACACCCACTGTCCTGAGCAAGCACAATGATACATAACTTACATACATGGTAATTGGGATACCTTGGGGAACATTTTGACATTTTCTTAATGTGCACATAAAGTATTCTTTCTTTCTGTTGCTTTTAAAGATAAATGAAAGCAGTTTTCTGAATTGAGCACAACCTGTATCGTTTGTTCCTTACAAAGACCTTAAACCTGAGAGCTGCTCACCCCGCTGGGAGCAGCGGTGCCGCCCGTGGCCGTGCCAGGGCAGGCTTGTGCTGGAGCTGACGGCGGCAGATCCCTGGGAGTGAATTCCCAGCCAGGGGAAGGGATTAGAGTGTAACCCTTGCTGATGAAACCATCTTGGCAGAGTTCACAGCCTGTAAAACAGTACGGTCCCTCGCAGCAAATCTGTTTGATCCAGGTAACCTTTTTGCATTTTCGTTTTGTCAGTGTGCATATTTTTAATAGAAACATCACCATTCTCAATTAGCACGTGTTTAGTAAGATTTTATTGAATTGTTCAGTGTTAAGTTGGTGAATGTGAGTATTAAAGTTATTTATGATTTATACACACAAAGAAACTAGGAAAGTAAAATCAGTAAGTAGTTGGGTTTTTTATAAAATGCCTGATAAATTTAGATTAAAGAGGCCCCTGTGCTTTGGCTGTGAGCTCACACAGTGTTTGCTGGAGTGTCGTGCCTAATTGTAAGTGGTAATGCTGTGTGCATGAGAAATGGAGACTACAAAGGAGTCCCACCTGTTTCAGCTGCACACTACAGTTTAAGATGCAACCTACATTTCATGGGTTTCAAATAAGATTAAAGGGGCTTTCTTCATGTAGATAAACACACTTATCCATTTTTATTCTGTTGACAGCAGAGTTATCGCAGATTGGGACATATTTTTTTATATGTGAATGCAGTTTAGAACATTCCAATATCCAGTCTGGGAACGAGCTTTTAGATACCAAAATGACAAAGAATCTTTCTCATAGGAAGAGGAGGATCTGGAGCCTGTGCTTTAAAATACTGTACACATCTTTAGTGTTAAACTCAGCCGTTTGAAGCAGCGGGTAAAATCCTGCTTCTGAGAGGATCTTGCACAAAAAATCCAACAATGCAAACCCAAGAATTTCGTCGTCGTCTGTTCTGCAAAGGCTTCCCTTGGAACGTCTGACCAGCTGCTGCTCCGAGCAGCCATCGCGCTGGAACGGCTGCGCCAGCCGGGCTGAGCAGAGAAGGGGCCCTGACGGGCTGGGGTCGTCCAGAATGTTTGTGTGTCCGGCCAAAGCAGCTGAGTATTGATCGGTTTTCTGTTCCAGTTATTAGTAGTTACTCCCGGTTTTATTACTGAAGAGCATGACTTTCCCTTGGAGTGGGAGTCTGGGCTCTGAGGTTTAACTCCTAAACCGAAGCGGCGGTGTGATAACTCAGGCAGCAGACGCTGGATGGAGCCCTCCTCTCCGAGGACACCCGTGGCATGGGGAGGGACGGAAACCCGCCCTGGTGAGCCCTTCAGGCGTTTTCTCAAGATCTGCTGAATCTAAAAATAGGCTGTGGAAGAGCAGATGTGTGTCGGTGTCCAAGGCACAGACTCGGTGCCACCATGGCAGGGACGGGCCTTTCCTCTGGGGCCTGTCTGGCACAGACGGAGACTCTGTGACTGGGGGAAGTGCCTGGGATGAAAGGGAACGATACAAGTAAGTGGATTCCAGAGGCAGTCGGTGCGGGTCTGTCGCTGGGCTCCCGCCCTGCTGGGGAGCTCTCTGGAGCCGAACCCGTGCGAAGGGCCGCGAGCCAGCGGCTCGGAGCCCCGGGCACAGTGACAACGTGCTTGTGCTTCGCAGAGTTCTGCGAGGTGCCTTTTGTTTCTGGATTGTGCTGTGGTTGTGTGGGTGCCTGTGCTGGAAATGCACTTTTGCTTCATCAGCCACACTTAACTATTTATAGGTTTGTTTTTTTTAAAATTGAAATTATAGAGTAGCTTTGCCAGTACTTATTACACAGAAATAAAGTCAGGACAAAGCCCTTTAAAACTGCAGACATTTTCAGGCCTTTCATTAGTATACTGAGGGTTCAATTCTTAGGAAGAAAAAATAACATTAGAAGTATAAGTGTAACATTTCCTGTTTTTTTAAATGTAAGTAAAGGCATTTTTGAGCATTCCAAGTTTCCCTTTTCTTGCCTGTCCCCGGACGGGCAGCGGCGGCGTCTGGCTGTGGTGAGGACGGATTGCGGGTCAGTCAGCAGGACAGGGCTTTAGCTCGTGCTCTCCTTCCTCGGCCAAAGGAGATTAAACCGCTCCAGCTGCCTGGGTCATTTTCATTGGCTTGAGAATGGGTGGATTGCTTTTATTAGGCCCTGATCATTTTAAAAGTAGCCTAATGTGGTTAGTGCTTGTTTCACACACAGATTGCCTGAATGGCTCACTGCTTGTTGTGCTCTCATTGATTACTAGTGGTTTTAATTTGTTCAGAGGCTTAACGTGTAACATCTTGGTTGTATTAATCTCTGCTTGTGTTATAGCTGAAACGCTGCCAACCAATTTTTACAGAATAGTCTCGTCTCATTACCTGAAGGTACATTCTGTTGTCCCTGGTTTGCGTTGCAGGGAAGCAGCAGGGATCGGCAGGGATCGGCAGGGATCGGCAGGGAGCCGCAGGGAGCGGCAGGGATCGGCAGGGAGCCGGAGCTGCGTGCGGGTGCTCCCCACCTGCCCTGGGTGGCAGTTCCCACCCAGTCTGTGTGCCCGGCTCAGTGTCGGATCCTGCCCTCGTGCTGTGCACATCTCAGTGGCTGAGCGGCGCTGTGGAAAGGAGCTGTGTGCGTATGTACGACACTGTGCCAGCTCCAGAGCTCCGTGCTCTTCTCGTGTTTTCTGTTCATGCGTCAGGTTGTGCTCTTCATATCATGTTGTCTGTAAAAGTGCCTGACAAATGTTTGCTTAAACTTCAAAGCCTGTAAAACTGAAAAATATCTGATATGCAGTGACTCTAGGTCAGAATCCTACAATTCACAGGGACTTTTAAAATCTTTTTTTTAAAATCTTGTCCACCTGGTGAACACCTCTCCATGTAGACGTCATCTTCTCTGAATTGAATGAAGACAAGGGAAAACAGTCACCTTATAGGTTATACCCAGACTGGAAATGGGGGTTCTGATCTGAATTGTCTGACTTATTTGTTCCACCAGCGATTCAGCAAACCTGGAACACGGTGCTTGTTGCTGGGTTTCCCGACAGAGAGCAGCACGTTTGCTGTCCCCTCCCCAGCCTGCCTGCCCTGCCCCGTGTCCCCAGAGCTTGTCCGCGAGCCGCTGTCGGAGTTGGTGTCGGAGTTGTAGCTGGAGTTGGTGTTGGAGTTGGTGTCGGAGTTGGTGCTGGAGTTGGTGTCAGAGCCTGTGTCGGAGTTGGTGCTGGAGCCAGTGTCAGAGTTGGTGCTGGAGTTGGTGTCAGAGCCGCTGTCGGAGCTGGGGCCTCAGGCCTGAGCTGTGGCCATTGGGGCTGTTTGTCACTGCGAGGAATCTCAGAGAACATGCCCACAATCGCCGCCCTGTGTGTGTTGAGCTCTGGGAGCGTTCCCTCACATCCAGCATTGAAAGGAAACCGCCCCCGTTGCCTTTGTCCCCTCCAGGCGCCGCGGAGCGTTCCGTGGCGGTGCTGGAGGCGAGGGGCGCACAGTGCACTACGCGTTAACAGATTCCTGAGCACTGAACCCTTCACTTCTCTCTTCACACTATCTCCCTCCTTCTCAGTTTCTGTGCCTCGCAGAATTTATTTTCGTCTTCTTTTTGTTGGGTACAGATTGTTAGCAGTGTCCCTGGAAAGCAGCTTGGAAAACCTTTAAAAAAATGTAAAAAAACCCATGTATATGAGTATTTTTTACAGTTGTTTATTTAGGATGTAAGTAAAACAAATGGAAGAAGTGGAAAGAAACAGACACGTTTAGAGTCGTGTTCACATCAAGCTGTGTGTAGAGCTGTAGAAATTAATCATAGTATGTGTGAGACCAGTAATAACCATGACAATGAGAAATAAAAGGCTATCTCTTTCTCTCACTGAAAAGGATTATCACCGTCCAACAAATGCTCCAGTAGCAGCTGTGCCAGGATAACTGTTAGTGAATTAGTTCTTCATTCTCAAGGGCAATATTATTTCCATTAGAACCGTATCAAACAATTGCACTTGATTATCAATTAAGTTGGGGTTTGGGGGGATTTTTTTAGGTGTTGACCTAGGCTATTGCAAACACTATTGGACAAGACTGTATTTTAATGTATCTTTTAACATGCCTTCCTCTCATTTCTTTCACTCTCACTGAAATGATTTTGCCCCGTGGGCTCGTGAACGTCATTTGAAGGGCGGTGGGTGCTGGCGGCCCCTGCGCAGTGTGGTCCCGCGGGTCGGGGGTGCTGCGTGGCCCCAAAAGCAGCTCCCAGGCGTCACTCCTGGGGTTCCTTGTCCCCACGCAGGACCTGCCGCCAGGCAGCTCCAGTGACACACTCTGGTACCTCTGGCAGTCTCTTCAAACTCATTTCTTTATTGGGCTAAGCACCTTCACGTGATTAGATGCTGTTCCCAGCGATTCCATATGCAGCGATGCAGGCTGAGCTGGGAAAACAGATGGACATCACCAACTCTAATGAGCAGGCATTGTCTTTAGAGGAGAAGGAAAATACGGTTTCTTTGATTCTGAAATCATGAAGGGAATGTTAATCAGAATAGTTACCATTTCAGCGAGTCTCCATCAAGATTCAGAGAAAGAAGAAATAGTACCACAGCAGCACCACCAGTACTGGCCAATATGCCCCCGGGAGCTCACTCTGCTGGGCAGGACCTGTGGGGGAAATAGGAATTATTACTTGTCAGATTTCCTTTCGTTCCTTCGAGTGCATTCCCCGTAGATCAGTGCAGCCACTGTGCTTGTTGGGACGTTGCTCTAACAAGCCCTTCCCAGTGATCTTGTGTAGCGGCACAAAGCCAAGGAGCAGGGGCAGCGTGCGGCCGGGCGCTGTGCCCTCCGCCAGCTGGGGCTGGAGAGCTCACCTGCCCGCAGGCCCGCTGCTTTTGCTTTTATTTTTAATTGCCAGATCACTACACCAGGAGCTGCCTACCCACGGGACAGCAGGGCGGGAGAGTGCTGCCTCGGGGTGCAGGGCAGCGGGAATCGCTCCGTGCGTGGGGCAGGAGGGACGGGGGTCTGTCCCCAGAGCCCCTGGCTCCAGCAGCACCCACTGGGGGCCGGCTCCTCTCTTCCTCCTGTTCTGCTCCTCTCTTCCTCCTGTTCTGCTCCACTCTTCCTCCTGTTCTGCTCCTCTCTTCCTCCTGTTCTGCTCCACTCTTCCTCCTGTTCTGCTCCTCTCTTCCTCCTGTGCTGCTCCTCTCTTCCTCCTGTTCTGCTCCACTCTTCCTCCTGTTCTGCTCCTCTCTTCCTCCTGTTCTGCTCCACTCTTCCTCCTGTGCTGCTCCTCTCTTCCTCCTGTTCTGCTCCACTCTTCCTCCTGTTCTGCTCCACTCTTCCTCCTGTTCTGCTCCTCTCTTCCTCCTGTTCTGCTCCTCTCTTCCTCCTGTTCTGCTCCTCTCTTCCTCCTGTTCTGCTCCACTCTTCCTCCTGTTCTGCTCCTCTCTTCCTCCTGTTCTGCTCCTCTCTTCCTCCTCTTCTGCTCCTCTCTTCCTCCTGTTCTGCTCCACTCTTCCTCCTGTTCTGCTCCACTCTTCCTCCTCTTCTGCTCCTCTCTTCCTCCTCTTCTGCTCCTCTCTTCCTCCTGTTCTGCTTCTCTCTTCCTCCTGTTCTGCTTCTCTCTTCCTCCTCTTCTGCTCCTCTCTTCCTCCTGTTCTGCTTCTCTCTTCCTCCTCTTCTGCTCCTCTCTTCTCTTTGCAATCAGCAGGCTCTCTGAGCATCCTTCTCCGGGAAGCACAGGAGCCATCGCTTCCTTTGCTGCAGTCTGCTCTCCTGGCTTTTTGAGAAGAAGTAAGGTTACTGGGGGAGGACATAATGAGATTTCTCATTTACTGCTGCTTGGTGTGTTTGTCTCCACATCACAATTCCGTCAAGACCTGCCCAACCACTATTTTAATTGTTCTGTGACACTTTAATGCTTGAGCTCAGTCCGTCTCAGTGTTGCACTGAGATCACCTGGGAGGAGTCAGCACGATCCCAGCCTGGTGCTTGGTGCACACTGCAGCGCTGCCGCTGGCCGGTCGGTACAGCGCTCGCTCTGCTCCTGTTTAAACTGCAACACCGTCATTTTGGCTTTCGTGGCAAACGAAATGAACACTGCAGCCAATCGAGGGGTGGTTTTCAAAGAGTAGACCAAGGACAGGAGCTTGTGATGCACTGTTGTACCTTTTGGAGAGTGGCCAAGCAGAGGATTTAAAAGATGTTTTTCTTCTGGGGACCATTCAATTACTACACCAGCTATCACATGAGTAAGATTAAGCAGCAGTCAGTGAATTGAAAGTAAATGCAAGGTGAGCCAACAAAAACGAAGAGGGAGCAAAGATCTAAACATTCCATCTGGCCATTGACGATCCAGAAGGGACTGCAGCTCTGTCAGGAGCGGGCCGGTGTCAGACAGCTCGGCTCTGAGAAACCACATCGGGTTCAGCGCCCTGCGATTGTTGTTGATCAAATACGCATTTTGCAGTGAAACCATCTGCAATGTGATTTGCGTCTTGCCTGACCAGAATATAATGAGCATGCAGTAGCATGTTGCAGTACATGAGTTTCTATGCTATTGTTAACAAATTAGGCGATTCTTTTTGTAAAATCAGAAAATAATGGTAGTGCTGCCCATGTCTAAAGCGGGAACATGCAGCAAGTGGCCTGATGTCTGTGCAGGAGGGCGGGAGGCGATGGGACACCCGGCATTGCTGGCATTGCTGGCATTGCTGGCCGCGGGGTTGCCCGGTCGGGGGAAGGAGGAGCCCCCGGACCCTCCTGCTCGGCCTTTCTAGACCAGGCCTTGGAAAGCTGGACTCAAGTGAACGGCTGAGGACGTCCCAGCAGGTCTGAGGGAGCAGCTGTGCTCCTGTTAGAAGATTCATAAAACCTACAAAAGACCTCATGAATTTCTAAAGACTCCGAAATGAAGAGTGTGCAGAATAACATCTGCTTGTGTTTCCTGAGGTCTGTTGTTGCATCTGCCCTGACAAAGGATCCTGAAGAATGCACATTGTTTGTATGTTTTCTAAACATTTCACGAAACACCATTTCTAGCGGCTCATTTGAATATCCAGGAATATCCTTTCACATTAATCCCCTCTGCAATCAAACAAGAATTGAGAGGAAAATCTGTTCTTGTTTTAATATTTGAAAAAGCGATCTGCTGAAAATCAAACAATTACAGTTGCTGGAGGCATTGGTGAGGGTGGTTGGGAACCAAACGATTGGTCCCTTTCTGTGATTTTCCTTTGCTGTTCCATGGATCTTTTCCACCTTTGCTCCCGCAAGTGATTGAGGGCAGGACACATCACGGGCTTGCGATGCCTGTGGGGATCTTGGAGGGCTTGGCAGTACCAGGATGTTTGAGTTCACAGGGGTGGTGGGGAGGTTACAAGGAAGCATATCGCCTCTTTTTTTTTCTTCAAAATACTCCAAACAGTAGCAGAGGCAATGCTGGTGACACTGAAAGTAAAATGAGCTCCCTGTTACAGGTTTAGCTTGCAAACAGCATTAGTTGTCCATCGCTCTGTGGGTGCTGTGTGCTGAGCGGTGGTTCTGGCGCGGGGCGGGGGCTGCGGTGCCGCCGTGTCCCGCGGTGCTGCCGTGTCCCGCGGTGCCGCCGTGTCCCGCGGTGCCGCCGTGTCCTGTGGTGCCGCCGTGTCCCGCGGTGCCGCCGTGTCCCGTGGTGCCGCCGTGTCCCGCGGTGCCGCCGTGTCCCGTGGTGCCGCCGTGTCCTGTGGTGCCGCCGTGTCCCGCGGTGCCGCCGTGTCCCGCGGTGCCGCCGTGTCCCGCGGTGCCGCCGTGTCCCGCGGTGCCGCTGGCCCGGCAGCTCCGCTCTGCTCGCACTAAGCCAGCGCTGGTTTCCTGCTGGGCTCTCCTGGCTCCTCTGTCCCGTCCCAGCCCATCTGGTGCTGCCACAGGGTCGTGGGAGCGGCCGGCGCAGTGAGGTTCGGCCCCTGTGCTTTTGGTACTTTGCATTTTCTTTCTCCACTCCATCACCAAGGTTAATGAGTAAGCGAAGGCTTGGTTTAACGGTACACCAACATGGTGTGACATTTTCTACTTGTTTTGTGATCTTTTCTCCTCTTTCTCTCTTCTTCAGACTCAAGCTAGTGCTTTATAAAATAAATTCCAACTTAGTGGATGTAATTCCTATTGATTACTGTAGGCAGCGGCGCTGGGAATGAGTGTATCGCTGGTTCCCAGCCCTCCCAGCCAGCGCCTGGCTCTGCGGAGCGGAGCGGTGGCTGCTCCCTGCAGGCGCCTTCAGGCGGCGGGCACGCTCGCTGCTGCCTGTGTGTCGGGAAAGGAACGGCACCACGGCAATTGTTTTCACATTAGCCAGGGCTTTGTTCTTCTCAGAACTGCTGGACGTTGGGATGTTGGAAATTCAGCTTGCACTTGGGTGCTGCAGTTGGAGTCAGTAGGTGCTGTGCTGGTGCTCAGCAGTGCTGCTGGCGCTGAGCGCGCTGGCGCTGCCGGGGCTGGTGAAGGAGCCGGGCGCAGTTTTGGAGGGGAGGGAGCAGCCCCAGCCCTGCGTGGGAGCAGCAGCGTGTCCCACGGACCGCGCGGGGTTACGCTGGAGCGGGATAGGAGCGCAAACATGAGCAAGAGAGCAATAATTTTAATGCAATCCAGATTAATGATGTTATTTTAATGTTCTTTTTTGAATGTGAATAAATATTATTTCAATATCGTCTCTAAGTTATGCAACAGGCTGTTTTGTCACTTTGAATAATTGGTAATTGAAAAATCTTTTCCATCTGTTTATAATAAAAAGCATCTGTTCAACATCTGCCAGAAAAAAAAATACTTTGGTGGGAGAGAATCTGTGGATTAGGGAGAACGGTGCCTGTTCGGAGGCCGGGAACCACGGGGGGAACCTGCATCATCTGCATTTTCAGGGTTTAGAAGACGCGCTCGAGCCGGAGCTGGTTCTGGGGCCGGGGCCGCTGAGCTCCCGCAGCCCCACACACGGATCCTCCTTCCAGCCGTCGCCCGCCCTGCTCGGCTCGGCCTGCGATCGCTCCTCTGCAGGTAGTGCCCTGCGCTTTCCAAACCGGGGATTTGCCATCACGTGCTCAGTCAAGTCTGCTGACATCTTTGCTTTGGCCCTTAACTGCAGCCTTCAGATCCCTGATCCCTTTGCAGGGGGCAGCGGTGTCCCTGGCCGGTCTTTGTCTCTGCACTAAGAGAAGATGTTATTTCATGTTCTTCCAAATGTTTTTTGCCAGCACTGAGAATGGTGACACGGGAGGTGCAAGAGTGTCCTTTGGATGGTGCTTAGTGATGCAATTTCAGATCTTCATTTGGTTGAATATCCATTGAGGTGATCAAGTGCCACTGCAAAGTAATTATCAAGCAATTGCAGCAACCTCATTTGCCCTTTGAGATGTGAACGAGGTGGCCGGAGCCGTGCGCTCCGTTGGTGACCGCAGGGCTCGCCTCCCGCAGTCCTGTCCCGTGTCTGACAGGATGCTGACAAAACGGTTCACTCCATAGCGAGCAGAGCAGCAGAGAGTTTACGCTATAATCTCTGTGTGTAGATATCACCAAATAATTTTGGTGACAGATCTGGTTCCTTTTGCGGTTGCTGTGATTTGCTGCCCCAGTGGAGGATCAGTGACTCGGGAGTGCGGAGACGCAAACACACCAGGGCTGTCAGGGTGCAAATGCTACAGAGTTGTGAATCCCTGCCCTTACATTATATCAGTCTTTATTTAAAGCTGCAGCATAAATTATTATTTGTATTATATTTGTTGATCAAACTATTATTCGATAAAGTCTGATTTAAGATATAAGAAGAAATCAAGAACTCAGATGCAGCTCCATGTTGCTGAGCTTTCCCTAATTTTTCGTTCTTCCTTTTGCAGTTTTTCAGCTCTCTGGCAGTTCTGGTGTCAGTGATTCAGCAGAGCGGGCGGTGCGCGGCCAGCCTGGCGCTGGCTGTGCTGTGCGGGCGATGCCCGGACGTTGCAGCCGAGCACGCGGTGGGTGACGCCGCGTGTCCCTCGCGCAGCCTCCCATCGGGACGCCAGGCACACACACAAAGGGCTTTGGGCCTTATTGCTTTTTCTTTAGCATATGATTGCTATCAAGTTTCTTTTTGAGTGCTTTGTTTATGGATGACTCTTCTTAGAGATTTTGTTTCCAAGATACTATTCTTCCTCACTGAACCACAACATAATTTTTGACTGAATCTTGCCTTTTCATCAATTATGCTGTGAATTTCTCCTGATGATATGGGGGAAAAGCTATTTCATTTCCATTTTGAAGGCAAAATTCCCCTATATGCGGTGGCGACTGGTTGAGATCCTGAGCTGATCCCGTCTGCTGAAATCAGTGAGCATCTTCTCTTGCTGTGGTGTCTTTGGAGGGGGCCCTGGGCCCGTGATCCTGTCCGTGGAGCTCGGTGGGCATCGCCTTGGATTGCGCTGAACGCTGGTGGAGACATGTCATAAACTGTGCATTGAAGCAGCATTTGGGTGTTTCTCTGTTCACATGATCTATGTGCAGAATCTTCATTTCCTGGGTACCTAATGTTATAGGTGGAGAAATGAAGAGTCATTTCCAAATATTTTGTTGGCAGTTTAGGTCTAGCGATTAATGTAAGTTTGGTGACAAATACCATTTTTTCCGTTCTCGTCCCTGTTCTGAAAGAACCATCTCCTTGACTTCTTGGATGTGTTTACAGCCCTACAGCTGTGGCAACTTTCCTGCCACAGGGTCACATTATACGTCCCTGATATCACTCCTCTCGCTCTCCTCAAATCTCCACAGACAGTGTAACTGAGAGATCCCTGTGCTGGATTTACTGTCCCTCTGTGAGCCGGAGAGCAATGCCCAAGAGGTTGCAAAGGCTGAAGCGCAGCCTGTGTCTCTCTGCTCCACTTTCCCATTGCTCTGCGTTTCCACAAGAAATGAAGTGCTACATCTGCTTTGCAGCTTTGTTTGCGTGATCTCATGATGACCAGTCCCCGGGAGAGAGCACAGCCCAGGAGCGCACGTGATCTTCACTCGCAGAGACAGAACATGACAAATGCTTCTGTGTTCTCATGTGTTCTGGGTTTCGCTCAGAAAAACAGAGCCACACAATCCGAATTGTCTGTTGCTTGGCCCGCGTTCAGTGTGATGAAGACAGATTATATGTTTTCATACTGAGCACATATGCTTTACTGTAGTTAGTCACATATTGTAAAGTTTTTTTTTTACATCATCTTTTACTGTTCCTGTTTAATTTTGGGTCATCAAAGAAATAGCACTAGACACCGCGCCGATTGATGTCACAGGCAGTTCTGTTGTTAACAGTATTTTACGGCAAATGCCTTCAGGGTACATAGTTCTGTTGGACCCTTTTCCGTAAGGATGACTGACCCTTTTCACAGCGGCGCAGCCTCGCACTGGGGATGCGGCCACTCTGGAGCCCCGTGTGCGCGGGCAGGAGCGCTGAGCGCGGCCGGATCCGCACAGCCCGCCGGTGCGCGGGCAGGAGCGCTGAGCTCTGCTGGATCCGCACAGCCCGCCGGTGCGCGGGCAGGAGCGCTGAGCTCTGCTGGATCCGCACAGCCCGCCGGTGCGCGGGCAGGAGCGCTGAGCGCGGCCGGATCCGCACAGCCCGCCGGTGCGCGGGCAGGAGCGCTGAGTGCGGCCGGATCCGCACAGCCCGCCGGTGCGCGGGCAGGAGCGCTGAGCGCGGCTGGATCCGCACAGCCCGCCGGTGCGCGGGCAGGAGCGCTGAGCTTGGCCGGATCCGCACAGCCCGCCGGTGCGCGGGCAGGAGCGCTGAGCGCGGCTGGATCCGCACAGCCCGCCGGTGCGCGGGCAGGAGCGCTGAGCGTGGCCGGATCCGCACAGCCCGCCGGTGCGCGGGCAGGAGCGCTGAGCGCGGCCGGATCCGCACAGCCCGCCGGTGCGCGGGCAGGAGCGCTGAGCTCGGCTGGATCCGCACAGCCCGCCGGTGCGCGGGCAGGAGCGCTGAGCGCGGCTGGATCCGCACAGCCCGCCGGTGCGCGGGCAGGAGCGCTGAGCGCGGCTGGATCCGCACAGCCCGCCGGTGCGCGGGCAGGAGCGCTGAGCGCGGCTGGATCCGCACAGCCCGCCGGTGCGCGGGCAGGAGCGCTGAGCGCGGCTGGATCCACACAGCCCGCCGGTGCGCGGGCAGGAGCGCTGAGCTCTGCTGGATCCGCACAGCCCGCCGGTGCGCGGGCAGGAGCGCTGAGCGCGGCTGGATCCGCACAGCCCGCCGGTGCGCGGGCAGGAGCGCTGAGCTCTGCTGGATCCGCACAGCCCGCCGGTGCGCGGGCAGGAGCGCTGAGCGTGGCCGGATCCGCACAGCCCGCTCACCGCGGAAACCTCTGCACATCACACGTCTCCTCCATCAGCGATTAATTTTTGCTCAGTTAGGATAATAATTCCATGATGCACCTGGAAACTAAGATCTACTTAAACTCACAAAGGAAAGTTTTGGCCTGTGTAGTGCAGAATGAAGTCTCAGTCTTTGCCAACGTTCATCCCTCTCAGAGTGACGCTGTCAAAGCTGATGGGCCGAATCATGGTGGCGGTGTCCAGTGTGTCCTCCACGAGAGCGAAGTGTGGACACCACAGAGTCCCGCAGCACCGTCCCCTGGCGGTGGCTCCTGCCGGGGGACCCTGCAGGGAGCAGGGGGCTGAGCTGTGTGTTTGGAGGAGCGTGAGGCCGTGGCGAACAGGGAGCTGTCGTGGGGACGTGGCAGCAAGGCCTCCTTGCTCTTGCCATCATGCCAGCGATACCGGCCGCGGCTGCTTGTCCTCCGATCTCTCCGGAGCTTGGTTTACCCCTCTGTCTGGCTTGAATGCAGCCCCAGCGTTTTCTCCTTGTCATTAGGGCTTGGTGGTGGCTGCAGCACCGGGAACCTCACCCGTCCGGTCCCAAGCCCCCGAGCCATTCAGGATACATCTGCATTTCCATTAATGGTTTGTTGTGCTGTGCAGGGGAATTCCCCGCGCTGCTCGGGATGCTGAGCACCCTCTTCACCCCGCCGCCAGGAAGATGTGTCATCTGCTTCCCCGGGGCAGACATCAGGTTCTTGGGAGCACACCGTTTATTGCCATGGAGTCTTCGGTCAGGCTTCATCAAGCAGTGGCTTTGATAGGGCATTTATAGTACATGGCTGTTGAGAGTGAGATCTGATGCCCTGGAGTTATAGAAGGAACTGTCTGTCGGGGTAATGGGTGAAACTGCAATATTGCTTTGGCCTCGGGGTTGATTTTGTAAAAGTAAGCAAATGGCGTTATACCTTCCCAGATGGTTTAATGAAGAGTGTGACAAGCTGGTGACAATGGTGCGAGCTGCTCCTCCCCCAGGAGTACACCAGGAGTACATTGCTGCTCAGCGAGCTGATCCCGCCTCCTGCGAGATGGAAAACTCCTCTGTTCCTGTCTGTGGACTTGCTTCACAGTCCACCTGGACTTTGTTTTTTGAATTATATGTGCGCACGTTCCATTTGGAAGTAATAACATTTTGCAAGTTTCCTATTTTTAGTCCTTTTCCATGGTTTTCTGCTGGGATGTCTCACCTCCATTAGTAGTAGCTCTTTGGTTTGGCACATTATGGATCCCTGTTAACTGCATTGCTGAAAAGTCTAGCACTGATTGAGGAAAAGGGAAAAGGAAAGGCAAAGGGAAAAGGAAAGGGAAAGGGAAAGGGAAAGGGAAAGGGAAGGCAGCTGGCCCGGCTCTCGGCAGCCTGGCCGGGGGCTGCAGTGCCAGCACAGAAAGCCGACGGGCGCGCGCTGGTCCTGGACAGCTGTGCTGCCCCCCCCACACCGGGCGCACAGCTGGCGTGTGTTGCAGTGGCAAACAGCTGGCTGGTCACCCAACAGCTGTCTGGTCGGCCAACAGCTGGCTGGTCACTCAACAGCTGTCTGGTCGGTCAATAGCTGTCTTGTCGCTGAGGGGACAGATGTGTCCCAGCACACACCGCATGGAAAATAACGCCTGGCTACACTTGGTCATATAGCATTCGTTTTTAAGGCACTTTCTGTTCCCTTATAGGAACATACTTATCTAACCCCAGATTTAATAACTGTGACTTTCCCCTAGTCAGCTGAAAAAATTTACATCTTCAGTATTTTACAGCAGTGTAAAAGTAAAAACTTCTGAACAAAATGAAAATGAATGAATTGCCTCTTTCTTGTAGACTAGAAAAAGAATGTTATTAAACCCACTTTATTTCTACCGGTATTTTTTATCCCAGAAGCATTGTCTCAGGAGCCCCTGTGGTTAATGAAAGTTTCATCTTAAATGCTTATGAACAGTTTACAGCTTTTTAGAATACTAGAACGAGTTGGTTTTATTTCCTTTCTTTTCTCAGGTTGATATTTATGAACTTGGCTTCCCAGTGCTTGGTCCCTCAGGACCCCAGCGCCGTGTCCCCCACGTGCTGAGCCGCGTTGTGGCTGCAGGGCCGCGCGTGTCGGGCGGCCGGGGTGCCATGTGGGACCCTCGTCCCGGCACAGGGCGTTCCAGGGTCCCCAGGGCAGCCCAGCTGCCTGGTCCTGACGCTGGCTCTGTAAGTTCTGTGTGCCTGAGGAGCACAGAGCCGGCTCGGGCAGTGCCGGCTGGTCTGTGTGCGTGGGGTGACAAACGCGTCCCCACCACAGCTGGACATGGAGCTTGTCAGCTCCCGAGGGGGGGAAAACAAATGTCAGGGACCGAATGGCTGTGGGGTCCGTTCTGTTTCCTCTTCAGTGCGTGAAGAGCATCTGGCAACCGTAGGACATTAATTTTCTGTGTCTGTATTGTTCTTAATTGTACGTGGCATCGTTGCCATATGGTCTGTCTCTGGCACGTGGCTTTAGCAGCCAGGCGATTTCTTATTCTTAGCGCAAACAGCAGGACATGGAGAGCACGGCCGAAAGCAGCTGGGCTCGAAGGTGTTAACTCCCTCGGTACTTAACTTGTGAGGCTTTCGTTATGAAAGTCTGTAATTAGTTTAAGGCAGTGGGTTCAAATGTCGTGCCTTATTTCTGTATTTAAAGTTAATATGTGTAAGTAAGTTATGATTGCAGTGATACAGACGTATGATTTTAAGAATGTTCCCCTGTTTAGGCTCATTGCAGGGTAGGTACAATGACTTCACGTTATCTGGAGCAACATTTGGATGAG
The DNA here is from genome assembly GCF_964273445.1 of Streptopelia decaocto. Lineage (NCBI taxonomy): Eukaryota > Metazoa > Chordata > Aves > Columbiformes > Columbidae > Streptopelia > Streptopelia decaocto. The sequence continues at coordinate 1,041,279 of NC_138660.1, forward strand.
AGATCTGTCATCAGCTGAAATAAACCTGCACATGTCTCAGTGGAAGATGAAAAGCATATAAATATGCCAGCTGGAAAGCATTTGCTGTTTCCTTTTATCCCCCGTCTAACACTGAAATTCCCATAGTGTGCGTCTGTGTAGGTCTCACAGTGCTCCAAGTTGCAGGAGGTTTGTGTGGCATTAGGCCGTACTAAGCCGTTTAGACAGCCCTGATGTGTCAGTAATCCCGCCCGAGTTAAGGCTGAGCTGCCGCTCCGGCTCAGCCCCTCGGGCACTCCTGCTCCGTTTGCTTTGCGGGGGCTCAGCCGAGGCGTTATTACACTGCTGTGATGGAACCTCCTGACCGGGCTGGTGGGAGCTGCTCGGGATTCATCCCACCCTCTGGTCTCGGGCAGCGTCTCTGGGTACTGCTGGGAACAGAGATCGCTCGCTGTGAGGAGCCCGCACGCAGACCTGACCGATGAATCCCGTTGGTCGTACGTGTTGGGCCAGAGCTGCTCTCCTCCCCGGAATGCGCAGAGCCTCGCTGTGTGCGGGCGGCACGGCGCTGGAGCGGGGTTTGCAGCTATCACTGGAGGCTCAGTGCTGCCTGAAGGGCAGATGAAGCCAGTCTGGTTTGCACCAGCCTGTGCCAAACCAGATTAAATCAGAGCTGATGGAAGAGAGGTGGGTGTGCGCTCTGTAGGCCCGGATCAGTGTGTAAGAGCTGTCCTTGCTTTCTGATTCTGCAGGAATGCAGCCGTTTATTTCAATAGTCTTGCTGACAGAGCAAAGCTGGCCGCCCAGCCCCGCTCCAGATGTCAGCCCTGTTCCTGGCACGCCTGCCGCACCAGGAATCCTCACCACTTCATCTCCGAGGACCCTCTTCACGTGCAACACATCTGCTTAGTCAGCAGCAAAGTTTTGGCCATGTTTTGACATGAGAAAACTCTTGGTTTTCTTTCGAAGGTTCATGCAATTCCTGACTGTCTTCAGCTGCTGATGGCAAAATTATGACAAAAAGAGCTTTCCCACTTCTCCGGGGCTGTAAGTGATAACCTGTCTCTCCAAATGCAAAGACACAGCAGGCCCTGAGCAGCTGCACCTTCACGGAGTGGATCTGCACTTTCATTAACTGCCTGAACAATAAGCGAGTTTAGATGTCCAGAGCATTATTCATTTTTGTCTTCAAAGCTTTGGAAATCCATCTTGCCTTGTAATGTATGGGGAAAATAATGAAAGCAGAAGGATGCTTGTTCACAGAAATGTACAGTAAGTTGTAGCTAAGTATACGTTTAACCTCAACTAAAATATCGGAATAACATATCCCAGGTTCTGCTTAATCATTGAGAATGGAAGGATGAAGTTTCTTGGTGCATCAAAAGGAAAGTCTGGTACTGTAGGTCCTTCACTTTGGCCCATTTTGGGAAATGTGTTCGGCAGTGACAACAAAAGGGAACATGCTGCTCCGACTGATGAAAAGCAGCCGAGATGGCTCAGATTAACATTCTAGTGCGACTGAAGAAACTCAGCATGTCTGAATAATTTACTGCAAATTGGCAGATGGCTGTAGTAAAAGGATTACCAGGAACCAAGGGTAGCAAAGCAACAGCAAGTAAAACTAGTATGGCTTTTCTCATTCCTATTAAAAACTAAGTGAACACCCATAGCTTCAAAGCCCATGGAATGACAGGAGCTCTCAATGCAGGTAATTGCTCACCAGAGCCCCTCCTCACTGTCCGCACCTGTCCTGCTGTCCATACCTGTCCTGCTGTCTGCTGTCCATACCTGTCCTGCTGTCTGCTGTCCATACCTGTCCTGCTGTCCATACCTGTCCTGCTGTCCATACCTGTCCTGCTGTCTGCTGTCCATACCTGTTCTGCTGTCCATACCTGTCCTGCTGTCTGCTGTCCATACCTGTTCTGCTGTCCATACCTGTCCTGCTGTCTGCTGTCCATACCTGTCCTGCTGTCCATACCTGTCCTGCTGTCTGCTGTCCATACCTGTCCTGCTGTCCATACCTGTCCTGCTGTCTGCTGTCCATACCTGTCCTGCTGTCCATACCTGTCCTGCTGTCTGCTGTCCATACCTGTCCTGCTGTCCATACCTGTCCTGCTATCCCTGCTGCCTGGGCTTGCTGGGATGTTCCTTCCTGCCAGGCTGGGCTGGCAGCATCGTGGGGCCCAGGACGGTCACCTGAGCATCGTGGGGCCCAGGACGGTCACCTGAGCATCGTGGGGCCCAGGACGGTCACCCCAGCATCGTGGGGCCCAGGATGGTCACCCCTGCATCCTTTGGCCTTCACATCACCACCAAGCAGCCCCCGTAAATGGAATATGTCAAACTTCAAGCCGTTCAGTGTCCAAACCTCTGAGCATGTTGTACTTGGGCTCAGGACTGGTCTTTAATGTACATGTTTGCTCTGGCACCTCTTCTTCGTCCTTCCCGTGGCTGGTCCCATTTCTCTTGGAAGAGCCCACTCCAGATGGGTCTAAGACAGTCTGCGTTATCTTGACGAGATGATCCCCTGGGTTCAAGAGAAGGTGGAGCAGAAGTCCCGTTTTCCCTGCAGCAGGTCCGGCCAAGGACAAGCAGGTGCACGGGTGCTGGTTCCAGCTCCCCCAGCACCAGGGCGATTGCCATCAGGTCCTGAAGCTCTTGGCTTTTCATCCCACTTCCAACTGCAAGAATTGCAGAGGACACATCGTCTTCATTTAGGGGGACAAGGTTCGTAGTTACAGATGAAATGTGGATGAATGTCAGTGACTGCTTTCCTTGGGCTGCTGATTCTGAACCATTGATTCTGTGTGTCCCGCTGGAGCCAGCAGCACCAGCCGTGCAGGCGGCCAGCCCGGGTCGGTACAGAACCACCCCTGAGCCGGCCCCGGCGCGCGGCGCGTGGGCACCGGGCACCGCGGTGCCGCGGCTCCATCTCCTCCTCAGCTGGACGGATGGAGCGGTCAGAGCCCCGATAGGAACCGTGTGCCACGGTAGCCGCGCTGTGTCATTTTACCATTGTATTCATCCTGTGCTAGGAATTCCTTGGTGCAGTGTGAGGGGTGTTCTGACTCGGGAAAAACCTGGAAAGTAAATCTGGGATTTGTTTCAAAAGAGCTTGTTTGTTAGAGGTAACAAAAATGACTTACTTTCAGTCGGATTTTCCGCTGTTTTCATTGTACATGTACAAGTTAAAGAAAAATTGAAGTATATTTTCCAGCAGAACAACATTTAGTCTAGTATAATGTGATTATACATTTAGCTTAGTATAATGTCATTATAAAGATGTCACTTTCATTAAAAAGTTAGTAAATAGAGACAATTTAGTGTAGCTTGTGGCTTGTCAGGAATCCACTGTGTTGTACTGCTACAGCTTTACGCTCTGTGGAAACTGCGGCTTGTTGCCAAAAAGCGGGAAACATCAAGTCTTATGTGTATTAAAATGCATTTAGCGTTGTAGCTGGTGATAGTCCTGTGCAACTGCAGTACAGGATCTGCTGTGGGCAGCCGGCTCCTTACCCTACAAAGAGAAGTCAGCGTGGTGCCGCGCAGCTTTTTCTGATCCCCTATTTCCAAAGTGAGCGTGTGCTTTCCGAGCAGGGAGAGCACTCGGGGGCACCAGCGCTCCCCGTGCTGACAGCAGGAACTCGGCTGGAGAAGGACATGGTGAGGAGCAGCAGCTTTGCTGGGCTCCACAGGGCTTTGCTGGGCTCCACAGCAGGATTGCTGGGCTCCACAGGGCTTTGCTGGGCTCCACAGCAGGATTGCTGGGCTCCGTAGGGTTTTCTGGGCTCCACAGCAGGATTGCTGGGCTCCATAGGGTTTTCTGGGCTCCACAGCAGGATTGCTGGGCTCCATAGGGTTTTCTGGGCTCCACAGCCCACAGGTTTCCCAGGAAAAGCAGCGTTGGCGGGAAGGTCTGACGGGCACATCCGCTGCTCGGGGTTCCTGTGGTAATTCCTATTCAGTTTGAATCCAGGCAGGACCACAGTTACATGACACAGATGTCCATATCACGTCCAGATTTACAGAAGTACAAAAATAACATGTGGCATCTGAAACCCAGAAACCCCAAGATTGTTATTTTTGAAGTCACGTGTATGTCACAGATGTGTATGAAATAAATCAGTAGCGAGGTTGAATGAGCAGCTGTACTTGGCCCTTGCTTGATACACCTCAGAAATAAGGGTTTGTTTCCCTCTCTTGCTTTACTGGTATTTGGCCTTTTGGTTTCAGCCTCAGGTTTCGCTCATAACCATTTGTGTTTCCACGTGCTGGCCGCAGCACAGGGGATGAGCCCACACAATGCAGCCTCTGTCTTAAACACTCGAGTCATTTCAAGAGCTGCACCCCACATTAATTAAAAGGTGAGCTCATATTTTTCAGAGCAAGCTAAAGCATTAGAAGAATGTGATGTGATGGGATACTGGTTTTTGTTAATGAACTCTTGGGTCCTTCATTCTCTCTCAGACTAATTTTAGAGCGTTTTCAGTAATAAGAGTCTGGAGTGTGTCCAGACATGTTCTTATATACTGCTCTATCAGAAATGTTTGTCATGTTTCTGACCTATCCGCAGAGCAGTTGCTTTAGCTCAGAGGACAGTAAACAGGTGTATTGGTTAGATGCAGCACTCTTCCGTAGTTATTATAATACTTGTATTTTATCGTGCAATGTTTATTACTCTCATTATTCCTATCAGGCTGGCTGCAGGAAGGCTCCGTCATGGAGAAGGTGACGAGCGGGGGACGTGCTGTGCAGAGGAGTCTCCCGGCCCGGCCGTGTCCTGCCCTGTGCCCGCTGAGAACTCGACCAAGGACGTTTGTCCCCCGTCAAACATCTGTCCTGCTTCTCCTGTAAGTACCAGATGTAGTCTTCTGATTAATTGGTAACGTGGTTGACAAACCAGAATAGACTGGTCAAAAGACCTGTCACCTAAACAAGATCTCTTGGCTCCTGTTTCTCTTTGGAAAGACACTGTGGTACCTCTTATTGACAGCGGTGGAAATTGCACTGGCATATATTTCTGGCAGAGATTTTGTATAAAAACCCACCCCCTCAGATTTCACTGGCCATTATTGACTGTTTTCACCTTAGTTCTATATTAAAAACAGAGTTTTAGATGATACTCATAGTATCTATAACCCTTATATTCGTGTTTTCTCATACTAGCCTTATTTCTGAAATTTTTGAATTTCCTGATTTATTTGAAAATGGTTTCTATTTAAATACATACGTTTACTGCATTTATTTTAATACTGGGGGTTTTTTTCCTCTTTAGGGGTAAGCTTTAATTTTCACAGAATCATATCAGTTTGTCATAACACTGTCGTCATAACATATCTCTAACCATGGATTTTAATCAAATGCAATTAGAAAACAACTGGTTGAGGATAAATGGCAAGCTCTGATGTAACAGGGACTAGGAAAGCAGTGAGCTCTAGAAAGAGGGACCATGGGCCAGGCACTAGTTGCCTGAGCATCAAAAGCAATTTGATTTGGTGTTGTCCTGAGTAGCAAGGGCCAGCTTGCCCTCCATTTACTCACATGTGAATCTTTACTACAATAAGATGATGAATACCCTAAAAACTTGTTCACCAGTCAATAATGAAGCGGCTCTGAACCATTTCCGTGTACAGCACCTCCAGCGCAGAGCATCCGCACGCTGCCGTGTGCTGGCTGCAGAGCAGCCCCGCTCTGCCCGAGACAGGAACAGCGGCACCCGCCGGGCAGCAGGGGCTGTCACCCCCCAGCACGGGGGCTGTCACCCCCCAGCACGGGGGCTGTCACTGCCCCAGCACGGGGGCTGTCACTCCCCCAGCACAGGGGCTGTCACCCCCCAGCACGGGGGCTGTCACCCCCCAGCACGGGGGCTGTCACCCCCCAGCACGGGGGCTGTCACTCCCCCAGCACGGGGGCTGTCACTCCCCAGCACGGGGGCTGTCACTCCCCCAGCACGGGGGCTGTCACCCCCCAGCACGGGGGCTGTCACTCCCCAGCACGGGGGCTGTCACTCCCCCAGCACGGGGGCTGTCACCCCCCAGCACGGGGGCTGTCACTCCACCGGCACGGGGGCTGTCACTCCCCCAGCACGCTGCCAGTCTCTGAACTCTGCTCATTGTTCCAAGGGCCATTAAAGGAAAACTTTCCCCAGTGGAGGTCTGCAGAAATGAGGCTGTCGGTGAAGTCCTGGGCAGCGTTTGTGGTGGTTTGCGTTGGTTTGGGTTGGTTTCCGCGCTGAGCTCTGCAGCAGAGGTGCGGGTGAGCGGGGGTGAGCTGCGGCGGCACCGTGGGGGTTTGTGCCCACAGGACGCGCTGCACTGAGCGTGGCTGTGGGGTCCCTGTGCAGGCTCCCCCGGCAGCCTCCGCGGGGCTACTGGATACCTGCAGTGGCTTTCAGACAACAATGCCATGTGAACGAACCACAATGCTGCTTGGGAAGCATTTCAAGCCCCTCAGCTCTCCCATGGGCCGTGTCGTGCAATTCTAAAACCCGACATACATTTCTGTGTTAATCTTTATATAAACTCTTCCTTTTATTGGGAACTTCTCCTGAGAGCATCTGGTGTCTCCTCTCTGCTCCTTTTCTCCATTCCCTTTTTGGTCCTGTATCTCCCACCCAGCTGGGACAGGAGCAGGACGCTGCGCTCGGGGTCCCCAGCGGGACCCTCCGCACGTGCTGAGAGCAGCAGCTGTTGGGGGCAGCGGGGCAGCCAGAACCAGCCCTTGGGTGGGAGGGAGCAGACAACTGCGGGCTGGTGGGGGGTCTGCCCGCTGGGCTGGGGGAGCAGGGCTGCCCAGCCAGCTGTGCCTGCAGCTGGGGGTAGGGAGGGAGGAGGCAGGAGGGGTGGGCCCAGCCTGAAGGGTCGTCCTTGCTCTGGTGATAGAGCGTGTCTGGATGCATGGCAGGGGAGCTGGAAGAGGGTAAACTCCCAACGGGCGTGCCAGAGAGCTCAAAACTGCCGATAAATCTGGGAATGCTGGCAAACTCTTGCAGGGAGAGTGCTGGAGCGGCGCCTTAAACTGGGGCTGAGTAAGGGCAAAGGCAGGGTGGGTTTATAAGTGGGTAAAACTTCTGATGGTTGGACCGAAGGAAAAAGTGTGTGTTGCCCTTAGTCTACAGTACAGATTCAAAGTACTCCCTGTTAGAAAACAGCAAGCCTAATTATATAAAGCTTTATCTGATGCTGACATCAATGGGGATCTTTGCAAGAGTTTCAGTGGGCCTGAACCACGAAGTCTTCAGAGGAGGAGCATGCAGTGGATTTTCAGGGACTCTTGCTGTTCTCCCAGCGTTGTGTTTCCACCGCTCAGTGACTGGTGACTTCGATACTTCATATTTCTGCTAAAGAAAGTGTCTCCTTTGACTTCTCATTAGTTTAGTGCTGGAAGAAGGACTAAGCAGAAAGCACCGCAAGAAAATGTTTTTGCTCTGTAATCGAGGCAGGAAACTCCCATTTAATGACTCTTGCATGTTTAACAAAGTGAACCCTCTGCAGGGGTTATTATGGTGTGAGCAGAGGGTGATTAGTGGTGACTCAGTGCAGGGGAAATAAAAAGTAGCTGTTTGCCCCAAGTTCTTCATCATCCTCCAGCCAAAACAAATGGCAATTGCTGTAGTACCGCCTTGTGGTGAAACTGAGAAACAGATACAAGTAAAAATTCTCTTTACGCAGCCACAGTTACTGAAGTGAGGAGCTGAGGTTGTGAGCCGTGGGTCACAACCTGTTGCCCCGCGTGCGAGCCGGGAGAACGGGGGGCAGGCGCCTTGGCCAAGGGGGGACGGTCTCTGCTCCGGTGAACTCTCCGGCCTTCTGAGCCTCAGCACTTCATTGGCTTCATCCTGATCTAAACCTGACTTTGATCCAAAGATCTTTTACATGGTTCCAGATATTTTTTAGGCTGTACCATGTTCTCAATTGTAATTGGCTGAAACTGTTAAAATCTCCAAGCAGGCACTTGCATGTCGAGCAGGGCTCTGGGAGCATGTCCTGCTCCAGACCCGCGCTCTGGGGACGCGCTGGGGAAGGTGTGACAGTGCTGGGCCGCGGCTCCTCGTGGTGGCACAGCTGGCAGGAGCAGTGACGGCACACAGGAAAGCACGGCGTTTGCTTTGGGTCCCAAACTAGGAAGCAAAAGCTTTTCAAGTTATTATTTTCATTTGAAATGGAAAAGATGGGCCAGGCTTTATTCTCTATGCCCGTTGTACCACCTTCTCCTTTCTAGCTTTTAGACCAGAAAGAGTGTCTTCTGCACCTCCCAAGAGGCTGAACTCCCCCCATTCCCTGTGGGTGTCAGTGCTGCCTGGTGCTGAGCCCACGCGCTCGGGTGCTGCAGCAGAGCGGACCGTGCGGGGCCACCGAGACACGGCAGGCGGCTGCTGAAACAGTCAAGGAGGAGTCCCCTGTTCTCATGGCATTCCTCTGCCTTCCGTGGTTTGATAGCCACTCCAGTCAAGTCTGTCTTTCAGAGTAGACACCACATGTGTTGTTCTTTGTTTTATTACATTCTCTTCTTCCAAAGCATTCAAATGCTGTTTTGGGTAGATTCATGGCGTTAGTGAGAGAAGTTCAGTGCATCGCCCTCTGCTCATGTCTCTTTCTTGCAGGGTTTCTCTTACCTTCTGCCTTACAGCTCTTCAAAACCTGACTAACCCTTTGCCAGTGTTCAAAGATCATCAGAGGAGCTGACAAAGGCATCGTCACTTCCTTTGCTGTAATCTCCGCCTGGATATGACCTGACTGCTTTCAGCTAAAAATTCTGCAAGAGGTGAGGAGGTAACAGATGCAAGAAATGCCACAGAGTTCAGAAGCTTTAGAGAAATAATTAGTGCTGGAAATTGCAAATAGCATATTAGCATTGTTGAATGTGCTAATAGCTGGGCCGTGCCCCGTGCTGTGCCCGGGGCAGCAGGTGGAGTTCAGCGTTTCTGTCCTGAGTGGGCCGAGAGCAGGAACCTGTGCCCGAACCCGCTCCCTTGGCAGCACTGACCCCGCCGTGCCCGGCGGAGAAGTGGGGGTGACAGCGCAAAACCAACTGGATTCAGCGCCCGGTTATTGTTCAAGGTGAGTGAGGAAGCCCACGTCACACTGGGTATTCCGTCTCACCTCTAGCTGTTGTGGAGCGCGACTGTGGTACGGCAGGAGGATGGGCAGGGAGGAGGCCTGGGTTTGACTGGCATCTGAAACACAGGTGCACCTGCAGGCACAACTCCACACTAGAGCTTCATAGAAAACGTTGTGCTGGGCTAGCAGAGGCCCTCCCCTGCCTCAGCCCTCCCCTGCCCCAGCCCTCCCCTGCCTCAGCACTCACTGTGCCCGACGCTGAAATAGAACCTAAAATCCCACGCCTGAAACCAGCAGGGAAATGAATGAAACCTTCTGGAGGTGCTCACACGTGGGCTGTACGGGAGCGCTGGCGGCGGCTCCACAGCTGCTGCAATCACAAGATGGAATCAATCCGGAGCTACAGCTGCAGAAATTCCAGAAATTCCTGCTCGGGTTGCCTGCAATGCAAAGCAGGGTGTGAGCACAGGAGAACCAGCTGAATGCTCATCTCTCTGCTTCCTCCCAAAACCAGTGCTTGCTTTTCCTTAAAGAAAATCTGGTTTACCCTAAATTCATCAGAAAAGAGCAGATAATTGGGTGATACAAACAGTCGTAGCTCCATGGTCGCCAACAAACATTGATTTCTAGGGTAATTTCAGTGCGAAGAACTGCTGCTTGGTGATGGGCAGTGGGGTGTGTGGATAGTCAAGAGTAAGCAGTAAGGTACATCATTACCTAGTGATTAAAATACAGGATTAGTCATTGAATCCAGTCTGCTGGCTCTCACGCTTAATGACTTTCCGAATGTGTGTTCCCTACCTGCAATTACAACTCCCCTGTTTTTCAAAGGTCCTGTTGTTTGCGCCTTTCCAGAACTCTGGCAAAATGTACTTGGCAGTAAATGGTCAAGGACTTGTCACGGCGCTTTTGGAGTTCTAGATGTTTCGCTTGTTTTCAGGTCACACACACACACACTGTAGTTTAACCATGGAAAAACAGGGGTTTTTTTAATCTGTCATCTTTTTATCACTATCTGTTGGTGGATGACTAGAGAATTTATGAGACACAGCTGCATCCCTCGGCTCCAGCGCCGAGATTATATATAGTGCAGTGCAAACCGCCAGCCTGGCTGCAAGCGCCGCGCAGTTGTTGCAGACATGTGCGTTTTTCTGAGGAGCATAGAACACAAACCCCTCCTGGATTTCTGGCACATCACTGGGCCTGTAAATATTTCTGAGGTTAAAAATAAGATGAACAGCTCTGTCTAGTGGCAATTTCAATAACTGCATCAGAAGGTCATTATTTCTAACAGAAGTCAGCCCATGTGTGTTGAATCGAGTGAGTTTAAAAATAGCCGCTGGGTTTGCTCTTCACCACGGCAAACGTGCCAGTGCTGCTGGGGCGGCCCTGGGGAGACGTGGGGCCACATTCTGCCACCGGCTTTCTGTTCCTTCTTTTAGATGTGCTGCCTTTGTTTCATTTTGACCAAAGCAGTGAGCCCTGAGCCACGTCCGTCCGTCCGTCCCGCGAGCGCATTGTGATGCCTGGGTGTTCAGACCCGCCTCACGCTCACGCGCTCCCCGTGTGGACCAGATGGCGGCTTGCTTTGGGTTTTGTGCAAGTCTCGTGATACTTCCCTGCGTATTTCTCAACAACACCACTCAAATGGGTGAATTGTTGTGGACCCTGCCAGGAACCGGGGCGGAGGGTCCCCCGCCCCACCCGGTGAGCTTTGGAGGGTCCCGTTTCAGCCCAGTGCTGGAGCAAAATCCCCAGTTCCAAACTGGCCGTGAACATTACCCGCTCTGCAGAGAGATATGAGCTGAGACATGTGCAGAGGTTGCAGCCAACGGGTAAATTCTCTCTGCGCTGTTTGTTTTATACAGTGAGTAATGCCCATATCTAATGATATTGTGTATTCTTCATGATAGCCCTTTGGATAGCTTGCTAGCTTTCATTTAACCGCATGATTTTGGTACCATAAACTGCATTGGATGAGGTACAAAATGAGAACAAACCCACACAAATGAGCTGGTGGCTCTGCAGGTAACAGTTTTGATTTCTTTGCCTCCAAGGATGTGTCTGTGAGTTCATACCAGGCGCATCCATAGATCTGCTGCTTGTGGTCTGTGCCGACCCCGTTCTGTGTAAGAACGTGGGAGCGCGGGCTTCAGCCGAACCTTTCAGAGACACTGAGCTGCCAGAGAACTGAGATCTTGCCTGTGGCAACTTCAAATGGCGAGAAGAGCAGCAGTTGTTTATTGTGCAGCGTGCTCACAGGGCGCTCTCAGGCTTTCTATGGCGTGCAGACACCTTTCCTACAGCGCTGGCTGACATCGTGCCTGTGTCCCAAATTTCACGGATTGAGACTGTGTCTCATTTTCCACATTGGTATGTTGTAATAAAAGACTTTGAGAGCCTGCAAGCTTTAGGTAAAGATATTTTCATTAATAGATTCTTACACACACGTTAGGAAAACAGTGATCTTGTATAATAAGATGGGTCTTTGAACAAACTGTCTCTGTTCCAGCATCTCTAGTTCAATGCGATAGGTGATTTTTTTTCTTCTGGCAATCCATTCCTCCACATGGATGATACTGTACTGGTATAAATGGCCGTAGGCAAACAGAATTTACTCCTCACTTGAAAGTGATTCTACTGATACAAGCACTTTCACACCATTAGGTTGCAGAAATTTTCCCTGAGCTTTATAGTGCGTGAAATATTCCAACATAGTGGAAGCAGAGAAACCTCTGGTGTGCGCAGAGCTCCCCGGTGCCTCTGCCTTGCTGTGTGCGGCTTTACGGAGGTGTTAGGTGTCTGCTGCTCTGCTAATCACTGGGCTAATTCCAGCAGGGCCAGATAACGTAATCCGTGGGTGCTGGGGCCAGTCCGCCCCTTCATCAGCGTGCAGCTCGGGTTTGTGCGGGCTGGCACAAGGGCAGGTGGCTGCTGTTCCACCTGCTGGAAGATGAAAGGGGACAGCAGACACCTGGTTTGCTGATCTCCTGGATAGCCCAAGTTGTTGGATGCAAACAGTGTTGGCTCCGTGCCCTGAGGTTCAGTTACGGGTGTGCGCTGGGCCCGGCCGTCAGTTCAGCCCGTCTGTGCTGCCCCAGAGGTGACGGGGGCTGCGGGTTCCGCGGTGCAGGAGCCACCTCTGAGCATCGTGCAGATACTGTTTGTACTGGGACCGGGTTCTACAGTGCAGGAACCACCTCTGAGCATCGTGCAGATACTGTTTGTACTGGGACCGGGTTCTGTGGTGCAGGAGCCACCTCTGAGCATTGTGCAGATACTGTTTCTACTGGGACCGGGTTCTACAGTGCAGGAGCCACCTCTGAGCATCGTGCAGATACTGTTTGTACTGGGACCGGGTTCTACAGTGCAGGAGCCACCTCTGAGCATTGTGCAGATACTGTTTGTACTGGGACCGGGTTCTGTGGTGCAGGAGCCACCTCTGAGCATCGTGCAGATACTGTTTGTACTGGGACCGGGTTCTACAGTGCAGGAGCCACCTCTGAGCATTGTGCAGATACTGTTTGTACTGGGACCGGGTTCTACAGTGCAGGAGCCACCTCTGAGGATTGTGCAGATACTGTTTGTACTGGGACCGGGTTCTGTGGTGCAGGAGCCACCTCTGAGCATCGTGCAGATACTGTTTGTACTGGGACCAGGTTCTGTGGTGCAGGAACCACCTCTGAGGATTGTGCAGATACTGTTTGTACTGGGACCGGGTTCTGTGGTGCAGGAGCCACCTCTGAGCATCGTGCAGATACTGTTTGTACTGGGACCGGGTTCTACAGTGCAGGAGCCACCTCTGAGCATCGTGCAGATACTGTTTGTACTGGGACCGGGTTCTGTGGTGCAGGAGCCACCTCTGAGCATCGTGCAGATACTGTTTGTACTGGGACCGGGTTCTGTGGTGCAGGAACCGCCTCTGAGGATTGTGCAGATACTGTTTGTACTGGGACCGGGTTCTGTGGTGCAGGAACCGCCTCTGAGGATTGTGCAGATACTGTTTGTACTGGGACCAGGTTCTGTGGTGCAGGAACCACCTCTGAGGATTGTGCAGATACTGTTTGTACTGGGACCAGGTTCTGTGGTGCAGGAGCCACCTCTGAGGATTGTGCAGATACTGTTTGTACTGGGACTGGGTTCTGTGGTGCAGGAACCGCCTCTGAGCATTGTGCAGATACTCTTTGCGCTTGGGCCGTGGCACTTCCCAGGTGCTCAGGTGTTATCTCTGCTCTGTGAAGCTGGGGCAGCCTGACACCCGGCTCCTCCATCCTGCTTTTCCTGCTCCGTCCTACGGAGTCGGAGTCGTGTGCTCATCAAAGGAGAGGTTCTGAAAGCCAGAACCAGTCCCCCCGCCCTCCCCACCCCCACCCCTCCTGTCTGCTTTAATTGCTTCCTAGAGACGATCCAAAGCAGACCTGGGTGAAGGTGTTGGTGGTACAGAGGGACCTTCCTATCAAAGGGGAAAACGGGTGGGGAAGGGGCGGTTAGTGAAGCTGTTGGAATTATAATGGAGCTGTAGATTCCTGATACGTGCATATGTGCATATGTATCTGTGTGTAGTGCTGCCTACATCTGAGACTGCAGCTGCCTGTGCTAATTGTGGTGTCTCAAAATAAGTAAGCACAAATAGTAAAGAGATTTCATACAGCATTGCAGGGTGAAGGTTGAGCATGCTGTTATATCCTTGTCTAATGACTTCAGTTTACAGGAGGTCCAAAGGTCAGAGCCCAAAAGGTGGCAGATGAGCTCACAAGTTGCTCAGGGTTGGCGCTGAGCTCTGCCCAGGAGCGGCCAGACGTGCTGTGCTGGAGGAGCCCACACTGGAGACCAGGGACTGCACAACAAGTGCCACATCCTTTTGTCTTTAAAACTCTCTTGAAACAAGGACTCTGCTTTGCCAGGCAGGCAAGGCTTTAGTTCTTAACCATGGAGAGCAGGTAAGACAGAAATAAAGCTGCGACTGGCTGAAAGAGTCATATGCAGCAGAACTTTAATGCGAAGTCTAAACTTGCACGTTTGTCTGAAACCTCCAGGAAAACGAACAGAATTTGATAAAAAGGAATGCATTCTTGTTAAATGTGTCTGCTCCCTTCAACGCCTCCCCTCAGCCCCCCGCCTGCCGCCCTGCCTGCCTCTGCGCCAGCCGAGCCCGAGGTAGGGCGAGATCACAGAAACCTGCAGTTTAAATTGCCCTGCCCAGAAGGAACCGGACTTTGATTCAGTGGCTTTCTCTGGACCACAACTTGGTCCCAGGTCTCTGCAAGTCCTGGATCGTGTCTCCTTGTTCTCATTCTCCCCACGTGCCGGGTTTTCTTTCTTGTATGTCCTTTCTGAAGTTCCGACTCCCTTCTCCCTCCGTGTGCCGGGTGGCAGCTCCGGCGCCGCCTGCCCGGCCGGGCGCTGCGCTCCCGCTCGGCCGCTGCTCGGCTGCGTCTCTCGGCCGCCTGCCAGCCCTGCGGCTCCCAACGCCAGCGTTTCCACGATCTGCTCTCCTGAGACTTTTTGCCTGTTCTATTTCTTCTCCTTTTTTAATATTTCTAATCACTTCTCTTTGGTCCTGTGTTGAGCTCTCTCTAGGCACAAGGAAAATCAGAATTGTTTTTGCAACCTGACTTGGAGCACATTGGGTTCAGAGGAGTAGCACAGAGGTTTGTTCAAATAGGCTCCTGGAGGCCTTATTCAAATTGCCAGGGTCTCTCAGCTGCCCCTTCAAAGAGCAAGGTCTGCAAATAACCCAAAATGCAAAGTTTCAATATGCTCCAATGATAGATACATGCTAAACACTTGGGTTTGTTGTTGAGTTTCAGGAAGGGAAGAGCCGTTATTGTGGCGCTTGCTCTCACCCTTGCCGTTCGCTCTCGGGCGTTCCCGGCGCCGCCGCTGGCCCGCTCGGGGCACTCGCTCGTGGGGGAGGAGGCCTGGGAGCTTTTTCCATGCCAACACTTCGATAAGTGTTGCAAATTTGAAACAAGTATTTCAATTAAAATGTTCACATCTGTACCTCCCTGCTAATGGCTCTTTTATTCTCTTTACAAAGACATTTCTAAGCCTTCCTTTAAGTTTACTGCTGTTCTGAAAAGGTATTGCTGTTCTTGTGGTTCCAGTTTGTGTCAAATGGCTGTTTCACCTGCTTTTTTTATAGATAACAAAGAAATGATATGTCGATAACATAGAAAACAAACTTGCGGGTGTCCCTGCTCACGGAGGGGGTTGGACCAGGTGACCTTCAGAGGTCCCTTCCAACCCAAATCGTTCTGTGATCTGTATTTTCACAGTACATGGTCACAGTTGCTCTCTCCTGCTCTTCCTTTGTCGCTGTTTTCTCTGGGAAACGGGCACACAAAGCCGTTAAGACTGGATCTAGAAACCCATCTGTGCTCGCAGAAGAACTTGCAGGTCTGCCCGTGAACTGCTCCAGTCCGCATGAGGAGTCGGGATCAGGCTTAGGAGCCAGACTAACCTTTGTTGCAGGCTTGGTTTTTAACCTGTAAGATTAAGGCAGTAACTTCTCATGTCATATTTGCCAATTATAACTTAATCACACACTGACATGTACAAACAGAGGGAAAGACTCATCTCATTCCTAGGCTGGAATATTGTGTTATTCATTAATCTATTTATACATTTGTACAAATAGGCCATATGGACATGCGTTAATGAATGTTCTTTGCCGATTTAACCCCTTGTTTCTCCATGTACTAAGTCAGTCTTGACTTCTGCAAAGTATTTGCACTATTAGAAGAAACTTATGTGCTGGACTAAAAAATTAAGCCAAGGAGAAGCCATTAGTCCTTCCACTGAGCTGAGCTGGGTTGTATTCATATACAGCATAGATATGTTTATAATCAAGTCTTTCTGTCTATGGACTTTCTGCATAATTTTGATCATATTGGTCACTAACGATAAATGACTGATCATGTAAGTCAGACATTACTTTTTATTTTTTACTTGATTAGGTATTGATAAGTCTTTTTATAGTAAAGTTACCCTCATCAAACTGCCTGGGTAAGGATGTGTGTGTGTGTGTGTATATATATATATATATAAAAACACATGTTTGTGTGTGTATATTTTTGAAAACACAGATTCCATTCTACGTACGGAGTTTCTGTGTAGGCAGAAAAATACTGTTCACAGATCATTGATCTTTGGCTCAGCGCTCACAGAAACCAGAAGTCCAGTGATAAACTGTGCACATGTCTGTGTTGCAGACTCTTGAGCACCCTCCCTGATTCAGTGTTTTCATAAATAACTGTTTTCTGTTACTTCCCCGAGTTCCAGTTGACAGCAGCGGGACTCGGTACAGCCTGTAATGTTTCTTATTAAAACCAGATGTTCATCCCAGTGAAAACACTGCAGTGAATACCAAAGGAGTTCTGCCTTGAGTCTGACACGTGAATCTCAGCGCACTGTTCTCCAGTGCTTCACGTAAACTGGCTCTCATTTGTTTGCTCCCTAAATTCTTGTATTAAAGACACCTCAGTCTGTGAGTAGCGGTGTCGCTTAGCCAGGCTGACACGGAGAGCGCTCTGCTAAGGATCGCTGCTCATCGCAGCGTGGTGCCAAGAGCTGGGTTTTGCTGAAGGGGGAATCCGAAGGCGCCATAGATGCTGTCGGAGGGTTTGCAGGCAGAGGCAGTGACGGCAGCAGAGCCGCAGGAGCGGTGATAACCCTGCTCTGTGCACGGTGCCAGGCGCAGGGGACGCGGCTGCCCCGTGTCCGGCAGCGCGGCAGCGAGCCCGGCAGTGCGGGCAGGGGCAGCGAGCCCGGCAGTGCGGGCAGGGGGAGCTCAGGAGCCCGGCAGTGTGGGCAGGGGGAGCTCAGGAGCCCGGCAGTGCGGGCAGGGGGAGCTCAGGAGCCCGGCAGTGTGGGCAGGGGGAGCTCAGGAGCCCGGCAGTGCGGGCAGGGGGAGCTCAGGAGCCCGGCAGTGCGGGCAGGGGCAGCTCAGGAGCCCGGCAGTGCGGGCAGGGCAGCTCAGGAGCCCGGCAGTGCGGGCAGGGGGAGCTCAGGAGCCCGGCAGTGCGGGCAGGGGCAGCTCAGGAGCCCGGCAGTGCGGGCAGGGGGAGCTCAGGAGCCCGGCAGTGCGGGCAGGGGCAGCTCAGGAGCCCGGCAGTGCGGGCAGGGGGAGCTCAGGAGCCCGGCAGTGCGGGCAGGGGCAGCTCAGGAGCCCGGCAGTGCGGGCAGGGGCAGCTCAGGAGCCCGGCAGTGCGGGCAGGGGGCAGCGAGCCCGGCAGTGCGGGCAGGGGGAGCTCAGGAGCCCGGCAGTGCGGGCAGGGGGCAGCGAGCCCGGCAGTGCGGGCAGGGGGAGCTCAGGAGCCCGGCAGTGCGGGCAGGGGGAGCTCAGGAGCCCGGCAGTGCGGGCAGGGGGAGCTCAGGAGCCCGGCAGTGCGGGCAGGGGGAGCTCAGGAGCCCGGCAGTGCGGGCAGGGGGAGCTCAGGAGCCCGGCAGTGCGGGCAGGGGGAGCTCAGGAGCCCGGCAGTGCGGGCAGGGGCAGCTCAGGAGCCCGGCAGTGCGGGTAGGGGGCAGCGAGCCCGGCAGTGCGGGCAGGGGGAGCTCAGGGGTCCGTGGCAAGGAGAGGAGAACCAGCCTCTGGCGCGCAGGGCCAGCTGCTGTGTTTCAAATAATACGTGTTGCTTGTTGGATCTGTTTGAAGTAGTTGATCTCTTACAGGCCAATTTTCTGCACGTGGTTTAATTGCTGGTTGGATGAATGCTTGTAACGGCACATCAGTCACTGTTTAAAGAGTTGTTGGCATTTTGCTCCCTCAAATATCTAGTGTTAGTTCTGGACCAGTATGATTGGCAAGCTCACATGTGTATTATTCTGATCTGTAAATGAAAATAGCTATTAATTAGTGTCCAGTAGTGATTATCACAGCTCTGTTTTATGTGGGCAGAACTGAAATGGGATTGGGTCAGCAGTGATTTAGTCTGATGAGGAACGTGGGGTTTGGCCTCTGACGGAGCCTCATTGCTGACCCGTGTGCAGACTCGAGCAGGACACAGGGACACAGGGCGCTGCCCGTCCCGTCCCGTCCTGCGGAGCGTCCAGAGGGCACAGGAGCCCTGCAGACCCAAACAGAGGCCTCATTTATTGAAATGATTAAGTCATGTATTCATGGTCACTGACGGGGTCGCTGGCCTGTGAATACAGAATTTGGAACTGCCTGTTCTTCACTTGTTTTTCCATGTCTTGGACATTCTCACCCCGTCGTGTTTGTTCCATCTACGTCGTTTTCCCCATCAGAACAGTGTCTGTGAGCAGCGCCTTCAGGAGAGAAATGAACCTCTAAGGCTTGTGCTTTCTGTCTTACCTTCAGTAGGGGTGGAAACGTACGAAATAATTCCTAGGTTTTTTAAGAATCATAGCATCTATCCCTACTTTCCATGTTATTATTTTTTAAAAGGACTCTTTTACCAATTTTACTCTTTATTAAGAGAACACTCTTTAATAGTCTTTATCACAAATGCACATTTAAATCTATTCTGTTCCATTCTGGGGCTTCAGAAACGAGAACGAGAATGGGAGAAAACGTGAAGCACGTGTAAGTGAAATGATGGTGTATGGCCTGGGGAGAAAAAAACCCCAAGTCTCGAACTCTGTCTCTTAATGGATTCGGAGCTGCCTGCTTCCTTGCTTGTTAATGCGGCTCTATTGTGGCTGCCGGCTCAGCCGCCTCCCTTTAGCTCTGAGAAGAGCTTTTCATACTGTACTTTTTAAACACAGAACGCAAGCCATGCTGAGCTTTTCTGCTGCCCGACAAGAGCGTTTCTGTGTGCCCTGCCCTGTCCGTCCGCCCGGGCAGCGCTCCGCGGGGACCCGGCGCAGCGCGGCCGTGCCGCAGCACCTCCCGCGGCACACGGTCTGGGTCCCCACTGGCCTGTCCTCCCTGCGCAGCAATAAGAGCAATAAGAGCAATAGCTGTTCCTTCGGGAGGGACAGGGACGGTGGAAACTGGGCCCGTCTGAGGAGACCTCGGCGTCTGTGTCAGGGAGGAGCCAGCTGGGAATGTTGGGAGCTGCCCGTGGCGGCTGAGAAACGTGACCTGTGGCAGGGGGCTGCTGAGCCAGCTGTTCTGCTGAGAAAGGAACACGGGAATACGGGAGTACATACAGGACAAGACTGAGGAAAATGAACACGCTAAAGGAGGAAGAGAACTTGCCGTAATCTTTACTTGCTCAGCAGTGTGGTTGGCAGCATTTTGTTATCACGCGAGTGAGATTCCCAGAAAAAGATGGAGCCAAAGGCTCACAATTTATTAATAAAAACCATTTTAAAAAAGAATTAAAATAACAAAAATCTGATTTAATGTTTTTAGTGGATTAAGGCCATACTTTTCTTGTGCTTTCTGCCAAGGGCAAGCAGAGCTGGAGTTGCTCTGTGTGGAGCAGAGTGAGTGATGAGGTTGGGGGCAGGGCTGGAGACGCAGGATCCTCATCGCTACCTTCTCCCTCTCCGTATCCATTTCCTGGTTGTGTAGACCATCACATAAGCAATGCAGATTCTTAAACTGAAGGTTTAATTTCCCTACTATGTTTGAACTGTGTGTATAGTGACATAAAATAGAAGAAAACTGAGAAACCCTGGGGTTTAATTGTTTGTTTTCCCCACAAACTGTTTGGTTCCAAACACAAATAGTGTATATAGTGCCAAATATGTGTATATTTAAAATCCCTCCAGGTGCAATAAAGCGAGGGATTAATTAAAACAAGTATGGACCGTAGTTAAAATACAGTTTTCTTTCTGAAATCCTAACCATGACTTAAATCAGTTGGGTAATGAAGGATCAGGATTTGACTGTGCAAAGGGCAAAGAAAGGTTTCTAGTTGTATTGTAATTTCAGTGCATCCTTCACTCGCAGCAGGACTCTGTGAGAAAGGCTATTTTTAGACGTCTTTTGTTGGAATATAACGTGCTGCTAATAAAACTCGTGCGTCTCCAAGATGAGCTTTCAGAACCTTTCCGTCGCAGCAACTTGCTCTGTGTGTTCTCTCCCCTGTTGGAAGTGCCTCGTTCTGGAGCCTCAGCTGTGTCTGGCCGGTTACGGTGAGGTGCTGCAGTCCAAGAGTATCAGTGTGGTTTCTGTCATTGTGACTGGGCTGTTCTGCTAATGGTTTACTTAAAACAAAACATGTATTTGCCGTGCAGTTTGCTCGCCAGCCGTAACTATCTGGAGTATTTCAAATATTTCTAGGTTTCCCTGTCAGGGATAAGAGCATCTGCAGCTGGCGGCCCCTCCTGTGCCTCTTACGTCTGGCTTCAGTATTTCTCTTGCAGTTCCCAGGGGATTTGGGAACGGCTGTTTGAACTGGGAATCAGTGATAGCTGTGGCTCGGCCCTCGCGGGCTGGTGGACTCCGATCGTGCGGAACAGCTGCGCCGCAGAGCCCGGTGCCGCGCGGGAGGGGCTGGGGCGCCTGCGCCGCGCTCATCCACGCGGCCCCTTCGCTCCCGTTCCTTGCCAGCTCCTCGCAGAAGGTTTTGCTGATCAGTACCAACGTGCCACATTAGCAAGGGCCCTCTGGACGTTTTCCCCGTGCGTTGTCATGGATTACCGTGCTGGGATCGTGAACACAGCTGCCATTTGCAAAGGGCTCTCAGGAACACAGCCGGATCCTGCCCTCGGGTTTATGATTTGGGGCATTTATGATTTGGGGCATTTACAGTTTGGGGCATTTATGACTCGGGGCAGCGCTTAATAACCCGCAGGGCAGGGAGCAGCTGCTGTGTCTGGGTGTTTGCAGCCCGCTGCTCTGCTGGTGCTGCAGACGGCTGTTCAGAATGCGGTTCCGTGTGCTCTGCGGTACCCCCGTGGACGTTACTGTTAACAGAAAGAGAGTTAAACACCGACAGCGAAGACAAGGGAATCAGGGAGCAAGGGAAGGATGGTGTGTCTGGGTCGTTAAGGCACACGCGTGTCTTCGTGTTCTGTGGAAAACTTTCATACATTTATGTAGCGGTTTAATTTTTCTTCAGATTGTTAGATCCTCTGGGAAGGTATTTATTTTTATCCCACTGGAAGTGAAATTTTAAAAAAAAGCTGTCATACTGTTCATGGTGGCTGATAGTTGATTTGCACGTGGCTGTTTCTCTAATGGGTTCAGCTCAGTGCTGACACTGCTGCAGGACTCCCCTCCACAGCCCAGCTGGACACGGTGAACTGTAATTGTTATTGTATCCCCATTGGATGCACTTAAATCTCTATAAACCTGGCATGTGTAAGTTGAGCTTAAAAATTAATTCTAAATGAGTAAACTCGTGTGGAGTGTTTACAAAGGAGTTTGGACAGCTCAGCGGGACGCATCGTGACGAACTGTGGGTGACACAGCCGCAGGGCGCGGGTCGTGCCGCGCTCAGCCCAGCGTCAGAGCCGGCGCTTTGCCAAGCCCCAGCAGTCCCCGAGGGCGCGAGGGCAGCGCACGGCACGGTCCCTGGCAGGCGCTGCACCGAGAAACGTCTGCGGGACAAAAATGGACATTTCGTGCCATTCAGCACATGAGAGTTCTCCGCTTGCAAGCCTTTGTATCTGAATGTAACATCCCTGAGCTAGGTCTTAAAAACAATTGCTCTTACCAAAGAGCCTGCATAACTCAGAGTGAGATGAATAAGATAGTGTGTTTTGGTTATTTTGCTACCTGAAGATTTGATTAATTATGATACAGAACAAGTAGGAATCAGGGCAGGTAAACGGGCTTGTAACATGTTCTTCTCTTTTCTCTTAGCAAGAAAAACATGTTCTCCATTTCCTTCTGGCTTCTGCCTTTTATCATGGAAAGAAGCCAGAACATCAAGTGCATTGTAACCATGCCTGGGAGCGTTCCCAGCGCTGCAGTGACCTCCCGTGAGGAGCAAACACGGACACTGGTGCGGACACTGACACACTGACATGGACACTGACACACTGACACGGACACTGACACACTGACATGGACACTGACACTGACACATTGACATGGACACTGACATGGACACTGACACACTGACACGGACACTGACACACTGACATGGACACTGACACGGACATGGACACTGACACTGACACATTGACATGGACATGGACACTGGCATGCACACACTGACATGGACACACTGACACGGACATGGACACGGACACTGACACGGACACTGACATGGTCACTGACACACTGACAAGGACACGGACACTGACACACTGACACGGACACTGACATGGTCACTGGCACACTGACAAGGACACGGACACTGACACACTGACAAGGACACGGACACTGACACACTGACACGGACACTGACACGCTGACACGGACACTGACACGCTGACATGGACACTGACGCCACAGTGGGTTGGTCGGACTGTCGGCCTGAGCAGTGCCAGCTGAACCCAGCATGGTAGGACAGAGGACACCAGCACTTCAGTACCTCTTGTCTTATCTGTCCAGTTTTTAAGGGAGAAAGGACATGCAGAAACAAGAACAGGAAGCACTTCACAGTATCACAGACAAACTGCTGCTTGCAGTTCTCCTTTTAGGTTTTCCAAGTAAGGACACAAAGGCTGAAATTCTTTTATCTTGCTTTCAGGCTGCTTTTTGAAATATTTTCAGCCACTTTATTTGTCTTTCACCTCCATAGAAACTTTGAATAAACCTGTAAAGACTTTGACATCACACATGAATCCAGACACGTGGATTTACCAGCACAAAGCTCGCCAGGCAAACCTTTGTGAGAGTTCTGCAGTGACACACTTTAGGCCACTCTTACCTTTTTCTTCTTCTATACCCCAGAGGAGCGTAATTCAACATTAAAAACATCGGTACAAAATACATAATATCAGCCTGTAAAACTAAAACCCCAAAGCACGGTAGGCAAGACCATGCACCAATACCAGCAGCGTTGGAACAGGAACCGCAACCCACAGGGCTCCTTCAGTTCACTCAGAAGCCCACAGAGCGTTGTCTCCTCTGCTGGAAAACCATCAGTAAGTCTCAAATGACATTTTCCAGCTCCCTCCATCCGGTTGAAAACCAGCACTGCTAGAGCTGCTGCTCGGCTTAACGGTCACGAACATGTCCCAGTGCATTTGGGGCAGCTTGTGTGTTGTCTCCGCAGCCAGCGAGTGCAACGTTCCTCTGCAGCTTCAGGTGCTGTAAGGCCTTCACAAACTCCATAGAACTCAGCTGAGTAAGTCCTTGTCCTTTGAGAAGGGCTCTCACTTACTGAAGCTCTTCCCAACTAGGTAAAGTATGTGGACTTGGAGCTGCCTGGGCAGTCTGCTCTTTGTTAGGCCAGGCTTAAGCACGCTGGCCAGCTGACCTGCTGCAGTAAGTAAGTTTGTGTGACTTTAATGCTACATTTTTTCAGAGTAACTTGAAAAGTATTTAAACTCTTTATTAACGTTAGTACAACAGCTTATTCTCCACGGCAGCTGTGCTGGGAAGGTTTCTGCTGATGTGGGGTGCAGCCCTGCCTGTCTGGAAGGATGCCTTTTTCAGGGTCTCGATCACCTTCAGCTTGATTTACGGGATAAAATTAGTCTGTGACTAATTTTGAAACCAGCTGAAAAGCAATAAAAATGTTTTGTCTGTGGGGGCTTGTTTCACAGATAAAATGACTAATCTGAGCCAGATTCCGCGTTGGGCAGAGCGCGCCGTTCCCCGGCAGAGCGGCCCTTGGCACGCGGCTCCGTGTCTGGCCGCTGCTTTTCGTCCTGCCCTTTGAATCCCGAGTTCTCTTTGGGATTCTGCTCTGTTCTTGGCTCGGTCAGTGAGCCAAAAACCCCCATCTTCTCTCTCTCTCTGTAGTCTTGTTCAAGTGTTGTACAAATTCTCAGACTTCTCACGCTGCTGCTGACTCGCTGTTGTTTCAGCTGATGGTCTGGCTTTTCTTTCCTGCAATACTGAGTGTCACATACCCCCGGTCCTTCTTGTCTTCCTCGTGACTGCACCTACCAGTTCTAGAATTTCAGTTGCCAGAACCACCATCTACAAACCGTGCAATAAATGTGCTTTGTAAATTATTCTTTGGTAGCTCTTCATGGTGCTGAGACCCGTGCAAGCACGTTACCGGCTGCGCTTTGCTGCTGCAGGACTGAGACCCGTGCAAGCATGTTACCAGCTGCGCTTTGCTTCTGCAGGACTGCCCATCCTACCTGAAGAGCAGTTCTAGCCAGGTGGGGATTGGGCTCTTCTCCCAGGCATCAGCAATAGGACAAGGGGGCATGGGCTTAAACTCTGCCAGGGGAAATTTAGGCTGGAGATTAGAAAGCAATTCTGTGCAGAGAGAGTGGTCAGGATTGGAATGGCTGCCCAGGGAGGTGCTGGACTCACCGGCCCTGGAGGTTTTTAAACTGAGATTGGACATGGCACTTAGTGCCATGATCTAGTCAATGGGCTGGAGTTGGACCAAGGGTTGGACTCGATGATCTCTGAGGTCCTTTCCAACCCAGTCGATTCCATGTGTGATTCTGTGTTACAGTGGGAGCCGCAGCGCTGGTGGGGTGGTGTTTGAAAACCAGCCCGGATTCTCTGCTGTCGCGTTTGCTGATCACAGGCCATGGGAGGGCAGGTCTGCAGGGCCCCGGAGGTGTGTGGACAGGAGACACCGCGCTCTGGGAAGCTCCGGCGTGGCCGGCGGGGTTTGTGAGCGCAGCGGGGACGTGGCTGAGCCGGGGCTGACGCGCACGATCCCGAGCAGTCCCGCTCCGCACCGGCACTGCTGGCGGGCAGGGAGCGTCACTTCTGTCCTGACCTGACGGGAACACTCCGGTGACAGCCTCAAGCTGACCAGCCACTGCCACGAGTAGTTTGAAGAGATACTCGAGTTGCTTCGTTGATGCTTGTGCTGTCAACGTAGAAATGCTGCCTCTGAGTGCTGAGATGTGCTCTAGGGTTTTGTGTACTTGTTTTATGTACACACATGGACAGATATATATACACACATAGAACATGTAGAATTTAAGAATTCTTTTGGTAGATCTATGCAGGTTCTTGTGCATCACCTATCTGCGTTCACTATTATTAGGCTACTATCTTAATTAACATAAGGTTGAGAGAAATGAATTACGCAAATTATTTCAGAAGGGCTGAAGAAGAAAGATCATCAGCTCTGAAAATGATGGTGTAGGGGACGAGCCAATGGAAGGTTCACTCTAGGATGTGCCTTTTCATTATGCTGAGAAGCAGGGATATAAATTAACTTTGAAGTTCTCTGTGGTAGCTTAGGAAATAAGTCACGGTCAAGGTGAAGGGTGAAAAAAGGACTGAGATAATACAATAGGAGGTGTTTCCAATTGAAAACGCTTAAGTGACTGCTGGAAAATACGAACATGAATCTGCCTGGAAAGGAGACAGCTGCAGAAAACCCGAGCTCAGAGAAACCACAGAGCTGAATTTCGGCACACACACCAGACTAAATCCCACTAATTAAAATGTATTGTATGTAATTAGTGGGTTCAGCTTTGGATTAGGAACACTTCTAATAGCTTGAAAAGGAAAGATAATAAAAGAAGTGCCAATTTTTCAAAGTGTTTAGGAAAGGAACAATCTTAGTATACTGCTGTTGACCAAAAAGCCTTATTACAGAAGGACCCCTTGCACATCATCCGGACACTGTGGTGCACAGGACACATGGGACACCGA
Source organism: Streptopelia decaocto (assembly GCF_964273445.1). Taxonomy (NCBI): domain Eukaryota; kingdom Metazoa; phylum Chordata; class Aves; order Columbiformes; family Columbidae; genus Streptopelia; species Streptopelia decaocto. Next base: position 1,066,932 of record NC_138660.1, read on the forward strand.
GAAGGGCTGGGGTGACGCGGGAGTGGCCTCTCACTAAGCAGATCGGGGGATTCTGTCAGACTCACGGGTGTTCAGATCCAGTTAGTTCTATTGCAGCCAAAATCACGGTCTTGTTGGAGTCAGCAGTAACACCGGCGCGTTTGGCAGAGCCGGGTCTGGCCCGGCCCGCGTGCTGAGGCAGAGTTTCCACCGCGGGAGCCGCAGCCAAGAGGCCGAGCGGAGCGAGGAATCCCAGCGCGGAGGGACAGAGCTGGGCTTAAGGAGGAACGGGGCACTGTGGGGCTTCAGCTGCTCAGACACGGACAGACAGACAGACACACCAGTGCCTGTGCCTCCCGCTCCGGATTTCCTCATCTGCCGACGCTGTCGCTATGGCATTTGTAAAACTCCAGCATTTTAATGCAGCAACAGAGAAATCTGGCGCATAACTGTGGGTTAATCAGTTGTCAGGTTGTTTGAAACTAAACCAGGTTTCACAAAATGAGCCCAGCTTAGGTGAGCCATTAGGAACAGGTGACTGTCCTGCTCCGGCTGCCCCGCGTGACAGCCCTGAGCCAGAGCTGTCCATTAGCCGCTGTCATTAGGGCAGCAGATCAAAACCAGAGCGGTTCTCCGGATTTCTGTTCAATTTCTGCATGAGCAGAATGTTCATTCCTTAAAAAAAGTCCCCAGACTTGCAGAATAAGCAGCAGCTCTTTGGACACATGCCCACAGAGTCACCTGTTGAGGCATTTTCTGTGCACACGCAGACAAAGAGTAAGGAGCGAGCGGAGCTGGAGATCATCCTTCAGCTGCGGGACGCGCTGTGCGGCGCCCGAGCTCGCTTTGCTTTCCAGGAGCAACCACAAAATGTCTTCAGCTCTGGCAAGCAGTGCTGCAGTGCTTTGTCAGGGAATGTTTGCAGTGCCTTATCTTCTGCTAAACTGTTGAATAGCAGCATTTTATGAACTATAGTAATCAATTGAAAGAGTTCATACCTACATTTTTCAGAGACTTTTCCTTAACTGTTCTCCTACAGAAAGGATGTTCTCACAATTACGGAGATGGAATTCACTGTCAGAATTTTGAACATGTAAGTGGAATCCTGAAACTGGACGAACAATGTACATCAATGAACTGGAGATGAAGGGACTCCGGTTTCTGTTTCACAAGTCTCCTGTAAAATTCAGATTCATTACACATTTGCAGAACAACAATTAGAAATAGATGCTACTTTAGGAAAGTTTGATAAACTTTTACAGAAATATCCTTCTTTAACAATAGGCCTAATCCTACTGGACCTAATTATCTACATTGAAGCCCGTGGAGTTTTGTTAGTGAAAGTATTGCAGGTATAAACTTTTTTGTGAAATAAAATGTAACAGCAAAGGAGGACATATGATTCAAGCAAGACAGGAAATGATTTTCACATCCAAATTTAAAACCCCCCACATGCACATGGTTTGGTTGCTGCAGGTGACCTGGAGCCGCTCCTGGTGCGGTTGGTGCCTGAGGAGCCGCTCCAGGAGGGGACCCCGGGCGGGCAGGAGCAGCGGCCGCGGTGCCCGTGAACCGGGGTTCCCGCTGTGCTCTGCAGACACAGCACCCCCAGCTCCCCCGCACGGGCCGGGAGGCAGCGCTGCCGCGGGCCTGTCCCCAGGCGCTCCGTCCTCGGCTCCCGGTGACCTCTGTCACTGCGGTTGCTGGGGGTGGGTGTCTGTGAGACGCTAAGAGTCTTACCCCTTCGGGCGCGCTCACGGTGAGACTGAGACTTGCACTGATCTGCTGGGAACAGCTGGCTCTTCCTCAGCTGCCTGTGAACAGACCGGCCCAGTCCTGACAAGAAAAGAGTTTAAAAAGAATGTTATTTATACTAATATTTCAGAGCTGCCAGTTAATAGAGCTGGGACATACAGTCCCTTTCTTTGCAGATTAAGCAGCAGTGAGACACTTCCCTGAGAGCCTTCAGCCCTTCTCCGCTCACGGGGACCAATGGGGACAGATGTTACACCCAGTTGCAGGGTTCCTGAACATCTCTAGGTGTTCAGCTGGAGCCCAGCACCCAGCAGAGAGACAGCCCGGAGCTCCATGATCGATTCTAAACATGTTTGACATTGAACATACAGTGTCCAGGTACTTCTGTTCCTCTCGTGTTGTTGGTCAGAAAGCACAGCTTCAACTCGAGAGTTTTTAGACATCTCCCGTAAATTACTGCGTGAATGTTTCCATTTGATTTTTACATGGAGATCTTACGAAAAGGAACCTATTAAAAGCTGTCACGTTCCTAAAGCCGTGTTTAGCCCCGCTGACTGATACTTGTTGTCTTGTTACCTTGAGACAATCTCTCATTTGTATCCAAGTGCGAAATGCAATTCTGCTGTACTGAGTTGGAGAGAAGAAAATGGTGTATTTAATATATCTAAAATACATAGAGTATGATAGTGATTAGACTGCCATGTATTAAGAATTCTCCTGCAGGACGCATACGGTGAGCACGGCATTTGGGGCTGTGAAGAACAGACATTTAGTTCACAAATAAAGCCACAATCTCACTAATGCGTTTTCTCTTTGATTTCACAAAGAGGAAATGTATGCTTTAGGTTTGGATGTGTGGAAAAGGAGAATAATCTGCCATTTTCTCTGTTAGATTTTCAAGGAATAACCACATTAACTGCTGAAGATATCTGCGTGTGTTTCAGTCTTCGTCTGTCCCGTGCTGGTTACACTAAGCGTGGTGCGGATGTGAAGGAGGGTCGGGGCCGGCAGGGACAGAGGTGCTTTCTGCTTTGGTGCAGATTCATAACACTGGCTTTTAGATCTTCTGTACTAGGTAGGAAATGGTGGATCGACTTAAAGCTTTCACTAGGAAATGCTCAAGGTCACTAACTGGATTGACCTGAGTGCAGCGGAGACCCGGCTGAGAGCTTTACCCGTCTGGAAAATACCTCGGGGACTTTACACCGAGACCTTGCTCTGTGAGAGGTGTTAGTAACTGCATTGCATTTCATTTCTTCTCTTAAAATATGTAGATGATTTTTCTTTTCTTATGATGGCAATTTTATTGTAGTTATTTTTTAGTGTATATGAAATCGAACCACCAAGGTGGCTGTTCAGAAAGAAACATTGTTCTTGTAATTGCATCATACTTAATAAGTATGTGGAAGGGAATAATCTTGTAAAAGCTGATTAGCTCAGTTATTAATAATTAGGATTTACGAGTTAAGTAATATGCTGCAACTATATCCAATTCCTTGGCAATTTCATGTGGAAAGCCGAGAGATTATTTGAGAAATAATCCTGTGTGTGACTTTTCTTTACGACGATGCACCGGCTGTGGAGCCCTGCGTGCCGGCGGAACCTGCGTTCCGGGTGACATCTGTGGCCGCTCCTCGTGTGCGCGGCCGCTCGGGGCTGCTGCGCAATCCCAAGTGTCGTCTCACTTGTGAGACATACAAATTTGTCAATTTTAATTCCATTGTACTTTGCTTAATTTTATTCTTAGTAAGACCTGTTTTGCCTGCATTCTTCCGGCAGAAGAGTTAATGCCCCTGAAGTTTATGGTTGGCTGTTCCTTACATTCTTTTCTCTGTTTTTTCTGATTGCTTACTACCTACTGAAGAGGCTTAGCAGAAATAATATTTTTAGTATCTTTAAAAAGATAATAGAGCACTTTAAACCTACTGCATTTTCTCTGATTCAGTGATATATGAACTCTTGCAAGTCTGGAGGGAGCAGTTACAAATCTCACTATGTTTTCTCTGCCCCTTGTCCCTTTGGGTTTAGCCAGGAGCCTGAGTGGGTGCCCAGCTCCAAATGAGCGAGTTATCGTGTTGAACGTGCGTTGGACAGTTTGCACTGTAGAAGTCGGGCTTGTGTTGATGCACCGGAGTGAATTCTTGTCTGTGGGGCTTCCCCTGGTCCTTCCTGCTCGCAGTCCGTGCCCACAGGTCAGTTGGGGCATCGCTTGGACAGCCCTTGCCATAGTTGCCATCAGGTCTGATGACAGCCCTTTTTTTGGTTATAGTTCTCTCCTCTTTTCTGATTAAATTCCTTTCTTGCAACAAATGCAATCATCACCTCAGCTTTCAGACTGCCTAGTTATCGCTTCAGGATTTGGCATCTGCCAGGGAGAAACCCAGTGGGGATTTTGGTTGAACAATGAACTGTCCCCCTGGCTCCCGCCAGCCGCGGGGACTTGGGCAGCGTTACAGACCTCTGTGCGTTCCCGTGCAGAGCTGCCTGTGTCACAGCCGCTCAGCGCAGGGCTGCTCTGCGCCCCGAAATCCCCCGCAGCCCGGCCGGGCTCCAGCGCTGGGGAAGGGCCTGGGGGGCTGCCGGGGGCACCTGCCTTGTGCTGTGCTGCTGCTGTCCCAGGCCCATTCTCCACATCAAAGCTTTGTGTGTTCCTTTGTGCTGGCGTCTTGCAGGTAATGAAAGCAAAGTGCCCTCTCAGCCAGGGGGAGGAAGCAGCTCAGCCTAACAAAGCCGGCGCCGGCCCCAGCCGCTTCACGGCTTCCTGAAGCTCAGTTACATGTAAATGACCTCAGTGTTTCAGCACTAATTTGGGCGGCACAAAACCGCAGAGGCCAGGATTCTCAGGAATAGGGATGTCCTTCGGTGCTTCACTGTGCCGTCTCCAAGCCTCTGGATTGCAGAGTGGAGCATCTTCAAGTATTCGAGGTATTTCTGTTCTGCTGATCTGATCAGATGCATCACACAGGAACAGAATCGCACCTAGAGTTGATCTTTTATGCATTTGAGGGAAGCCTGACAAATAATTCAGTTTTGTGGTTCAATACTGGGAAAGCATTCTAAATGATTTTTGATGTATCCAATGTGACAGTTAATAGCAGAGCTAAATAAATACTCATGCTAAATTGTCCACATATTGCGACAAGCTTGCTTTGAAAACATAGGGATAATTATGTTTTTCCAACAGAAGTAGAGACAAATTTAACTGCAGAGAAGCAGATAGTGAAGTGAGCGCATGTTGTAATCATTACTAAATGTAAGAGAACACGAAAAGCGTCTGCACGGCTGAGCTCAGGGCCGCGGCGGGAGCGGGACCCGCGGGGCGGGCAGCGTGGCCTTGGGGGCGCAGGACGGGGCCTTGGCACAAACGCCAAGCACGGCTTCTGGTTTACTTTTTAGAACCTACTCTGTTCCCCTTTTATCTGTTTATATAACGTACCCAAGTCACAGTTAAGTTTCAACGTTTTTACGGGCGCAGGTTTTTCAGGGTGATGTCATTTGTCAGAACCAACAGCAGATTCGTGGTTTATGTCCTATTTTCGTACCAAAAAGCTGCTCCTTTTCCCAGCTGTGCTTCATTAGCAAACAATACACCAGCCCTAGCTGGCCAATCCAGCACCTCGTTAGACTAATGAGCAGGTGTGTGGGCACGGCGGAGGTGGCACACGGGATGGCATTGCCAGACACAACTCCTGTTCACGGGCACATGCCAGGTGTAAAATCAAACCTTGTCCTTGTGTGGAGGGTGCTGGTGCGTTCCTGCAGCGAAAAGCCCGGAGGGGTCATTATTCGGGACTGCAGGGGCTGGAAAAGGCCTGGAGGCCGCTCTGCTTCCCTGTGCACCACGGCTCCAGAGGCGGGTCGTGCCCGCGGCAGCCCACGCTGCACACGAGCGGACGCTACCGCGGAGGTGCACGAGTTCAGCTTCGCCGCGGAGCCGCCAGCCGCGGCGCTCTGCCCGGGCTGCGTTTCGGGCGGGCCCAGCGCCGCCCCTGCCCGCCGGCTGCGGCTCCGGCTCCGCCCGCCGCCCGCTACCTGCGCGCCCGGCGCTGCCCGCGCTGTGCGGGCGGCGGGGGCGGAGGGCAGGGGAGGGGCCGGGCCGGGCCAGCACGGCGGTGGCGGTGGCCGCAGGGGCCGGTGGGGGCTGCGAGCGGGCTCGGCGCCGCAGGGGGCGCGGGGAGGCGGCCGTGCCCCGCTCCCCGGGGACGCTGCCATGAGGTGAGGCCCTGGGCGCTGCGGGTGGGACCGAGACCGGGAACGGGCCCTCCCCTCCCCGCCGCCGGGCGGCCCAGCGCGGGCTCCCGGCAGGTGGGAGCGGCGCCCGGCGGCAGCGGGAAGCGCGGGCCGGGCTGCTCTGCCTGTGCCCGGGCTGCTCTGCCTGTGCCCGGGCTGCTCTGCCTGTGCCCGGGCTGCTCTGCCTGTGCCCGGGCTGCTCTGCCTGTGCCCGGGCTGCTCTGCCTCTGCCCGCCCGCCGCGGCCCTGCCGAGCGCTGCCGTTCGCTCCCCCCTCGCCGGACCGCAGGGAGCGGGCGGCGGAGAGCGGCGCCGGGCGGGAGGCGCTGCCGCCGCCCTGAGGTCGCGGCGGCCCGAGCAGCGGGCGATGGACGGGGCCGGCGAGGCGGAGCTCTCCCAGCGCAGCGCGGCGCCGCGGTGGCAGCGGAGATCGACCGCCCGGAGCAAACCGCGGCCCCAGTCCTACCAGAGCCCCAGCGGGCTGCTCGTCACCGACTTCCCCGTGGAGGACAGGTGCAGCTTCCCCGGGGCTCAGCCCGCCGGCACCTGCCCGGGCAGCGGAGCGCTCCGGAGGCGCCCCGCGTTCTTTGGTTCCAGCATGGGATCGGTGTCCAACGGGAAGGTGCGACCACCAGCCTGCAAAGCCGTGACCCCCGAGCTGTCTCCTGAGCGGCCCTCCCAGGTGCTGGCTCTGGTTTCCAACAGTTCCATCGGATTTACTGCCAACGGCTCCGTTCCCCCAGCGGGCGGCCAGCCGGGCCGTCCCCTGCGGCTCTGCAGTCAGTCAGCGCTCGCGCCGCAGCGGGAGCGCGTTGTTTGTACGGCCGGCCCGCAGCCCTCGCCCGCTGCCAACGCACCTGCCCCCAGGAACAGCACCGCACCAGCGCTGCCCTTGCAGTGCAGCCGGGTTTCCAAAACACCAGAAAAAGTGTCGCTGGGACCTTCCACGGCTTCCCCGGCGATGTCGCCAGAACAAGGGCTGGCTCCCCAGCGGCCGGCGTCCCCTCCGGAGCAGCCCGCCGAGCAGCCCGTGGTCCTGAGCACCCACAGCCCCGCCGCGCTCAAGGTGGGCACGCAGCAGATCATCCCCAAGAGTTTGGCTTCGGAAACAAAGGTGATGAGCAAAACCAACGGGCAGAATGCGGCGACGAGCAAGAGGGTGCTGAAGGTCCGCAGCATGGTGGAGAGCCTGAGCCTGCCCTTGGTGGGCGACGGCGAGGATGAGGCCGAGGGCGACCTGGACGGCCCGGGGACGCTGAGGCGAGGCCTGCGCTCCACGTCCTACCGCAGGGCCGTGGTCAGCGGCGTGGACTTCGACAGCTCTGCGGATTTTAAGAAGAAAAACAGAATGTCCCAGCCCATGCTCAAAGCGGTTGTTGAAGATAAAGAGAAATTTTCGAGCCTGGGGAGGATAAAGGTAAGTTGTGCTGGTTGGTGATGTGTAGATTTGAATGGTGTAGGCTACACAGGAGCGGGATTTTTTTCAGGTTTTTTTTGATGTTTTCAGTTTGCTTTTTGCTGCCACTAAACTTTCTGTAGGTATTGGTGGGTCTCACAGATCACTTACAAGTGTGGTTTGTGAAGTGGCGGAGGCTTCAAGGGTGGGATTCTGTTGAAATCAAGGCTGTGTTGATGGCAGCGCCGCGTTTGCATTTCCTGCTGGATTTCCAGCACATCGAGGTTTTGCTTTCACAATCAAATTGACATTTTAAAACTTGCTTCCCAGAAAGCAGTAAACAGGAAAAAAAGAGGCGTTGGCCTGATGAAGTCTGCCTGATAGAGTAAACAGGCTGGCTAAGCGATGAGCTTCCTCCCTCCTTCCTCTAGCTGGGACTTGACTTTGAAAGCATTTTTAAAAATCAGGGAGTGATTTTTAAATTTATAGAGGCCACTGCAGGTATCTTTTTGTAGCTTCATTTTAATGCCTGCAAGCGGAAGCAGAATGCCTGTTTTTATTCTTGATTGCAGTCCCTTAGGACTAGTAGGTTTATACTGAATGTTAACGTATTAAAATTATATTATGGAGACTTACTGAAAATATTATTTTACCTGAACATATTGTAATCTTGTATTTCCTTTTTTTAAAATATAATTTGTTACTTTTAAAAAAGTATATTAGTAGGTACTGCAGAGCGTTTGGAATTGTGTGATAAAGTACTCCGGGCTGAGGGCTAATGCCGGAGCTGCTAAAATAATTATCAGCTTTGTGACAATTTTCTGCCGAACTAGAAATGATGGTTATGGGAGCTTTTGTGGAAATGCTCCAAGCGGTGGAGCAGCAGTAGCTGCTGAGCAGGGAGGGGGGTTGTTTGGGTTTGTGGAGGCTTTAACAGTAAGTTATGTTTAAAACAGGAGGACATGACATTGTCCTGTCTTTACACACACAGCTCTCTTTGCTACTAGCTTTTTTTATTAATAGACTTCTTAGCTACTTGTTACACCAAACCAGCTGGTGTGTTCCAGAGGTTTGGTTTGGCCTCGAAAGGCTGGTTTACAGAACCCGAGAGGGCTGGTCGGGGTGCGGGGGCGCCCGCTGGGTCCCGCGTGTCCCGGAGAGCGGCCCAGGCAGCGGGGGACGCGCCCCGAGCGCCCCGAAAGCTGAGCCGTGCTCCCGGAACACAAGTGCAGATGAACAGTGCACGAGAGAGGGAAGCTAGAGGAACTTTTCACTGTCTGTGGTGGAGCAATTGTTCTCATGAATACTTGTCCAACATCAGACGTTTATAGATTAGGGCCTGTTATTTGCTGCATAAATATCAAGTAAATAGAAGTTCTTGTTACTGTTGGTTATTTTGTGTTCTTCTAATGTGCATATATCTCTTTTCTGTTAAAATTGTCAGAAGAAAGTGCTGAAAGGACAAGGGACATTTGATGGGGAAGGTAAGTCCTGTTCTGTGCAAACCTTTATGCTCAGTCACAAGAGAACTTAACTTGAGGATCATTTTACATACACCTTTCATATGTAGTCCAGGATTAAATACCTTGATTTCAGCCAACTGACTGAAATAGGGAGCCATAACTTTGGCCCTAGACATGCTTTAGGGAATGTTTTACAGATTACAGAATGTCAGGCTAAAAATGGGGTTTTGCTTGAAGGGCCTCTTTTAAACTTAAACCCCCTGTCCCTCCTAAAAGATGAGCTGGTGGGTGTCTCCGTGCCAGGTCTGTGCGGTGCCACGGCCGCGGCTGCTCCTGCCCGTCCCTGCACTGTCCCCGGGTGCAGCTCGTGGCTTCTGTGGCTCAGCTTAGGGGTTTGGGCTCCTCACCTGCAGCAAACACCTGAATCGTTAATCTCCGAGTTCATGGTTTGTGCAGCTATTTTTTCATTGCACATAAGTCAAGGGTGCTGGGATGAATTCCGTGCCTTTGTAATCCTTTTCTGGGCTTCAAGTTTAAGTGTCAGAAAAACATTGTCCATGTGTCTGCTCTTTTATGTTTCTCGTTAATTTGGGGCTTTGCCAACTTGGCTTCTTTTCCCACTATTTCAACAAAAAAAAAAAATCTTTCCTGGCTACAAGTCCATGGAAGTTTTATTATAATAACTGCTACTCTCTTGGCTTTTTTCTGCTTAATGCCTCCTTAAGGTCATCTCAGCTGCTCTATTACCTTCCTTTTCCTCTTGTTTCCATTTTTGAAAGTTTCCACTTTGTTCTGTTTGCATCACCCCATCTTACTCTTATTTTCATCTTTTCTCGCAGTCTCCCGATGACATTTTCTAGGTTCTCTTCCAATGGCTTCCCCTCGTCTGGGACTCATCCCAGCTAAAAACCTTGTGTAATGCCTCTCAGAATTCAGTTACTGTACACAATTTTCTGTCCTAAAAGTGTATAAAGACACGTTCCAGAGAACAAACCCAGAAGGCCAGACCTTGTGTGATAGTCAGCCAGGGCTGTGGGGCCGGGCGGGTGGAACAGGCGCCCAGCCCGGTCAGAGCTCCGGCGCCGCGGCTGGGCCTCCGCTGCCTTCCCCGGGCTTTGCCGGGGGGAACCGGGGGTTCCCGGAGCCTGGCCCGGCTACAGTACCTTGTGGAGCTTGCTTTCCTAACAGCTTCATCCAGCTGTGGGTTCTTCTGGTCTGAGTTTCTCTGTCCTTTTCTGTCTGCTCTTGAGAAGGGTGTGTGGTTGGGGATGGTGGGAAATGGGAAGGCGTGCTCCACACCTGCCCTTCTTTGCCATTGGTATTGTTGAATTAATAGTGGCAGTACTGAACTATCTAATGAGTGTATTTTGGTTTAAGGTTCATAGGCCTCATGCTTATTCTATTTGGAATAGTTCTGACCTCAGATTTCTGAAATCTGGATCATTTCCTTGTTGAGTGAAGTGTGAAGACGGTATTTAGAGCTGGCAGAATAGAAGTTGGCATGGACAGTGGACTTAAAATGGTCTTGTAGATTGAAATAGCTAGACCTCCCGATTAGTGACTCTGCGCTACTGACGCGCGTGTTCCATTTCTAAATTGCTGGCTGGTTATGAAACATTGCACAGCAAACCAAGGAAGAAAAAATTGTTTTCTGTGTTTTCTTGACAAAGGACACATCTGTTCTTTAATTCAGGCAGTGAGGATCGTTTTGGTAGCGGTACAGCGATCCATTGTTCTGCACCGCGCCATTGTCCGTCCCAAACACGATACTATCTTTGTCTCTTGGAGTTTGTGAACGGCACAGTGACATTTTCCTTTCGTTCATTGTTTAAATGTTGCTTATGATTTTTGTGAAAGCAGCTAAGCTAACTTCCTAGCAATTAACGACATACTATTGTTGTTTTATAGAAAACGCTGTATTATATCAGAACTATAAAGAGAAAGCTCTGGACATAGACTCTGATGAAGAGACTGAGCCCCGGGAGCAGAAATCGGATGACAAGGTTGTTTTCCACTATAAGCCCCTGAGATCCACATGGAGTCAACTGTCTGTTGTGAGTATTCGGTGGCTCAATAGCCACACAAAGAGTATCTACGAGTGTACTGAGACAAGTCTCTTTACTTGCTGCTGGAGCTGTTGGCTGCAGTTTCTCATCTTCTTTGCCCTTACAAACTGTGAGTTATCTCCAAATATTTTTTTATTGACAAGTTTGCAACTATTCAGACATTACTGATCCAAACGCAGATGGCTCAGTTTAGCTTTTTTTTTTTAGGTTTTATGTCAAGTAACTTCAACAGCCTAAAGAAAGCGTAAATCATGGGGTTTTGGTCAGTTTTAGTAGGTATGGGCTGATGCTCCTGCCAGAGTCAGTTCCCTGCTTACCTGACACCTCCCTTGTTCTAACACAAGTGTTTGGAGGCTCCTGTGGCCCATAACAGCCTGGTGAGAGTAGCTGACTTGAAATCACCAAGAAAAAGAATTGGGTGTTGTTTAAGATGAAATGAAATACAACTTTGAAGGATGAAGGAGTTACTGTTTCATAATCGTACAGTCAGGTGCATTTCAGGCGCGGGTCCCTGGAAGAGCTGCGGCCTGTGCCTGCCGTACGTTACCGTGTCTGTCCGCTCGGAACGGGGCACTATCAGAAAGCTTGAAAAGACATTTAATTCCCAGCACCTCTTAAACTCAAGAGTGAAATCTATACTTAAATAGGATTTAGTGCTGTTTGTTTTTTCACTAAGCTTTGTTTTTCATTTGACAAGAGCAACATGGAAGTCCTGATCAGTTGCTGGACTTTGTTTTACGTAAATACAGTGCAGTTGTGAAAGTTCATTTTAGGGTCCTGCTTAATTATACGAAAGAAAAGCTTCAGTGAGTTACAAACAAATTTCCGCTGAATTGTTTTAAATTGCTGCGAGCCAACTCTAAGTCGATTTGACTGCATATATTTAATCAAACCCATTTTAAAAGGTTTCAGATGGTGGTATTTGTTACCCTGAGCACGGTCTGGGAAGCACCCGCAGGGGCTTTTTCTTAGTAGCTTTGTTAAAGAAAGTAGAAGTGAGCCGTTTAATCAGTACTGTAACCCTGCTAGCACCCCTGCTAATAAGCCGACAAATTGATGATACCAGTTGGTATTTCTGCAGGCTCTCCTGGTGCCTGTGCTTTTGGGACCAGAGGAGCCGTGAACATTCTGTGTTTCTGGGGTGGGTTTTGTCCTTGGGTGGTTCCTGTGGCCTCTGGAGGGATATCCCTGCAATGAAAGGGCTGGGATTTTTTTGGTTTTTGTTAGTGTGACTTGTACAACGTTGTAGAACCTCATCTCTCTATGTGGTGTAGGAGAGGATTGTTGTTACGTGCCGTGATCACCTGGAGTATGTGGGGCTCTTGGCTGCGTGTGTCCAACAGCCGTCCAGCCTCAGCAGGGTCTCGGGAGGCTGTTGGTGTCGTGGGGCTACGAGAGCTGTCTGACAGCTGTCGGTGACCTTTTGCGCCTCAAAGTGTTGAAATAGGAATCCCTCTGATTCAATAAGTATAAAGAAGGTGAGACAACGTGCTTTTGAAAATATTTGCTTTAGATTTTCTTTCATCAAGTCAAATACTTTAAATGTAATTAATTTGCTTCATGTTGCAGGAGAGTTTGTTTCTAATGAAGTCAAATTGTTTTTTTTTCTGCTTTCTAGGCAAACTAGCAGTTAAATGTTCAACCGGTGAGGTATTTTGGAAGGAATGCTGTTCAGTAATAATAACAATAATTTCAATAACACTAATTTGTCAGGAGACTAAAACAGTATAAAGAACATCCCAGCAAGAGAACCATTCCTGTGCCATACTGAGAGATACATAAACCAGCTTGGTTTTTATGATTTCTAGCACGGCAAACTTGTTCAGTGTCTTTACTTGATTTACGGGGTTGGAAGTGAGGAGTGTATGGGAAAAGGTAGTGAACTGTGGAAACAAAACATGAATCTCTTAGTGTCCGTGTTTATAATGCTGGAAAAGTTACGTGCTGTCAATGTGTATTACAAAGTGAGTATGGAATTGTAACAGGAGCTCAGCTGGAAAATGTCAAAATAGTGGGTGTCAACATATGTTAGGAAAGGAGAATAATATGTTAATGTCATTGATTAGCAGGGGCTGTGGTAGGAAATGGGGGGCAAGGCAGCAGCCGAACCTGCTCTTCTGCAGGACGGTCCCTGGGCCGCGCGGGCCTGGCAGCTGCTGCGGGTCCGACCAGCCCTGCCGTTCGGGGTGACACCGCCTGTGTGGAACTGTCAGATCCGCCACAGGAAGGATGATTTGAAAAGGGTGCTTCTGTCTTCTGAGCTCTTCAGAGAATGTTTAAAGACTCTGGAATAGGGTACTGTTGAAATCCAGTTCCTTTCAATCTCCTCTGCTCCTCCTTAGATTGCGCTTGCAGGTGAGGCAGCAGTAGCTAAGCCGATGACCGAGTAAAGAGCTAGCTGAGCTACTGCCTCTGCTCCTCCCAGCCTTCAGCTGCTGCGCTAAACATTTGATAGAGGGAGGATAACAGATTTTTCCAAGATAAGAGTCCAAAACCATCTTCCGGTATTTGGCAGAATTTCCAGCAGATCGCAGGCAGTGATCCTAACTTGTACGCTGTATTAAATGAATTTACTTTCCAACAAGAGCAGGCTCCAGCAGCGGTTGGGTTGGAGGGACCCCTGGAGATGGCGTTGGTCCGAGCAGGCCCTGCGGGCGGTGTCCCTCGGGCCCTGCCGCGTCTCCCCGCTCCTGGCCATCCGCTGCTGCCGTGACCGCAGCGTCCCGCGGGGGCACTTTGAGTGGAAAGGGCTGTTTTTCCAGAGTTCAGCCTGGAGTGTACGGTGCGTGTTCACTTCTCGTTAGGACTGTCAGTGCTTGAGATCTGGCACTGGAAGCAGATGTCCTGTAGCATAAGTAATGCTCACGATTGTTGAAGTATTTAATATTAAATGGGTGTTTTAGCATTAGATTCTCCATTTCATGTCGTATAGGTTCAGTGTGTTTATGTAGTGGTGCTTTGAGATTGTCCCTGTTCTCCAAACTGCCGTCTAGCCTGGAGCTCTTGCAAGCTTTACCCATCTCATTTTTCAGTGTTTCATTTTTCAATCGTGTCTTTCCCCGGTTTGGGACAAGCATGGTTGTGATTTTTTTCTGTTCATTTAAGAACTGCCACAGGTTGATGTGTGAGCCTCTCACACTGTCACCTTTCCCTGGCCGCCTCTTGTCTGTGCTGTCAAACACCACCCACCCGCCTTTACTGTCGATCTCTGGGGCTGATCTCTGCATTGCCCCTCATTTCTCTCGCAGTATCAAAGGGTTGCTGTTGGTTTGGTTTATGGTGCAGCCACTTACTGTATTTCTCAAAGGAATCTTTGTGCTCGGTTCTCCCTGCAGCACGTCCGTACTTTGAGGAGCTTGTTGTAGGTGACCACAGAGCCAACCTGTCCCTCTGTCATTGTTCCTCCTCGTCTCCGCGGTCGAATGAGTCAGAACTGAGTGGCTGAGCAAAGCCGTCTGGTGGCACCAGCGGATGTTAGTAGCTTATATTAAGCTTATATTAAGTTTTTGGTTGCATGGTATCACGTGTGTTTTTTAGGCTATTTCAGCTATAATGTTTTGGATGCCTCACAATGCCGAAAATAGTCTCAATTTTTGGGCCTCTTTGTAAATGTTACCATTGATTAAGAATATAAGGTTGACCCATTTGCATATGTAAGGATTTTCCATGTGTATTTTATATGTACATACCCATATATGACAAAATAATAATCACACAACACAGCTGTGGGTTTTTGACCGTGAACACGGCAGTTGCCACGTGGACCTCACGGGGAATTTGCAGTCGCCGTATTAACGGGAAGCACAGAAATCTCTGGGATGTGCTCAGAGGCATTTCCTGCGTCAGTGTGTTCTTAGCAAAGTCCTCCCCTGCATCCAGAAGAAAGTGACATGTGCTTCCTAGTGCATGCTCTGAAATGTTCAGGTCGTTGATCGAAAGGTACTTTGATAGTTTAATAGAGAGGCATCTAATTGGTTCTTGTGTGGTATTTTGAAGCGTGTGCTTGTGGTGATGTAGGAATCTGTAGGAATCTGTTCAAAAGAAGAGCTGCTCGAACACTGGATTATTTCATTTTTATAGATACGTGTATATAGTTGGATGTGCATGCAAACCAAAGTGCAGCGCTCCTTGATGTTCTGCCGTCTTTACTCTTGAGCCTGCGCTCCGGCTTTGTGGTGCCTGGTATGCAGGAATAATATATCCTCTAAAATTCCAGGGAGCAAGTGGAGTGAGAAGAGAAACTGTTGATGACAGCGCGTGAGGAGCTGTGGGAGGAGATGGGCAGAGGGGCGGGAGGATGCAGCGGTGCCGGGTGTGTGTCCCTGCTGCTGCGGCAGAGCAGGGGCTGTGCCCCGGCTGTTCCCGCTCCGCACCGGGGGAGCCTCCTCATCCCGGGTCTGCGTTCAGCGCTCCGCCGGGAAATGCAGAAACCCCTCCTTGGAGCTTCGCTTTCTGCCTTTTAGTGGTATTCCATTCAGTTACACAGTGCATGTGATCTGCACCAGGAGAGAAGCAGCTCCAGGGGGCTCTGGTGTGGAAGGTGGGGGCTGAGCGTGTGGCCTCGGGCTGTGGGAAACGCGGCGTGACGGGTTTTGTGACGCTGCGTGTGGAGAGCTGGGCAACCTGGCTGGGCTGGGCGGCCCGGGGGGCGCGGGGTGGGAACAGACGTCGTCGTGGGGCTGGGGATTGAAATGCAGGGGTATTTGCTCAGGACTTTGCCGTGTCTGGTAAGTGTGAAGCTCGAGCGCCTCTGGAATATTTTCTTGGCCAACAAACTGCCTGTCAAGGTTGTTTGTCTGCGCCTTTAGGTGTGTTTGACAAATGGAGATACTACGGTTCTTCATGCTGACTCAGCAAACAGCCCTTGTGATGTAATCGTGTCCGTCAAGAAATCGAACTCAAGCGGAGAAAGCAGCTTCCGTGCTGCCGTGTGTTATAACACCCAGGGAGGCTGTGCAGGGTGACTGTGGGTCGAGTGTGCGTGCGTTTGCTGCAGTAGTTCTGCGTTTGTGTCTTGGGATAGTTTTTAATGAAACTACTTAGTTCTTTTTGATAAGTCACTGATTATTATTGACTTACCTTTTTATTGCTGCTCGTTCATTACTGTCTTTCTGAGCTGGACAGATTCTTTAGGTAAATTCCTGGTGCAATGATTTGATAGTCCTGTGGTGGTATTTTTTAAATAAGTTTTTTTTTTGTTTTTTTTTTTTTTTACAAAAGATGCTAAAAATACTTTTTTTTTCAGGTAAAGAAGAACGGATTATCAGAAGCGATCAGCCAGGAAGAAAGAAAAAGACAGGAGGTACTCTTTAAAGTAACACATGATTTTTCGTTGTTCGTTTAGGGATGCACTGCATGCCTGGGTTCATATCTGTGTTTGTTGATGAGGAGATAAGTCATCACAGCACCGTGTCCGGAGTGAGGTGTCCCCCGCCCAGGGAGGGTCACTAAACCAAACCTCTCTGGCGCTGGTGCGTGCCCTGCGGGTCCTGCTGGTCCCCGGGTGTCCCCCGCAGCTGCAGGCGCTCTCGGCTCTGTGCTCTGTGGGCAAGGTGTCACATTCACCTGCCAGCTGGCACCTACATGTCTAAAGGCAGCGAGGAGCAAAGAGCAGCTTTGTACAATGCCACTTGTTAGTTGTAATTAATCCTGGGAACAATCCTGAAGGTGCAAGCGCTGTGGATCTGGTGTAACCTTTTTCCTTTCACACTGAAATGGAGCAGGGGCATCCATGCTGTCAGCAGGACACACAACAGCAGCAATTACTGATGTAGTTCTCTTATCTCTCTGTCCCTTTCCCCTTTGCTCCTTTTGTCATCTTATCCGCTTTCCTCTTTCCTCCTTTTGTCCGCTTGATCTGCTTTACCCTCCTTCTTACTTACAGGGCCTATATCAAAATGAATGAGAGGTGTTGAAAAGAATAGCCTGACCTAGCCAACTATATCCCTGCAGTTCTTGAGGTATGTCCCTCAAAAGGAAAAAATAAACCACAACCAGGTCATTTTTTGAATCGAAACACTGCCGTGGTAATCTGTTCCGGTATCGTTTCGCTGCAGGACGCACCGCAGCGCGTGTGCCCACGTGAGCCCTGACGGGTGTTCTGTGGAGTTCGCAGGTGTGTGTAGCAAACCCCAAATGTTCATTTAGCTGCACGACCTACAGCTGTTGTGTTCACACATGAAATACAGAAATATCTTCTATTGCATATGTGAGATTTGGACAACAGTTTAGGTGTTTTTATAATGCTGATTGACATTCTTTTGCGTTTTGGGGCAGAGGCCGTGCAGCAGCTCTGGCCACGTGTTGTGCTTTTCTGCCTCCTCCTGCTGGGAGGCTTTTGAGGCACGAGGCATTTATTTCAGACGGATCCTTTAGGAGCCTTTAGTCATGTTTCCCGGAGTCACATTTACATCCCTTCAAAGAGAACAAGTTCTTTAGATGCCTCCTAAATGTAAAGGCTTTAGTATTACCCAAAACGTTTTCAAGCCTGCGGGGCTTTTCATTTGAATATTAGATGGCCCGTTCTTTCAGAGGGAGCCCAGATAAATATTCTTAAGATGTAGTTGTACTACCGAGTTGTGCTTTTGCTGTATTTCTTTTAAATTGCCATTTATCGATTATCTTTAATCTATTATTTAAATTGCTTTTTAGAGCACATGAGATTATTTTTGCCATCATAATATATTGTCACTGCAGAAAAATGGATTTGTTTGCTTCCTGCCTTGATGAAATGTTAATGCCATGCATGTGTACACATCCCATCTTCTAGAGCACATTAGTGAGATGGATCTGTGTGCATCTTTTGCCTAAAGAACATTTGTCACATAGACAGACTGATTTGAACTAAAATAATTTTCAATAGGTCTTTCCTTGCAAGCTGGAAACTCTCCCTGACTGTGTGTACAAACGGCAGCATGTGCAAGGGCTCGCGCAGGCGCTCCTGCCCGGGGGGCTGCGGAGCCGCTCGTGGGCTGCGGAGCCGCCCGGCTTGGTCCCTGCCCATGGGGCTGCGGAGCCGCCCGGCTTGGTCCCTGCCCATGGGGCTGCGGAGCCGCCCGGCTTGGTCCCTGCCTGTGGGGACGCGGAGCCGCCCGGCTCGGTCCCTGCCCGTGGGGCTGCGGAGCCGCCCAGCTCGGTCCCTGCCCGTGGGGATGTGGAGCTGCCTGGCTCGGTTCCTGCCCGTGGGGATGCGGAGCAGCCCGGCTCGGTCCCTGCCCGTGGGGATGTGGAGCCACCAGCTCGGTCCCTGCCCGTGGGGACACGGAGCCGCCCGGCTCGGTCCCTGCCCGTGGGGACGCGGAGCCGCCCGGCTCGGTCCCTGCCCGTGGGGACGCGGAGCCGCCCGGCTCGGTCCCTGCCCGTGGGGACGCGGAGCCGCCCGGCTCGGTCCCTGCCCGTGGGGACGCGGAGCCGCCCGGCTCGGTCCCTGCCCGTGGGGACGCGGAGCCGCCCGGCTCGGTCCCTGCCCGTGGGGACGCGGAGCCGCCCGGCTCGGTCCCTGCCCGTGGGGACGCGGAGCCGCCCGGCTCGGTCCCTGCCCGTGGGGATGCGGAGCCGCTCGGTTCCTGCAGGCGTTCCAGCCCGTGGGGGTGCGGAGCCGCCCGGCTCGGTTCCTGCAGGCACAGCTCAGTCTGGGCTCAGCTGTCGCACAGAAACTGTCACAGGCGCTGGGGAACACCTCCCAGCCCCCGAAAGGGGGAGTTACTGTAGGTCAAAGTCAAGGTTGTTTCTTAGTCCTTTTTTATTCTCCAAAATGTGTTTGGGTCATGGTAAAACGATATTCTCTCCCTTCCTTACACTTTAGAAGCACAGTATCTGCCTTTGCCCCATTTATTTCTGACTGTGCTAATAACTTTGTTACCAAACTAGAAGTCCATGAGGGTCCTCAGTAAAAGCATAACAAAGCCCCTCCAAAACAATAATAATAGTAATGTCTGGGTAGAAGCTAATGAGCCGTGGCACTCTGGAGCAGTCCCTGGGTGAGTGCTCCCTTTGCCAGCACGGCTGGGAGCAGCGCACACGAGCTGCGCCTTGCAGGCACCGTTGGGCAGCAGGTTGCGCGGCCGCTGGTTCCTGCCGTGTGTCAATGTTCCTGGGCTGTCGCGGCTGCTGGAGCTGGCAGGCGGGCTGGTGGACGTGGTGTAAGCGTCACCTCTGCACGGGTCCTCGCACAGCAGGATCCATTCTCGCGCGTCCCCTGCGTGGTGTGGCCGTTGCCTCCCTGCTGGATCTCACCAGATCCCTTCAGCTTTTTGGGCAGCTCGTAGCATGGAGAGGCTGCTGATATGTAGATCAGACTTCCTTTCCTTCTAAGCATAATGGCCCTGTAGGTTTTCTGTGGAGTTGATAAGTCTTTGCATGGTATAAACCTTTGAGGCTTCAGCTAAGTAGATGTTTTGTTTTGTTCTAAGAAATCCAAAACTTGTTATTTTGTTGTGAAAATCTCAGTTCTTTGAGGAAGCCTTTTTAGATGGGCAAGAATAATTTTGGGAGCACGGTTTGGGAGCACTGAGATTCAGGGTGCCCAAGAGAAACTGTATTTGATCAAATGCTGATTACCTTAGTAGCACCAGCAGAATTCACTGGATTTGGACTCTTGAACTCTGGACTTGAACGCTGTCACTGCTCAGAGATCACTAAACCCGGCTTTGCCTCTGGGCCTGCTCCCAGGGCTTTCCAGGGCAGCCACCATCACTGCTCAGAGATCACTAAACCCGGCTTTGCCTCTGGGCCTGCTCCCAGGGCTTTCCAGGGCAGCCACCATCACTGCTCAGAGATCACTAAACCCGGCTTTGCCCCTGGGCCTGCTCCCAGGGCTTTCCCGAGCAGCCGCCGTCGCTGCTCAGAGATCACTAAACCCGGCTTTGCCTCTGGGCCTGCTCCCAGGGCTTTCCAGGGCAGCCACCATCACTGCTCAGAGATCACTAAACCCGGCTTTGCCCCTGGGCCTGCTCCCAGGGCTTTCCAGGGCAGCCACCATCACTGCTCAGAGATCACTAAACCCGGCTTTGCCCCTGGGCCTGCTCCCAGGGCTTTCCCGAGCAGCCGCCGTCGCTGCTCAGAGATCGCTAGGCTGGGTTTGCCCCTGGGCCTGCTCCCAGGGCTTTCCCGAGCAGCCGCCGTCGCTGCTCAGAGGTCGCTGGGCCGGGTTTGCCCGGGGTTCAGCTGCTGCGCAGGTGCTTGGGAAGCAGAGTTCTGGTACACAGGGAATCTTTCAAGTAAATAACTTAGCAGCTGCTGTTGGGAAAGAGCAGAAGCAAATACTGGCTGGTCAACAGTATGAGACTGATACGGGGCTTCCAGTCAGACCACAGGAACAGATGTGGTTTGGTTTTTTTTAGATTTAAAAAACCCCAAACAAACCAAAAGCCGCTTCTCAGGACTATGAATGGGGAGTGATCACAGCTGGTGGTAAATGTTGTCTTCAAACTGTTGGCAGTTGCGTTGAAAAGGCATTTGAGAGAGTCTTTTTTTCTACTATTAAACCACTTATTTCTAAGTAAATAAAGCAACTAGCATGGAAAAGAATATTTATGTTATACTTACATTATGTTAGCTTACATTACATCCAGTAACTTTTCATTTTACCCCCTCCACTTTTTTTAAAGCCCTGTCAATAGTCTGTTCTTTCCCTTCCACTTCTCAGGCAATATTCGAGGTGATATCTTCCGAACATTCTTATTTGCTGAGCTTGGAGATTCTGATCCGGATGTTTAAAAACTCCAGGGAGCTGAGCGCCACAATGACCAAGACGGAGAGCCACCACCTCTTCTCCAACATCGCAGATGTGTATGAAGCAAGTAAGAAGTAAGTGTAACAATGCATTTTGCATTTTTTTAATGTACGTTTTTTTTAAGTTACAAATTTTAAATTGAGTAATTATAGCTTTAAATTATTTACACTGCTTTTTTTGAAATGATAAGTGAGGGCTGATTGCTGGTCGTCAAAACGTCTTTCAAGCAGGTAATGAAATGCAGTGTACAAAATAGTGTCTTTGGTGTTGCCGCAGAGTGAAGGAACAGCTGCAAGGTGGCAAAAACGTAGGGCTGACAGCTGAAGAATGAGAAGTCAACTGCTGCATGTGGTGGTATGTGGAGTCTTAGGTTTTTTATAAGCTGTGAATAAATTAGAGTGGAATTTGATCCTCTGTTCTGTGAGAGCACCAAAACATGTGTGCCCTGCGGTGCTGAAGAATCATTTAATGTAGTGTAAACAGCGAAGGTTTTATTTTGCTAATTGTAAGTTCTGGTTTTGTAAGCTGAGTAAGCCCGTGTGTGTTTGGATTCTGTTTCCTTACACCCCTCCCAGCGTGTCCTGGCCCCGTGGCGCTGTGGTTGGTGCTGTGCTGTGGGGTGGTGGCTGCGGGCTCTGCCTCTTCTCTCAGGCCTCTTGCTCTTGTTTGCCAGAATATTCCCTATTTTTGAAGTTGAGCAGTTGCTGACTTTGCTGGCTGTACTGATTTAGTACTACTGTGGGTAGGCTGAACTGGACATGGCTGGTTATTCCTTTAACACCTGTTTGAACATAAAGCAGGTTCTTTATTGGAATCTGAAGGAGCCATTTGAGAGTGGGAACCATTTCTTCCAGAACTGTCACACCAGTTTAAGGTGGAAAACACAAAGAGCAGTGGACATGCACATGAGTTTGGCTGACTCATCTCTCCGTTACGTTTGAGCTTGTATTTAATGGGATAGGCATGGGGTTAGTTCTATCTAAATCGGTAGGGAAGGAAAGAATATAGTGTATTTTAGTGGAATTAAGCATCCTTCAAATCCAAACAGTTGGGAAGCTAAGTGTTGGTACATTAAACATTCATACCTAATCTTGACAGTCTGTCGGTTAGGCTTAGTGTGCCCTTACTGAATGTTAAAAAGGAGCAGGAGTTTGCTCCTGGCCCCGAGGAGCTCTGGCCGGGTTTCCCCCCTCGCTCGCACCCGTTTGCTGTCCCCGCGGGCTCGGTGCGCGGGGTCGGTGACGGCGTCGTTGTGTGCACGGCGCCGGTGTTCGCTCTGCACATGTGGCTCCGCGCGCCGGAGACCTGTATTTCTGATACAGAGACAATCTGCTGTGCTTTACAGGTTGGGTTTGCTTTTAAGTTTTTAATAAGTTTCTTCCATACAGATTCAATAAGAAAAAAAGACACAGTACAAATAGTGCCTGATGAAATGGAAACGCTGGCAGACCTTACATGACACAAATGCTGAAGAGGCTGTTTTGTGATTGCTGGTAACTGTTTAACGTGGTACCTGTGTGTCTGTGCGCTCCTGGTGTTCTTCAGGGTTATGAATACTTCGCACTCTATTTCAAAAAGCTGTGTAATGAGGCTTTGCTTTGTTATAATTTGTTCGTTATCCTAGCCTGGTTAATAGCAAGGTCAGCAGGTGAATTACTGTGATCTACATAACTCAGAAATAGTGTCTGTGCTTCTTAGACCTCATTTCTAGTTTGAGATGAAGCACAATGGCTGAAGGATGTGCATGGCCTAGTTAAGATACCAACTGATCTTCACTGTAGCGCTGTACAACTTTAAACAGGGCTGTGTTTCCCTGGGGAGGGAATACTGGCCTCATTTCAGAAATGGGGCGAATGGCGGGATGAGGGGTCCGTCAGGCCAGCACCGTTTCTGAGCCAGTCCTTCCCACCCCTACAGCTTTGGGTTTGTTCCCTTTTCTTTTGTCCCCTTTGTTTCCTTCTTGTAGAAACTGTGATGTTCTGAATTCTTTAGCATTAAACCTGCATTTACCTTTGTGGAACTCGTCAAGTTTCCCGTTCCCAGTCATGGTCGTGTCATTTCTCGGCTTCTTTCTTTGAAGCCTCGTGCAGCCCGTGGAGTTTGACACCTGTTGTGCAGCAGGTTGACTTTGTCTCCTGAAGTTTATGAAGGAATGAGGTTTTGTTTCACAGCCCGTACGTGCGGGAGTCTCGGTGCATTGTTGTTGGAGACACAGACCCGTCATGTACTGCAGGTGAATTGGCATCTTTTCTAGCGAGCCGAATGGAAGTGCAGGGCTTCATCGCTGTTTGAGAGGCGTGGGCTGGACCTTTCCCTCTTGAATCAACCTGCCAGCTTGTTCAATCCGCTTCTGAATTTCTCACTTAAAATGTTTAAAGCAGAGATGGGGCTGGGGAGAGCAATGTTGAGGGGAATTCTTACAATCCTTCCGATAACAGGCTTCAAGGGAAGTGGCGGGGAGTAAGAAAGAATGGGAAAATACCATGCTAACCTAAAATTATAATGTTGTTTTTTCTCTGGAGAGTCTCATGGTTTAAGAACTTGTTTTTTTGTAACTTGGAGTAAAAAACAAAATGTGAAACTCTTTTTTAAACTTAAATGAAAACATATTTTGTTTCCTGGGTTATGCAATCCTGTTAAACTATAACAAACTTTGGGCTGGCTTTCTGCACCCTCAGTTGTGTAAATAACGATTCCAGAACAGAAACCTCTGCCTCGCGCTCTCCAAACTATCGCTTCCCATTGTCAAGGTAGCAACCCCCATCCTTTTGTTATAAAATTGTAATTAAATACAGCATCTGTCCCATCGTACTATATTTTAAGCAGCCTTTCCTTGAAAATACACAATCTGAGTAGAAGTGTAGGAGTGTGGTTGTCAGTGGGGTTGGTTGCTCAGGGAAGAGTTTAAGAATAAGAGCTGATAGAAACACTGTCTTTAGTCAGAACAGCCCAGGGCTTGTATCGGGGCCCGCTGAGTCGGACCCTGTTCAGTGCCGCTCTCAGAGCCCCCGCTGGGCTCGTCCTGCCCCCCGGGCCATTGCTGGGAACAAAGGCGCCTCTGTTGGCGGCAGAACACAGGCAGCAAGGGCCGGCTCTGCTCTCGGGAGCGCAGCGCAGCGTCTCTGCCAAAGAGGAGCAGATTGGAATAATTCGCGCAGCGTACAATGTGTTTGCTTACGAAAACAGCTTGTAAGGTGCCTTTAGAAAGCTTCAGTCTTTTATTTTGCATTTGCCCGTGTGTGTAACACGGGAGCTGGTAACGGAGAGAACACGGGATGACACCAGTTGCCGCTGGGCTGAGCTGTTGTGTGGCGGAGGCTCGCGGGGCCGCCCCGGCCAGCTGGCCCAGAGACCAAGGCCCGTGCAGCCCGGAGCGGGGTCAGCGGGCGAGTCTCAGCAGCCTCCGCGGCCTCCGAGCATCCGTGCAGCCCGGAATGCTGCAGGGTCAGCGGGCGAGTCTCAGCAGCCTCGCAGCCTCCGAGCATCCGTGCGGCCCAGAATGCTGCAGGGTCAGCGGGCGAGTCTCAGCAGCCTCACAGCCTCCGAGCATCCGTGCGCCCCGCGCCGCCCGGGGAGATGGGGACACGGCCTCACAGCTGCTCTGACAGGTCCAGTCACCCCATTTAGAGCAGACAGGAAAGCGTGAGCGTTGTGTTTCTCTGCCAGTGGGGCAGCAAAAGGCAAAAAGCTTGTGGACTATCAGGAGATAAGCGTTAGCTAAAAAAGACACAACCAAAAACATTTTGACGGGTTCTTGCTGGTTTAAAACTGCATCTTGATTTCAGTAGAGAAGCCTGTGTGGGTTTGGGAGGGAGGTTAATGGCTTATCTGAGGATCTTAATTTAATTTTGTATGTGTCACTATATATTGGGAACTGGGTAAACTTTCTCATAGCATTTCTTTGTAAATTAGATTAATGTTTCGCCTCTTTCCAACATATTTTAAATGATTCATCTTCATCTTTTTTCCATAGGAAAATACAGTCTTAGTGTTTGGTAGAGAAGTGTGTGTAGAGTCGGTTAACCAGGCGTTAAAAACAGTACTTGTAGAGAATGCGGTTCTGCTGTTCAGTTTCTTTGGAGGATCGAACACACCACCCCCACAACCTGCATATAGTACAAATGTCAATAGTGTGAGTAGACCCTGAGAGATTCAGGTGAACTATAATGAAAGAGAATTATGTGTAAGTTATAGATCACTGATTTGATTTCCAGGTAAGACAGTGATATAAGTCATTAACATCCTTTTCCCCTCTTTGGTCTAGATGGATAGTCTCTGTGTTTTATCCGTTCTCACTGTTAGCAGTTTCCGCTGAAAGCTGAGCAATGTCCCGAGGGTGGTTACCCACTGGTGACACCGAGGTGCGAGCTGGGGAGAGCTGGTGTGTTCGGAGAGCACTGTTCATACTGGCCATTTCGAAGCAGATAAGCGGCTTCCTTGTCAGCGAGGCCGAGGGCTTGTGTTGGAAACGGTGACAGAGAGATGGGAACAAGAGGGATAAGAGCCTCGCAGATGCTCCGGAGCAGGACGTGAGGACCGGTGGCTCCATGACCTGCAGCAGGTGCCGGGAGCGCTCAGACCGTGCTGGGGTTGGCTTTCCAGGTGCTGCAGAGCTGCTGAATCCACCCTTTGTGGGGTTGGCTTTCCAGGTGTTGCAGAGCTGCTGAATCCACCCTTTGTGGGGCTGGGGTTTCCAGGTGTCGCAGAGCTGCTGAATCCACCCTTTGTGGGGTTGGGCTTTCCAGGTGTTGCAGAGCTGCTGAATCCACCCTTTGTGGGGCTGGGGTTTCCAGGTGTTGCAGAGCTGCTGAATCCACCCTTTGTGGGGTTCGTCCTTCTCCCAGCCTTGCTGCATAATCTGCTTTTCTGACCATCAGGCCTGTTTTGATAGTCAGGAGATCCCAGGGATTCTGGAGGACACAGAGCAGTGACTCCAAAATATGTTGGTAAGGGACGAAGCAGCAACTTTACTGAGCTGAGACCAGGCGCGAGTCTTCCAGCGGTCAGTCTGGCTTCAGAGAGCTGCCATTGCCCTTCTTGCATAGGAAGATGTGTAGCTTTGAAAAGGCACCAAGTTGTTAGTAAGCCTGGAAATATCTGTGTTTAGCAAGGCTGCCACAGCGGGAGGACGTGTGTGTGTTCCCTTGGCTGCTCTTGCAAATTGCTGGGTCAGTGTGCTCTAAGTGCGGTTTGAAGCTCGGGCTCCGGAGCGGGGGTGTTTGGTGCGGACGCGCTGCAGGGCTCTGCTCTGGAGCTTGGGCTGGGCAGGTCTGCGCCTGGGGTCGCTCTGCCCGGTGTGTGTGTCCTGTGCATCGTGCTGTGACTCCTGCCCCGGATGTGGCCGGATCAGTGTGACAACCGTGTATACAGATGGGGCTGTTGAGCTGGAGAAGCTGAAAGGGATCTGATCAGTGTTTATGACTATTTTCAGGGTGGGTGTCAGGATGGACCAGACTGTTCAGTGGTGCCCAGCGCCAGGGTGAGGGCAACGGGCACAGACTGAAACACAGGAGGTTCCCTCTGAATACGAGGAGAAACTTCTTTCCTTTGAGGTGCCAGAGCCTGGCCCAGGCTGCCCAGAGCGGGTGTGGAGTCTCCTGCTCTGAGACGTTCAGATCCTGTGTGATCGGCTCTGTGACCCCGTGTGAGCAGGTGGGGCTGGGGATCTGCAGAGGCTGGGGTGCTGGGATTTCATAGGAAAAGCAGGTCTATGTGCAGCATATAAAAACGCGGAGCTTTCTCCCCGCCGTTCAGCGGGTGTGACGGTTTGCTGCCCCGGTAACGTCACCTGGGTGCGCGGGGAAGGCCAAGGCGCCCGTGCCGTCCTGGGATCCGCGCCGTGCCCCCTGGGATCCGCGCCGTGCCCCCTGGGATCCGCGCCGTGCCCCCTGGGCCCTGGGCCTTCCCTGCGCTCCGCTCCGGCCGCCCCGCGGGCTGGGCACAGCTGCCGTGCCGTAACGCCTTGCACTTTGGACTTGTTTTCCATCCATTTTGACATGAGGCGGTTGCCAACTTGGCACCGGTGCCCGTGTGACAAAGATTAACCTGGGAGTGCCCGTGTTCTCCCTCCAGTGGCCATACCTGCTGGGCTCCGAGGGGGAGGGGATGGAGCCCTGGGGGGATTTTGTCATTTGAAATGAAGTGACAAACTGCAGACTGCCTGTGGAGAATGTCCTGGGCACTCTCTAAATCACTGTTATTTCCGGGCTGTGGGGACAGTTGTCAGGCACCTTCCTCAGGGCTAAGCAATGCTTCATTTATGGTTTTCTGTGGTTCATATTTTTATATTAACAAAAATTTCTCCTCAGATATCAAGACTAGTTTGTTCTCTTGCATATAATAACAAGATCAGCACTAACGCGTGGTAATGGCGAAGCTGGGGCTGGCAGGCGACAGCCCAGCTTTGTAGAGTGTGGCACGAGTTATGTGTCCGGTCGTTGTCCCTTCTCCAGGGTCCTTGTGAGCTGGGTGTGTTAGTTTGGCTGTTCCAGCAATCGTGTAACATGGCAATAGCCTCATCCCCATTGCTGGAAATGTTCGCAGGATGATTTATAAATGTATTGTTTGTGACATGCAGGAGATGGTTCTGTCCTGTGACAAAGGGATGTGCAGGTAAGGCTGCAGCCCGGGCAGCCAGACAGGGGCACCCGCTTCTCCTCGGGGCGTCACACGCTTTCCTCTCTCCAGCATTTGCAAGGGCTGCAAACCACAACTCGTGTTGTGATGTCTTCATAACTTACCAAAAAGATTTATGCTTCCAGTGCCAAAGAATGTTCTTTGTTGGTGCATTTGTCAGTGGGTATTAATTGGTGGAATCAAGATGGGTTTTTCTGGCCCACTGAGCTGGGTGCAGTGAGCACTGACCCGCTGTCTGCAGCGCCTCCCTGTACCAGAAGATACGCAGGGTGTCCTAGGGTGCTGCCGCAGCCCTGGAAATGCTTGGAAGGGCAGGTGGTGCTCGGTAGGGGCGCTCAGGTGAAGCGTAAAATGTTGTGAGAGAAAGTCTGCTGGTTTTGTTGCAAAAACAAGTAATTTCTTTTTTTTTCTGCAGGTTCTTTAAGGAACTCGAAGAGAGACATCAGAACAACATCTTTATTGATGACATCAGTGATATAGTTGAGAAGCACGCTTCTTCAACGTTCGATCCCTATGTGAAGTACTGCACCAACGAGGTCTATCAGCAGCGCACGCTGCAGAAGCTGCTGTAAGGATGGGTTTAAAGCGGGGTCTGTGGCGCCGGGGGCCCTGCGCTCCCCGGGAGCCGCGGTCACTGCTGGCTGCACCGCGCGGCTCCGGCAGCGATGGGCCGTGCGCGCGGCGTCCGGCTCCTGCCCCCCGGTTATCCCAGGTTAATTAATGGCTGTCAGACCTACTTTCCCCGTGTGTTACATATGGGTCTGCTTGCACTCACCTTCGTGTATCTGAGACAGGACTCAAGGTTTCTAAATGTCAGTACTGGTCTTGCACATCTAAATAAATAAAGCTGAAGGTTTAGTTGAGGTGACTTATTCAACTCACACTTTGCTATTAATAAAATCGAGATTTATTTAAAATATAGCAACTTTCACAATTCTTTAGTAAAACATACCATTTAATTCTCTCCCCCTTGTTCCCCCCAGAGCCACAAATCCAGCGTTTAAAGAGGCGTTATCACGGATCGAGTCCCACGAAGAGTGCCGGAATTTGCCGATGATCTCCTTCCTCATCCTGCCCATGCAGAGGGTCACCCGGCTGCCCTTACTGATGGATGTGAGAACAGTTATTTTTCTCTTTTTCCTTGATGCATATTCTTTTCATGTTAATGTTCTTTGATAGTCGATTCCTAGTTCATTCCAGTTGCTTCATGTCTTCTTGTACCAGGCTCCAGGCTGTAGATCCTGGTCTGTTGATTACGAAGTACTGTACAATTTGATTGCTGTGATTGGTACCTCCTGATCCGCTATTCAGAAGTTAAATACTTAGACATTCTAATAGAAAAATTGGACAGTAAATGGTCAAAACGATTCTGAAACCAAGGAGGAACCTGGCACCGAAATTCTCTATAGCGTTAGGATTAGAACTGGACCCGAGAGGCTCACGCAGCTGAGGTGATGAGGGTCCTGCCGCAGCCGGTGTGACCCCCAGAGCCCGTGTGCCGATACACTCGTGCTCCCACCGCGTGCGGCGCTGCGGGGCGGGACCTCACCCCTCTGATTTTGATGAACATGCCTGTAAAACTCGGGATTTGCTGCAATCTGTGCTGCTCAGTCCTCTGAAGGAACTGACCTTCTATTTCAGACTATTTGTCAGAAAACTCCAAAGGATTCATCCAAATATGAGAACTGTAAGCAAGCTCTGAAAGAAGTGAGCAAGGTATGTTCCTAAAAGCTTCATCTGGATACAGAATTTTTTCTGCTTTGACTGTTTTCCTTCCCAGGTTGCACCGCCTGCTTCCGTCATTGCAGAAATCCACGGGGAGCAGTGGCTGCTCCTGGGCTTTGTTAGTCATTGAGGATTGGTTTTCATGCTTATTGCTCATCTTGTTCACCTGTTGGATTGTGTAGTTGGGCAAACTTGCTGTTTGCTGCCAGTCATTCCAACAGAAAGGCCTACGGTGAACCACACGGACAAAAGAGCCAGAGCACTGTCCTGACAGTACAGAGTCTGAGCATTCCAGGCAAACGTAAGCGTTGCTTCTGGGTTTGGTGTAAGTTGACCACATCACCTGCTCTCAGTTGTTTTCTGTTCCCATAGTCATGCTTTTTTGCCAAAAATCAGTGGAGGAAGAAGAGCACAAATCCATTTCCTTGCAGAGATTATGAATTTGAACAGCACTTCCTTGTGTAGCAAATTTTGGTTCCTTCTATGTGAACCTGAGTTATCAGATCACCATTTTCTTTAATGGATAGGAAATTCCAAGCTGTTTAATGTTCTGGAAACAGAAAACTGTTCAAACAGAACGTGGTGGTGTGGAAGGAAAACCTCAGGATCTAAGAGTGTCTATTTTTTTGCCTCCAAGATCTGAGAGTGTCAGGAGCTCAGGTGCATCGCAGCCCCTGGGGAAACGCGCAGCGCTGGGCGTGCTTTAGGGAAGCAAAAGGCTTCTCTGCATTGGGACTGGGTGTCACCGTGGGCCTTGGACGTTCTTGTCTGCGTTAAGGGAAAAATGGATGTTCTCCATGCAATAATAATAATGCAAACGGGAAGAGCACTGAAGCATAAAAACTCTCAATGTTTTATTTAGGAAAGGTCGCTAGGGATGGTTTTTAAGCCTAAATGCCTGTTTATTCCTTGGGGAATCTCCTCCGGTTGGCAGCGCGGGGGCTCCGGGGGCCGGGGGCTGCGCGGTGTTTGGTTATGGAGGGGCCGGGGGTGGTCGGTGGTCGGGACACGATGGCGCAGGGTCAGGGCAAAGGCGTTTTCAAGCCTTTCCGTCTCTGCCCCCGTTTTTATGTGCACAGGTTCAGTAAAACGTAGCATGCCCGAAAATGGCATTTGAAAGGGGTGCTCAGGCCACGTTCAGTCCAGGCTTGAAACATGGTGTGTGACCCAGCCTGAAAGCATCAGTTCCTTTCTAAGTGTTGTGTTTCCCCAGAAGTGCGTTTTGGAAACAAACACAAGTTCGTATTCCAAGTGTCGAGTACATTAAATGTGTTAAATCAATGTCTGGTTTCCAGCTGGTGCGTTTGTGCAACGAAGGTGCTCGGAAGATGGAGAGGACAGAAATGATGTACACAATTAACTCCCAACTGGAGTTTAAAATCAAGGTATGGCGATGATATTTGACTATGGATCGTGTAGCATTTCAGTAGCTTTGACTGCATATGAAGTTTTGGTGGGTTTGTTGCCAGCACAAAGTAAATGATCATGGGCTGTAGGGCTGACGGGAGTTTCCCGTCCAGGAGGAGCAGTCGATGCTCTGGGGCAGCTGAGGCCCCGGGAGCTCGGGGAGTGACCAAGGAGGCACATCTCACCAACCGTTCAGCGCCAGCGTGAGGCCTTTCGGGGACAGAGACTATTGGGATAGATACATTTTAAAGAGAATAAATCAATATTAGTTACTGAAAAATGAGGTATGTCCAGATTCTGGGTTTGTCTTTGTGGAGTCGCCCCTGTCCCTCTTGGAGTGACAGCGCCCAGGACGTCACACACAACAGTTTTATGCTGTTTTACGTAACTGACAATGACGTGCGTGCTGGTGCTGTCACCGCTTGCGCAGAATCGCACAGCGGGCGGGTGCTTAAGTGGTTTGTAGGTGTTTGCTTCCCTGTGGCCCGGGATGGATGCGCTGCCCCCCCGGCGCTGCCCCCCCGGCGCTGCCCCACAGTGCTGCCCCCCCGGCCCTGCCCCACACTGTCCCCCCGGCACTGTCCCCCCGGCGCTGCCCCACAGCGCTGCCCCCCGGCGCTGCCCCACAGCGCTGCCCCCCGGCCCTGCCCCTGCCCCACGCTGCCTTTGCTGTATTTTTATGCGTTTTTTTTCTTTGTGCATGTTGACAGAAACCACGTAGAGGTTTAAACCTTGTCTGCAGCGGGAGGGCTGGCCAGCTGGCGTGGAAAGCTGCTTTGGCCATGCTTCAATACATTTTTAAGTTCTGACAGCTTGTTTTCTATAGAAAGGAGATGGTATTACACACGATGTACTCTTGGCAATTAAGGAAAAATTAATATTGAAATAAAACCAAGCTGCCTCTGGAATACAGGCAATTAGGTAAATGTGGTGAACTCGCAGGACAGATTACAGGAGTTTTTAGTTCATAGTCAAATAGAAGTTTTTAAAGTACTTTTTGTCTGTAAAACCATCACCATGGTGCTATAATTGTGTTTTCTATCCATTATAAATTAGGTAAACTATTTCTGTTCTTGCTCAACCTCACAGTGGTTTGGGGCTTTTGTTTTACTTTGTTCTTTTGTTTGATGTAACTGTGGAGTATTTCATGGGAATACAAAGGACGCTACTCACATACCGTGTCCCTTTTCTACATGGCCAATCTGTAGGATTTAATTTTTAATTAAGATTCAGAAGTTTTGGCACCAGAGAAGTTGTGGTGGTGTTTTGGGGGTCAATGTTTGTTCGGGTGTTTTGTTGGTCTGTTCTGTGTGTTGGTGAGCGCAGCCGCTGTGCGGCTGGCGCGTCCGGGACCGTCCGCCCGGTGTCCTGCTCTGCGGAGCCACCGGCAGCCGGACGGGGTCACCGCTGGGCCTGGCGGTGACAGACACACCTCTCACCTCCGGAACCGCCGTCCTGTGCTTGTGCTCTCATGGCTGAGCCTCCAGTGTCCACTCAGCCGTTCTTCCCCAGATGTAGAGAACTCTGTTATCTGATTTTTATTATTATTTTTTTTTTAATTTCTGCTTTTGAAGGATTACAATGTTGTTTTCTTGCTTTGCAGCCATTTCCCCTGGTTTCCTCTTCACGGTGGTTGGTGAAAAGAGGTGAATTAACAGCCTATGTAGAAGACACTGGACTTTTTTCTAAAAGGACTTCGAAGCAGCAGGTGTACTTCTTCCTCTTCAACGACGTCCTCATTATCACCAAGAAGAAGAGGTAAGAGCGGCCCTGATGCCAAACGGCCTTTACCCGCGGCGGCTCCCTGAGCGCAGCGGGACCGCCGGCGGGTCCGGGTCTGTCGGCCGGCGGGTCCGGGTCTGTCGGCCGGCGGGTCCGGGTCTGTCGGCCGGCGGGTCCGGGTCTGTCGGCCGGCGGGTCCGGGTCTGTCCGCCGGCGGGTCCGGGTCTGTCGGCCGGCGGGTCCGTGTCCACTGTGTTCCTCACCCCGGGAAAGGAGAACCCAGCTTCTGGCTCTGGAGTGACGAAGTTGGTCACATCCCCAGCATTTCTATGTATTTTCTAGATATTTGTGTGTTTGAAAGATTGAAGGAGGTTCCGAGAGAAGTAAGTGGACCTGGTGCCTTTGCAGCATAAACCAAGAGGAAACACGGACTAAACGTGTTTTCAGTCCAGTAAGCATTTGCGAAGCCGTTTTTGTGTTGTAACGTGCTGTGTCTGAGAGAGCAGCTGAATTCTGGAGTTATTCGAGTTTCTCTTGTTGCTCTATCAGACTGCATTTAGAAATGAGAAATGACTCCTTGTCAAACAGGTTTTATTTTTGGCAAATGCAATGGAAATTCTAAATTGTTAAATTAAAAAGTTCATCCTTAATACCTTACAAAGGGAGAAGTTTTGGAGGGATGGAGGAGGAGCAGTTTTCATCCTCCACGCTTTGCACAGGGCTTGGTGTTCCCAGTGAGGTAATGGACACAACTTCTAGCAGCGTCCAGTTACAGTTTTATCACTACATTGTAGGGTAAGTTTAGAATAATCAAATTCAATTGCATTTACATCCTCTGCTTTTAGATGATACTTGATAGATAAACCTTATTCCTGTGTTTAAAAACTGTTTTGAAGAACAATTATTTTGCATGTGGGTTGGCCACTTTAAAAGAAGCCCATCTGTGAAACTTCAAATCCATAGCTTAAATAAATTTGGAGGAACAAGTTATGGTACAGAATCTGGGAAGAAAAGGCTAATGTTTAAGCAAAGAGAAACCAAAATGAAAATGGAGGGGGAAGATACTGAAGTGAAAGGGTTTTTGTAACGAAGACGGGCAGAGAAGTGACCAGGTTTCTGCCCAGCGTGTTCCTGATGCGTTTCCGAGGTTCAGAGCTGGCGAAAGCTGGTGCTGAGCCGCTGCTCTCCTGGGCCCCAGAAGTCCCTGCAGGACGTCCCGCTGGTGTCGCCTTTTTGAGTCAGTGTTTGAGTTGGGAAAACAGTGGGAAAATCTATTATCTGTGTTGTTACATTGTTTATTGGTTTCCTATGTGATGGCTTGTCCAGATTATAAAACAGATTTTTATAACAACGTATCTTATCCAGACTTCGGGGTTTGATGTATAACAGCTTCCAGCTGTTGGAAGCGAATGTTGTCAGGGGCCCAAAGCCCCTCGGTGACGGTGGCGCTGGGTGTCGCGCTCCAGGACCCCAGACGGGCGATGGGCGACTCCCCGGGCTCACAGAGAGCACTGGAGCCTTTGGTGTCTGTGCTCCCGCCCGCCCTGTTCCCATGGACACCGCAGCCCTGCTCCGAAATATTTGTTGCTCGTTGAATTTAAATGTTTGTACTTTTACTTGAGCAGTTGCGTTTCAGAAGATTCTTAACATTGCACAGAATCGCTCCTCGCTACTGTGCTAAAAATACTAATTACTTAGTGCTCCAGTCACGCTGTTTAATCTTCACCCCAAAGCGAATCTCCAGCTCTCTGGTCTGAGCAGTTTGCCATATATGCAGAACCTCAGGCACACAGCTGGGAACGGCTCAGTCCTGACCTAGTAAAGCCAGGCCCGGCGTGCGGTGCCGCTCGCATCCGCGGCGCTGGGGCCTTTCCAACCGCGTTGTAAATACGGAGTGAGCGCGTGTTCCAGGAGCCTTTTCCTAATGAGAACTGATACGTTCTAGCTGTAAAAAGATAAAAGGGGCTCTTGTGTTGGTGGATACCCAGGCGTGCTCCGGACTTCTTATGGTGTAATTGTAATGAGGCTTCTTTAATCCTCATAATCTTCTGCAGCTACAAGTTCACCTCCTGATAGGAAATCGCAAGGTTTAACTGCTTTCTCTTGCTCATTAAGTAGGTTAAATGGAATTTAGATTTTTTCAGTATGTCATTTAAAAAATAGACTCTTTTAATAGCTGTAGAATGTTACTGCGTCACCCTGCAGAGCCCAGCGGCGCGGGTGTGTCGGGGTGTCGGACCCGGTGGCAGGGCCGGTTTGCAGCGCGGTGCCCGGCTGTGGGTTCTGCCCCCACACGGTGCCGTGGCCGCCTGGAGCCAAGCGCCGGGTGACATCGGGGCTGCTCCACGGCCCCCAGCGTCACCGGGCAGGCCCTTGGGCGCAGCGCCAGGGCCTCATCCATCTCCACAAGAGCACTGTCCGGTTGGTATGTGTGACTTGTCTGCAAGGAGCCAAGTGTAGCCTGACTCTAAGGAACCTGAACATCCATGTATTATTCTTTCAGCTTTGTGGTAGTTTTTTACCCTTCCGTTTCATTCTCTTTGCTCCTTTTCTGGCCTCTTCTCTTTTGTCACCTGTGCTGCCGCTGCCATTTGAAGGCAGCATTCTCACATAAGGAGTAACATGCAATGTAAGTTCCACAAAGTATGATGAAATTAGTGCTTAATTTAGAACACAGAATACTTAGTACACATACTACTTGTACGTTCATGCGTGTGTCCTCCTGCTGAGTTTGCCGGTGTCCCCGTGCGGGAGCCGCGGCTCCGGCCGTGTCACACCTGGGGTCCAGCAGGACGCGCTGCCCCAGGCCCGGCCCAGAGCAGCCGCTGCCTCTGGCGCCCTGTGGCTGGCTCTGAGCTGCGCCAAAAGCAAACGCCTCCCTCTGTTCCACAGCCCCTCCTGGGACCACACAGATCTGCTTACACGTTTCAGTTGTTAACGCTCAGAGCTGCTGTGGGCGAGCGCTGTGTTCTGCAGAGAACTCCAGAATTAATAAAGGTCTGTTACATACAGCTAAGAAGCTGCTTTATCCAGGTGTTCAGAAAATCCACCAGGTTACATCCTGAGTGCTTTTAGAGGATCGCGGGTGAACTCCAGAGAGGCTTTTATTTTTGAATGGGTGTACATGTATTGAATATTCTGTTCTCCATCATCCCCTAAGGATGCGGCTGGAGCCCTGTCTGTTTTGGTGGAATGCAGCTGGAGTTCATAGCACAAAGCGCCCGAGGGTCAGCGCTGCTCGGAACGGTCCCTGTTCCCCCGCGCTGGGGGCTGTAACCGGAGGCACCCACACGCACGGGAGCTGCTGCGCAACAGCCAGGATTTGGGAGCCGCGCAGCTGGAAGGAGGAAAGCAAACAGGGCACTGACCGTGTGCTCTCTGTTCCAGTGCAGGTGGCCTGGAACAGCTGATGTTGCACCCATAGATACCTGGTCTTCATCAAAGTGTCTTTGAAATCTGCAGGCATTCCCTGCAAAGTGTTCTAAAACAGTCCTGTTGTTTCATGTTCCAAACCTGAAATAAACCTTCAGCAAAGGAGATCAATTCTGAATTGAAAATGCAGTTGCCCTGCTGGATTAGCGGAGCACAGCAGTTTTAAAGGAGGTGTTAATTGTGGTTCCCGTTACCCGCCGTACCCCTGCTCAGCGCCCGCGTGTCTGGGAGGGGCAGGGCCGGGGGCATCACCGCAGAGCGGGGCCAAACCAACTGCGCGGCAGCTTCACGTCGCACTGCGCTGTTGATGGAAGAAGAAACAGGAAGGATTCGTAGAGGTTTTTCTCCGTTGATTAGTGAGTAAGGGCTTTGTTATTAGTTACGCTTGGTAAGGAATGCAGCATTATAGACGACTCTTCCTTTTCCACAGAGCTCCAGCCGCCTCCCCCCGCTGGGCCCGCTCTGCCCAGCTCTGCCCAGCTCTGCTCAGACTGCACCGAACTGACCAGAACCAACCACAGCAAAACAAACCCACCGCCTACCCCACGCCAAACCAACCCTTTCTGTTCCATATTATGTATGTTAAGAGGGAGAGTCAGATAACTGTTAGACACAAAAGTTTTTTCTTCTACTGCAGCTGGCGCTCGAAACCGCTGTTCTCAGTGACCAGTAGCATCTCTTTGTACAGAAGTGAATTCATTTGTATCTGGAGCTGGGTTTAGGGGACTCTGCTCCCGCCCCTCTTCAGACACCTTCACTTTTCTTTGAGAACGTACAAACCTGTACTGCAAAACACCCCATTTCAGGTATTTAATTGACAGACCGAAAGTAAAATCATCCCCTGCTGTTGAAACGAGAACTTTGTTTTTCCACTAGATGCACAGCCAGAAACTGTTAATGCCCAAAAATCCACAACTAAATATGATCTGTAAACCTGTCGCCACTTGACTAGAGAAATTCTTGCAATGCTGTATGAGTCACGGGAATCAGCAACAGCTCCTGGTTTCAGCCATAATGCCGCTCAGTTGTGTTTCAGCAATTCTTTTCTGAAGGATTGAACCCAAGAATTATAGAGACCATTATATCAGCTCCTGAGGTGTCTGCAGGTGTTTCCCTGACAGTTCACGAGCCGGGTACAATATATCCCAACGGAGCAGAGTCCTGGGCTCCATCTCTTACACCGTGGCCGACCCGCGCTTGAGCTGCCGGGAAGGGGAACGTCCCGTCGGGGCTTCGGGTGCTTCAGCTCCAGGGGGTCGGGGTTTGGTTTCTCGGCTCAGCGCTCAGCTTTCTGTGCATCTCTGGCACCAAAATTAATCTCCTCAAGTATTTTTCATGAACTGTAGCAATGTGAAGCTTTTGCATAGCTTTTCATTGCTTGAGACTGGGGTATGAATGGATTTTAGCTTCAGGTGGAGTATGTGTAGTTGCACCTTGAAGTTGGCTGTATTTGGTGTACTGCAAAATGTGACACGAGCAGGATTTGGGCAGGGCGGGGGAGCTGCCGTTGTGCCCATGTAAGCACGGCTCTTCTGTCTTGTACCAGTGTAGGACACTAAATCTGAACAGCTCTACAAGTGTGTGTGAAATGAAGTCATGGGGTGATCAGTCTATTGGTGTTCTAGACGGCTGCTGTGACCTGCTGAAGTGCGTGTAAGACAATTGTAGGAAATACCCTCACAAGTTCCAGTAGAATCAAAAGGCCTTTCCAGCTGGCTGCTCGTTCCTTGTCATCAGCTGCTAGTTCTGGATTAAGTGGTGTAAATTCTTGTAATTGTTTCTTTGATGATGTTTCATGGCTTCAGGAGTTTGGAAATGCACGATCTGTATTAATGTGGCTTAGAGCGGTGTGTTTATTGACAGAGCACTGTGTGAAAGGTGCGGTGTGCGCTGCGTTCGCCAGACCCGGCGTGTGAGGAGCCTTCGCCCGCTCTTGAAATTCACAGTCAGCTCAGGTTCTGTTTCAGAATATTGTAAAATAGTTTCTGGACTAGACTGTGTACCCGCAGATGGACAACGATTGTCCTGCATTTAAAATAAGAATCAAGGGTGTTTATCTGGAGGCAGTGTACATACCTGCAGTTCACAGGCACAGGGAAAGGAAACTACTTCTTTTTCCCTATAAAATTCTAAAATTAAGGTCAGTTGTTCATTTGAAGCTACAGAAGAAAAAAACCAGCACAGTTCTATACAACCACTGTGCCTGCTTTCAGATTTAATGGAGTTAAGTTGAACTGACACCCTGTCAAGGACACCAAAGTAATTTAACTGGGTCACTAAATGAAATTCTCCAGGCTTTAAGAACTGACATCATTTATATTTTGGAAAATGGGTAGTTTTGAAAACAAATGGAAAAGATGAAGATCTGAGGTGTCAGAAGAGTTGTGCCGTGCTGCATGGTAAGAAGTGGATTCCGTGACTCGAGTTTGCTTCCAGACGTACTTAGTGGAACATTAAACATTGACCTTTTTTCCTCCTGTCTTTGTTGCAGCGAGGAGAGCTACAACGTCACGGACTACGCTCTGCGGGAGCAGCTGGCGGTGCAGCCGTGCGCCGAGGACGCGGCGCTGGCTCCGGCGCGGAACGTCCCGGCGCTGGCCCCGGCGCTGGCCCCGGCGGCGCTGGCCTCGGCCGCGCGGCAGGGCCAGAACGCGGCCCAGCTCTTCCGGCTGCTGGTGCGCAGCAACCACGCCGGGGACAGCGTGGAGCTGCTCCTGGGCACCGACACGCAGTGAGTGCACCCGGCTGCTTCTCTGGCCTCGAGCTCGTGGCGCGGGAATGATGGAGAATTGAACTGGTGTGCTGGAATTGTAGAAACTTGGGTATCTGGTATGGTGCGCTACTATTTTGGCTCTTAAGGCCCAGAATTGCAATGCCATAGAGATCGCCAGGCCCCAGTCAGGGGCTGCTGGTTCCCCTCTAGTCGTTACTGGTGAGCTAACAAGGGCTTCAGGACAGGTACTCACGCGGTTTGGATTTCTGGGGGTTTCGAGGGGCTCTGGAAGGAACTCCATAGCAGACCTGGGGCTGGACTGCAGCTCTCAGGGGCCTTAGACAAGTGTTTAAAAGACATTGTATTCCTGCTACAACAAACCCCAGGGATGACTCAGATACTCAGGTCTTTTTTGTAGTTCACATTATCACTAAGAACCATCCATCTGGCCATACGTCCTCGTTAGATTGTGTTTAACACTTGTGTTATGTGGCACAACTTCCATTTCCTTTATTTTTTTTAAACCATAATATTACTTAGGTTGTAAATGACTGAAATGCGATGGGGTTTCTGTGGTTCTGTGCTGGTTTGTTCCTCGTTGGTTTGAAGTATCTTGTTCTGATTGTCAGTTCTTTCAGCAGTTTGGGGTCACACCGTGTTGTCTGTAGAGCACGGGATCGGGAGGAAACAGGCAGAACGGTGGTAGCAGGCAAACGGTGTTGGGGTCTGAATGCAGAACGCTCATCCCGGAGCAGCCATTAGTGAGTTACTAATTAGAACAGGACGGTTGGATGGTGCGGGGTGGGAGCAGCCCTGATGAGCTGGGACGTGCCCCCGGTCCCGGGACGGACGTGGACGTGCCCCCGGTCCCGGGATGGACGTGCCCCTGGTCCCGGGACGGATGTGCCCCTGGTCCCGGGATGGACGTGGACGTGCCCCCGGTCCCGGGACGGACGTGGACGTGCCCCCGGTCCCGGGACGGACGTGCCCCCGGTCCCGGTGCCACTTGGAGCGTTCTGCACTAGGAACGGCAACAACAGGCGTCTTGTCGTGGCACTGCCCGTGCCCGAGCTGAAAGGTTCTGTGTGTGGGGTGCAGGACGCGGAGCAGAGTCGTCCAGACGGCCCAGCCTGGAAAAACTGAACGGTTTTAGGTTTGCTTTCAAAGTTTAGAATAACCCTGAAAGAAACTACAGATCATGAATGATTTCTATTAAAGATCTCGTTATAAAGCAAGATGATTCAGACTTGTTTGGAAATGCATTTTTATTGGGAAAAAATGCAGTGCATTTTTAGTTGTCTGGGCTTCTTATCAAAAGACAGTTTGTTCTGCAGATTTATTATTGATTTGCTCTATACTGTTTGTAATATAAATAGCAGTCTGGCAGATTGTCACTCAGAGGAACAGATCCGGAAAATAATGACTTTATTTGAAACTTACCTATTTTTATAGAGTATTATTATTTACTATAGAGTATTGTTATTTATTATTATTTATTATTTATAGAGTATTATTGTAGCACAGTTTGCTGGTGTTTGTCACTTCATGTGCCGTGTGGTTCCCAAGGACAGGAGTCTCTGTGTTAGGTCAGGAGCCTTATATTGCCCTGTGAATAAGGCACAAAATGCACGGTATAAACAGATTGTGAAGAAATATGTATTTAAACGTGGACATGGTCTGGCCTTAGTCCGTTTTTCTTAGAGTTGTCTGAGGGAAATGTAGTTTTCCTGTTAAGAACGGTTGCAAGGAAAGGAAAAGAGGAGTCTAAATAACCCCAGTTTCTAACAAAGGCCAGGAAGTTAAGCTCATACAAAACTGTACATAGACTTTCTTGTTTTGGTTGAAGCACCAGTTTAGTAGCACCCGCTTTTAATGACCGAAATGTCTGAAGTAGCTCGTGTTGTAGTTCTGGCCGCTGGTAGGAGACCAACAGGTATCAGGTGTCGGGAGGATGGGCGGGTGTTTCATCTTTGAGAAAGAAGATATGTTGGGGATTTTTTTTTTTTAACCCCCATTTTCTTAGTAAATGCCACTAAACTGTATTTCTACTGACAACAGTGAGTGGATGTTCCCCTCGGGTGCTCGGTGCCCGGTGCCGGGTGGGCGCTGGCGCTGGAGCCCGGGCTGCCCCCCCGCCGCGGGCACCGTCCCGGCTGCCCCCCCCACCACGGGCACCGTCCCGGCTCCCCCCCACCACGGGCACCGTCCCGGCTGCCCCCCCACCGCGGGCACCGTCCCGGCTGCCCCCCCCGCCGCGGGCACCGTCCCAGCTGCCCCCCACCGCGGGCACCGTCCCGGCTGCCCCCCCCGCCGCGGGCACCGTCCCGGCTCCCCCCCGCCGCGGGCACCGTCCCGGCTGCCCCCCCGCCACGGGCACCGTCCCGGCTGCCCCCCCCGCCACGGGCACCGTCCCGGCTGCCCCCCCCGCCGCGGGCACCGTCCCGGCTGCCCCCCCGCCGCGGGCACCGTCCCGGCTCCCCCCCCGCCGCGGGCACCGTCCCGGCTCCCCCCCCGCCGCGGGCACTGTCCCGTTTGCGCGGCGGCCGCAGACCCCGCGGGCCGTTCCCAAACCCCATCTGCTGCTGCTTGCAGAGGCTTCTGAATTCTGACAAAGTGGGGGCTCGGCACAATGCAGATGTTATTTTAGTTAAAAACTGAAGTTATCCAAAGATAGCAACAAACCTTTATCTTCGGGGAAGGGGAATAAAAGAATTCTACCCTGCAGCTCCCTCGGTTCTGATGGCAAAGCCCTTCAGCAAACGTGAGAAAATCTGTTTTTTTTCTGGAATGTTTGGTTTGGGAATCAAGTTCAAATTTTATTTGCAGAAATTCAAAGTTTCAATCATTAACTTGTTACAGCTCAGCCATTTATAGGTGATTGAGGATTAGTTTTCTTTTTCCTTTAGCTTGTTCCACTCCCTCCCAAAATCAGTTGTGATCTGCACTCTGTGATGTATCGTGTAGCACTCGGAACCTCAGTAATTCGTTTGCTCAGCTCAGAAACACCGACACGTGTAGTCTGAGTTGGTTCAGTGTTTCCTGCTCTATCCAAGGGGGATGCAGCGACTCGGGGGGGCCTCCGGTGGTCCCAGGGCAGCCGTGCTGGACACACCGACGTGTGACCGTGCGCTGGGCCCGTGGGTTGCTTTGCCTGGTTTGTTCTGGTTTGGTGGTTTTTTCACGCTAAGTGTGTGTTACAGGTGGTTCTTACAGGCAGCCCGTGGTACTGTACATTACAATTGGTGTATTACATTTATCAGATGCTTTGTACATTAGATGATAGGTTTTGGTTTTAATAAGGCTACTAAGAAGTATGAGTTACAGACACTAGTGGAGAAGTTTATCTGTGTAACTTAAAAATAATTAAAATTAAAGGTATATGAGACATGAAGCTGGTAGATCCAATGCATATAAGCTTTGTTTTTTCCTAATTGACCATGTTTAAAATAGTTTAATATGTTTGAATAATCTATTACTAGAAGTAGTATCAAACTTCTGGGCATATTTTGAGAGAGGAGAAAGGAAGTTTTGGGTTGTCGTCTGTATCCAAACCAGGGAAAACTTCAACAATCTCAGCACGGGGAGCAGCCTGGAGCACGATGGAGAGCAGCCTTGAGCACGATGGAGAGCAGCCTTGAGCACGATGGAGAGCACGGGCTGGGAGGCTGAGCTGTGTGTTTGGCTTTGCAGGAGCGACAGAGCGCGCTGGGTGACGGCGCTGGGGCCGGGCCGGGCCGGGCCGGACACGGGCAGGGACCGCGACCGGGACCGGGACCGCACCAGTAAGTGCCGGGGCTGAGCGGGGGCGGCGCGCGGGGTCCGTGCCGCACGCCCCTTGCAGCCTTTGACACCTGTTGTCGGGTGTTTCGGTCTGTTCACCAGAACTGCAAAGCCCATTGCCGTGTATGTTTATCCCGTGTATGTTTATCCCGTGTATGTTTATCCCGTGTATGTTTATCCCGTGTATGTTTATCCCGTGTATGTTTATCCCATGTTTTCGTGTGATTATTCAGGTATGGAGCCATTTGCATGATTTGCTGCTTCCTTTGGGTTTTTTTTGAGGGGTGTATATTCTAGAATGGAAATTTTTAGAGTAAATGACATATATATTTTAATAAAAGCTAATATGAATTGTTTAATTCAGCCTGGCTCGTTTCTCCCACAGCTTTGACTCAGGTGGAGATCATCAGAACTTACACAGCGAAGCAGTCCGATGAGCTCTCTCTTCAAGTTGCGGACGTCGTGTTGGTTTATCAAAAAGTCAGTGACGGTGAGTGAAAATGTTGCCGTTAATAACCCTCTGTGAGCACTGCGGGTGAATCCAGCTAGAAAAACGTGCTTCCAAACGGCGCTGGCCGTGCCATGAACAAACCCGAGCGTCTGTGCTGGGGTTCCTGCGGCGGCTCTGCCCTGGCGGCACATGGGCCGTCTCCCATCGCCTCTCAGGTGAAACAATCGACACAGGTAAAGAGCTGCAGCAGGTGTGTGCTGGCTGCTTTTGACAGGTGAATGTCCACAAATACGAGACTGAATTCTGCCTAAAAAACATAGAGCTCAGAGGTTTTAATAAGTTTGTCTGAGTAGGAGAAAAGGCCATAATTACCCACGTCCCGTGCTGTGTCAGTGCCTGCTGAGCACAGCGCTGTGCTCCAGTTTTCTACAGCAGCAGGTTCCCTGAGATTAAAATCGTTTTCTGCCTGGACACACACGTGATTTGACCAATATCTCCAGCCTCAGGATGCTTGACGCACTGAGTCCTCTTTTACGATGTCAATTCTACATTGCAAATGAAATCAAAGATCCTGTCACCTGTGCTGCATGGCTTCCTTCAGATTGCAATTATATTATATTCTTTATATTATTTCAAACAATATATTTGAATTACAATACAAAAATGTATCACACTTGTTTCATATAATATTTATTTTTTGCATACTGTTTTGTTCTGGCCATACGAAAAACCAATCTGCTGAACCTTTCTTGATCTGGTACTTTGTTCACTACACAGGTGAAAGTAGCACGTACGTGAGGACTAAGTGCACCACACAGAGTTCTGACAAAGCACCTTTAACATGACTTGGAAGGTTTG
Source organism: Streptopelia decaocto (assembly GCF_964273445.1). Classification (NCBI taxonomy): domain Eukaryota; kingdom Metazoa; phylum Chordata; class Aves; order Columbiformes; family Columbidae; genus Streptopelia; species Streptopelia decaocto. The sequence continues at coordinate 1,110,277 of NC_138660.1, forward strand.
TTACTCGGGTCTGTTCCCTCTGCAGGTTGGTACGAAGGGGAGCGGCTGCGCGATGGCGAAAGGGGCTGGTTCCCCATGGAGTGCGCTAAAGAAATCACGTGTCGCGCCACGCTCGACAAGAACATGGAACGGATGGGACGCTTACTGGGACTTGAAACCAACGTGTAGCCGCGTCCTGCTCCTCCCTCCTGCACTCAGGATTCGCACCGACGCCGGCAGCGGGCACGGCCGCGCACAGCGCGCGGGGAGAGGGGGCACCAGCGCAAAGAACCCGGTGACAGAGCACTGATATTCACATACCCGTCCTGTCGTTTTGCATTTTGAGAGCTCTGAACTGAGAGCTGGCTCAACCAGCCGCAGATTTCAACAGGTTTCTTAGGCACTGTGTCAAAACCTGTGTGTGACCTGAGTGAGAATAGCCAAGCCTGTAATTGAGAAAGGCCTGCTTGTCCAGCACAGACCCAGGGCCGGGCTTCCTAAGAAGTAATGGGCTCTCTAACCCATGCCAGCCAAGCGGGGAGCAGCCGCGGAGCAGGACGCGGAGCAGGACGCGGAGCAGGACGCGGAGCAGGGCCGGAGCGGTGCCTCCCGCGGCGCTCCAGGACTGCACCATTCTCATTCAGGCAGCTCCGACGCGTTCTCCTCCTCGTGCTGCAGTGTGAAAGCGTTTCTGAAAGCAAGAAAGAGGTACCCAACTCTGCAAAACAGGCAATGGTGATTAGCCTGTTTTAAGATCCATTTCAGCAGAGGTATTTTAAAGGAGTATAACTGCTGGAAATGTGTCTATTTTGTTCCTGTTTTCCTTGTGTTTAACTAGGTCTTCATGTTAAGTTATTGCTTCAGAGCAAGAGTTTTGATGGGACTGCAGAATACATGAAATACATTGTTCTGGGTTTTGTTGTTAGTGTCTCTGCTCTCCTGTACTAGAGGAGATTGATCACTTCCTTCTCTGGAGCCAGAAAGTTCAACTGAACTGCAGTTTACCTCCATCCTCAGCAGCTGTCAGCATTGTGCTGGATCCACGGGCAAAAATGAGGAGACGATGGAGCTGTAAACTTTGGTTAAGGTGCCAGGTGTTCTCACCTGGAGCAGACAGCAGGTGAGGGGTGACCAGTCCCGGCTGGGACAGCACTGGGCCTCCCGCTGCCCCCCCCCCACGCTGCCCCCCCTCACGCTGCCGTTCAGCTTTGCAATTCCACAGGAAAAAACAACCACTTAAGGTGTGAACACAACACACCCAACACAACGTACATTTCAGTGCATCTTCTCTGTGTGTAGCTGTGACAGTCTGTATTCTAAAAACCTTCACCTTCCCAAGGACCAGCTGACAGCTCGGGGGTAGAACACGTGTTCAGTAAAAGGGAAACACTTACACAAGACTCTGCTTTGTTCCATTCCCTGTCTTTTTAAAGGGGCTGTATGTTTTATATACTGTAATATGTTGATTTGTGAATGAATTGGATGTTTATAAAGATATATCTCTGTAACAATTTAAAATATATTAGGATAGCAATAATTTTGTACAAAAGTACTTACCTTGGTGGTCTTGACAGTGGTTATACAGCCTTGTAAATTAATTTATAAGTGGACTGATAAAATAGTAATGAGAGAAACTGTAAATTGAACAAAAAACTTATTTAACATAGTGAAATACTGCTAATAAATTTTTAACAAATTTTATTGTACACAGGCAGATGTTTAACACATAACTGAATGTATAAATCCAGACATTAATGTTATTCAGATTTTTTTAATACATTGTATATATTTTTCATACCTAGTTTTTCCAAAAATGCTGTAATTTTTTTTAAAGGCATTTTCCAGTTTTCCTGTTGTCAGACACAGTTCTTCAGGGATTAAAGACTTCTATGATTTTATAGGACAACAATCAATAAAATACTTTTAAATCCTTACTAAAAAAAGCTTCAGTTTTTCTTTAACAAATACTGTTAAACTGCAAGTTGTTCGGGTCATTCTTGTCAGAGAAATCCCATCTGTTCTGTACAGACAAACAGCCCATCCCGTGTCCACCTCGTCTGTCACAGACACAGGTTCCAGCCAAGCCCGTGAAGCTGGAGCAATGGCATTGAACCCAGGCCTAGGAGAGCAGCTCGTGGCTCACACTAAACCAGCCAAGACGTTCTTAAGGATCTGTGCTTTGAGTTGTATGAACAGTTTCCCAAACCCAGGGGTTTGCACAGTGTGGTTCGGTTTTGGTTTTGTTTTGTAGCAACTCCACCATATTTTCATTACCAAAAATGTTTCAACTCTGAGTTGCCCCAAGACAAACAATTCTGCAGTGGGAATCATCTGCAAAACCCATTCCTTGATGCACTGACCAGCACACACTCGCTGTCTCTGCCACCCGAGGACAACGAGGTGACACTAGTACCTCCTTTTCAATTAAACAGCCCAGCAGTGACAGAATAGAGCTGGGAGTTCGTTACTGGTAAATTAACTCTCATTTTTGCAGCGCTTGGAATGTGTACCCCTTCCTTACATAACTTCTCTCATCAGGTTTTGACAAGCTGACCAAAACTAAAAGGCTCTCAGTTCCCTGAACCAAAATTTAATTTTACATGCTGCAATTAAATATAGATTATTTAAGGTGTGCAGAAGCCATGCGAAGTCCAGCATGTATGTCTGGCAGCTAAACCTGCGCAGATGAGAACCAGGAGCCCACCAAGAGCCCTCCAGGAACCTGGTGCCCCGGCCCGACCTGTCCCAGCGTTGCCAAATGCTCACCCGACACCACTAAACAACAGTTATTAACACCATACTTCTACTTCTTTATATCATCCCTGCAACATAACACATAGTACATTTGTCTGCTGAACTCCAGAGAAGTGATGTGATAATGCAGTGTTGTTCTTTCACATCAAAGAATACATTTGTTCTCCATTATGCAAAGCTCATCGGCTGCAAACAAACTAGCAGAAGCAGGATCACTTTAAACAACCTACACGCCATGAACCGCAGTCTTTGTGCAGCACCATACTTACATGCACATACCTTAACTCTGTATCTATAGAATATATTCACATAACCTTTCTTTTCTTGCGTATCCTGTTTCTACAGTAACACACTCAGTCGAAACAAGCCGAGGGAACACAAGTGTTCGAAACAAGCCCAGAGTGAACTTTGATGCCAAGACTAAGTCTTGTTTCCTCAAACGACAGAGACAGCTCTCAGTGGTGCTCTGAGCTCTGCAAAAGATCTTCAACAGCTGTATCATAACAACCACATCACTTGGGCAAACTGGAAATAACACGATGGTCAGGAAGAATTAATTACCACTAATGATTTCTGTTTTATTCCATAACCTGGAGCTCCAGAAGATGCTAGAAACTAACAAACACATGGACAGAAACAGCCTTTGTTAAGTGCACTATGAACTGTGGAGAGAAACATCTGTGATCTCTGGCCACCGCATTCAAAGGGAGGTTTAAAGACCTCACAGCAGCATCGCTACATAGACTGTGCGATAAGCCCATGCTGTGGTTTAAGCTGCTCGCACCGTGGGAGGGGGAAGAGAATTGGAAGGGTAGAAGTGAGAAAACTTGGGGTTCAGATAAAGACAGTTTAACAGGTAAAGAAAAAGCCATGCGCACGAGCAAAGCAAAATGAGGGATTTATGTTGAGCCGCCTCCAGGAGAACGGGCTCCATCACACACATGGATGACTTGGGAAGACACCCGCAACTCCCAGTGTCCCCCCCTCGTCCTGCAGCTCCGGCTGCCGAGCAGCACGGCCCACGAGCTGGGGACAATCCCTGTGGGCAGCCGGGCTCACCCCACAGCACCCCAAACGGCCCGTTACCAGCTCTTGACACCACAACGCAGGACGCGGCACCGGACCTGGCACCGGACCCGGCGGGACAGTAACTCCCCAGCCAAACCAGGACACCGCGAGTGGGAAACGGCTCATTTTCCAACTCAGGAACATGGAGGTTTTTGATACATTTATGCTTAAAAGGATTTGTTGAGCACAGCTGGGGAAAGTGTAACTAGTACCATTTTTTTTCCACAACAGTCACATTATAATTAAGGCTGAGACCACACCAGCCCGTGACCTTTAGTTCTGGTGGAGGCCTCAATACCACAGCCCGATCCCCCACAATTTGGAGGGACAGCCGTTTGAAAGAACTGCCATCCATATTTAATTTGTTCAATCTATGCTGCTACTGTTACCCTTTCTTTCCACCCTCAGTGCTCTGCAGTAGAAATCCAGCCATAACTTAAGTACCGCAGAAAACCGAGAACAAAGAGCACGACTGGGATCGCTTGCTGGTCTTTACTTTCTTCGTGACTTTAATCCAACCCTGTAGTGTTCCTGATTCCTAATCCAACCAGCCTTCCCCAACACCCGGGGGTTTGTGACGCGAGCGGCCGCCCCCACGTCCGACCGCCCCCCGTGTCCGACCGTCCCCCCCGCGTCCGACCGCCCCCCGTGTCCGACCGTCCCCCCCCCGTGTCCGACCGCCCCCCCCCGTGTCCGACCGCCCCCCCCGTGTCCGACCGCCCCCCCCGTGTCCGACCGCCCCCCCGTGTCCGACCGCCCCCCGTGTCCGACCGCCCCCCCCCGTGTCCGACCGCCCCCCCGTGTCCGACCGTCCCCCCCCCGTGTCCGACCGGCCCCCCCCGTGTCCGACCGCCCCCCCCCGTGTCCGACCGTCCCGCCCCCGCGGCTCCGGGCGCCATCTTGTGTCCTCCCGCCCCGCTGCAGCTGCACCTTTGTCTCCACCAGCGCCACACCAAGCGACATCATCGCTGCCATTTCCTCACAAACCGCCGCCGATTCCGTTCACTTCCCCCCGCGCTTCGCTCCCGGGCTCACCTGCAGCTCCCGCCGCTCGCTCACCGCCGGTCCTGCGCCCCTGAGGTGGATGGAACGGCCGCCTCCGCGCGTGCCCGATCCCGGCGGCCCCCGGGGGTCTCGCGGCCCCGGGGGGGTCCCGCACAACGGGGTCGGGGCGGGGGGGCCGGGCCGGGGCTCCGGCCGGGTCGGTGGCCCCCGGGCGCGCTCCCGCGGCCGCGCACGAGGCTCCCGTTGCCTCCTTCCCTAACGCAGCGCACCTGGGGTGAGGCCGTTAACGGACCGAGGGGGGCTGAGCTACAGGTGCCTTTTGCAGCTGTGCTGTGCAAATAACGAGCTTGGCGCCCTTGTTAACCCCTGGAAAGCACAGAACAGTCACTAACATTTCTGCACAAAATAATTTCAACTGAGCAGTTGACAGTATTTCTCAAGCTAGTCACCTTACCTGAAATCCTAAACAATGTTCTTACAGAGCTGGAAGCATTCAAAGCATTAACAACTAAGAGCAGATGAAATAACACTGTAAATAAAAGACCTTTAATGTAATCCTATAACCCATACACGGCTGCTTTACAAAGCCTCAGAAAGCAACGCAAGCGGACAGCGTGTTCACTACGACTGCTCACTGCCCACGGTTCCTGTGGCCTCAGATTCTGTCAGTGCTGATGATGGACGGGCGCAGAAAATGAACAAAAATTAATTGAAGGGATGAAAGGCAGAAGAGGAGAATATTTCTGAAGATTGTTTCCTCCCACAGTACAAATTGGAAAAGCGTTTTCAAGTTTAGTTTAATTAAGCTGTAATTGCTTTCTGTGGAAGTGTTGGTGAGCAGACTGTGGCACAGCTGGAATAACACACTAAGTAGAACTATTCACCACCCCCAATTAAAAAAAACTTATTTTGAGATGTTTCTACCAATAGCAAGAGCAGTTCAGGTGTTATTAAGCAGTATGTTAGCAGGTTTCTTTAATATCTGCTACCTGGTGGGTAAAAAACCAAACAAACTAGAGCAGGACAAGAACCGTACATCAACTGACACTGCTAGCATTGCATCTTCCCTTGGAAAGCTACACTGAACACAGAATACCATGCATATACAGATATTGCCGACTGTTTCAAAATAACTGGTCTTCAGTCTGAGGGCATCAGCAGCTTACCCTAGAAAAGTTTTTCCTTTAGCTAAATAAATGTTATAGAAAAAAAAACAAAACAAGAAACAAAACAAAAGAGGTGAAGATGTTGGTTTTATGGATCCAGAAGGAACTGTGTCAACTGTAGCGTTCGCTCTGGAACCGCGGAGCATAGTTCCTGGCACCTTCGTTCTCCTGTGTTGTGATTAAGTCTATAATGGCTGTCAGCACTGCCGTGTCCCTGGATTTAACGGCATTCCAGTCCACGGGATGCGGGTTTTCTATTTTTTCCTGTAGAAGATCATCGAGCTCTTTTCTTAAATTCTGTAAAGAGTTTGTTGGAATGAAGAAAAAAGAAAAAAAAAAGATTAAGAAAAAAAAAACAGAAAAGAGAAACGAGAAAAGAAAAAAGAGGCCATCAGAGCAACACACAGCATTACCACAGCACGTTCAAACCCCTTGGGCCCTCTGTTCTCATCTTTACACCTGCTCTTCTATCGATTCATTGCAGCGTTGCTGTCTTTGGGATCAAAAGCTGCTTCTCAAAAATGATCAGTTTTACCTGTTACGGCAGATGACAATCTCTGGATGCGATGGCCTTTAACAGGCTACGTGTCCCTTAGCTGGCTATTTCAGGATTAAGAATGTTTGACTTAAAAGAAGACTCAGATACGATTTCTAGGATCCAATATTACACGAAGCTCTAGTCAGCTCCTCCACCGGGACTCATGACCGCTGGCTGACGAGCCCCAGCCTCACCTTTCCACACCCACGGGGACATCCCGCGGGCTGGTCACAGAACCACAGATCAAGTAAACCTACAGCTTTTACTATGGATGACTAGAGATTAAGCTCTTCAAATCTCTCACTGTAAAACATGTTTATATATCCTTTAAATCCACCCTATGCCTCTTCCCTGAAGCTTCTACAGTTTTTCAATATTCCCATGAATTTTTCAGCAGAGGCTGCACCGACTGAAGAACATCACAGCCACATTTCCGATGCCTCAACAGGGACACGCCCTCATTAAATCAATTACATCAGATAAATAAATAAACCTGACTGCTCCTACGGGCAAACATAAGGGAGTACATTGCTGTCTGCTCCTGCCCAGTTCACCATGGGATACAGACTGTTCAGAATGTTATTTTTACTACTGTGTGTTAACTTGTGTTCATCTCCACACCTTCAGTAGGTCTCTCATTTACTTTGTGTACTTCAACTGCTTATTGGGAATACGTTTAAAACACTATTATCTCCCTACAGTGAAAACTCTGTAGGTAGACAGTAATTTCAATATGCAGATTTCTCTAAGAAGCAGCAGTGTTACGCTAAGCCTTCCATATACTTGATTACCACACACAGTCACCTTAACTAAGTTGGCTATTCTTGCTGGAGACTGGAAAACAATCCATTCATCCACAGCGATGGTGTCCTGATCTTTGTCCTTCTGAATGGATATATCTCCTCCGAAGAACAAGAGACAGTATGGAGACACCTCTGTACAGTCATACAAGTAAATCTGCAAGACAACAACATTGCCCAGTCACCCTTCAAAACATCTGAAATGGCTTCAGGAACCCTTAATGGAACTCATAAGTTTCAGAATGTCATTATTCAGAGTCATTCATAAATTTGCAAGACATATCTGAAGCAACTCCTAAGTTACATGAAATCAGATTGAACAGGAGCAAAACCGGCTCCGGATTCCACCACACAAGTGGTGAAATGAAACCAGCTATTCTGTAACAGAGGGAAAAAAGTTTCAGCATATTCAAAAGTACAACACTGGATTGAAAAACATAATAATAATGAAAAAATGACACCTGTCATTGCCAGAACCTTTCAAACAAACATAAACCCCCACCCAACCAAAAAACCCATAAGCTAGTATAAATTACTTATGGAACAATACCACCAGTATGACAAAGAACAAAATCTGATGGCATGTAAAAGAAATGACCCGAGACAGGAAGCCTGCAGCCAAAGGCACCGCTCACAGCCCCTCCGAGCCCTGACCCGACCTGCTCCGAGAGCTACGGCAATAAATCACACAAACACAAACATCACGTACGCTGCTGGTTCTCATCTTCAAGTGGTACACCAGCCAGTTATAATGGAACTCTGTTTCTTCCACATTAACGGATTTAGGATGAATATTAACTGTTCCATCTGTCTTGGTGCAAACTTTCACCCTTAAGAGAAAAAAAAGTTTTTATTTTAGGATTAAGATCTTGGAAGTTTAGCACAATCATGCTCCAAATTCAAAACCACTCCAATTACCCACTCGTGTTCTAAACTCTGAAAGTACACGGATATTCAAAGAGACTTTAACTCCTTTCCCAAAAGATTACAACTGAATCTACAGGATGAATTTCTAGACATCTCTCTCTGCATTGAAGAAGTTTGAATTCTTTGCCAAATTTACCCTCTTAATAAACCCTGTCGTTCTCTCAACTAGAACAAATGAGTGGCCTTCTTCTTCCAAATGAGTGACTCTGAGTTACTGAACCTGGTGCCACACACCAAGTTTCAAGCAATTTCTTGCAAACACCACATAAGGAACCTGCACATCTGAATTGTTTGCTGAGCGTGGAGCAGTGTCAGTGTGGAACGAGGGAGCAGTTCCACCCTGTCACCCGTCTGGACGGGGGTCTCTCTGTTGTACCATGTGCCTTGGAACAAATTTGACTCTAGGGACAACAATCAACCGCTTTGGTTATATTAATACTTCCTACCCGAAATCACATTTCCCTTCTAACATTATAGTGTTGTCAGACAAGACAAAGCAGAACCCAAGTAGAAATGCATGAAGCACAACTGTCGTTCTCCTTCCCACATTTCAGAGGTGCGATCCTTTGGGTGCGGATCACGGCCTCTCTGCTCCCTGTGTGCACAAGTGTTCTGCAAAACGTGGAGTCCAGCGTTCTGAGAGAGACACGGGGTGGGGAGAGCCCCTGCACCAAACTGCTCAGTGTAACCAGCCTCTCGTGTAGTGGATCATAACACGGAGCCTTCCTGGGCAGCTTCACCTCAAACTACCCAATGTGAAACACACCTCAAACACAAACCAACATTACACCAAATCCTTACATTTTTCTCTTTTTGCTAAAGCTTGGACGGATCTTTGCAACTTTTGGATATAAACCAGCGCAGATGACCGCTTTGAGCAACTTCTCGTTATCTGTAGAGGACAGCAAAGTAAATAACACAGTTCTTTAAATCAGATTTCAGCTATCAGAGATTTTCCATTTCCTCCCACCGCTTGCCTGAGTTGGTATTAGATTTGGGATCCTTGGGGTCTCTGCTGTTCACAAATCCAGCCGCAAGGAGATGCTCAGCAAACTGTCCTTTCATGTTATGCAGCATCTAGGAAACAACACAAGTTGTCCCAGAACGACGCTGTGCCAAAAGCTTCCCCTCCTCCCACAGACATGATCCTCTTCCAACCTGTCAGATCTTACCTGGAGGGTATTTGCAGACAGGAAATACTCCCAGCAATAGTCTTTCTCAGTTCGGAAACCACGACGCCGAGTCTCTTCCCAGCCCTAAAAATAAAAACCATAAAGACATTTTTAAACGAACACCTACTAAAAAATTAAGGACAACAAAAACTGGAGGCCAACAAACAATATAGTTCATTTTTTTTCTGTAAGTGAGAAAGCAAATCCTTCGACCTCTTTATATTATGCATACATAGCACAGAGCAGCAAAACACAACTTTACATTTTGAATCAAAACCTTCTTTTTCTATGGTGAGGAATAAAATCCAGCTGAATTTTCCAGAACTCCATTTGTTGCTATTAACAGACCTGGGCAGAAACTGCATCCCAGGCCATTTATTTCTTCCTCTTCTCACCCCAACACTATCCAGCACCTGCAGTACTTCTGAAGTCAGCGCCAACCTCTTGGAGAGGCCAGAAGGACAATGACTAATGGCTTCAGCAAAGGAACTATACCATTGTTTTCTTGGTCTGCTCTTACAGGCCTGTCCTCAAGAAATTAGGTTAATGAGCCTGAAGACAAGACACCTCAACACTAGAAGAGTGAAAATTAATTTCGTTTTATGTTTCTGTAGCAGCCAAGATAAAAATATTTCTGAACACAAACTCATCAGTTTTTCCTTAGAATAAACCATATTACTCAAAATTCTAGAAGAAAAAAAACAAAAACCCAAACTTAAGCCATGCCTACCGTGAAAGCATTCACCACAGTCAGATGATCGCTTTTAGTATTCTTCGACAGTTCCTTTCTTCTTGCATCTGCTACTTTCTCTTTGCCCTAAGAATAATTAGAACCTATAAAATAGTCACGACTGACACGTCAGTTCTCTTTCCCTAATTCAGGTACATATACAGAGCGATACTTTGTATGCCACATACATGGAAATTAAAGCTACATGCACTATTCTGTAGGCAAAGACAACATCTTCATAGTATGCAAAGGCAATATTTTACTAATAAAAATGTAATTCACGTGAAAATAAGACTAACTGCTTTTGAACATCTCAATAAGTCCAACTATCCTTCTGAGATTCTTAAAATCCTATGTGTAACTCTCCTCCCAGGAGCCGTACCAGCGGAATGACGAAGGGGTCCTTGAAGCTGAGGCTGGCTGCGATGGTCAGCACGGGGTCCAGGCAGCAGAACAACGCTCCAAACAGGATCATTTTTCCTATGTGCGGTTCGACTGGTAATCGCGCTAAGTGGACACCCAGCGGAGTCAGCTCTTCTTGTCTGTCCAAAGCGTTCTGTCAGGAGAGGAAAGTTAACAAAGGAAACAAATAAAAGCAGTATTTGGAATTCCTGGAAACAGGCACTATGGCTGAGAACAAAGGCAGCCCAGAGCGGGAGAGCACAGCCAGCTGTAATGAGCCGCGGTAGGAAAACGACCAGCAAGTTATGGAGAAAAAGAAACATTTAATTAGAGACAAGAAAATGGCAATAATCTTCAACTGTGTTTCAAGTGGTTTACTAGGGCTCAGTGTCTTTCTGGGTGACAGAAATACTTGAGTGTTTAACACTTAATTCTCCCGATCAAGACTATTTTTAGATTCACGTCTTACCCACAATGTCACTTCTGTTTTTATTTACTCTATCCTTTGCCACTATACAGCACTGTCACAGAACACCAAGTGTATGGCTGAACTTTAGTTTTATCTAAGCTTGTATAGAATCAGGCCAGTCTAAATATTACTCTTCACCTAAATCAGATGTTTCAATTTATTACTACAATTGATTTGTACAAATAGTACCAGGGCAAGAAGTGAGCAGTACAAAGTGTCACCAGTGTCTTCCCCAGCATGCAAAGGGGCGATGACACCCAAGATCCTTCTCCTTTATACTGATTTTTCCACGGAAAAGGCATCTCAACTCTCCACTGATCTGACTGTGATAAGAAGGCTCGGTGGATGCAGCTACGAGCAGCAGAGTACAGAAGCAGTGAGGTAAATATCTGTAGGGGGAACTTAAATGCAAGCTGCAGGAACTACTCTATGCAGCTCATAAACATCATCTGTTATGTGAAATTATTTTCTCTGGTCAGTGAAGATATGTATCTATATATCTATATCTATATCTATATATATACACACAAAGGGTCTGCCACAATAAGGGGTTGTCAGACCTGGACAGTCAGAACTGTCCGACACCAAAAAAGGGCAGTAACATGGTTCTAAACAGATTCTTCTTCCTGTGTACATCAAGCAAGACTTTACCAGCTCCATTAGATGATTGATGGCCAACATTACAGCATCACGAGATGGGGGATCCATTAGTTTGCTCAGAAAATAAGCAATTCCACCAAGCTTTAGAATCTGAAAGAAAGAAGAAAATCCTAAAGCAAGTGGAGAAAGATGGCCAACTAAAATCCATGGGCAGTGACCACATTCATTTTTAAAAGTGTGAGTAATTCACAGCTTGAGTTAGATTTTCATTAATTAAGAACTAAGGGCAAAAATTAAAAAATGTATTAAAAATGAAATTTGAAACTAAGCACCTACTCTTCATTCAGCAGGCATACCCATGTATTCCTCATGCATATGCAAGGAATTCAATACAAACTGCCAAAAAGGAAACTCACATCAGTTCTAAACCTACTTTTTAGTGAAATTATTTTAAGACATCCTGTCCCTCAACTCACTGGCATCACCCACGCTCCTCTGATTGAACGATGTTTGGGGGCAGAGGGAAGGAAGCATGGTCTGAATTGTTGTTAATAGACTTGAACTTTTATTTCTACCAGACAATCTTCTTTTTCCTGGGTTTTTGCATCTAGATACAAGTATGCAGGTTGCAAAAGTTGCTGCAATGAGCTAAATATATTGTACTTCTGGTGTAACAGTTTGGACTCTAAGACAGCCCTGGGCTCACAGTTGCATTAACCTCATCTCTCAGTCTCTTCTTGCAATGGCAAAGTAGGTAACAGATCTGTTGGAAGGTTCCTACGTTTACCTTGATTTGTAAACAGAGCTCTTCCAGAGGCGTCCTCAGGATCTCCGGTAACTGATAATCATCCAGAAGGCTTGCGCGCAGCCCATTGTAGAGATGGTAACAGTGGCCTGGTTGAACTCTGGAATTATTTAAAGAAACAATTGTATTCTTTTTTGCCCTGTGAATTTATGATTGTGTTTGTTTATAAAGAGCTTTCCAAAACACCTCAAGGAATCAGAAATGAAGTGTATTCAATTGTTAAAGCCGTCTCAGCTTTCTGAAACACAGGCCCGTCCACAGGAGCAAACGCACGCGGAGCACAGACACCTCATCAACTGCTCAAATGAGCCATGAAGAGACCAGAGAAGAACTGAAAGTCTGAACAGGAGAAAACAATTCCACAAGGTATTCTGAGAAGAGGGAGATAAATTTTTAAAAAAATTGGTATATAGCTTATGGATAATAACTTGCAGGCAGTTTTCACTGTAATGTACCATAGCTTCATAAATCAGGTGTGAAGGTAAGCACCACCAACAGAAATTTTTAAAAATATGGGACAACTTCTCCTATAAAAAAGCAGGAAACTCCTAAGTTAAACACAGCACAAGTTGGTTTCCTAGAAAGACAAAGTAACCATTCTTTCCCTAAGGCAAGAGGGGGCTGTGTCAGCATCTGCTTCTGGACATAAGAATAACAAAGTAGTATCTTTAGTATCTTTTCTAACCATGCCATTATTCTTACCTTCCTGCTCGGCCCTTCCTCTGCTTGGCATTAGCTTTACTAACCCACTCTGCTGCCATTGTGCTAATGTTGTTCTGGGTGTCAAAGTGAGTTTCCTTTATTTTGCCACCGTCTATAACGAACACGACATCATCTATTGTGATGCTGTTTAAAAAAAGAGAGAAGAAACATTGCAACTCTTCATCTTTGCAAGCTTGACCTAGGATTTCAAAGCCTCTCTCTACCCCCACCCAAATTGGGAACCACAATTAAAAACAATTGTTTGTAATTTCATGAAGAATTATGTTACTATGCAGTTCAAAAAAGAGCCTGACTTATCCTGCTAGGTCTGGCAAAAGCCAGCCCATGGGGTCCAAAGCCTGCAGGAGACAGGCAGCTCGCACTCCGCATGGACAACAAAGGCCAGTCTTTGTAGCAACATCCACCATGTTCTAATTGTTTAAAACAACGAAAGGAAAACTCCTGTTTAGTCTACAAAGATCTCTAAAGTGTTCTAAATAAATGGTACAAATACAAAAGCAGATATTTTGGGTTTATAGTTTAGATTACCACGTTTGTTCACTCGGTTACCCACACAGCTTTTCCAGCCCGCACAGCCAGCCATTTACCTCGTCTCTGCAATGTTGGTAGCAATCACGATTTTCCGTACTCCTGGCGGGGTCTTCTTGAAAACCTGTAATTATCCATGGCCCGTTTATATGTTTGCCAAAACCAAACACATGCTTAATTAATTTTTTTGTAGTTGCAAAATGTTACTTTATTGCATAACAACAAAAGAGAAGCATACCTGAGTCTGGTTAACAGTAGGCATCAATGAATGTAAAGGTATGATAATAAACCTATCTGAAAATTAAAAATCAGTAAAAGACATGGTGTAAGCACAGAAAATTTAATTTTACAGGAAAATCAAGTATGCAACTAAGTCTACTGTCTGACTCTGAATTCACATGTATATTTATTGTAATGGCAAATTCTAAAGTAATAAGCTATAAAGGTTTTTTTTTAAATTACACTATGATGACTTGACAAGAAGTTATGGATTTATGTACAATAATTTTTATTTCATTTTAAAACTCTCAAATTATTTAATTGCTGAGGTTCAACAAATAAACTGACACTCTCGATTTTTCAATAAACTGCAATTCTTTCTGGAATTTTTACAACATCAAGTACAAGACGACTATCTGAACAGCCAAGAGCACAGTCAGACACGTCAGCTGAAACTATCAGTGATGCAAACAGGACAGAATAAAGCGTATTGTATAGGCACAGGGTGTTTTAGTGCCCAATTAAAAAAGCTACGAGAAATAAACAGGCTTTAAAAGTAGCAGACAGCAGCAGACAGGGAAAGAGGAAATGAACACAGAATGAAGAAAGAGATTAATTTGGGGTGGAAGTCACAGCTACATGAAAGGACACAAGGAAAAAGATGCAGGTCAGACTCTCAGTTGTTCACTCCTACACTGAGGAAAATGAGTGATTATCATTAGCAGATGAAATGCAGAAAATGCAAAATACAGAAATACAGAAAGTGCAGAGCACACAACAATCACCTCGAGAAACAAGAAAAAGCCCACAGTGTAACACCAGCAGTCACATGCAAAAATTAAGAGTTTGCCACTAACGCCACTGACAGAATTTCCATGTAAAATTTTGGTTTTACCTGACTTAAACATGACTTGTGACATCAAGAGATCATGCAGAGTGCTGATATTGTCCCAGCCTGGAAGGAACACCAGAATTGCTCCCTCCTATACACAGAAGAGGCAGTGAAAGGAAAAGGGGTTAGAATCAGTTATAGGCTATGAAAAGAACCAGCTACTTGCACACTGGTACAGGTATGCTGGACAGGTGATATTTGAAACCACATTGACTCAAATTTGGACCAAAGTTTATAACATTGCTTTTTAGAAGAGTTAGCTACTTATATTTATCTGAACATAACAGATAAAAATTGGACTTTTAACATTTTTCCCCTGCGGTGTTTTAAAACGTTGCCATGTCAACACTAGAGATATTTGAGCTGCAAGTAAAACAGAGAGAAACTAATGTATAATTTTCAACACAGGAAGGACAAAATATGAAAACAGCAACTCATGCTTGTTATCCTCAGCTTAAATGATCTATCAACTTAAATATTATTTAGTATTTTCAATAGTAAAAATTCTCTTTAAGGAATCAGCCAATGTGTCAGCTTTTCCACAGATGTTTTTGAGCTCAGAAACAAATTTATAGCTTCACGTTATGACAATCTACATATGTTATGCCTATGGTAACAGACTGCTCTTCCTTCATCTTTGTCACTGCTTCGAGCGTAGGACCCTTCTGATATTAGTATTCTGATAATGTTAGTAATAACTGACAAGGTAAGGCACATTTGGGGAGAACTATTACTGCAGCTGTAATTAACTACTCATCTTGACAAGCTGAAAGCAGGAAGAGTCTCCAAGCTGCGTGCTTGGTAAATGGGACCGGATTTTGCTGGGCTGGATACAAACCCAGGCCCCACAGCATCCCAGTCGTGTCTGGATCACCCAGGCACAAAACCCATTAAAGCCAAGTGCACGGTGCAGGTATGAGGCAGTGAACATCAACTCCAACAACCGCTCCTCCCCTTCCCTCATCGCCGAGGAATTAAGAACAGACGTTCAGTTGTACACTGAAGAGGTTTTCCGACAGTTTCCACTGCAATTTCACAAAACGTTCACTTTCACTGCACGCTACAAAGAATACCGCCTTTGACAAATGTGCCGTCACAGAAAGAACTACGAGTTAAAATTTAATTTGTAATTATATTCCTTTCCATCAAATAACTAAGGTGTATAATTAACTTGAAAGTTTCTTTAAAAGCTTATTCAAAAGAAAAAGAAAATAGAGCAATCCGAATCCGAACGGCACCCAAACCTTCAGATATCTGTCCTGTTTTATTCAGAAGACAGTCCCTACTGCCACTGAAAGAATTCAGGCTCTTTTTTCCCCTTGCTCAGAAGGAACCACAAATGAGCGTATGGATCATATCTGTAAGTTTTCCAGGTTCCTCCTGCACACACACACACATTGAGCTCCCCTCAATGCCCACACCCCTCTTCCAGAAACGCTTAGATGCGTGCTCCCCTTTAAATGTGGATTCTATCCCATCACTTCAATAAACACAGTAGCTAACTACATTCTAAATTCAGGGCTTAAAGAGTAATTAGATATTTAAAGCTGTTAATGACTTCTCAAAAGAGCAAAAGAAAAAACTCTTCTTTGTATCATAAGCCGAAATAACTATCAGCTCCGATGTTCCCAACAGTCACAGACCACAATTCAGTCACATCATTAGAATATGGTGATAGGAGAGAGAAACCCACCTCTTCTTCCAAAACAATGTGCCTGATAAGTGCTGCTATAAGATCAAGGTCAACCTTGTCATCATCCATCATTTCCAAGGCATCTATGGTACTTGCTGAATACCTACAGCATTGAAAGCAAACACGTCAGTAAGTATTAACACAGAGTCATGCAGCCCTGTTTCTGTTACGAGGCTCTGCAATCATGCATCTACATAACCCACTGCTGTTCAACTTATTCTTTGTTCAGTTACACCTCCGATGTACTCTGTAGTTTAGAATGATTATCGTCAGTTTAGAACAGTAAGTTTAAGAAACACCATGTTATGACTGAACTGCATTTGAAGCATTTACACCATCTCTCTCCCCGTCATGAGTTACCTGGGACCTGAGCAATCTCAGTTTACCCTTCAATTTATCCCTCACAGCAAGTACAGGAGGCACCTCATCTGTTCAGCCTTTTGCTTTCACAGAAGCCAACACTATGGAAAGAATTGCCGGCTGATTCAAAGGCCGTGGTGGGAGAGGGCAGGAGCACAAAGCAGGGAGCAGAGCACAGCCCAGACAGACACAGCATCGAGGACTCTGCCCTTGGAAAAGGGAGATACAACCAAGCCACCGACGTTCACTATTGCTGCCATATTATAGACAGTCCCAAAATGCAGAGGACAAATAAGACAAGAGGAAGAACAGGAAAATGCTGTTCCTGAAATGAATCAGCCAGGCTATCTAATTAATCATCTTGTCCAGATTACCAAACTAGTCAAATGCTGGCAATCAAAAGAATGTTTCAAGTGGAAAATCTCTACTGGGTACCGAAGAGGCAAAATTATGTAGCTTGGTTTTAAATCACCACAGAGGAATATAAAACCATTCTGAGGAAAAAGGTTGTGGTGGGGTTGTTTTGTTGGGTTTTGTTTGTTTTTGGTTTGCGTTTGTTGTTTTATTGGGGTTTTGTTTGTTCTTTTAAAAACCAGCACATTTAAAAAGCAGCATATTTAAAAAGCAGCAATTCCAGCACTATCGCCTTCCACAGCAGCAACTATCACATTGTTAATAGAAACACGGTAGTATAATACAGCATTAACTTATGTTTCTCAGCTAAGACGTGTCTAAAAACTTAACACAAAAGAGTAAGTTGAGACAACCTGCCCCGCAGCTGCCGTAAGTACTCTGGCCACCGCTCCCTGTACAGCTCCTCTTTTTCTTCTTTCTCTGGTCTGCTCACATGTCCCTGCATGAAGCCTTTCTTCCACCGCGGGCGCCGGTCGCTGCTCTCCGGGGTGTACCTTTACATTTCAACAACAGACATAACCGCATTCGGAAACCAAGGTCATTTAAAGCCAGCTGCATGGCAGTTTTCAGAACTTGGGAAAATATGCAGCGCTTTAGCTATATGATGTAAGGTAAATACTTGAATTTCTTTTCTGTAAGAAATCTTACTTATAAAAATAGGTACCATTTCTAGCAAGCATGAGAATGCGTAGGAAGAAGTGACCAGCTTGATTTAGTAGCCTGAAAATCCACCACGCCAAAAGCAAAAAGAGACAAGTCTTCTTCCTCCTCAAGCCAACATTTCCAGTTCGCTATGTGCCATTTTTAATTACTGTTAAACCTACTAAACATCCCTTGAAGGTTTTCTGTTGAAAATGTCAATTTTCCCACAGGTTATTCATACCAAGATAACATATGAAAAGGCATTCTGTGCAAAACAAACAACCAAACAACCATCCCTAAGGGTGTTCAGAACATACGCTTACCTCAGCTTCTCAATGACATCTTCAAGAAGGTATTCTACCACAGGGAACGTGAAGCCAGGGATGTGAATCATGGGACAGTTGTCTGTCGAGGAAGGCATAACTCACTTTTCAAACAGCAAATAAAATACTGAACTGAAATAACAGAGGCAATAAGCATTCTTCACTATTTTTGCAATAGAGTTGCCAAGTCCATAGGGTTTTTCTGTTTATTTTGAAATTATCGTGGAAGACGCCAAATTCAATCCCAAACAAAGCTGCTGAATAAAAAAAATACAAAGGTAGCAAGCAGCATATTGTTCTCTAGCATGTTCACCTTGTTTCAGCTACAGGATAAAGCTGGAAGACGGAACAACTAAAGGCTTCAATCTTGTTGTGCACTCACACCAAGACTTCTAAAACAGGGTAAATACCAGTAAATATTTAATATGCAAACACTGTCTGAAAAGCAGATACAGAAGCAACGTAAGCTCATGATCAGATAAAACTAAGAGAATAGGCATCTCCAGCAGCTGGCAACTATTTGTAAAATTGAAGTCATCACCTCTTTTGATAAAAATCAATCCTAAAATTTGACTAATGCATTATACTGTAGAAGCCTAAATTACTGAGGAGGAATATTCATAGGAAGCTTTTCACCTACCAAAATACTCCGAAAACTTCTCTGCATTTAAAGTAGCACTCATTAGTATGACTTTCAGATCCAAACGAATATTCAAAAGATCTTTAATAATGCTCATTAAAACATCTGACTGAAGATTCCTCTCGTGGATTTCATCAAGGACTACATGACTAATGCTGGACAAGTGCCTAAAACAGAAGAGCAGGAAGTTAAATATTTGGTATTAGCAAAATTAAAAAAACAGAGCCAAGACTGTTAGAAAGTAGTCATTTCATAATTGTATTCAGTCTCTTATTAAATAGGAAAACTTACTTATCTGACTGGAGCCACTGCAGGACAATTCCTGTGGTACAGTATAAAATGGAACCTTGTTTCCTCGGTAACCGGCTGAAAGAGATGCATTAAGAATGCCTCAGTTGGCTCCTGCATTTTCCAAGTACTCTAAAAACTTGCAGTGCAGACAGTCATTACAGACCCTGGGAAGTGCCCCGTGCTCCACCTGCCCACAGTTCAACGGGAGAGCGAGAGCCCAGGCACCGCTGCGGCACCTCTGCAGATGGAATGAACCGCTGGTACTGACAGGAGCCCTGACTTCCCAGACACCATTTGTACATTGATCTGCTGACCCCAAATTCTTGCAGCTACCTAAGCTCAGCACAGATGACACCTAAATATACACCAGTATGACAGTATTGATTAAATAGTATAGAAAAATTAGAGCTGAGACTCTATAAACTCAAATTAAAATGCTGAAATTACTAAACTGTCATCTCTCACCAGCATTTTTACTTCAACGATAACTGAGATTCCATTATTTGCTAGTAACATCTCAGTTATTTTTTTTTAATTATAGATGACTCCAAACGTAACAGCTTTTGCTCTGCAGCACTAGGGCTACAGACTCTTGTCAGTGCCCCTAACTGTATTACCCGATCCCAGCAGGGTTACTCAATACCTAAGTAGTAACAAATACATAGTGTTCCACAGAAACACACCTTACAGCATCCTCTCCTTTAACATTTCAATTTTTCCTTCAAATTCATGATCAGGGACACCAGTTTTATCTCTATCTATAGTAGAACCTTTTAGAAGAGCTGAAAAAAAGGACTTACTAGACAAAGGACATTTTGGTGCCAGCCATTGTTACACACTGCATAAAACACAAGAATTGCGCACAAACTCTTTGGTAAATTTCAAAAACCTTCTTCCCTACTCCAGTTACTCACAGGAATTCCTTCTGGAGAAATTATCAGAATGAAAGCAGTCTCCTATGTTAAGAAGTACTTTTTGAGTTTTCTTGCTTGACCAACAATAGATCCTACTCTACATGAACACACGACACCTGCCTCTCTTACCTCTGCAGCCGGATCTGGTATCCTGTGCTCTTCCCATTACCACAAGCTTCTGCCCTTTCTGCAGCAACTCTCTCAGCCACCTTAGAAAATTAAATAAAAATCAAAACAGTGCAATAAAGACATTTTTTTAAAATCCCACAAGGCTGATCTATGATTTAGACATCAGCATGGAATACCTAGAGCCAAGATGTTATGTCAACAACAAGGAACACCCTGAAAATCCCTTTCTCCTCCACTAAGAACAGTGTTTCCTGTCAGCGACCCAAGCACAGGTTTGTGACCCAGGACATGTTTTACAGGAACACAACCGTCCAGGCCTTAGCAACACACTTCCCTTTGAGCAGGTGAGCTTTTCCTCATGGGAAGGAAGGCTCTATAATCATTTGATACGTAACTCTCAAGGAGAGTAATTACGGTGCACTTAAAAGCCAACTTCTTTCTTGCTCATTAATGTACCTCTAAAGAGCCTGACCCAACATTAATTCACATTTGCACTGCCCAAATCCATTAAAATCACAACATTAGCGTTTACCTTAATTCACATTTGCAGTGCTCAAACCCATTAAAATCACAGATAAAAGCCATGATTAAATTGAGGGAAGAATAAGACTTGCAGTGCTGGTATTCAACTAACGACCAGAACTTATGAAATATCGCATTAGTGTATATTAACACTACTGTTACTTGCAATAGAATCCAAGGTGACTGAAAACAAACACACAAAAAACCATCTTCACTGTCCGCCACAGGCTGAACACTCATCTTGATCTCCCCGTTTTGTGTGGCTACACGTGAGGGCAGAGCAGTTGAGAGATGTACAGCACCCATCTGCTCATTTGGTGGTTTTCCAGATCTTAATTTCATATAATCTAGCAGACTGTCTACTCAGTTCATAAGCTTGCCTGTGGATCCCAGGCCCAGTAAATGGACATTTTCATTCCAGTATTTTAAGTAAGGCAGTAATTTTTCCTCAGGCTTACTGGGAATAAAGATAATCCCAAGAACTAAGTTACCATGTTTGTCAAAACGGCACTTACGGAGATAGCGCTGATCCTCCTGGGCTGCGTACACACGATCCTGCACGTCGAGCCCTTCCCTCGCTCGATGTAATCGTCCAAGATGAACTGTGTGACCTGCGTTGTCTTTCCACAACCGGTTTCACCACTTATCACAGTCACTCTGTTGTTGTTTATAAGGTTTACAAGTTCCTGTTTCCAAACAAAGAGAAAACATTTATTGTATTATTATTCAACATAGATTTTAGAAGGATTTTGACAATTCTCTGCTACTGTGCTGCAAACTTAGAAGATAATGTCATAGCAACTAAAGAGACAGACACTTATCTGTTTCTTATAATACTAAAAGTTTAGCTTAAACCACACAGAAGTAATTTCTACACGTTTACATTTACAACCTGTAAGGTTTAAAGCACATAAAACCTGAATACTAGTTCTAATTATATAAGATCCTATATGAAAACACAAAATAACTAAAATGAAAGCCTGAAATATGTTTTTTAACCTTCCCTCTCACTTGCCTGCTGTGTATCTTTGGTGACCGCAAGCAAGCATTTTCTGTTGGACTGCAAGACTGCAATAACTGAAGATTTTCAGTGCAACACTGTAATGTTTCTTATACCAATAGTAACAATTTTATTACACTTTAGAAAGGAAGCTCACTAATCATTCACTGAACCTACAAAAAATGCCGTAACAGAATACTCATATCATCTCTTTCATACTGGTGGCATCAAATGAAGAATTAACATCCATTTATAATAACCTCCACTGTCACTGATTTGATATTTGACTGAGAAATTAATGGCAGTAACAGCCAGCAGTACAGCCATAAAGTCTGTGATTAAAGAGGTTTAACCTGCGTTATATCCCATCCTAAATTGGGCAAACATTCAACAAACGGCCACAATTTTATATATCTAAGAAAAAGAAAGCATGACAATTACTCTATATAAAGTCCAATAACTAGGAATATTCTGTAAGTTTAACGGACAGAGAAAGAAAAAAGGACCTACACTTAAAAAAAAAGAAGAAAGTACTTAAACACGCACAGCATTGAACGCCACTCCCATCACTAGTGCTGCCCCTCCTGCCAGAGCTGCACGCAGCTCCGCGGGAACTCGGGCACATCGCGAAGCAGCGAACCTGAGCTGCTTTCTGCAGAGAACTCAAAGCCAGTGTCAGAACCTGGGATGCTTCAGCACCTTCACAAAAGGCAACAAGGGTTTCCTGTCTGTCCCAGCTGTTTTATCCTGTTTTACAACAGGGTAACAGTAACATGTGTTCTTTCCAATTAAATACATATTTACCTGTCTCATCCCGTATGAAGGAAGCTTCTCTCGGAATCTCTGGGGAAAAAGAAAGTAACAGTACATAACTTTAAACACCTTTACAGCAATGAAGTAATATACCTGGTTTAATCTACGACCTAAACTAAACCAAGAAATAACATGACAAACTATTAAGTTAACACACAAACACGGGCCCACTAGAAATAAGTTAAATTCCATGCATGTTTTCAGTTTCATTTAATTTAGCAGAATTATTTTGAGCCAACAGCTCCGTACGTGAAGAGGTACGTATGTGCAGCTGCAAGACCAGGGCCTTGGATCAGAGGGAGAACAGTAACACTGTTTTATTTGACAACTTCACATATAGCTATTAAACAACATAACTACATAACAACATAACTACATTAAACAACATAAACTACAATTTTTAGAGGCAATTCCTTCAGAGCCATTTTTGGGCTGTTTTAGACATAAATGCAGGCAGATAGTATGTTTAAAACAAACAAACAAAACACAAACAAAACCAATCAAAAACCCCCACAGAAACTAAACAATGTGTAAGCTTAAAATGTTAGATTTTATGGAATCAGAAGCTGTCACCGAAAGCCTGTTTTTTAATCACTGTCCTACTGACAGATATGTATTTTATAAATTCTGAACATAATTTTTAGCCAAAATAGCATCATGACAACTTCCCAATATAAACCTCAAGAAGTTGTGTTTTCTGGTTAGCTTAATTAAAACAAACCTAAACAAAATTGACAATCAAAAGCTTTCTACATAGCACACGGAAAAGTACCTGCATTTCAATGTATCTTGGATCAGATTTCTTCTTTCTTAAGTCTTCTTTAAGTTGCTCGTCTAAATCAGTATCTTGCTCATTTTTTTCAAAGAGATACTCCACATCCCGATCAAGGGATGTTTTCTCTAAGACTGGTCTCTGTCTCACAGGAGCTTTTTCAGCCTCTGGTTTCACTTTTGCAGGCTCTTCTGGAGCGGGTCTGGAATAAGCACAGAGAACAGAAACTTCCAAGGTTATCCAAGAAGGTGCTTGGCCACACTGACCCACTCATGGCAAACCTGAAATCTGGTTTTGAGACATGACACCCACAAGCTGCTTGACCATCAGCTGATGGGAATACGGAGCATGTCACTAAAACAATTCAAGTCTGGAAACTACCAGCCACCATAAGTTTTTCATCCGTATATAGAAATGTACCACGTTTTGTTAGCTTTGTATAATACAAAAGGACATCTCGAGACAACGATCACTTAACCCGCAGGCAGAACCGCTGCCCTGTAACGGGATCACTCAGCAGAACGGAGATCCGGACACCTCATTTTAGTGGCCTCTGAGTAACAACCTGACTGCCCATTTCACTGCTATTTAAAATCCGTTACGTGCTCAGAATGGACCATAATTCACAGAGGCTGAGAAAACATTCCAAGACTGCACAACACCTGAAAAATGGAGTCGAATGCCACCTCTGGGAGAGTAATTCCACTTGCCACGGGAGCTTAAAAATTCTGTATATCTACTTTAATAGGCCTGGAGATCACTTACAGGATTGTACGATTTTAAGTAAAAATATAACACCCCAAACTTAACGATAATCTGGAACAGGGTTTTACAGCAACAATTATAACCATTTCAGTATGACAATATATGGGGGGAAAACTGACTATATTTCTTAACCTAAATCACTTACTAAATGTGAATATTTCCTGATGTATCTTTCTGCCAGTTTGTGGGAAGTTTCTTCAACCCAAAGTAAATAAAAGTATTAGTAATTCTTTCTCCTTACCCTTCTTCATCCCCAGACCACCAGGACATGGCTTCTTGCTCTTTTTCATTTTTGGTTTGGACAGTATTCAACAGCTGCACGATTTGCTCTTCCCTGCGTTCATCCATACGCACAACAGCTCTCTAGTTAAAATAAAAACCAGTTTTCATCAACATGTACTCAGCATACCTACAGATATGTTATTAACACTTAAATATCAAACTAGTGAGACTCTCTGGAGTGATGAGGAACTTTTAAAGTTCTGCCTCACAAGGAATTTTGACATGCAGAAACAAACATATGCAAATTCTGCTGGGTCTCTTTAGCTTGGAAGAGACTGAGGGGGGACTCATTCCTGGGGATCAATATGAAAGGGGGAGTGTCGGGAGGATGGAGCCAGGCTCTTCTGGTGACAACCAGTGACAGGACAAGGGGCAATGGGTGCAAACTGGAACACAGGAGGTTCCATTTAAATATGAGATTAAACTTGTTGGGGGTGAGGGTGGCAGAGCCTGGCCCAGGCTGCCCAGGGGGTTGTGGAGTCTCCTTCTGTGCAGACATTCCAACCCCTGGACACCTTCCTGTGTAACCTCAGCTGGGTGTTCCTGCTCCATGGGGGGATTGCACTGGATGAGCTTTCCGGGGCCCTTCAACCCCTGACATTCTGGGATCCTGTGACATCTTTCATCACGTTTAACAAAGTGCCCGTTTCTCAGACCAAGGCAGCCCCGGGGAGCCCGTCAGAGGCGGCTCTGCCCCACGGCCGCTGCCCAGTTAACGGGATCAATGAGGCCGCAGACCCTCCCGCCGGCCCCGGGCATCGCCCGCTCCCGTCCCCGCTGTCCCGGACGGACCGTGCCCGCGGGGAGCGGCCCGGGGGGCGCCCACAGGCCGGCCCGGCCCCTCACCTGCTGCCGGTCCGTCTCCTTGCTCTTCTGGCCCTGCTTCCGCGCGTACCACAGCCCGATCTCGCGGCCCTTGAGGTGGCTGGGGTGGCGCCCCCGGCCGCCGCCGCGGCCCCCGTGTCCCCCCGCGGACGAGCAGGAGGCGGAGGAGCCGCCATCGCCGCCGCGGCCGCGGCCCCGGTGGTGCTCGTAGCTCATGGCCGCCCGGCAGCCGGCTCGCAGCGCCGCCGCCACCCGCCTCATCCGCCGCCTCACTTCCGCCCGCCGGCCCGCCCTCCCCGCTGCTCCGCGGGTTCGAGTCCCGCCCCGACCAGCCCGCGACCGGCCCGACAGCGCCCAGCACGGGGACAGCGGCACGATCGCGACACACACCCGCGAGAGAAGCGCAACAGGCATTAAATAAGGAAATATATTCACCGCAATATGTCACTGGAGTTCATCCTGCTCCAATCTCTCTCCTTGTTTCAATGTACAGATCTAGGTTTTGACGTCCCTTCCTGAGGCTGTGGATAAGATTTTGAGAAAACATTAAAAGCCAGTCTCCAGCACCACGTACAGCGTTATTACCCATATTTCTGGGAACCAGATGGCTATTCCTATTGTTTCTTTTTAAAACAGAACATACATCTTCAAATACCTACCAGTCTGGGTCTGCTGGCTGCTGTATCTGGTGTTTACTTTGTCCAACTTGTCTTGATTGTTAAATGAAACCTTGTAATTAGATAAAATTATTCACAGAATTGTTTTTCAACAGTTAATTAATGTTCTTTTTGTTTCTTTACCATTGTGCATCTAAAAATGCTTCTTCAATCTCATTTCTTTACATATTCTTTTGCTTTTTCTTCTTCCCTGGTAAGATCTACACAAGTTTTGAAATTATTAGTGTTGAGATCTCTGAAATACAACGTTACACAGTGGTTTCCAAACTTCTTCCAGGCACAGGGCTGCTTCTTCCAAAGGAAACCATCTTCTCTTTTCTCCTCTGCCGACAGTTTACCCCGTTAGGCCAACACCTCCCAGCGATGGGCTACGTAAAGAAATAAGAACTAGGTATTCAAGTCAAAGATCTGTGTATTTTCTTTTCTTTCTCCTCACAAAACACTTTATGCACCTGAGTAGCCGCTTGTTTTGCTGCTGGGCTTATCCTTTCCCAGGGTATCTCGGAGGAGCTCGGATTTTAATTTGCACAAAAAGGAATAGAGAGCAAGATCTGAGACATCCACAGGGCGAGGTGACCAGAGAAAGAGGGAAACAGGGGGACCAAGAACAGAGCGAGCAGGGACCGGAGGATACGGGGAATCACTGAAGGGCAGATGACGGGAAGGAGCGCGGCAGAGAAATGAGAAATCCAGCAGGCAACGTCCTTCTGCCTCACGTGTCCACATCCTGCACCTGCAATTCACGCAGCCTCGGGAGGGACGCTCCAGGGCTGCTGCGAGAGACATTCGCTAGCAAGATTAGTACAGAAAACTTACATTTCAGCACCTGGCCGTATGTTTTATTTCAAGAAGCACAATCCTTGAAGGCATTTGGGATTCCTGGGCCTGGCCCTGTGCATTACAGATTTATTTTCTTACAGCTCTGCTAATGTAACGTTATTCTCAGTGTACGCAAGTGCCACTGGAAGGAAGCTCTGACCCATTGCATATACTGCTTACCAAACGTGATCTCACCAATTATTTTCCAGCTCCTTGCTTTCTGTCCTCAGCATTATCCAGCACCCTGTGTCCTGAGCGCAGGGAAGCGCCGGCGCTGACTCACATCACCTCTTCCAAGGGATTTTTTCAGCCACCGCTGTGGTGTCTGAGCACAGATGAGCCTCTTTCAAGTCACCCCCAAACACTTTGCTCTCAAATGTCAAGCTGCTGCTGAAACACATTAAAGGTCAGACGGGGAAAAACAACAGAAGCGGAAGAAATTTTTTTTTCCTTAAAAACTGCTATAACGGAATTGTTTCAAAAATCACGTCCAAATACATTCCATCAAATGATAAATGCAGACAGCTTAATGCATGAATAAACAAGCCAGGAGCAAACTTCCTCAAACAGTGAGTTTTCCTTTGTGCAAGGAGCTGAAATCTAGTCAGTAATTACAACTTGGGTTTTCAGACACTTTAAACTGTTTAATGATGTGAGTCATTTAGAGCAAAAAATAAAATCGTCAGACATTTGTACGTTATCAAATTTACAGATCCAATAAAGAAAACGCATGTTTTACTACAGCAGCAAGACAATGCCCTACAATCAGGCCAAGCTCTGGGTCACAGCTACGCAGAATTTCAATGCCTCCAAATGTTAACGCTTTGTAAATATATCCATCAGAGATTAAACACATCAGCATGTAACCCTGTTAACACCGTCCAAATCATTTCCAGGAAAACAGAACAGCGACCACACTGCAGTTGTGACGGACAATATCCTCCACCACAGCTTTGCCACCCTGATCTGAGCTGTGTCCCTTGCTATAGGGACCCTTTCTGCGTTCCTTCTACAGAACATGAAAAAAAGCAAGATATTCAGAGCAAAACGCCCCTCTGCTGTGTATGGCTATAGATTTATTCCATCAACTTACCACTGACAGTTCCTTCTACTGTAGGTTCCTGTTAAATCTGAAATGTAACAGCGTCTTAGTGGAACTAAGAGCCTTGAGGTGATCTCAGAGAGCCCCTGTTTCCACCTTGGCAAGGCAGCCCGCGACAGCACAGCCTGCAGAGCCATCCGCTCCACCGCAGCCCCTCCAGCCTTCGGCCCCGATGTGGCCCAGCGCCACAGCGCCGTCCCGCGGCACGGCCGCGCCGCTCGCCATCCGCGCTCGTTTCCGCCGCTCAGTCGGCAGGCAGCGCGCCCGCTTGTTCTCGCGACTCCATCTCGAACGCTGCATTCAAATGGACACGCGATTTGGCCCTTTTGCTCTGTCGGTTCATAACCCACAACGGAATCCTGAACGTGGTTGTGCTTATTTTCCCCTGCACGTTCCCACCAAGGGGAAAACTGCGGACGCCTAAATGATGATGTTGTCACGCACACCACTGGAAAGTAAATCTATTCGGTAAAGCAGAAGAATCATTTTAATACAACTGCTGCAAGTCCTGGGAGTACATTTACCTCTGTTTGACCGAATGACAAACCCTCAGAAAAAAAAGCTCTCAGTCAAAATGCACAATCATTTCAAGCATATGCAGCATATTTAATGTAAGGCTTGAGGACTCCATTGCTTCCACCTTGGCTTGCGTGGATTTGTCACAAAATAAGAGTATTCACTGGTTTAAGGTTGGTTTTAGACTTAGTTCTCGGTTCCTTGTAAGTCAGTAGGGAGCTTTATTTGAATCACTTTTGACATCCCACCTCTTCAAACGTTTCAAATGCTGCTTCACCTGGAGCGGGTGCAAGTGTTCTGTACGGCTGGGAAACCTCTTAACTTGGTCAGAGATTGTGGAGGCAACAAAGGGAACTCTCCCGAGTAACTGGCAGAAAATTCATCAACATCTGTCACATTCGATCAAAGAAATGTCGGACCATGAGCACATTTCAGTTTCACAATGTCACATGTACACAATGTGCACACTTGTATTTCAGCCACCCATGTTCCAATGTCTATACAATGGTATTACATATGAATCACGTACATAGGAGAAAATTAAACCATTTACATATCTTTTAATCCTCTAGTCAACTAAATGAGCCACTCCTAGGTTTGGGCCACAGCATTTCAGACGGATGTTCCACGTGCGGCACATCAGTCAGAGCAGAACTCCAGTCCGCCCAAACCGCCCCGACTTCCCTCGTTATCCGCAGGTTCCCATTGCAGACCCCCCGGGGCCAACAACCCACCAAAGCTGCTGCTTAGGACTCTGGTTCGGATTCCTTTTAGACACGAGTGTTCCTCAAATAAATAGATCTATAAATAACTTGAAATAAACAACGGAAAGCTGTAAAGCGCTGAAGTATTTGTTATCCCATCCACAGATCATTAAAAGTTTTAATCTATTTAACAGCGTACCGAAATAAAATTAATTTATGTTAGCAAAAACAGTTGGCATTGTATTTGCCAGAGTACCTTGAGTCAAGAGGAGCAACGGCTATCAGTTTAAATACCTAAATTAAATGCCTTTTAATTGCTGTTGCCATCTTCTTCCCGTTTTCTGTATGCTTTATTCAACATCTGAATTTCTTCCTGATACCCATCTCTTTCCTTCTGCTGTTTTTTACTGTTCTGTCGATGAGCTTCGACGGTGTCTGGAATGGAGATGTTAATATCGCTGCCGGGATTGTTTGACGGGATGAAGAGGGAGTAGGAGGCGGTTTCCCCTAAATCACACGAGACAAACCTGTTTTCTTTCCGTGAGTAGCGCAGGGACGGGGACCTGACCTGCGCGGAGGACTGGCTGATGTTGCTGATGATCGACACAGTGTCCAGGGCCTCTTCGTTGTCACAAATCTCAAGAACCTCTAAATGAATTTTAACACTCGTGTCAGCGAATCTATTAGGAGACTCCTCTGGGTCTGGCTCATGACCAACACTTTTAGATCGATACACTTCGATTTTCTTTGCCGTGGGTGTTATTTTTTGCCCTTCCGTGCTTACCTCGTATGTCGACAAGGAGAGCGTTTTTCCCGTGGGTGCCTGCAGAGATACAGTTCCTTGGAATGCACACAGAGGGATGGCTAAGGCCCCGCCTGACCGCTGCAAGAAGAAAGAATGACCATTATTTAATGCAAATTTTTGAAGTCAGAATCATTTTAAATAAGCCAATTATGCTTATTAACTTATTTTACCCTTGTAGATTTTCCCTTGCACTATTTTAGAAACCTGGAATTCATGTCTTTAAAGAGTAAAAAGAAGTGGTTTTAATTCTACACTTCAGTATAAAACGCGAAGTCCCAAGGGCCGTGCCTCAGCCACAGCTCCTGGACAGACACGGTGTGTCAGCACAGGCTACACGGACCGGCCGCTGCAGCTCACGGGCACCTCGGCACCCTCTGCCTGTCCCAGACCAACACAACGATCCCCAAAGCTCCTCATCCAGTGACCAAGAGAAATGAGGACTGGACTGGCTTCTGCAGGTTTGCACCACAGAAACAGCAAGTTGGTCATTTTCAAAGTACATATCCACGTTTTAGCAGCCAAGCCCGCTGCAGCACCACCAACGCTGCCACGTTTGCCCCAGTCCCTGCCCGCGGGCGCCGGCCCTTCCCTCGCCGTGTTTTACTGTCTGTGGCCGGTGTCACCGCATCCCGTCCCACCGCGGGCTCCCACGGCACAGCTCCTGCCCGCTGCAATCTGGGACAGGGATGGCGCTGGAGAACTGCACATACCGGCACATGCATTTTTAACGAGCACACACAAATATCACAATGAAATACACCACAAATGTACGTGTTCCTTAAGGAGCGCTGATGCATTCTGAACAGAGAAGTCTGTGCATAATTGATCAAGCAAATTCTTTCTTTATTGAACTAAATTATCCACCTTCCAGATTTCAGAGAAGAGAGAGAGCAGCCGTTGTTGCTGTGAGGCAAACTCTGCCCTGTCCCCTCCTCACTTCCAGTGTTCAAATGCTCCTACTAAGGCTGTTTATGGAACCCAGTAACCTCAGGGCCTTCCCTGAATAGGAAATCAGTCTGATCCCTACGGCTTTTCTGGGAGGGAAGGGGAATGTAACTTCACAGAATCTGTTATTGGCAGAAACCAAACAGAAACGCCCTTTTTATCTGTTTTGCCATGAAATAGTTATACTTACGTGAAATATTAATAAATGCATATTAAGCTGCAAGTACAGTTGGAGCAAAGAGCCCTGCGGTGCGGCTGTAGGCTCCGGGGCACGCGCGCCCCCTCTGCCGCCCGCAGGCTGCGGGAGCCGAGCAGCGGTTTGCTGAGCTGGGCGCTTGGAGGAAAGTCAGGAACCAGCTCTCAGTGCTGCTTCTCATGTACTTACACGTCATGTTCAAAATAACTTCAAACTCTGCTTCACAAGCGATCAAGAATTTATTCTGCTAGAGGAAGCCTAGAAAATTCCGTAAGGCTAACGTATGAATAATTCAAGTACCAAACATTTCTACATACTTTTTGCATCTTATATTGAGCATAACTGGATTAATCCTGTTACAAGGATCCTAAACTCAGCGGTCCCAGTTCTCCAGCGCTCAGAACCTGCAGAGACCACCGTCCAGCCCGGATAAGCCCACCCTTCCCAGCATTGCCTGGCAATGTGTTGTTTTGGGGAGCAGATGACTGCACAGTGGGGCAAGGAAAGCAGGAGCAGCTCCGTTCTCCAGACGTGGTGATCAATGAATACTTCATCTCCTGAGAACAAGGCTGAGAGCCTTAGCTGGGTAACGCTTGTTAGCAGCGGCAATCAAAGAGAAACCGTTCAGAGCCACAGGACCCGAATGGTGGCTCACGTAGCTCACGCCTCGCTTCAAGGACAATAAATCACCATTGCAATATGGTAAAGGCCAGTGGAGGGAAAAAAGGTTAAACAGAGGAAGAAAGGAAACACCTAAGAGCCTGGAATTCCCACATGATCAAGGGGAAGAAGGAAATTTATTTGGAGGGTAGACCAGAGCTGCCCTCCCTGACTGTGCACGACGGCCGAGGACTCAGACACCCCAGTCTGACCCGCTGCCCAGAGGCGGCTGCCTAGCGCCAGCCGAGATGCCAGAGGGTCCCAGATAGCCTCAAAAACCCCTCAAATATAGCAGAGGACTACTGGGAGACCTCCAGAGGTGGCAGCTGGTGGCCAAGCGGGACAGACACCCTCTCCACTGGTTCCGCACGCCCGCGTCTGGGCAGACGGACTCCAGCGCATGGCAGTTTGTAGACTCCCTCACGATTCCTAATTTTCCAGTGTCGGGAGTCCCAGGCTCTGGAATAAGAAGACAGGTGTAACATTAGTGTTGCAGCGAAGCAGAGATCACACCGGAGTGTGCATGGCGTCCCTGGGGAAGGCAGGAGGGCCCAGAACGGAGAGCGGCTCCTGCGCAGCGCAGGGACACAGGCGCACACAGCCGCGGGGACACAGCCGCGGGGACACAGCCGCGGGGACACAGGCGCACACAGCCGCGGGGACACAGCCGCGGGGACACAGCTGCACACAGCCATGGGGACACAGGTGCACACAGCCGCGGGGACACAGCCGCGGGGACACAGCTGCACACAGCCGTGGGGACACAGCCGCACACAGCCGCGCACACACACAGCCGCGGGGACACAGCCACGGGGACACGCCGCGGGGACACAGCCGCACGCAGCCGCGGGGACACAGCCACACGCAGCCGCGGGGACACAGCCACACGCAGCTGCGGGGACACAGCCGGACACAGCCGCGGGGACACAGTCGTGGGGACACAGCCACACACAGCTGCGGAGACACAGCCGTACACAGCCGCGGGGACACAGCCGCACGCAGCCGCGGGGACACAGCCGTGGGGACACAGCCGCACGCAGCCGCGGGGACACAGCCGCACACAGCCGCGGGGACACAGCCGTGGGGACACAGCCGCACGCAGCCGCGGGGACACAGCCGCACACAGCCCAGGGGACACAGCCGCACGCAGCCGCGGGCTCTGCCGCATCCCGTCGGGCCACACCGCCCTGCCAAACACAAATAGCAGCCATCTAAATAAAGCCCTAATGAGTTTGCATTCCTAATTACTTCGGTGGAATACAGCTCTAGCTGAAAAGTTCTATTTTTAGAATGTTTCCAGGAAGGATCCCGACGTTTCTTTCCAGAGACAATGTGTTTTCTGTTTGCTTTAAAATAGATGCTAAGTCTTCCACTTCCCTAAAAATCAAGATTAGCTGCAGTAAAATTAATAACTGCAATGATTTGCCCTTTGAGAAGCTGACTGCAGTCAATTTAGAGCTAATAGGGTATGACAAGAACAGCCAAGCTCACCTCAGGCGACCCTAAAAACCAGTATTTGTCTTTGGCCTGCGTGGCGTGGCCAGACCTTTATTCAGAGCAAACTAGTAACAGAACGTGCCACAGAGGCACCCGAGGTAGGAACACTCGCACCTGCACGCCAGAACGTGTGCACTCAGTCGTCGGGGCTGCCGTGAATGACCCCAACAGAAATCCCTTGAATATTCCCCAAATAAAGTGTGCGGCAGCTCCAGCGACCGCCCGCCGCGTGGCTGCAGATCTATTGCGTTTCCACCATCTTCCCCACACACGGAATAGCTGGGTTTAGGAGAAACAACCCTCTTTAACACGGAAAGAGGCTTGCCTGGCGGATTGCTGCAATGTCTGCCTTTCACCCAACCTCTTGCCTTGCTGTCTCACATCCTGCACTGACCTTTCAAAAGCAACTGTGAAAACAGGAGTGCCCGCTTTGATGAAAATGTTTGTTATTTTTAATAAGATTTTTAGAACAAGTACAGGCTTGGTCCTTACGTAATTTTGTGCATTTGTTCTCCAACACAGTGTGAGATATTTATGACCATTTCTAATAATTTATTTGCACTTCCAGGTAAAAAAGAGTGCTCAGAATTAAAACTTCAGTGTTGGTTTTCATTATTTGCATGAAGATAAATATTTGGGGTGTGTGCAAGAAACACAGATATTATCCAAATCTACACTAGAGTAACATTTAAATCATGAAGTCATGCACCTGCAAGTGTAACAATGCCAGCGCCGTGGCTACCTGATGAAGGAACTGTGGCTACCTCATAAATGAACCGCGGCTCCTGCATTTCTACCTTGTGCGGCTCCTCCTGTGGCACGGGGAAGGTGGCTGGGCAACCACCCACCACGCGATCCAAGGCCAAGCTGATGGCCCATGTGTCCACCTCTGGAGAAGCTGCCTGAGGTCTCGAAGCAGAACACGGGGCGAGCAGGTCCCTCCAAGCCACAGAGACGGCTCCACCTCTGCGGCTCCACTGCACAGCACCACGGACACCGAGTGATGAGCGGGCTGTCCGCTGGACCACAACTAAAGCAGTGTTGGCATCCACAGAACTGACGTTTCCTCCTTCACAACTCCGCACTCTACACATCCCAGTCTAAAGAACATTGCTTTTGCATAGTTATATACATTTGCCAAAGCCTTCCAGCCACCAGTGTTTGAAAATGAGTTCCCAGGGTGCTGAGTGACAGGGCTAATTGCACCATTAACTGGCCGCAGGTCAGCTCTGCAGGAAAGAGGTGAACTGGGCAGCACCTGGTGGGTACAGAAATCAGAGCCCGGGATGTCTGGTCCAGCTCCTTCATCGCGCCGCTACCAAGAAGGTCACACTTTGCACAGATGATCTGCTGACGTCCATTCTCTTATTTGTAGTAACTGCAGAACTGGCCTCACCCTTTCACCAGACTCAGTGAAGTTTATTTGACATGTACTGCCAGTCCCAGGAAAAAGTATCTGAGTTCATTTGCAAGCATCATACTAACAGGCTTCCTGCTGAGCTGCAGCTATTGTAAACTGAAACTGAAATGGTGCTTTTGCTGGCTAGGAAAACATAATGAAGAAAAATATGTTGAAGAACAGCACAAGCCTTTAAAAAATGGAGAACATATCAGGCTGGAGTGTAATGGCTTTATTGGAAGGTGTCTAAATTGCACTGCTTTTGTAACTCATATTCCATTAAGTGGCATTAGGGCCAATGTACAAAGATCCCTTGGTCAGTGTGATATTGATTGTTTGCAGCATTGTCTGTTCTCTCAGAAAAGGAACATTGATAGCAATCAGTGGCGGCTGTTTGCGGGATTGATTCCTGCAAGAGTCTGCGACACAGTGTCATGCTCAGCTCCACAAGGCTTCTTTATCCTCATTATGTCTCCTCAGCCCAGTTTTATTTTGTTTCTCTAGTTCCACCTGTGCATGTAAACTTGTATCCAGCCTTCATCAAGACCTGCTGAGCAACAGGTCTGGAAGCTGTTGCCCATTTAGGTGAAGCAGCCAGAACAGGCAGCAGGCACAGGACGGCAAACGCTCCCGTGGAGCCGCGCTGTGTCCAGCCCGGCCTGCCGGGAAGTGCTTCTGCTCTCAGTGTTTCTCCTGTCCCTGCAAATAACAGAGCGCCGGCTGAAGTTCAAGCGCAAGCAGAGAGTCAGCAAACATCGCAAGGACCGCACCGCTCTGTCCGCTCGGAGCAAAGCCAGAAGACGGTGTGAAATGCTACACTGATTGTTAACCAAGGGAAAACCACCCACAGGCAGAGACCAGCCGAGACCATCACAGCAGATACGTGCGGGACGGTTGTAGAGGCCACTGGAAAGCAAATATCTTCAAGTCCAGTTGCAACCCAGCCTCAGTGCCATGCCTGGTGCCTACTGGAACCTCTAGAGCTTTCCTGGAGTGAGAAAGATCCCGTGCATTTATCACTGCTGGAAAAACTTCACAGGAACTGCAGACACACAGAGATCCAGCGCTGGCTCCTCCGGAGTGAAATCATTACACCAGCTCCCCCTCCTTCTCTTCGCAGGGCACACTAACAGGTTCTACAGAGAGAGTCTGTTCAAAGAGTTTGCTGGAGGCAACCCATACATATCAAGTCAGAGAAAAAAAATAATCAGAAAGCCCACAACATATTGCAAGCCTGGGAGATTTCTGTTGCCTAAAGGCGCTTAACGACGGGCAAAAAGTACATGACATATTCACACCCGGTCTCTTCTGGAAAGGCAGATACACTGGTATCTTATGAGATGTAAACGTATCTTTCAAAAATGCAGCTGAGCAAGAGTTAGAAATGACAAGTACCATTTTTTCTCCCCCTCTCTATCACAGGAAGCCAATGTAGGTACTAAATGAAACCCGCTGCCTCGTTCTCCTTTGATGCCACTTTTATCGCAGAGAAATCCCTCTGATGGAGTAACTGCTCCCAGGGCAGACCATGAGCAGACAGCCACGCCGGGGCAGAGCCGCTGCCCTCGCTGCTCGCAAGAGATTTGCTTCTGGGTGACCAAGCAGCCTGCTGCTTATTGAGAAGAAAGCTGGAAGTACTCTAATGCGAACAGCTGTATTTATTTCTGTGATCAAGCACTTATAGCCTGAAAGTGTTGAGGATGAAGAACTTTTATCCTATTAGGATGATAATCCATTTCTTTATAAGGTTTGGTATTTTCTCCCCGTTGGATAGCTTCATTGACAAATTAAGCAGAAGTACATGGCCAATTAATACTAAGGAAAGACTCCCTTTTTAACAAAGGTGAGAAATGGACAGTGATGGGGAGAAAGTGACTTTTCTTAGATACTTAGGGACTTCCAGACAGGGTAAGTGAAAGGAGCGGTTTTCAGCTTATTTAATTTTTGGCCCAAATTGATCCTTCATCCACCATACATCTGAGAAATGCATTCCAGTTATTTTTACAATGCTTGC
Source organism: Streptopelia decaocto (assembly GCF_964273445.1). NCBI lineage: Eukaryota > Metazoa > Chordata > Aves > Columbiformes > Columbidae > Streptopelia > Streptopelia decaocto. The sequence continues at coordinate 1,146,773 of NC_138660.1, forward strand.
TGGAGTTTGATATTCTGCCCTTTCTCAGCAGCAAAGCAAATGTCAGCGCTGCGGAGCTCGCGAGGCTCGTGCTGAATGTCAGAAACACCGAGATCTGCCACTGAGGAGCCTTGAACTTTCAGATCACAGGAGCCTTAATGCCTGGCAACTGCACCAGGGTTACAGCTTGGAAAATGTCACAGAAGGAAGAACTGGGATTCCTTGTAATGCAAGTAGTGAAGAACTATGTCCAAAAGTGACATATAAAGGCCCAAGGCAAATAAAGCCACCGACACGAAGTCACTGCCAGCTGCTGCCAGGGAGATGCTCGTACCTGCTGGAATCAAGGCACAGGTCTCGCTGTTTCAAACCGCAGACACGGGAGAGGGGAAAAGGGATTTTTCATGGCTTTTTTTTAAACACCATCTGGAAACTCCCGCAAGGAGAGCCACGGTTAATGATGAACCTAGTGATACACCAACGTTATTAACCAAACTGCACATGGCACACGAGGGGCTGGCAAGAAATAGTAGATTAAAACCAGGCTGAGTCATCATTTACTTTTGCCCACTAACACAGTAATTCACCACTGCACCAGAGCCAACATCTGCCTTTTCATGAAAGCGATGATCAATCACATCTGAAAAATCAAACAAATTCCTACTCTGACTCAATTTACCAAATTGTCTTGTTCGGAGGGAGAAGGGATTCCCTTATTTAGATATAAAATCCATCTTACGCATCTCACCTCCGTACGCGCCACAGGTCGCTGCAGCTCTGCGGTCAGCCCTGCCTGGGCAGGAGCTTGGCCACGGTGACTTTAAAGTTAACTCCTTTAATGCAAGGATCCCCTTCCCAACACTGCCAGGACAGCCCGGGAAAAACTACGGCTTCCAGGAAAATTACAGACCATCTTCCCTTGCCCGTAAATAGGGCATAAACATGCAGCTACACCACCTGGAAATGTGGTTCTCAGACTGAGAGACTTCTGCTTATTTCAATGGAGACATTTAAACCCCTTTGACGGGCAACTGACACTTCAGTGTGGACAAGCAATGTTTTGCAGTTCTCTTTCTTCCCCTACCCACAGGGTAAGCATGACAAAAACGTCACCAGATGCCTGGAAATACTCTTGAAAACATCATCTTTGGGGAGGTTTTAGAGAGAAAATTCATATTCATTAAGATGATTTAATATAATCCATAGAGCAAAGTTATCATATACAGATTATGCAGGTGCACACAATATATCAATAATTAAAACCCTAGGATTAAAACGACACATGAGAAATCACTGTAGGAACAGAGTCTGCAAATGTGTGTGGTTACTAAAACACAGAATGCTAAGTATGGTTTTTACTAAAAGTAACTACTCTACCAATAGCCATTTCAATGTAAGTAGAAACTATCCTTATTTTTTCGTAAGGTAATTCTTGCGATTAGAGAAAGAAAAGGCAAACTGGTATTTTACCTGGCGAGGGGTCCTCTCCGACTTGCTCCTGCACCACTCCCAGTCGCTGAGCTCGGCTTTGTGACTTTCCTCGTGAGACAACCTCCGCTCGGCGCCCTCGGGGCCGTGTCCCCCCGCGTCGCCCCGCGCGCCGTCCGACGGGGCTGCGGCGCCGGGCGCCTCCGTCCCGGCCCCGCCAGCGCAGCCCTGGCTGCCCAGGCTGCCGCAGGACGTGGATTTGCCGTCCCCGTCGCGGTGGTTCCCACGGGAGATCCTGTAGATGCCGTAGCCCTGCTGGAAGGACAGGCTGAACTCGAACCCCCGACGTGTGGCTGAGCAGAAGGGAAAGAAACGTCATATTGAGGAGTGGAAACCAGGAAGAAAAATGAGATTACACACACAACGAAAATGACACGGGATAAATTATTAACTGCCGCTAGGAACAGGCAATTTTCTACCCACAGAAAGAATGAACTGCTGAGAAGAAAGACTTCTCAGGTAGTATGTTATTATACCGCCTTCTTCACGGATTCAAATGACACGTTCCGAAGTCAATGTATTCCCGGAAAGCAGGAGATTATCTGCCATTTTCAAAAACACATGATATATGCTGTTTTATGGGATACACACGAGAACAAAATGCCCACATGTGCAATGCTCTCGTTTTCAGAGCCTGTTTCAGCTGTATCCCTGCAGGTGAAAAACGGCACAAAATGATGAAACATTTCTGAGAATACATATAACTAACCCTCAATATCGAGAATCAAGCAAGAGAAACAGAATTCTACAATTAAAAAATATTTGAAATATTTACACAACAAAATTTTTGCATCTTGTCCATTCTAAATTCAGTGCTCCAACTAATCTTAAACAGTAATTGAACTAAATACAAATTCTGAATCATTATTTATACCCTTTCATTCTTCCTCTTTTCTAACACAAATCACCTGCCATTCTTTATCTTCCTCCTTCTCCTCTCACATTTGTAGTAACTAAAGAAGTGTCTTTTATTTAACTAATGAAATCATCTTCCCACCAGGCCTTTCACGCTAAATTATGAACTAAAAAGGTACGAGGATATATTTATACAACCTCTATTTCTACTCAACAATTTGTATGCACCTAATACAACAGTGGATGAAATTCTGGCCTTAGCAGCCATGGCGTTAGTACCTGAGAACAGTCTTTAGTACAAATATCTAAAAGTCACATTTTTAACAATAGTTTTCTAATTGCTACTTTTCTATCTGTTGTACATTTATCTCCCTATTTATCTATCGTATTCCATTCCATTCCATTCCAAACTTCCTAAACAGAACTTGCCAGCACTTTCGGCTCCCGCTGGGCCAGGCCTCCAGGGACACCTGCATTAAACATTAGCACTGCAGCTCTCACTTCTGAATGATTAATGCATAAATCTATCATTTTTATATACAAATATAATTGCAGCCTTATAAACAGGAAATTTTAATTGTTTTTCTGTTAAGTTATTCTTGATGATAATTATGAAAGTAAATTTAAAAGATAAACTATCGCTCCATCTTCCCTTCTTCCAGGTTTCTTTACTGGTATTTTTACCAGAACATATTTATTGTATGTTGACAGAGACCTAACGGATAGAGATGGATGGAATATGTTGTGGCAGATTTCTATCCTTCGAACTTTGCACAATTACCTATTGTTGAGTTTTTAAAATTATTTTTGCTTGTCCCAGATAGCAAACGTACAAACACATACGCATACACTTGTGTGTAATTAATGTAAATTAATCACTAATAAAGATACTGAAGTTACATTACCAGGTATAATAAGCTTCAATAAAACATTTAATACCAAACACGTCTCAGAACAATACTGAAAATGTATTTTCCTTTGTAATCCAAAGCGCAATCCCTCTGTGCAGACACGTGAGCACTGGAGATGGAGGTGTTTTGTAAGTAACTGTGGCCACGACGATGCCAACGTTACTCACGTTCACAGACGCCTAAACGTGTGTTTCACGAGGGACAAGCTGATGGAGTGAGAGCTGTATTTCTTGCCTCCTGTTGCTCTGAGTGTCACCCCATGGTCACGCTCTTATGGCAGAACATAGTATGGTTAGCAAAAGGCAGATTTTGGGAGATCCATTCTTCCCAGGGTAGGAGAGAGAAACCAGGACTCAGACTCCATCGGACTCTGCTAAAAGATCTGACAGTGACCCGTGAAAATCAGCCAAGCTTCTGTGCCTCGACATCCACTATTTCCACCCAGCTGTCTCACACGAATGTTGCGAGTCTCATATATTGCTCTGAATAACGTCTATATAATTCAAGTAAAGGATTTCAAGGAGTACAAAGTACTGTAACTAACCTCCTATTCTGTTCAAGATACATTCCAGCTTTGCATCACCCTTCCATACTTACTTTTGAGCTCTTCTGAAGACACCGCATCCGAATTCCTCCTGCAATTGATGACGCAGCCGCAGGGCAGGTGGATCCAGTGTTCCGACAGGACAAACACGGGGGTGACGGCGGCAGCCAGCAAAGTCAGCAGGAAGCTCAGCGTCTCCAGCGAAAGGCTCTGAAAGCCAGTGATGTGCTGGACAACCATCTGTATCTGAAAGGCAGAGCATTTTGAAATGTAAATGGCTTCGGGCACACGAGATGCTTCCAGGAATAAACAAAACATCTCGCTATGAATAAAGACACAGGTTGTCATTACTGCTTGCTGAGCCTAACGATTTTGTGCCTAACGGAGAGCGGAGAAAACACACTGACACAGGCTCTCCTCATCCTGCATTTCTCAGAAAAACCCTTGTTTAAGGTCAATATAGATGCCTGAACACTAATAAAAGAAGGAACTGTCAGTCCAAGCAACTTAGCAGAGACTGCCAGCTGTGTCTGTGTGTCTGTCCTCACAGACTGAGGAACCCCGACTCCTGCTGGGACACGGAGAGCAGGCAGGGCTGCCCGCAGGCGCTCTGCAACGCTCCCTCCTCGGAGAGCAGCTCGGGTGCTGGGTCTGCACACCTGGGGACAGGGATGACACTGCCCAACGTTCCATGTTCTCTACAGAACCCTTTCAAATCATACCAATATGTTCCCAATACGCCAGTGCATGCACAAGGACAGCCCTCCCTCCACCCCCTGCTGCTACACAGATTACAAAGATGCAAGCAAACCTCAGTTTTCTAACAAACTCCTGGTTTTTAACCAGCCTGGCAAAGGACGGGACTCCCAGCCGTGAGGAGGGGCAGAGGAGCTTGCTCAGTGCAATTCACACACCCCATCATGATGAAAAAATGCTTATCAGACAGCTGGCAGCACAAAAGGGCGGACCCTATTCATCCCTGTATTCAGGTGATGCAAACGATGTGACGACAGAGTAACACACTGAGGAACCGGGCTCTGCTCACAGCCTGCTACAGAAATATAGTGACACACACCTGCTTAGAGGGACTTTTGCCAGCACAAACTACAGTATAAGGAACAATTGCAATGGCTACTGTTCATCTGCTTCAATTCACGGCACACCAACTCACACGCCATTTAAATGTCAGAAAACATGAGAAAGTAAAGCAGCCTGACAATTTACCATCATCGGAAGCCAGAGAATGACTTTTGTCAATGCAAGAATCAGCGAGAAGCGCTTCTGGGCGAAGGCCACCGTGAAGTTCCTGCTCTGGACGCTGCTCAGGCCACGGGGCTCGGCCGCACCACCCTCAGCCACTCCTGTGCTAAGAACTGTCCCCGAGCTCGGGCACACGGCCTGGAAACGCCGCAGGGTTCTGTCCACGAGGTCTGGCGCTGGCAGCGAGGGGGGGGCCGTGCTGCAGCCCACGGGGGTCCCAGGGGTGACGCAGCCTCCAGAGATCTCCTGGTAATCAATGTGCAAGAGCTGCTGCTCGTCTGAGCACAGCAGCTGGTAAGTTAGAGGCACAGACAGCACTGTGAGAAGGCAGAAGCACAGCGAGTAGACAACAAATAAAAACAGGACGTAGGAGCTGGCGCAGTCGGTGAAGCAGCCCCAGGAGGTGGGGGTGTACTTGCCCCAGCCACAAAGAGGCAAAATGCAGATCAGCAAACAGACAATCCAAATGGTAAGAATGGCCCACACCACGTTCACTCGTCGCTTGGAAGTGCTGCAGCTCACTGGCTCAGTTTTGTTGATGGTGTAGAAGTTGTAAGAAACTATAAGAGATCCTTTCAGGTTGCTAGAAATGCCCTGGAATAAATACATAAGCGCTGAGGTGGTGCACAGAGGCTGGGGGAGGACATCACTTGACCACTGGGCGAGCATGAAAATAATCACTGGCACAATGCTGATCAAATCATCTATTGACAAAGAGGTCACGATCATTGAAACCGTGGTTTTGGTTTGCATTTTCAGCAGGGAAACTAGTGAATAAATGCTGCCCAGAAGTGCTGCGAACGCAATGATACAAGTCAAGCAGAACAGAAAGACATTCCAAGTTCTCTGCTCACTAGGCTTACCCGTGCTGCCATGATTTTCAGCAAAGAAGCTTGTCCCATTGAGTGACAAATTATTAGGCGCTACCGACATGGTCCCTGGCAATTTGTTTGTCTAAGCCTTCGCACTGACTCTGCAGGTTTTCACTAGCTGAAACCACAACTGTTAGCTCCACATCACAAGTTTCTTTTCCCAGAGTCTCTTTTGTGACATCTGATGAAGAAATATCCAGGTGAAAGCACCCTTGAGAACCAGAACAACTCAGGCTCTCGAAAAATCAGGCAACAATGAAGTATCAAAGGTGCTGAAAAAAATGCAGTTCTTCATAATCCTTTCAGTACTGGCAGCTGGTTCGTTCAGGCTCTTCAGGTAATAACATGCCGTTCACTTTTGACAAATCTCAGGCAACGTGCCTTACTCACGAGTTCAGCTGGAATGAAGGCAGAGTATCACGGACGTTCAAGCTCTAGTAGCTCAGGGAGAAACATAGTAGGAAAGAGAGGCTGTGGATTCACCCTGCGCTGTTCGGAGCTGCAGGAGGGAGGAGTCGGATGCGAGCAGGATAGCGGAGCCAGGGCAGCGAGTGTCTTCTCCAAGGGAGCTGCCTCCTGGATGGATGAGGAGCCTGGAACGGAGTCCCTGCGAAGCCACACCCCCGATGCTGACACCCAAATCCAATGCAAATACTCACGTCTGATGTCAGCCGTAAATGTCATTCCCGTAAAGCCCACGGCTGCTCCCGGGCTGAGCATCGCGAGCCAGAGCGCTGCTTTTATTCCTCAGCACTTCTGCACGCCCAGCTTAGCGAGGGGAGAAGCCGCAGAAGCCTGTTCTGAAGACGGAACAGAGGGGAGTGTCTGCTCTGGCTCTGCATTCCTGCTCCCGCTGCGAGCGCCCGCGTGCGCGCACACGCCGATGCCAGCCCTGCGTGACCTGGTGACAACCTGCCCCTCCTGACGGTAACGGCCGTGCATGTTAACCAGGAGTCGTCTGCCTGCGCGGGATCTCAACTCAGTTTGGGGTTTAGGAAACTTCCATTCCCTGCAGGATTCAAATCTGAGCTGCATCAGATGTCGTCTGCACCAGCGGAACACACGGACGGAATCACAGCCAAACACATTTTGGCACCTTATGAGTGTTTTCTCTAGAGAAAGAGAAACTAACAAGCTGACAGAATTTCCAACGCTCAGATGTTAAGTGGACAGGCAGGTTCATTCAACCTTCTCGGAGCACTCTGCCTCTCTTCTCTTTTTGGCACCACTTGCAGTTCAAATACACAACGGGGATGCAAGAAAAATATCTTCTGATTAAATATTGTAAGGCTGCTGCAATTACTCACTAGTCTGGGTAACATTACAAATGCACTCGGTTAGAAACCTGTGTTGTTAACCACCCGGCCCTTGCTCAGCCCTCTGACCAGCAGCAGCTGTGTGAAGCGCCAGCCCGGTGCTGCCCCTCCGGCGGCGATTCGGGCGCTGGAGCCCAAATGGACAGGGAGCAGAACAGAAGGCACGGCTGTAGCTGTGCCGTGGGGCAAGGACAAGGATCAGAGCTCAGGGCAATGGCAGCTTGTCTGAATAAGCCATCATGTCCCATTTCCACGCTGCCCCGCCGTGGCTCTGGGAAGGGTTATGCCCCAAAACAGGGACCATCAACCCTCATGTCGGAAACGTGACAAGGAGAGGAGCATCCATCCTGCCTGCACACGAGGCACAGCCCTGGAGCTGGACCATCCATCTGGCCTTTAACCGTACAGGATTTGATGTGGCTTTTGTGATATATCTGTCCTGCTGGACTATTGATTGTTAATCTGTGCTGTGCCGGCTAAAGGCCAGGGCTCATTTCCTCCTATTTACAAATCACAGTCACCTCTGCCCCCAAGAGTCAACTTCAAATTAAGGACAGTGCTCTAAATCTTAACAGTGTGAGCTGGGCAGAAGTACAGCCAAGAGGTGAGAAGAGAAAGATGCACCATTCATCCTTGTTTGGCCCATTATTTTTGGCTTCCTCAGGAGACACGACCGCGCTGCCCAAGTGTGGCAACGTGCCTGCACATGCCTCTCTCTTCCACTCCCCACCCCTCAATTCCTTCTGACAAAATGATCGTTTTCTTCCTAACTGGCGGTGCCAAACCTACTGAGTTCCCACAAGTTGCATGAAGACGAGCAGCTGAAGCGAGGAGACAGGCCGCAGCAGCTCCCCGGGCACGGCAGCCGGCAGCACCGCCCCCTCGTCACTAGAAACCGCCCAACACAAATCACAGGCTTTATAAATATTCCAACCATAAAGCAAGCTTTGGCTGAAATGTCAATTAACCTGGATCTAAACTGTGGGAAACCAGCTTCATCCACCCTGGCATGTCCTAGTGCTTCCTGATATGTCATCAGTCACTTTTGTTCTTACACTGGTTGTTTCCACCGCCTGTGTCATCATGTGCCCTTGCCATATTGCTGCTGGGTGTCTAGAAACAATTTCAATGATGCTTGGGAAATCCATTTTCCCTGCTTTGGGAAGTTTTTTCTCGCGTATCCTCAGTCACTGTGCCCACACGGGGTGTCCAGCAGCCCCGGCTGCAGACACCAACCACAAACCTCCTGGAAGTTCCCTCCATGCGCTCCTCCTCCCGTCTCCGGCGCGCTCTGCTGGCTCGGCTGCACGGCCACGGTGCCGCTCGGGAGGTGTCTGGACACTCTGGTCAGAGCAGTTCATTCTGTGCCTTCCCGTTGTATTCAAAATGAAATGCTCATCGGTGTTATAAAAGGAAAGTCACTTCTATTTACCATCATGCCCATTCAAGGCAGATGATGTATTACTCACTTCAGTTTCCCTTCCCTCAGAATGTGTTTTATTGCAGGAACTGCGCCTTGCCATGCCCTGTGTCAGCTTTACCGTCACTCACAATATGGTGAAATGCTCTTTCCTCTGGTCACTTGACAGTTATAAGCCAAAGGTTTACGTTCCTTTAACATGACTGAAAAATTCTGATAAAACATGTACAGAAAGATCAGTTTCATCTTAAAACTAAAGAGATAAAGCAACCGCAGTAAGGAACAAGCAAAGAGCAACAGGATTTTCCAGAGCTGTGCCGCCGCATATTTGACTTGCACACCCAGCAAGGTCTGAGCTCTGAAACTTCTCTTGTGGCTGGGGCTAATGAACCTCAGCTGGATTCTCTGAGCCCTTCTAAAGGATGAGTTTATATTGCAGTCTTTCAAAATGTACAGGAACATTATCTTTGCAGTTGTAACTTCACCCTGAAATTCGTGAACAGACTCAGCTAGAGCAGGGGGTGGCAAGGCCAAGCAGGCAAGCAGAGAGAGACGAGTCAGTACAACCCCCTTCTCCAAATTTTCCAAAGGAACCGTGCTAGGCTGGAGTAACACAGCATTGCCACAAAGCCATGGGCAACCACCTTGCAGAAACCAAGAGAAAGAAGAAGACGACACCTTTACCTGGTGCTGTGTCCCGGGGCTGGACTGTGCCAAGGCAGGCCGGGACCCGGGGATGGACATCTCACCATGCAGTCCCCTCCTCCTCCGCTCCACGCCGCCTGAGCCACGGCAGCTCCCTGACACCAATACTGCTCCTTCCAACGCAGGAATAGATCCTTTATCCTGGTGTGACTTCTCTCTGCTGAGGAATGATCACAAACACAAAACACATTACGCGTGGAAATCTCTCTGGCCTCTTTTCCAGCACACAGCACAACCATTTCTCGCCAGAGGAAGAGTCAGCCCTACTCAACAGACTGTGAAAGCATTTCTGAGACACGCTGCATGTAACAATTCAGAAATCCTTGTAAAGAGAATGAAATATTCAGCATTCATGAAATACAGTCAACAAATAGGGTATTGAAAATGGATCCTATTTAGTGTGTGAGTCACATTTTCTTTTCATACCTTGCACTAAGCTCGGCTTTGACTTACGGTTTTGCTTCCTTTTGTCACTCAAGAGAGACAAGGTTATTACAGCAGCTGTACAAATACTTCATTACTTCATTTCAGAAGGTGATATAACCTCTGTGCTGGGCATAAATGTAGATCTATAAAATCCCATAAATGTCTTTGTAATTTATTCCTCAAGAGGATGTGAGAGAAAAGCTTTTCCTTTTTTTTTTTTCCCCTAGATTTTTTTAATAGACTTTTAAAAAGATGTCAAAATACATGATAATTTTTGGTCTATGAGATTCAGACATCGCTCTCAGATACAAGATGGTTAAACTGTAGCTAATTATTTCATCTAGTTATTTGCCTCAGATGAATTAAATCTATGGTGGCTTCTAATAAAAGGCAGATACTCTTATACTTAATCCGTGTCCGCTGTAGCTGTATTGCTGCGCTGTAGGAAAGGTTGCTTACTGATGAGGAGCAATTAGAGCAATGTAAATCAGGAGTAATTCCATTAAACCTAAAAATATGATTGAACGTATGCGCTCGCTACGGGCAGGACTGCGCCAGCTCCAACTCCAGCCAGACAGCCCCTGCCGTGCAGATGCTCCCCCGGGAACCAGCGGCTGCCGTCACCCGCGCAGCGTCACAGCCCGTGCCCCGCCACGTCCCGTCCACGTCCTGTCCTCTCCGAGCAGATGGGCCAGCACCGCATCCATGGGGATCAACATGGAAAGGGTGAGTGTCAGGAGGATGGAGCCAGGCTCTTCTGGTGACAACCAGTGACAGGACGAGGGGCAATGGGTGCAAACTGGAACACAGGAGGTTCCATTTAAATATGAGAAGAAACTTGTTCCCGGTGAGGGTGGCAGAGCCTGGCCCAGGCTGCCCAGGGGGTTGTGGAGTCTCCTTCTGTGCAGACATTCCAACCCGCCTGGACACCTTCCTGTGGAACCTCATCTGGGTGTTCCTGCTCCATGGGGGGATTGCACTGGATGAGCTTTCCAGGGCCCTTCAACCCCTGATATTCTGGGGTTCTGTGACTGAGCAGCGCCCCCTGCAGAGCTCCCAACTTCAGGGTCTGCTCCTGTTCTGTGAATACAAACCATAGACTGAGACTGCAATGAACTGAACATTTCTGGAGAATTACAGGATTAGTAAAAGACAACTGCAGCTAAAGGCGAGCAAGCCCCGAGCGTGCACCGGGTCAGGTGCAATCACGGTGTGTGTTGTTCCCCGAGACTGTCAGAAGTCTATAAACTGTGTGCGAATGAAAAAGCAAAACAGCGCCTGCACTTGAGTGAGTTTGGCAATAAACAAGATGGCTGAGAGAGGAGAATGGATCCGTCTGGGTTGTGCTGTGCACACACTGCCAGCGATGATCATGTGCTGTTCCTCAGGAAATGTCCAAAGTGGGACCACCCAGAAGAAAAACAAACAACTATAAAATAGTAATTCCAAAATGGCAAAGCTGAAAGGCAAGAGGTTTTAAGTACGCAGTGTACATAAGGAGAAAGGGACAGTCCATCGGGAAGGCGCTGTTTCAGTGTACACAAGGACAAAGGGACAGTCCATCGGGAAGGCGCTGTTTCAGTGTACACAAGAACAAAGGGACAGTCCATCGGGAAGGCGCTGTTTCAGTGTACACAAGCAGAAAGGGACAGTCCATCAGGAAGGCGCTGTTTCAGTGTCCACAGGGAGAGGAAGGGACAGTCCATCAGGAAGGCGCTGTTTCAGTGTACACAAGGAGAAAGGACAGTCCATCAGGAAGGCGCTGTTTCAGTGTACACAAGGAGAAAGGGACAGTCCATCAGGAAGGCGCTGTTTCAGTGTACACAAGGAGGAAGGGACAGTCCATCAGGAAGGCGCTGTTTCAGTGTACACAAGGAGAAAGGGACAGTCCATCGGGAAGGCGCTGTTTCAGTGTACACAAGGAGAAAGGGACAGTCCATCGGGAAGGCGCTGTTTCAGTGTACACAAGAACAAAGGGACAGTCCATCAGGAAGGCGCTGTTTCAGTGTACACAAGGAGAAAGGACAGTCCATTGGGAAGGCGCTGTTTCAGTGTACACAAGGAGAAAGGACAGTCCATCGGGAAGGCGCTGTTTCAGTGTACACAAGGAGAAAGGACAGTCCATCGGGAAGGCACTGTTTCTCTGGTGGGTGGCAAGACAGAGACGGCAGCAAGATCTGCAGGCACCGAAGTGGAGAGCAGCTCAGCTCCGGCGAGCATGGAGAGGACGATGTTCTCTTGAGACAACACACTTCAAAACGTCCCTTCCATAGAGCGGGCGCTGGCTCCGGGCATTGCTCAGAGCAGCCGGACGGACGGCGGCGAAGCAGCTCCAGTGCACCTCCCGTCACTGTTTGCTTCCCAACAGACAGCACAGCAGGCTATGAATACAATTCATGGAACAGCACGATATGAACAGTTTTAATCTTGCTGCACAGCTCTACTAGCAGTAGAACACCTGTAATGCAGCTGCACTAGCGCGATCATACCCAGTCTCAGAAGAAATCCAGTAAACGTAACATTGTGCTCGACAGTCACTGTTATTTTAGACACTGCAAAATGTATGTAGCACATAGGAGAAAAAGCAAATGTTGAGCAATGTAGCGGGAGCTGGGCAGCAGTAACACCACACTGGGGAAAACGGCACGGAGGGAGTTAACTGGAGAATCCACACAGCTGGGAAGAAATAATGATCCCTTTCTGAAGGGAGGGAGGGAGGGAAAAAAAGGAAGAAGGCATATGCCTCTGAGTGACCTGGCTATGACCCCGTCTGGAAGCAGCAGGAAAATCAGCTGTACATGTAGAACCTTCGCCAATAGTAATTAAATTAATGACCGCAAGAGCCATTTGTAATGCCGGGTGCAGGTTTCAGTACCTGCTGTACCGTCTCGAGCTCTCCCGCCGGTTGTCTTAGCCCTTCGGTTCTCTTTCCATCGGTACTTCCTCAGCATCTCCTCTCGCGCTGACCTCCGAGCAAAGCTGACGAGGGGAGCAGGAATCTCAGCCCCAGGAGCCACCATGAAACCAAGTGTTAATGAGTGAAGACTGACAGCTCTGGAACCAAACTCTGCCTCCAGGGCACAAAGAATGTGCATTTGCTGGTTAACTAAGGTGTTAACTAACACCTTTCTAGCACTGACCTGTTTCCTGAAAAGATACTACTATTCAAGAAAACCTGTATATCAAGTGTTGCTTTACCCTGAAACCACCAATATAAATGCTACCATAAATGACAGCCGAAGAATATGGACAAACCTGGGACGCAGGTGCCGGCAGAGCAGCAGCAACGTGCAGTGGGGCAGCAGCAGATCCCAGCTGCAGGAACAGCTGGAGATCCCAGCTGTCAGAACAGCTGGAGGTCCCAGCTGCAGGAACAGCTGGATGTCCCAGCTGCAGGAACATCTGGAGATCCCAGCTGCAGGAACAGCTGGAGCTCACCCACTCCAGGAGGCGGCTCAGGGTACCGAGGTGTTCCTGGGGCTTCCTTAGGAGACTTCGGGTCTGACTCGAAGCTTTGGAAAGGTCTGGAAAAATTGGGGGAAAATAAAAAGAGTCTGAGGTAAAACTGAAAAAACCTACAACTGACATTGTAAAAGAAACAGAGGATATACAGCAAATCTGGTGGATCCTGTAAGACTGCTGGAAAAAACACCACCACCACAAACACACACAAACCAACAAACCACTCAACCAACCAACCAACAACCCCAACCAACCCCAACCAAACCCCCATTTTCTTTCCCACAGCGTTAATAAATTTAAAAGGATGTCATATGGGCTGCGAATTCACGTGCCAGGTCCAGCCGCTGCTTTCTGCCATAGCTGGGTGCTGCTGTCCCTGATAATCACACTTTATATCACAACCATATCCTCTAACTTCTTCCCCAAAGAGTAATCAAGTGTGCATGTGTTTCTGAAGTGTTTTCAGAGCATGAAACAAAGAAAGGGCTCCTAATTAATTCTGAGTGACAGTAAGAAGGTCTGCTGGCCTTGCCGATGTACAGCATGACTGAGTTTGCATTGGGAAGAGTGAAACAGGTAGTAAAAGATGATACTGGAATACAAAATGAAATATTTCCTCTTATGGAAGAATTTAAGTTGTTTTAATGGAAAGGTTTAATTGCAGTATGTGCTCACCAAAAGGACGGTGTTTTCAGCAAAGCTGAAGCGTGGGGGCAGGAATCCTGCAGACTACGCAGGAATCACCTGGACTTCCCAGCTGTCCCCACCCGGTGGTACGTGCGTGAGAGAGAAAACGTTCACTGCAGATGATAATATTTCTTATTTTCAGAATCTTCTAAATGAATGCCACTTTTCACTAATTGGATTTTGGCTGTAAATGCTGATAAGGCAGCAGGCGTGTGGAGCCACGTGCTCGACGGCGCTGTGCTGGTTCGTGCTCTGCCCGGCCTGGTGCTACACACCTCCAGCTGCTGCTCCCAGCTCCAGCTGTTCCCAGATTCAGCTGTTCCCCAGCTCCAGCTTTTCCTGGCTCCAGCTGTTCCCCAGCTCCAGCTTTTCTTGGCGCCAGCTGTTCCCCAGCTCCAGCTTTTCCTGGCTCCTGCTGCTCCCCCAGCTCCAGCAGTTCCCAGCTCCAGCAGTTCCCAGCTCCAGCTGTTCCCAGCTCCAGCTGTTCCCGACTCCAGTTGTCCCCAGCTCCAGTTGTCCCCAGCTCCAGCTGTTCCCAGCTCCAGCATCTCCGCACAGCGTTAACATTCCAGGCCATGGACACCAGCATTCCTCCCCTGCACGGTCCACAAAACCTTTGCCAACAGACAAATGGTTAAATCCCAAAGCGATCCTGGGTTCTTTTCACTCCTCAGGAATATTCCCCTAAGCCTATCAAAGCTCCCACCCATTTCAATATCCCCCGGGGGGCTGATGCGGCCCCCAGAGCAGCAGCAAAACCAGTTTGGTGTGGAGACGCTGGGAATTGCCCGAGTGCCTCTACCTGTAACTATCAGCTCAAAATCCAGGTCACACAGAAGACCTTCCCTTCAAAAGCACACAGTATAATCTGATGTTTGCTGTCACCTCAGATATTCACACAAACAAAGCAAACTAAGATGGGCGCTGACAACAAATGTTTACTAGCTGAGCTTAAGATAATGCATTATTTAAGAAAAAACATACATTCCTTCCAAAACCGGCTTCCCTCTCCAGTCAGTTCAGTGCCATTTGTGAGCATTTACGCAACAGGGACCTAGTGGTTCTCAATAAGGACATTTTTCACATCATTAAGGGCTGATCTGGTAGCGCAACAGCCTGTGTGACACCGACAAGAAGCAAAACAAACACACTGGTTCCTCTAATACATTCCTCATTACTCAGTTTTCAGAACAAACTCTTTTTGTCAAGTGCTCGCCAGTTGTGAGGCTGTTCGAGCTACAGGACGAGCTCCAGATAAAAATAACGTATGGAAAAGGACAAGACAAGCAACTCTGAGATATTGAGGCACTTCAGAGCTGCCCTCTGCGTACAGACCAAACGAAAATGGAACGTCATTCAGAACTCTTTCCCCTGTACACGATGGTTACTGAACCTCCAAGTTTTCTAAGAGTCTGGATTGAGCCAGAAAGTCCATTAGTTAGTTAAAGTCAGACAAAGTTAAGCGTAAATATGGGAGCTGAAAAATAACACCAGGGTTACCGCAAAAATCCATCTCTCTTGGGAGATGGCTGATATTTTCTGTGTCAGTCTCGGAACAGACTTTTTTATTGCATTTCACAAGAGGGGGAAAAAATCAAATCTTCAAGAACCTCGAAAAAATTTCAATGAAGATTACAGCAAATGAATACAATACTGGCCAAGGATGGATCTGGGCTCGCGTCCTTTATTCAGCCAGCTTTCTGCAGGCCTGAAGGCAGAACCCAGGAATGACAAGGGACTTTAAAGGCTCTGATGGTAACAAAAGGACGAGTCAATGCTGCAAAGGCAGGACGCTGTGGAGCCTGCGGGCTGGCTGGGTGTCACCAGGCGGCAGCAGGTGTCACCAGGTGTCACCAGGCATCACCAGGTGTCCGCAGGTGTCAGCAGGTGTCACCAGGTGTCCGCAGGTGTCAGCAGGCATCACCAGGCATCACCAGGTGTCCGCAGGCGTCAGCAGGTGTCACCAGGTGTCAGCAGGTGTCCGCAGGCATCACCAGGTGTCCGCAGGTGTCAGCAGGTGTCACCAGGTGTCAGCAGGTGTCAGCAGGTGTCAGCAGGCATGTCCAGCAGACGCAGCGTGAATCCCACCAAACAAGCAGGTCGGTGCTTGGCGCAGGAGCGGCTGCAGCAGCGCTCCTGCCACTGTCCTTAGGGAGGGAAGGCAGCTGGAAGAAAAGCAAAGGGAGGCAGCCCAGGAGATGCAGAACAGGTGCCAGAAGCCTTGCACAGGCAGTGTGGCTCCTCAGATTGTGCATGATGGGGTGGACATTCGGAATGTTCTCACAAACAGAGCAAACCCCAGGAGCTGAGCCTCCTCCGGGCCAGGTGCTGCTCGCCCACCGCCTGCCCTGCCCCTGGAAGCACGTGCACACTCATCTAACAGGGTCACATTTTCACCTGCATTAACAAAACCTAAAGGACTTGGATTGTATTTCAACAACAACCCCCATAGGAACTACTCTATTCTCTTTAATCAACCTGTCATGCTACGTCCTCCATCCTCCCAGCGGGACGAGCTGCTTGGTGTCAACTCTTTTGACACGTGGTGAGAGAAAAGCGCACTTATGAAAACCAATGACCTGAGACAGCACAAAACGAACAGTTAAAACAATTTGAATTGATTATTTTTTCCAATTCTGGATGCAAACTAACAGAGTTAGTCCACAGATCTCCGTCTTCCCGTTCTTTCTTCAAGAAGAAAAGGGTTTTGACTCTGAGGGCAGTTGATCAGTCCACCAGCACCTCTGCTCTGCCATAACCAGCACCGGCAGATAACAGTGTGACCACCTGTATTATCAGTGCTATCAGCATCACTTCCAACCTAAAAGATCCTTGAACCATCTCGACTCACAGACTGATTTTCACTCAATCATGCCATAACACTTACATTACCTGATATTACAGAAATAGGATTTGTTACACATTCAGCGACCTAAGCTTTTATAGTCTCTCATTTCATCCCTTGTGTTAAACGATCATCAAGAGTTTTCAGATGTCAAATCTCATCTCTGGAGAACTGTCCATTTCTTTTTAAAGTGTTCTTCATGCCTTGTTCACTCATTCTCTGATTCACGTCACGAACTCCCAGATCAACATCCCTATTTATGGCAGATGTCTGGAGTTCAGGTTGTTTCTGGAATGTATGTATTACGTACATACCTAAAATTCTGCTGCTTCCTTTCACACCTGACACAAACCGTGGAGGTTCCTGCACGTGATCTCCACATGGGAGCGGAGAAATCTGCTCCGCCACGGGCGCTCAGTGCCCAGCGCGGCCCCGTGTTAACTGGAAGATGGACCCGAGTGCTTGGGCTCTGCAAATATCAGAAAAGCATCGACCACCGCTCATGCCAGGAAGGGAATGACGCTTTGCTCCTCACCACTGGATGTTTGCTGTCCTTACTGATTAAACACCGACCCATAAATCTACCATTTTTAACTATTTGACTACTACGTTTTGCTTAGAAAGAAGGGTAATGTTGATCACTGATGTTTCCAGTCTGTAGGCAGGAAGAGTATTATTCTGCTCCAAGAGGCGCCTATTGGACCCCACTGAAGATCCAGCAGAGGGGAATAAGCTCCCAGCAGCCACGTCCCCAGGGCTGCGTAGCCGCTGGCTCTGGAGCCCTTTGCCCACTTTGTGCGGTAACTCGCGTTCTTGAGATGAAAGAAATCAGGGTGTCTTTTCTCCGTGTTCGCAAACACACAGCAGAGTCCCACTCCACCAGAGATTCAGCACAGCATTATCCTAACGCTCCAATGCTAAACGCAGGCTAAGATTTTTTTAAAGTTATTTTACATAAACTATTATTTGGTGAAATCATTTACCAAAAGCCTGTGAATTAGATCAGAACAAATATTTAGAAACAGTAATGACAGGGGAAAAATAATTCAAGATAAAGGCATAATACTGACTGTAAGGCAACCTGGGAAAACGCTCCTGCAAATACATGGAATTTAACACATGGATATATCCATCTAAAAAGTCCCTTGGGCCACACAGTATCCCACAGACTGACTTCCAGTCAATTAAGATTTAAATGTTGAGGTTTGGTTGATGTATTATAAATATCCCAATCTGAGGGTCAGCGGTATGCAAGAAATTGCTTAAAGCCTGCTCTTACATATTGACAGCAGTTTGCTTTTCTCGTACGCATTTTGTTAATTTTGGTTTGCTAAAATGATTCTGAAGGAATATTAAAAACCCCTCCAATTCAGTTGTCTATGTCCAAACACGTTCAGGTCTAATGAGGAGTACAAATGACTCTCACTGTCATCACATGTGTCTTCGGCAAGCACACAACGGGGATCTTTGGATTGCAACAGGAAGAAACACGCTGTAATGAAGATAAGGACTGACCCAAGGTCAGGCTCGTCATCCGTTTCCTAATGAAGTTCTAATGTGAATGGTGTTTCACGGAGGCGCAGCAGAGGCCACGCTGACCCCAGGACCCCGGGGGGTCTGTTTGCTGCCCCCCCAGGCACCAGCAATGCCCCTTACATGCATTTTCAGTTAAAACCTTTGCTGTTCATAGTGAAAGTTCACAACATAAGGAGTAAAATATGCATTAATATTTTTGCCAGTGAAAAGGATTCAGTTCCTTCAGGATTTGCCCGGCAGACACCGCCAGCTCCTTCTGTTCGTTACGAATATAAACTGGGTTCGAACTGCAATAAAAAGGTTTAAGAATCAGCTGTTTCCCCGCTCAGCGTGCAGTGAAAAAGCCGCTGCCAACCGCTGTCTTGGCCAAACACGGCTCTGGGTGCTCCTAGAAGACACTGTACAAGGACAGAGGAAAAAGAAACGGAAGACGTAACATAGTAAGAGGAACCTTTAGAAGGTTGGGAAGATAAGAGGAAATGGGAAGAAGAAGAAAACTCCTGTTCTCAGTGTTGCACACTAGCAGACTTCTGTCCCCCACATCCTTCCTTTGATCTTTTTACAGTGGTTTCTCAGAGATTTTCCATTCCTCACTCCTGAACGCCTCTTGGTCTCACTCCTCCGTTTCATTTTCCCACATATCTAGTTATTTTCCTTTGTTTTTTGCTGTTTCCTGTTACTTTTTACCCTTCCACCTTTTCTGTTCTTTCTCTGCCTCTCTGTATTCTGTTCATCTTCTCTTCCCCATTTTCCACACTCCGATTCACAGGGTTTATTTCATGGCACTGAGCAACCTGACGATAATTCAAACACGCTACAATTCAACATCGTGCACCACATGCAATTCTAGAAAGAAAAATTGGATAAAATGATTTACAGCCTTCTTGTGCAGCGCTAGATCCAGGGCCCACGCTGCCGTCCCTACTGCATTCTTATTTTTCAATAACCAAGGCTACTAATTTCCGTACAGATCGCAAGGTTGAGACTCACACGTGTATCGGGAGGAGGAACACAGTTCTCTCCTGCTGATGGAATGGAGCTCTATGACAACATACCAGAAATGAACCATTCCACACAAAGGAAACAGTTGTTTCCTAACCTTCACACCTGCTTAAAGACACTGCAAGAAAAGGTATAAGAACTGTATTAGTAAAGATGATTTTCTAATGTCGATAAACAAGAAGAATATTCCAGATAGTCAGGTTTCATAAAAGCATGATTAAGAGCATAAAACCAGAAAAACGCAAGCTTATTGCAGAGCATGACGACTTCAGATCTGAAGCCTACTCAGACATTTCTCTGATTTAGAGTGTTCTTACGATGCCAAATTGGCAAAAGGATGTGAATGCATCATTAGTTTAACTCAAGACAATTCTTGTAGCCTTATTTAATGACAATGCTGTAATGCAGAACTTGGAAGAAAATCACAGGAGTTGTTCTTAAAAGCCCAGAACAAGTGGAGAGTCCAGCTGTGTCGTGGGGGGAACTCCAAGGGCTGGGAAACCGAGTGCACGAACCCCAAGAGCTGTGAACCCCAAGAGCCGTGAACGCCACGTGCAGTGAACCCCATGTGCAGTGAACCCCAAGAGCCATGAACCCCAAGAGCTGTGAACCCCAAGAGCTGTGAACCCCACGTGCAGTGAAGCCCACGTGCAGTGAAGCCCAAGAGCCATGAACCCCAAGAGCTGTGAACCCCACGCGCAGTGAACCCCGAGAGCCATGAACCCCAAGAGCTGTGAACCCCACGTGCAGTGAACCCCAAGAGCTGTTCTTGCTTCACGTTCCTTTGATTTTGTGGTGAATTCCCATTGACCGTGATTAAAGAGCATTTGCCCCTCTTTACCTTTCTCACAAAAAAGAACTCACCAAACAATCAAAGGCACGTGAAGCAACAACATCAGCTGCAATTTAGAGCCTCCTACTTCTGATCAAACTAAAAATACTTTTTCATCAACGAAGTGTCTGAAGAGGAAAAAACCTGTCAGAGCGTGGGTGACAACTGGGAATCCTTTCGAGGAAAATCACTGCAGGCAGTGGAGGGAAACAGCACTGCCAGCCCCCGTCGGCGCTGGAGCCGGAGCCGGGTGAGGCGTCCAGCAGACGCAGAAAGGACCCGCAGTGACCACGGACCTTCCAGGACCAGTGCGGCGGATCTCGGGTTCCTGACGTTGTTCTGCAGCTTCTGAACCTTCTTCCTTCACGCAGCAGTGGGTGACATCTCAGTTTTAAGAACGAAGCAGCACGTTACCTCCAGGGAACTAACGCTGGTAAAGCCGAAGTTCATAAAGGAAGTTTTGGACAAATCCATTCACATAACAAAGAGAACAAGAACCTTGGCCAGAGAGCAACATGAGACAAGAGCAAAGGAATGCACAACTGCATTACCACAAGGAAAACAAGGTCATTGCTATAGCTTCTGGGTCCACTTGGGTGTTCTGGTCAGAATCTTTTTGCTTTTGGCATTTATTGTAATACAGCCCAGTGAGACTTAGGACATTGAGAAAGCTCTGGATCATCTTCCAAATGGGAGACTGCAGCGTGCCAGCAAAGCTGCCTGGATTTCCCACACTCCGACCCACACCAGCCCTGGGGAACTCACGGCTTCCCAGCTCAACGACTTGCTCCATGGATGGCTTCTTTTCTTTTCTTTTTTCTTTTCTTTTTCAGAGAAAGTGGCAGAATCATATTAAGGTAATTAATTTGTTGGAGTCAAAATGCGAAGTCAGGTATTCTGCAATAAAAGCAGCAGACAAAGCTCCTTCTGGTAGCTTGGTAGAAAACCAAGGTCTTCTCTAGTCCGATAAAGGCTGGGATTTGGCCTTGTGTCAATCCAACTACAGCAGGTATTTGATTTGCCCCATTTCAAGCGGAATTAATGCGTCACATACTATTTCAAACTCCATAGTATACAGAACGGTGATCAATTTATCAGCCACTTATTAGAAACCACTAAACTAATGTAGGAAAGAGTCAATAAATGCAAGATTCCTATTGTTTTCACTGTGTTTTGTGGTCCACTCGGCAAGTTCTATTGAGTGGTTGGGAAACTGGAATCTTCTTGTCTCTGGTAGCTAATATAGAGTGAAATAATGCTCCAAGGTAATTGAACCTGTAACTGCAAGTTTCAGGACACCAAGACCAGTGTACAGTGCTTCCCTCTGAACACAAAGAAATATTGTCAAACATGCTGGGGAAAAGAAATGGAATTGAAAAAAGAACTTACTTGGGAAAATGACAACTGGATCAGAACGAACTCAATCAACAGAACCAACTGCAGCGTGAACCGCCCTGGCTGCAGCAACCTGAGAGGGCCCAGTTCATTGCTAGGAAATGGTTGTTCTCTCAAAAATCCAGCTGGCCGTTAAGTGATGAGCATCAGAGCTCAAGCAAACACACACTCTCTCCTCAGGATCTCACCTCTATTTTCCACATAAATTTAAAAATATGGATCACATCACAATGTGATTATAATATCCGCAGTGACGGTCTGGTCTGGGGTGAAGAAGCAAAGCAGATCAGATCCGGTGTACCAGCGATCCCTTCGACGGTATTTGCTTTGCAGAAAATGCACTTATGAAATATACATGTGCCGAGATGTGATTAGGATGCAGTTCTGCATTCTGATTAAAATGCGGCTTCCTCTGTGTTTACTGAGCTTCAAAACCAGCCTGATTTGTAGGCTTATGTGGTATTTTCTATCTTTTTTTAAAGCGGGACTAAACTTAACTTTATTGTTATGTATAGGAAAATGAACGCAAATCTGGAACTTCCTTTAGCTCACGATTATTAACGTGAGAGATGAAGGAGGCGGCCATGAGCTCCAAGGCCCAGCTGGCGAGTCCAGGTGAGTGTACCCAGTGAGTGCAGCTCCACGAATCAATGATGCCCTGATTCTCTTCTGTGGAGACAGGACTTGACATTTTTGGGGGGTGATGGTATTATTTTTAATCACTTGGAACTTTTTTGCCCAGAACGACATGCACAGGTACTGCCAGAGCGCTGGTCCTGGAAAATGAGGTTACTGCCAGACCTACTGGCTGATGTAGAGACTTTATTTTAGGTTCTTCTCACCACGTTCTTCCAGCCCCTGATGCAAAGGCTTTCAGGTGAGCTCAGAGTTCAAATAAGGAGACTGGAAAGGAGATGTTGGAGCCCAAGTAATCTATTTAAGACTCTCCTCTCATTTTCATCTCTTAGCCCCGGCTCTGGGGTGCCAGACACCTCCCCTTCCCCAGCAACACAGCGTGTCCCTTCCTCCTGGCCAGAGCTCCCACCGCACAGCGCTTTAACGTGATTCATCAGTCATTAACTTTCAAGTATGAACAGATGATTTATATCATGAAAAAGATAACTAACGGGAACTTTGAAGGTTAGCAGGAAAAAAAAAGACCTAGAAATGTATCTGAAGAGGCAGCAGAGGAGTGAACATGGTGATGCACACTTACCCCATGCTGCCATCCCAGCCCTGATGGGCTGTCAGGGCAATGCACACTCATCTGTGCCGAGAGCTCTACAGAGGGTACTGCATCCTGTAGCTTCTGCAAATACAAAACAAAAGCCCCCTTATACAATCTGCGAGAGATGTTCAAGGTAAATATTTAAACCGGTCAAGGCAGATGTAAGTTCAAGGGCTCGTTTGTGCAGCACTTGTCACACGGCGTGTGCTCTGCCCTGCTTCGCTCCAAGGGTACGAACGGCACATGGCGGCGGCGTCCCCAAAACTGCACTGGTTTCGCACACTCACCATCCCGCTAAAGAAAAAGTCTCTTCTCATGTGAAACTACTGCATCAAGACCAAAGAAATGTAAAAACCACCTCAGAATGTACCCCAAATGCACTCAGGTGAACTAGCAAAATACTGCTCCCTTTCCACAAAAACCTCACTCCACCCCAAAAGCTCAGCTTTGATTAGAGATAATAAAGAGCATTTCAAAGGCTCATACGGACTCGGTAAGAACTAATGAGCTGAATGATATAGCACACTCCAAAATAATGAACTAGTCAATAAGTCAGTTTAACCATAACTAGTAAAGAGCTGCTTTAGGATTTCGTCACAACTGCATCATTAGCTTAATGCAATGTTTTCAGGGAGCTCAAGTCATGACTTAAGCCAACGAGCTCTGCTGCGTTCAGCTGGGTAAGTAAATACATATTACATTATGTCCTGGAGATGAACAAATCCTGCTTAAAATTTTCAACCTTTTAACGTAAAGACAATCGCTTGCTTTATATTCATCACCCTTGTGAAGTGCCAATGATCACAGAACAGTAATTAATATAAACCTCCTTTGGGCCACATGCATGTATCTGTCAATACGGAAGTCTTGTGGTGTCAAGAAGCAGCCTAAATGCTAAACAGTTACAGCTCTACCTCTGAATTTTGGCAGGAATAGCTCAGAGGACAGCGAGTTCTCAGCATAACGAGCTCTGCAGGGTCCCCAGCGGCATCAGTCACAGCCGGGGATGCGGACGCGGGCCGACGCCAGGCTCAGCACACAGACCCGGCTCTGGCAAACTCGCTCGCAAGCCCTGTGTTCGCTCCTAAACTCCCAGCAGCAGAGCACAGGGAGCACAGATGCACATCACCAGTTCCACACAGTGTTTACAAATGCGGCTCCTGTGCCCGTAACCGTCCCTGAGCAGCAGCAGCGCGCTCGCGGGCGGACAGCGGGGCGAGGGAGGGGAGAGCATCGCCGACCTCGGGAGACGCGTCTGCTCCACGGTGCCGCCCCGCAGCGCTCCCCAGGGACACGGCCAGAGCCATGGAGAGCGTTATGTGTGAAGAGCACTGTTGTACATCAACTAAATTCCTGTTGGCAATTTATATTCCAGCACAATGCACTTCACCACCAGGGAATCTGTCCATTAGGAATTTGTAAAATACACTGCTTTATCAAAGTAATTCAGACATTTGCTTAGGAAACTATTTATCATATTCATGCGCCTCATCAACTACTATTTCTCCAGAAACAGTGGGAGCAGAAGGCGTCATTTGTGATTCATATGCAGATCTTCACAATGAAACAAAAATGGTAATTCATTGCCATTAACACCATCCTGCATTCTTGTGCCACGAAAGTCAAACTGAAATAAATATTCTGACATAAAATCACAGAGTAATCACACATTTAATCCCCCTTAAATATGCAGACTAATAAAACAGTAGTAAGAACATGCTACCAAATAGTGTTTTTTAAAACTGATTCGTAATGCTTATTTCTGTAACTTCTGAGTTACACAGGAATGTGGCATTAAAGAAAAAAAAACATTAGAAGTTAGACCTAGAGCTGATTGTTCTGGAGCAGCGGTGACACATCACTGCTGTGCATTACAAGCAATATTACAGTTAATATTCAGTAGTAGGCAATGTAATTTGCCATTCTAATAGCTGCTATGCTGGGTTTAGCAAAGATCCAATCCATGTGGAAGTTAACTGCATATCAGAGAGATCTTATCTTGTAAAGCTAAGGTTAAAATGTTCCCAAATAAATTTTTGGCAAGATAGATGGATTTCTAAACTTTCTGCAAAGAAATCTCTGTAAGAAAATAGTTCTGAATGAATACAATAAAAATAGAAAATGAGGCAAGTTAAGACAAGATTTGCAGTCATCTAAGCCAGCTTCGAGAGGTCAGCTGGTTGTCTGGGTATCACCTCACTACCTAATTCTAACAGTAGCTGCATGCACTGAATTTCTGCACATCTGTCACAGTTTCCAAAACACCCAGGATTTTGGGACCAGCATCCTGCAACGTCACTACTTGGAGCACAAAGGCGAACGCGAGCCCTGATTGCTGCTGTTCCCGTCACACTGGAGATCAGTCTCAGCCTATTGATCTGAATGAAATGTTGCTTCTGTAAGTAACTAATGAGACTCAATCACATCGTTCAAGACGCATTAGGATCGCAGGGAGCGCAGACAGCAGCGTTAGCAGCGCGGCCTTCCCAGAGCTCCGCTGCTCCCAGCAACATCTCACACCACGCCTGCGCTCGCTTTGGTTTCACTTCATGAATTTTTAATCTCTCCAAACCACTTGAAAATGCAGAAGGAAAATGTTCAAATTCAACGTTTAGCAATTAGCCTTCCTTGCAAATTGCTGCTTTTAAATATTTTAGATCATTCCCATCTAATACAACGCAGAACGACCACTCTGAAATCTACAAACGGGAACTGTATCTATCAGGAATTCTTGTTGCTGTGCAGCAAACAGCATTGTCCTTATCTTGCATATCTTGTCTAGTGCTTCACCTCGGTCCTTGGGAAGGTGACGAAGGACAAGACGGTGACCAGGAGCAGCAGGTGGGCTTGCCAAGGGAAGGCGAATTCCCCTCTGCTCCAGCGCTGCTGACAACGTCTTAAACCATGAAAACCCTCCAATAAAGGACTAAAATTAATCCTACATGACTTCAGAGGTTGGGAAGCATTTATCCTAATAACTTGCCTTCTATTCTGTCCCTTTCTTGCTTTCCACTCAACATAAAAAAGATCCCAAGTTTAAATTTAGGCGCTTAATTAGGTACGTAGAGTGAAGCGGGCTGAATCCAGACCTATGGATGACATCGGGACAACTACATACGGGTTCTAGGGAAAAGAAGGCTGGGGGTAAAATCCAACCAATCTTCACTATACAGCTCCGCAGCTCAGCACAGACACCACGAATCCCGAACCCACTGTGGACGCAGTTCCCCAAGCGTTCCCAGTACCAGACAAATAAACCCATATCCATCAGCATTCACAAACCAGAAGCAGAACAATACAAAAGTAGCATCACCACCTACCAAGGAGGTGACTTGGCAGTCCCAAGGACTTTGGTGCTCTGCGCACACGTGGAATCACCGACGGACGCCAAGACAGCTGAGAACAAGCTCTCCTTTGTAATGGGAATGGGGAAAGCCTACGTTTAGAGCCTTTATGAGAAGTGATTCAATTCTATTTGCTTTAGTTTTCTGCTGTTGGTTTTCAGTAGAGGCATTATCATAATGCTACTAGTTCTGAAAAAGTGACAGTACTTTAACTGTGATTTATATGGGCTTTTCTGTAACTTGCAAGGGCATGCTGGGATCTTGCAAATGACTTGAAATGTTCAGGAAAATATCACCCTTTCAATATGTTGGGAATTATGGAGAAACCATTTTAAAAACGGTTTCAACATTACTCAAATTTATTCTCAATTTGATATCAAAAATAATGCAACAATTTAGACAGTTTACCATCTAAATGAGCAGCAAGGTATTCTTTTCATCAGGCTGAGAGATGCATGAGAATGGGGTTATCACTGACAAAAATGGACGGATACTAATTTCGTAATTCTTGCACTGTGACACCCAATATTCCCATTAATATGCCCTATTTGTCGGCATGTTTGAATCGCATTAGAAAGAGAACCTAATTAACGCTTCATAAATAAAACATGTTCTGTGAGATGAGCAGAGATCATCTGGAGACAAAAACTGCCGGGAAAAAAGGGGCTGTCCCAGCTGGCGCTGCCTGAGCTTCCACAACAAACACCGTCGGGCTCTCATCTTTCCAAAACTTGTCTGTGCTCAATTCCATGGGGAACGGTTTTTCACCTTTTTATTCATGTTTCACTACTAAATGTAATTATTTCTTTTATAAAACCATGGATTTTATTACAACAAAAAACAAAATCACACGAAATCTTATTAACTCTCCTGCCTATGGAACATAACACCTTGGAGGGAATGCGCAGTGGGCAGCACGTAAAGCAGATACGCTTGTGCGAATAGCAGGTCCAGTACAGTAATATCAGATATAATTTTATAAGAGTATTAAAATATAATCCTATTTATTGGGCAATTTTAGTTAATTACATTTATTCATTAAAAAAATAACATTAAATGTGTTCTGGAGTTGCAGGTGTTTGCATGCATAGCACTGAGCCCTGCAAAGCAACGACTAATGGAAGACGGGAAGAATTAACATTTACATTCTTATATACAAGGGGCAGAAAATTCTCCATGTGGGTTTTGGGGGGAAAGCTTGGGCTGGTTTATGCTCATTTTCCAAGCAAAGTGTAAAAATGACCCATTTGCACAGGCAGGCCTGGCGCTCCTCCCCAGAGAAAGCTTTTGCAGAGGCTGATTGTTTAGTGAGAAATGTGCAATTTGGAAGTTCTTTTGAGTCAAATGGAGTATTATCTGAAAAGCACTGACCCAGATTCAGTGCCAGCATGAAAGGAAGCCTTGTGAATACATTTCTGAGCAGATGGCATTTTTAAAGCTATTTACCTGCCTCCTAAAACAAGCCTGTTTCTGACCTTCCTCATCCCGCCTGCCCGGGATGGAACCCGACTGACAACTGCTGCCACCAACTTCTCATTTAAAGATTAAAACAGCTGAAGCAAAAAGCAGAATAGCTTCATTATTATATGACATAAATCAGGATTAAATATAAGATGAGAAAGTACATCCAATCCTGAAACTTTCCTGGCTTAATTGAGCGTTTCTGTTTCTCCAGCTATAACTTACAGGCAAAAGGAATGGGCAGCACCTGGGAATCACGGCGGCTGGAAAGGCCTCGCGGGCCTCCTGGAAGAGGCGGCTGGGAAAAGGAGTCACGTGGAAATGGTGGCGCTGGGGTGAGAAAGAACAACGTCAAGTCAATCCCCAGATCTTCTCACAGTGTAGAATAAACCAAGGGAAGACAGAGCAGTGCTCTGGATTGATCTGTGGACGGACAACAGCAATGGCACTAAGTGTGCCCAGCAGGAAAATGCCGGTCAATTATTGTGACATTTTCAGTGAAAATATCACAGCTGAGAAGGACGATGACAGAAGTGCCCCCACCCGCACCCGGATCCCTGACCTGTGCCAGGCTGCAGCTACAGGCGCCAGCACCCCCGCACCCCAGCACTAACACTGGCCTGAACTTCTTCCAAGGTGGCCAACATTGGGAATTTCTACAGGCAAAGCCAAATATTTTGCCCAAAGCCGCCACAGTTCCTGCGGTGACTCCTGCAGATCGTGTTCCTGTGGCTGTGCCTTCACCCTGAATCTCCCCTTCTCTCAGATGCAAACCACTGCGGGTTCCTCTCAGCCACGGAAGAGCAGCAGATGTACAGCGGAGATGTCAGCAACGGAAAGTCTAATATAAAGCAAGACTTCTCTTTTCATAATAGCTTTTCCTTAAACGCACCCTGCTCCTATGCACGAAATTAGAACCAATTTCCCCTTCCAAGACAAGCCAGTTGAAACCTTATAACGTCCATCTTCCTAAAGCTGACAGCGATCTCTGATGGTTACAGAGCACTTTACAAACGGCCTTTCCCAACTATTACTGTCCGTTTTTTCTGAGCATCTTCCATATAATTTTTTCAGCCGACTTTAAAACTGCTGAGTGGCTTCTGAACAGAACTTGAGGAGGAGCTCTGACCCAGCAACACACACGTTCTCCATCGAAAGGAACAACTTTTTTATTTAGCATTAAAAAATCTAAGGGAATTTACAGGCTACAGAAGTGTTGAACTCAGAACAGACACCAGAACAATTCCACCAGCCTAGGAAAGGCACACCGAGCAACAGATTTTACTTAAAAGAAAGCGTGCTAGGTTTACCTAAACTAAAGCGAGAAAGTGCCTGAGCGATGCGCAGCCATCGCAGGAGTCGGCAGCACCGCAGCGGCCGCAACGGGCCAAGGACCCGTCCGTGTGTGCGGCTGGTGACGGCGTTTGGATGTTCCCTTACCCGCCTGCCAAAAACATGTCGTGCTCTCCAGGGCACTCCACCCTGTGCTTCAGCAAGGAACCCACCTGCGTGAAAGAGACGGAAACGCAGAATGGTGGCTACATTGCTTTTTGGGTGTACCAGTATTATTGTCAAATATACGAGCTAAGAAAGCTGCAGGCCACAAGAGGAACAGAACATTGCACCATACACACAGGGCTACGTTTTTCCCTTCACAAACCCAGGTCTTTAATGAAAGAACACTGAGCACAGCTCACGCACAGGGCTGCAGCTCCGCCAGCCGGGACTCACTCTGGGTCTTCAATCAGACTGAAGACCTCAAAACAACTCAGGATTCAATTAAATTTTCAGCAATCTCTCAATAGCTTCCACAGCCTTCTGAGAAGCACCTCAGAGAAGGCTTCTAAGAATGAAGCAGAAACACAAGGTTAGATTCTACCGTAAGCACATACCCGGAGTAACGACAGAGAACCTGGTGGAGCTATTTCAGAATTAGAGCACGGCAAAATCCAACAGCCTGCTGGGCTGTCTGCAGGGCAGCGGAGCATCAGCTCAGCACCCGGCCACCTCCCTGAGACGTCTGCTTCCGTTCTTGGCACAACAACCTAATGAAGCCCAAATTAATGGATGACAGTAGCTCAAGTCCCGCCGCTGGAGCTTATGCTGCCCACAGGTTACTCAACATAATTACAGCTCTAAGAATCACAGTTTATTTTCTGATGTAAAAATTCATGGTAAATGTATTCATTAAAGAGTGAAGCAGTCCTGAAGGAGCAGCTGTCAGCAGCTGATGGCGTGATAAACGGCCCTTCCCAACCAAAATTCACTGGTGTTCTTTTATCTGTTACTTCCTTCTGATCGTAGTACTTAGAACCTGTGCACTACCCAAGCCTGAGCAAGGCCCAGCTTAGCGCCCATCCACACATTTTCTCACTGAAATTTCACAGAAATTACTCTGAGTCATCAAACACGTTCCTGGTACCAAAATCAGACATTGTGTTTTAACAAGAACTCCATGTTTATTAGTTAATACTTGTATTCGGGTGGCAATCCAAGGTCTAACAGGTCAAAGGCAAGTTGTGCTGTGCTGGGCTGCAGTTTGGGCTTCAGCATTCATGGACAGAACATTATTCACCACTAGCTATTAGAAGCCGTAGGATTAGCGCTGGGAATTAGCTATTTGCACACCATCCCTACAAAACAGCATATCGGAGTGTATGTGAAGTGCGACTTGCCAGCAACAGGAAGGGATGAGCAAGTCCCTGGAGAGCTCCCCAGCGCTGGGACGGCGCTGCGCCAACAGCGGCTCCAACGCTGACCCACGGGCACTCGGCAACGAGAAGACCCAACAGCTTCAGGCGCTTGAGAGCTGCTGGAGGATTTGCATATTCCTTGCGGTGAAGTTGGTGGGCTGTGGCGCTGTGTGAGAGGCGAGGGATTTAAACACTGCAATAACGCCGTCAAAAATACCCATCACTCACACGTAGGAGCGGTACAAGGGATGTGATCCCTAATTACATAGGAAAAGTGTACAAGCAGATCAGAGATATTAGGGTAAGATGGTGTTTCTCACTACAGGAGCAGCTCATTCCGTGCTAGGACTGCTCTGTGCTGCAAAGGATCCGCCGGGAAACACACATCGCAGGAGCTGTTCCAGTTCATTTGTTGCTTTCATGTACACAAAATAAATCCTACAAAATCATTTGAAACTCTTTGTGTGTCATTTCCAGACTCGTTCTCTTCTTGTTTTGGTCAATAGCTTTGGGTATCCTGCCCGCCCGAAGCTCATCCCAGCGAGTGTTTGTCTGCACACGCTGTCCCTCCCCGGCAAGACCCGCTGCAGAGCTCCTGGCTCGGGCTCTGCTCCCCGCGAGGTCCCGGAGACGCGCTCGCAGCCCCACCGTAACTGTGTATTAAATCATCATTAAAGAGCTCACAGCGTTTGAACGGAATTCCTATACACTTCTAAGCAGGTCAAAGTGGCATTCTTGAAAAGACTGAGTCAGTAACTATCCTTCTAGAAGAGAATAATAGTCATAGTAGGGAGGGTTGTTATTTCCATTTGTACAGCCTAAAGTAAGAGACTGGACAGCGGGCAGGATGAAGGGGGTGCCAGGACGACGAGGCAGCTTCAGATACACGTCTTCTCACAACCCACAGGTACAGAGATTCTGTCCAAACACACGGAGATTCTCCCGCTTTCCATGCAATGAAATGTGTCACCAAGGAAGCGTGCAGAAGACTTGAACTTTTGGCTCCATGCAGATGTATCGAATTGATTCAATTGAATTTTCATTATTTCAACGACAGCAAATTAACTCCAAAACCAGAAACTCTCCCTGAGAGTAATTACTGGTCACTGTTTTGGCAAGAGAACAGGAAAGAATAGGAAGGTCAGAAAAAATGTGTTGGAATTTGATCCTTCATACTGCCCCATTTCTGCCAGGCGTTCTGGGGCAGGATTATCCCACATCCTCCTCCTCGCCCTGCTCACAATGGGAAGAAATAGAATTTTCAGAGTAGCCAAACCAGGTTTACCTATTGTCATTTCAGAAGCTTTACGGACCGAAAAATAAGAGAAGTGTTTATTTTCTCATTAATAAGCTGTACTGCTCTAAAACTAGTCTGTCAATAAGGAACAATATAACTAAGAGAAAATGGCAGATGTCCCAGAGCAACTGGAAGCTGCAAAACCACTGGTACGGCAAAGCGGAGTGAACACCTACAGTGAGAATGAATAAGCACTTGTGTCCAAGCCCTGGGCTGAACGAAGGCGCTTTGCCTGCTCCACGAGCACCGATCCGTCTTGTCTGTTTAATGAAAGGCACGTGCGTCAGCAGGATGCACGTGTGGAAGGGACTGACATCAATGAGAAATCCACCGTTCCCTTGGCAGTCGCTGTCGTAAGACGTGCACGTCGCGAGGAAACTGCAGCGCCGGGGAAAACCAACATCGGGAAAACGACCTTTTCTCCAACATACTAAGAACAATTGAAAGAAAGATCCTTCACTTATTTACTGTCTTCCTAGAAAACAAAACCAAAGCCAAACCACACCACCAAACCCCAAACTGCATTTTCCAAACCAAGTATAAACTTCTTATGCTTATATCACAAATGATAAACACTTCAGTAATTATCATTACTATTCTTTCCTTCCCTCTTCTGTTCACAAACTGTAGAGTCTCCCCCTCAGTCACCACACACACTAGGCAGGGCTTATGTGAGCGCAGACCTAACAGCGGGGGGGCATTTTTGCTTCTGCTTACCTTTATCCCCCCTCATTTTCCCATACCGTCTCATTTTTTCTTACCTGTTTTGTACTTAATAGGCCACCAAGATATCCCTGAATTTCAGAGCTTCCACCCACTCGCAATACAAATACTTGCAAAGTCAGATTATCATAATGCTTAGTAAAGCACGTCTGCGAAAAGGAGCTCAGCACACATACGCTTTCTTTACCTAAGAGAACAGCAGGTGCAAGTCCTGCCAACCTCCTTTCTCCTGAGCACACGTAATCCCATTTATTGACTCAGTGATTCCATTCTGAAAAGTACAACTACAAACATGTCTCCAGGGTTTTGCAGTACCTGCCTTTGCACAGAGCTGCTTGCTGGCTGACACTAACAGTTACTTACAAGCACAAACACTATTTTAATTAAATCCCTTAATTTGCAGTTTATAGTAAGTTATCTTTGGGAAAAAAAAGGTGGCACCTTACACTGTCAGCGTCCTGGCACAGGAGCCTGGCCTGGAGAAGCCTGGCCTGGAGGAGCCTGGCCTGGAGAAGCCTGGCTTGGAGGAGCCTGGCCTCGGGGAGCCTGGCCCGGAGGAACCTGGCCCGGAGGAACCTGGCCTGGAGGGGCCCAGCCTGGAGGGGCCCAGCCTGGAGGAGCCTGGCCTGGAGGAGCCTGGCCTGGAGGAGCCTGGCCTGGAGAAGCCTGGCCTGGAGGAGCCTGGCCTGGAGCGGCCCAGCCTGGAGGAGCCTGGCCTAGAGGAGCCCAGCCTGGAGGAGCCCGGCCTGGAGAAGCCTGGCCTGGAGGAGCCTGGCCTGGAGGAACCTGGCCTGGGGGAGCCTGGCCTGGAGGAACCTGGCCTGGAGGAACCTGGCCTGGAGGGGCCCGGCCTGGAGGAGCCCGGCCTAGAGGAGCCCAGCCTGGAGGAGCCAGGCCTGGAGAAACCTGGCCTGGAGGAGCCTGGCCTGGAGGAGCCGGGCCTGGAGGAGCCGGGCCTGGAGGAGCCTGGCCTGGAGATCTGCTGCAAACACCCTGAGGGTGAGCGGAGCGGGAACCGCAGAGCAGCCCAGCCCAGCCCCAGGTGCTTTTTGAGAAGCACGCTCTTCAGAGCTTCTGCCACCAAAACCGAAGCTCAGCAGCCTCTATCTATTAGTAACCACTTAGTTTTCAACCAGCAGGGTCTAATAAAATTGTATCAAGCTCAGTTTGTTCTGAACGTAATCTTTAAAAGCATTAAAGTTCAGATGTTCATTCCCTTTTGAGAGCAGACAATTCTTACCCTCATTTGGGAAAAGAGAGCTGCAAAGACTGACTGGCTTTACGCTCAGGGCTGCAGGAGCGTGTCCTCCTACTAAAAACACCGTGGGAGCCTCACAGGGCCCTTTTTCTGCTGGGTGGACAAAACACAGTTGCAGACTTGGTGTTAATTTTGTGACAAGGAGACAAAAGGTACAATTTCCTGCGTCAGCTGAGCGTTAACAGCTGCTCCTCTGCACAATTCTTGCCAAGTCATTTGACATCTCAGTTTCTTCATTCTGGAAAGAAACATCACCATTTGAGAAGCTTCCAAACAAAGGGTTATCGAACCCCCAGAGCTCCTGCTTGCTCCCCTAAGGGGTGGGGATGGCCACGCAAACCGCAAGAAGGGCAGCGAGCGAGAAGAAAATGACGTCTGATGTTTTATGCTGAATAATCAGTAGCATCCCCCATGTTTCCTGTTTATGCCTTTGTCCCATATGAGTTTTTATCCACCATGGTGTTTGAACAATAGAAATCAATGTGGACCTATAAATACCACAGAGATAAAAGTTTCCACATATTAAGTTGCACATTTCCCCCACGATCCACCATTTACTCCAGAGAAGAAATCTAAGAAATACAATTTACACCATGTGCCGTTTGCTGACCAAATGAGAAATCGCTCCACGTTTAGTCCCATCGCTGTTACCCGCTGCCGTGCCTCCCTCCAACGCCACAGGCAACGACTCGCTGCTGATCTAAAAATAGCTTTTATCTTGAATAAAACATACGAGTCCAGCTGCTTATTTACATGCAGCTTCTGTTTGAACAGCAATGATTTGCTGGCAGGAGTGATCGCATAAAAAACGTGTTGGACCTGAACCAAAGGAACCTTCCCAAGCCCTCAATGCTGGACCATCAGCAGCCACACGACACAGGTCTATAGCCTTGGTGACACAGAATCACACAACACCCGACGGTACCAGCTGCACTCCAAGGTGTATTTCTCAATTTACCTCAAAGTTTCCTGAGTATCTTTGGTTTTCTCGGTAGGTCTGACATGGGACAGGCTGGATATTCACCCACCGTGTGCAGGGTGAGCTCCCCGTTGCTCCTGACAGTCCCACGTTGCTTTGTGCAGACTCCGTAACGGTGAGTGCAAGTGTCCTTTTTTATAAAATCAAGCCATAATCTGCTGCAGATTGGGTAGATTCATCAGCCAGTGAGACTTACACTATTTTATATACACATCTGTAATGCCCTTCTTTGCAACCTCGGTTTTGGCTATTTGTGTACTGTTGATACACAATTCAACTACAGTGGAATTTATTAGTGGCATGATTGGTTAAAGGGACTGAGAGCAAAAGAAGAGCCAAACCTACACGTAAAAGACCTGAGGTTTTGGACACAAACAGTTCCAACACATCTGGTTAGCAATTCCAAACCTATTAACATACCAAACATATTCAAGACTATGACAAGACCTTCTCTCTTGCTCTCCTTTGTGTTTCACAGCTGCTCTCCACTTAAAGGGAGAATCTTGATGTCCTTGAAAAGAACCAGGACTGCTATCGCCAGCTGCGTGCTCTGCTCTGAAAACAACCACTGAAAGTATAAGGTCTCCTGCTCTGTTATGCAGAAAACTCCTGTGTCTTAAGCACTGGGTACAGGTTGTACAGTACAGCTGCTTAACCGCATATATAGGTGACAAATACAGCTTATTGTCCCATCCCTCTGTCTGCTCTAGGTATATGGCTGCTAAATTCAGTTATTCCAATAGCGTTTCCTACAGGAAACGAAGTGCTAGCTTCTCATCAGCATCCCCGCAACATTATTTAATCCCATCTTTGACCCGTCAACTTTATTAACAAGAATAAACTAATACCATACTGTGCAGAACTCTGTCTCCTTTGGATCCAGTTTTAGAAGTTGTGCGCCATGTGGAGGAATAAAACAGGAATTCATGTCCTTGAGTTTAAGAGAAACAACGTGCCTTGTGTGTTCAATAGCACAGCGAAAGAGGCAAGCGAGCAGTGTCCCCCAGCGGCCGGGAGCGCAAACACAGGGCGCGGAGCAGGGGCACAGCCAGGGAGCAGCACTGACACTGCCGGCTGGCCTGCGGCACTGGCACTGCTGACCCGCGGCACTGGCACTGCTGACCTGCGGCACTGGCACTGCTGACCCGCGGCACTGGCACTGCTGACCTGCGGTGCTGGCACTGCTGACCCGCGGCACTGGCACTGCTGGCCCGCGGCACTGGCACTGCTGACCCGCGGCACTGGCACTGCTGACCTGCGGTGGTGGCACTGCTGACCCGCGGTGCTGGGACTGCTGACCCGCGGTGCTGGCACTGCTGACCCGCGGCACTGGCACTGCTGACCCGCGGCACTGGCACTGCTGACCTGCGGTGCTGGGACTGCTGACCCGCGGCACTGGCTTATATCCCCATTGGAGACAATGGAGTCCACATTCATTTTCACGATCGAACACTGAAATGGGTCTGAACAGCTCTGGCTGAGTAAGGATGGGCAGAGTGAGAGCTGGGTGCCTTTCTCTGCCAGACACAGCTTTTTCTTAGTGAAATCCTCCGGTCACGACTGAGGTCTGAACCTGGTAACCACCCTGGAAAACAAGCCCTGCTAACAGTCACGCCAACCAAACGTTCCTAATTGAGACATGTCCATTTTCCAAGCGCACGTGTAGTTGCCCACAGTCATCTGACATCCCGATCCAGTTAACAAATCCTTTCACGTGATCCAGCGCAGACAAACGGAACGACCGTCTGAGCAGTCATGGGAACCACCAGGATGGGACCCAAAAAACGACAAGCAGCGATGGAGCTAGAAAAGCTGCTCGGATCCACCGGCTGGCCTGAACACATTGCTGCTTCCACACCAACAAATAAACAGCAACTCCCACATTGCGCTGCGTGAACTGTGGATGGGCAAGCGCAGAACCCACCTTGGCAGCCGTGTGAAAGCGGCGCACGCGTGAAAGCGGCAGCCGTGTGAAAGCGGCGCGCGTGTGAAAGCAGCAGCCGTGTGAAAGCGGCGCACGCGTGAAAGCAGCAGCCGTGTGAAAGCGGTGCACGTGTGAAAGCAGCAGCCGTGTGAAAGCGGCGCACGTGTGAAAGCAGCAGCCGTGTGAAAGCGGCGCACGCGTGAAAGCGGCAGCCGTGTGAAAGCGGCGCACGTGTGAAAGCAGCAGCCGTGTGAAAGCGGCGCCATGTGTGAAAGCGGAGCACGTGTGAAAGCGGCAGCCGTGTGAAAGTGGCAGCCATGTGAAAGCGGCGCACGCGTGAAAGCGGCGCAGGCGGTGGACGAGCGGAAGGCGGCTGGCGAGAACACGAAGCGCGGCCGCAGAGCCACACACGGGCGCTCCCTCCGGCTCCCGGCACAGCTCAGTAACTCAGTCATACGTCCATTAGATTAACAGAGCAACTAGATCTTTCCTCTTATCGCTTAGCAAATTGTATTACCGTAATGAATCAGGTACACTCTTCAGACTAAACTACAGTCACCAGTAATCTTCATCCTGGAATTACTTAAGTGCTTCCTCTGGAATTAGTGCTAGTTATCAGTACAGCTAATGGCGAGTGGTTTGAGTGATATAACCACATACTTCTTGTCTTATGTTTGGCTTTATATAACGAAATGAAAACGACATTTTGACACAGTATGAGTTAAAACGCCTTCTTTCTCAGTGTCTACCCAATTTAAGTATCTCCTCTAGGTATTTCCCAGAGCGGGTGTTTGATCATGTTTTTCCATGTTTAGCAGTGAATGATCAGCTGGCACAGCACAGAAGTAGAGCAGCAATCACGGCAAAGACTAACGATGCTTCAAAGGACTGCTCATAAATATCCACAGGAGGAAAAACTGCTCTGAATCGGCAGAACCAGGCTAAGCGCCCACGGCTCGGCGGGTTTCAGCCACGTCTCAGATATAACGCCACCTGTATTCACGATGGGACGCACAGAAAGGGCCTGACAGCAGAGTATTTTTTCCCATGTACCGCCAGGAGCCGTAATTCTTGCTAGTGATAAAAACAAGATAAAAGGCATCACCTTCACCACAGAGAAACAGTACACATGTATTTCTTACCAAAGCGTACCATTATTTACATCTATGCATCTGAAAGAAATTTAAAATTTAATAGTGAATATAACTTAGGTAACAAATAAGTTTGTACTATGACAGAGCAGCAAAACACAAGCAAACAGGAAAACAAAGCTACAGTAAAAATAAAAAGTTTCCTGCATAAACTTACATATTCCTTTCAAGTGGTATTGACGTGAGCTTAGAATGTTCAAGGGTGAAACTTCAGGGTGCAAATCACTTTTGAAGCCTCGGGAAGGTGCTCTGGGAAAAGGAGCCATGGTAATTACAGGCAGTTTCAGCCCCAGAACACACTGAGCGGGCAAACCAGCAAACTTCACTGGTACTTCTGCAGTGAGGGAGCAAGGCTACAGAAGCCAGTTCAGGAAAACATGAGAAAGTAGAGAGTACAGAAAGCACTGAAGATTCTTGTTCTAACGTTTGTACAATTAACATTCTGTTTTAAATTATTTTTTAAATTCCATATGCACTGTAGTACTGCACTAATTAACAATGAAGAGTGTGAACTCTTGGGTTCCAGCAAGTCACGCCAGCAAGCTCATGAAAGCAACCCCTGGAAGTCACTGTGTCTTTGAACGAGCCATATGTACATCATGGAACCAATGTCACCGCTGCCAAACTTTTTGTTACTCAACTGCACGTGCGCGGGGCAGCTGGACTGTGAACGTTTGTGATCACCAGAGGGAGCTGCGATCCCGCGTTCACACACAGACACACGCCAACGCTCCACAGAACCGGCCGAGCTCCGCGCCAACCCAAGGCACGCTGGCTGGTTCCGGGCTCGCTGAGCTGGGCCCAAGGATACCGTTCACGCTCTCTGACTTTGAAAAGGGGCTTTAGCCAGGTAAAAGCTGTGGATGGTTTTTTATGGCTCTCGTGTCCTTCCTGCTTGTTTTGGTTTAGCAGTAAGCAATGCACCATGGCTGGCTGTCCCTACATGTTACACATCATCCTCAGTGTGCTGCACGCAGACACCACAAGGGACAGCTCATGATGACCAAACATAAAGAAACCGGCCAGTTATTGATTGCTAAACATGTAAAACTACATCTTCCTCATTCTTCTCATTTTCTGTAGCGCACACTTCTCGGTCAGCTTTCCCCCTTCCCAATCGTACACAAAACTTAACCCACCTCCCTCTCCACTGCGGCGAGAAGCCCCAGCAGCTGAGGGTCAACCACTGTTTTTTCTACAGGCAATAATGAAATTACTATAATAATGAATGTTTTTCTACAGGCAATAACAACATGCATTGGTGGTTTCGACCACAGCACACAGAACAAGCAGCAAACAAATACACAAGTTAAACTCAACAAGACTGTCAGCTGCTCCTTTATGCTTGAGCAGGGCTTATTTTCTTTGCCCCGTAAGACACTTCTGTGACTTCTAAACACATAATTAAGATGAGTGGCACAAGAAAGAACTTCTAGACTTACTTCTCAGGCTGTATGTAGCCTGAGGCCTGGCTCCAGCTGTTCGGATGTGGGTTTCCCTGAGGTCGGTTTGTCACCACCACATGACACATTGATGACATTCGATCACTGAACTTTACCCCCAACTCTCACTCCTGAACTTGAATTTTCAAAGCAACACAAATCAAACTTATACAAGGTTGGTACAGGGTGAACAACTGATCTAACTCCTCGGAGCCTCATTATACAAAGTTAGGCAGCAGGGAAATCACTCAACATGGCACAGGAGGATGAGGGACCACACACTACGCTGGGTTTGGATGCTGAGGAGTCTAACCCAGCCATCTTCTCACCTCGTCGTGCCAGGGGTGAGGAGCTGGAGGATGCCATGCCTACACCCCCTCCTTCAGCTACTTTATCAGGAAAAATGGGACGCCCAACATGTTCTCCACACCCAGAGAGCAGATCATTCAAGCAGGCTCCAGCTCACCCAAGGAAAGCAAGAGGAAAGGCTGAGTTACTTCCTATTCCCTGCATCTTAGAGATGATATTACGATGCACTTACTGGGACATATTGACTTAGATTGCAGGTTATCTTGAGTAATGGATCTCATGATGTCCAGCAGACGAGCTCTGCGGTGGTTTTGTGCCGTGCTGAAACGCTGCAGAACCGACTGACTCGGGGTTTGTCTGCATTGCAACACAGAATTTCTCCAAGCACAGCAAGACTCAGCCTGGTGCTTGGCCCCTCTGTGCTTAGATCAGTGACCCACTTTCTGTCCCCCTGACCCTGCCAACAGTACAGAGATACACTTCAGGACCCATGGGGTTAAAACGCTTTTCTCAGTGCTGCTGCTGGTGCTGAGCTGGCCTGGGCGGGGTTGCAGGGCTGGGGAGGAGGACTCGCCCGCAGGCTCCTTTTCTTTTGTTTCCTTGTGGCATTCAGGCTGCTCACCCCACAGCAAGAGCAAAACAAAACCAGTCTGTGAAGTCAATTCTTAAAAACTCATCTCTGCCAAAGCAGAGATGCCTGTGTTGTGCAAGTCCTGAAGGCACTTGGGGGAGTTCAGCAATACTAACAAGTATTTGTTTTAAATGCACTCCCTTTGTTTCAAGAGAACAGTGTCAACAAGGATCTCAGAGGCTCTGGCAAGGCGGGGCTGGTCCCTCTGGGGCTCAGGGATGCCCAGGGGACGTGTGTGTCAAACCAACGTGTCCCAGGGATGTCCGTGAGACCTCTGGCGTCTCTCAGTTCCTAAAGCAAAGCCCAAGTGCCATCACTTCGGGTGGACTGACTCCCCTGGAACACAGACAGAGGTTGTGCTGTGGCAAAATCAAGTATCAACAAGAACTGAAATAAGCCTGGAGAGGACAAGAAATTTGCTTAAAATCAACATTTTCTATGTATTTTGTCTTCCACTTGGTGTGTGTTCATTCTTCTGGATAAGCAGATGGGAAAGGTCATTTCTGGGCCTTTTCTCAGGAGCACACTGATCTTTGTCTGGTGGAGTTTTCTACCCTTTGGCACGGTATCTGCTATACACTGCTGTGGTTTCGTCTCACCTTCTTAAGAGAAGCTTCACATGCCACAGGTATAAACTGAAGCCTGAGCTGAACCTCTTGTGAGAATGGGAAGTCGTCTGGGGACGGAAAGCTTTTAAACCTGGATTCACACACATCCTGGCCTAAAGGCTCCCGGGTCTCTCCCAGAGACTCCTCTTGGTGCCCTCGTGCGTCCCTGCTCCCTCCTCCCCTCCCGGTACCGTACAGAACTCCCTTCCTAATTAACACATCCCTTGCAAATCACACAAGTTAAAAGACACAACCGCAACATGAAAGTGAAGGCAGATCAAACGCCTTCCCTCTCATCCCCACCTCAAACAGAGCAGATTTTCCTGCCTCTTCTGGGCTTACCCAGGTAATTACTGCATGTCTTTAATTTCATTACTGAACATCAGCTAACGCTACACATCACACACAAATCTGCTGAACAAGCTGGTGTGTTCATACCTCAGGAGAATTTCCAGGTGACCAACACTGTGTTTTTTTTACACAGGTAACTATGAATTAAATACTTTTTCAAACGGGAAGAAATCTGGATATTCTTACATCCACGAGGCCTTATACTCCCTAACATGTGGTAGTTTCTTATTGCTGTCGGAAAGGACTCAGCACATGCAGCAACACAGAGACAAAGGTCTTGACTGGGGTGAGGAGACACCCCTGCGATCTCCCCTGGTCTGGAGAGCGAAGGACCCGCCGCTGGGACCCGCTCAGCGCTCGGCCTGTCCAGCCTCAGCCTCCTGACCTTACAGTGGCTGCCTTAGTGATTCAGTGTATTTATTGGTTTTAAGAAGGAATCCTGCAGTCTCTCATCTACTTTTAGGCCACCGTGTTGCTTTTTTTACACTTCATTGTGGAAACAAGTAATTGTTTCTAAAAAAACCTTGGAAATTTCTGCCTGTACTTTAACCTAGCCCTAAAAGAATGCTGAAGCACTGACAAGGACCTGAGGAGATTGAAAGCAATGATAAAACGACTCTGTACCTTTGATCCCAAATGATACTCTAAGCCATGTTATTAAGTCTAATTTAAATCCCAAACGTATGCAATATTTTAATGGGATCAAGGTTAATATACATGAAAAAAACATCTCCTGCAACGCTTTTTTAAACTGTGTATTCTATCAGAAATAAATCAACTTCACCCAGACTCCAACTTAAGAATTCCTCCTCATGCGCAGCGATCTCTGGGCTCTCAGTGAGGTGACGTGAGCTCTCCGCAGGCCAGCAGTGCTCTGGGGCACCCGGGGGCAGGCGTCTGTCACCCTGCTCTCCGGGGCTGCTCTAAAAAGCCATTTCTAAGAGCCTTGGGGAGGTTTTTACGCACTGAAGATCTCCCCGCCTGTCCGCTCCAGCGCCGCCTGCCTTGTGTGGGTTTGACTGGGGAATTCAACGACGAGTAAATGTGCTGTTGCGGGAGAAGTTCCATAGCGCAGAACAGCATCACGGTGTACAGATGGGAGCAGCTGGAGCTCGAAACAGCAACAGGAGGACTCAGTGTTAATGAGCACAAATCCTGAGAGAAGAAATAAATAGCACAGGCAGAATGTGTGGGAGAGAATGCTGCATGCCTGTAATTTCAGGCAGGAGCCAGATTACTTTACTCCTCCTCTTTAAGGTCATGAGCCATTGAGACTCAATGTCATTTTGCCACCAAAACAAGAGGAAAAGATAAAAAGCAGGAAAATGCCGTGCGGAAATTGCTGCAGACATTACATGGACAATTTTCAAAACTGCCAAACTGAATTACGGTGTCGTGAAATTCAAACAATGCAAGTCTGGTAAGAATGACTTTTACTGCTAAGTCCACTTCAAACAGGGACACACCTCATGCGTTTTCCTCCACACGAAGATCCACACGAAGATCCACACTGCTGCCAAGGGCCTCGAAAGAGAAGAAAAAACAGCCCTAGGCCATCAGAGGGGTGAGGACAAACCTCTCATCATTCTCTCCAGCAGTCCCGGTTACTCCTGGACTGCGCAAACACATCCTTCCAACTGTCCACAGCCTTCTGAAGGAAGGAGGGAAAACCAGCAGAGACAAAGCACAAACAGGGCTGCGTGGTATTGAAAGTGTAT
Source organism: Streptopelia decaocto (assembly GCF_964273445.1). Lineage (NCBI taxonomy): Eukaryota > Metazoa > Chordata > Aves > Columbiformes > Columbidae > Streptopelia > Streptopelia decaocto. The sequence goes on from NC_138660.1 coordinate 1,189,425, forward strand.
CTACTGCTACTGTATCTCTGCTTACAGGGATCTATAATGGCAAAATGGAAAGGAGAATGGAGGAAGAAGGACCAAGCATGTGGGAGTCAGGAGAGGGAGAAAGATGAGCACAGAGTGACACTGCTGGAGAGACCATCATGGGAAACGGGAGAAGAAAAACAGTTAATGGATGGAAAGAGAGGGGGCAAGAGGTGGCTGCAACATGTAACTAGTAAAGGGACACACCTAATGCCCCATACACCTGATGTCATGATCTGCATCCTCATGTTCCCACAGGGCCTCAGCCAGACGCCCGCAGGGTTCTCCAGGAGGAAACGCCAGCACCGCTGAGCGACGGGGCGGGAAGCACAGGCGGCTCTGGGTGTGCGGCCCTGCCAGGGGACGGCAGCACGGCCTCCATCGCTGCGGGGCCCTTCGATGCTCCAGCTGGACCGTCCCATCCACTTCCTTGCGTTATGCCCAAAGCCCTTATGGGTACTTGCAGAAGGTCCTAATGACTGGCTGGCATAATTAGAATCCCTCCCTTCCACAGACATTTGCTGTACCAGCCAGAAAGTAAGATTTAATTATCTTCTTGAACTCTCCAAAGACAGATTCCTGTCTTCCAGCTGAGTTTCAAGCTCTAGTGTGTGAGGAATAAAAGTAACATAAGCCGAGTGATCAGTATCCCCTCAAGTACCTTCACACTGTCTCACGGTGTCTCAAGAGTTACATGGACTCGTGCAGTTTGGTTCCAACAGAGCACATCTGAACTGCGGTGCATGCACACGCATCCTGACTCATTTTTATGACAGATTATCACTCATTTTTTCTCACCAAATTCTGTGGGAATCTGACTGAATCAGACATGAATAAGGACTGAATCAAAACCTCAGGACCTGGTTCACTGGAGACCCAAATGCAGAAGTAGCACCCCGAGTTCACTTCCAGAGTTCAAAAACAATCTAAAATTAAACAGGAATGTTTTCAGTGGAAGTTCACGTGACCAACTCACTCTGGTAGGTCTGATCTTCCAGTACTGAAACCAGAAGAACCGTGGTGACTGGCCGCTCCCCGGCCTCTGAAACAGCACTATCAGCCCACCCGGCACCGCATCGTCAAACAGTGTGAACTGCGGAACCACCCCAGTCTGCCCGGTTCACTGCTATTATCTCTCCTACCCATGCCAAGGTCTACACTGTATGCACGTGTGTTTAGTTTAGCTGGAACCACAGCAATATCCTCAATTACATGACTTTTAATCTCATATTCAGTAGCTGCGGAAAATCTCTTTGAACACAACAGCCCTGGTAGCATGCTACGAGGAATGTGGATTTCTAGAATCCTGCCTTCAGAGACTGCGTGTAATACCTGCTCATCTGAGGAAGGTCCCCACGTTCTACTCAGCTTTCATAGAACAGAATTTACTCTGACTGCCACCTCCCAGGAACTCTACAGCCATACCAATTAGTATGTTATGAGTTCAAGAATGCAACTTCCACTGGCAGCAACATTAATGAGGATCTATGTTTCTGCATCTTCCCCACCACTGGATATGAAAACTTCCAGGAGTTAATTCATTCCCGTCCATAAGGAGACAAAGCTCTATAACCCCAACAACAGACCAAGGCAACTGCTCTCAGCAAGGCGCGGAGGCCGGCACAGCGAGCGCCAACAGGAGCGGGCGGCGTGCGAGCAGGGGCTGCGGCTGCTCCGCGGGAGGGTCCCGCTCCACTGCCCAGCGGTTCCTGAAGGGAGCGGTCCCGCTCGGACAGCTGACCGGCACTGCTGTGCGGGCGAGACGGAAGAGCAGGAAGAATTGGTAGAAACCTCTTTCACCTTCACCCACCCGTGAACACACCGGCAGCAAAAGGTTCTTTTCCAATAGGAAATAAGAGCAGTGCCAGTCAACACTGCTGCATTTTCAGTCAACAATTTACAAAGCGAGGAAAAATACTGATGACCATTGTGTGTTATTTTCTGTTCCTTCATATTCTGATCAGCTTCAGACGAGGACAGACATGAGTCTAGATGACCTCAGCTGCACCCAGACGACGCTGCACACAGATCATGTCTCACAGCTATTTTCTGGTGGGATTCCAGTTACGTACACCAAGGTCTACCCCATCTACAAATACATGCAAGCCTACACTCTAAGCTGCCCTTTCGATTCCCTTTCTGTGCAGACAGTGACTGAAAAGGAAACGCCGCGGCTCGCTGCCCCACGGAGCCGCGCGGTCACAGCGCGTCCTCCCTTCCGCAGCCGGGGAGCGGGAGCGCAGGCCCGGGCACACAGCTCCCGCAGCGCCGGCAGCTCGGGAGGAGCCACCTCAAGCTGCAATCCAGCCCATTTATGTGTGGCCTAAGCAAGTACTGTCTTTGATTAAATATCCCACGCTGCTGCAAACTATTTCTGCTTCAAGCAGAGATTTCCTCAAGAATGCGTACGTATGTGGGAGCCGGGGTGTAGGAGAATGTACGCGGATTTGAAAACAGATGACTTGACTTTGCTTTTCATTCCAGCTCATCACAACTTGCCAGAAATCACTGCCCCTTAACAGCTGTTTCAGAGCCCAGATGAAAAAGAGCTGGCAATTTCAAGGCGGGCAATGCTGACAACGCTAAGCGCCAACGTTACGGGCATGACCCTCGCTGGCAGCTGCACCGGGTGCTCAACAATCCTGTGCGTGGAAGTAGAGGCTAATGAATTTTTCACTCAAATATTAAACCAAAGAACTTCAGCTGATTCCGATCTCAGCCTGTTTGAAGAAGTTGTGAGTAAAAGGACTTACAAGCTGTCAACAGAGATTCCACACGGACTCGCAGCTCAAACAGAGGCATGTTGACTGAACTGTGAAATACTCACCAAAGCTGCTCGCTGTGCAAACAGAATTGGAGTCTCCAGTGCTGTGAAATCAGCCCTTCAGTAGCATCACACTCTCTCCTCTGTTTTCTAGAAGGGGGGAAAATAAAGTCAAAGTATGGAAATCATAAAAGTGCAGTGAGCTCTGCTGGTGCAAGTGCTTCTCCATCAGCCCTTCTTTTAAATGTTTCTAATAATGGGATGCATGTACTCACATCTGTTCAGTTACAGAGGTAATTTGCACCCACTCAGAGCTCCATTTGGAGAGGTATAAAAATAGCCTGGTAAGAGGAATCTGGCCCATTCCTTACAATGATTACTAGAAATATAACTAGAATAATTATCTTAGTCTCACTAATAACATGAGCATCAGACAGAAACGTGCCTCTGAACACTCTGTGGCAATCTCCTTAGCCATTAGATCTGAACGCGGCTCCTGCAGAAGTTCTGTTCGCCCTCTCACGCTACTCCTGCGCTTGAGCCGACTCTTCAGAACAACACAATGACTTGGGAAGAAAGGAAAACCTCCCAAGATTGTTCCAAGCCACCTCAAGACTGGAGTTCACCCAGCCGCCCGTTTCAATGACATGCTCGGTGACAGAACCTGCAGCTCTGCTGTCCTGATTTCACAAGGGTGTCAGTATGCCTTCTGTGCTTCCTCTTCCATAGCTAACCTTGCTGTATACTGCCCACAAACACGGAATATTATGGGTACAGTAACCCAGCATTCAAAAGAAAGGGAACTGCATAATTAATAGTCTTCAGCACATTAATAGTCTTCAGCTCATTTGCGTCTGTCACTCCTAACTGGGTTACTGGATCAGAGCAGCAGTACTGATGCCTTTCCCTGCTGTATTGCTTCCCAATATGGTTCAGAACTTTGAGGTCTGGAATAATCCAGTTTCCATTTAGGGAAAATGTACTTCACCTATACTGTAGTTATTCTATCCAGTTTCTGCTAGCTATTTTTATTTTCCTTGTAAACTGCTGGGTACTTTGCCTATAATAGTACATATATGAAATTTGGTGATATGTGTTTTACTTTAAATAGGAGCTACAGCCTCTTCTTTGACTTGCAGTATTTTCTGCAGGAAATGGTTACAAATGACTTTCAGCATCTCAGCTCTTTGTAAACTTTCAGTTAAGCTGATCTTTTCACACAATGTTTCAACCCCGGTGCAGCATCCCAGCACGTCACATTTTCCATATTGAATAGTAAGATTTCTTCCCTGTTTAATACTTTTGGTGAGAACACGTGCAAGGAACATCTAAATATTAAACACTTGATCACAGAATTTGAGGGAGCTATACGTCTTTGTTGTGCTATATTGTAGCTTTTCAATATTTGCAGCTATTTGCTTAAAGACTATTTTAGAGAAAAAGAAAAAGGAATAATTTGTATAATGTTAAAACCCAAATCATGCATTAATTTGTCAGTTTTATGTGTTTCTCAAAGATTTTGCAGAATGCGGTGCAGACATATCTGCAAAACTGAAGCAGCAATGTATGGGTAATATGTACGGCTACCAATGAGAGCATCGTGACATTTGCATATTATGACAACATGCTGCAAATATATACATCTTCATTAATATCTTATAAATAAACAAGCTGAAAATGTTCATACAGAAATGCCTAAGGGATGACAGATCTTTTCTCCAAGGATTCCTCCACATCCCTTTTGCAATGCTCTGGAACCACACAGAATATTCTGGCAGTGGGAGTGTTGCTCCTCTGTGAAATTCACTCTGAAATGTCCGTGAGAGCGCATTGCAGAGGGCAAGCACAGAAGGTGACCTGACACTGTCTGAACGGATTCAGGAGAGCAGGAAAATGAAAGGGCTGGAAGCCAAACGGTCCGGGTCGTCCCCCTCTGCAGCCGGAGGTGCCACAGCCCACATGCCAGGTACAACTTCCATTTCCTGCAGCTCGATTTGATCCTCGTGTGACAATCCATCCATTTCAACAGTCAATACCATGATTGTGTCATAACTCTAAAATTAATGGAAATCACATTGTCCCTAGTCCTTTTAAAAGCAATGGCATGAAATTAAAACTTTCTGCAATATTTGATTATTATTTTCAGCAAGAACGCAACAGCTCCCAAAGCAAGTGTGTGTACTGGGACAATGACATTCACGCGGGCGCAGTTACCGCACTGCAGCTCTACTCACATCTTTTACATGCTCTGCCATTTTCTTTCCTGTTCTCCTCATTAACCACTTCTTTGAGATACTTGTGTGTTTTTTGACACCTCTCTGAAAGAAATCCTCTCTTCAGGGCACATCTGGAAAACAGTTAACAAAGAATTGTGACAACAGTGATCATCGTACTTCGGGTGACAGATCGCTTGCTCCTCTCTGCCAAGCTGTCTGTACTTCAAAAATGCCATCAAGGTATCCTACAAGCACAGGGAGTCAGCAAAACACCCATCAGAGAAGGGCAGGTCAGAATTACTGCTTGCACATAGGCTGCTGCTGGTCTGGGAGGCAGAGCTGCAGAGTCCTCTGCAGAGAGCGCTGCCCACAGACACGAGAATGCAAGCGCGAGGCCCCCAGGAATCCAGCCCTGAATGAGTTAACGCATGAAATTAAAGATTTAAGCAACATCTGTGCTGTGGAAGAATGCGGATGGTGATGAACACCAACCCTGGGCTCCTGGCACGGCAGCTGTGGCAGCGGCAAAGCCCTGAGCCCCCCGTGCTGCCTGGAACGAGCCAGCACTGCTGGCACTTCCCACCACAACACTATTGCTGGTGGGCACCCGCGACACACACAGTTCACTTCACAGTTTTGAGAATGTATCTCTGATTTTAAAAGGTGCTGTGATCCGGAGGATTGGGTTAGTGTTGCTGTCACCATCCCACCTCAGCAAAGTGGGTCCACATTCACGGAGAGGCCACAAAACCTCCGGTCCAGCCTTGCGCTCACCAGTACACAAGCCATTACCAGCTCAGTGACAGCCACATCTCCCGAGGTCACGTACGGGTGCTCCTGATCACCCGCAGATGTACGAACAAGGGAAAACAAGAAACCTCCTCGCTCAGCTCTCCTTGCACAGAGAATCCGCCGGTTCAGCCTGGGCGGCTCACGCAGCCCGGCACAACCCTGAGCTCGGCCGGGGGGCAGCCCGGCCGGGTCCCCGGGAGCAGCGGAACCCCCCGGGCTGGGGGCACCGGTGTGCGCCGGGGGGCCGCCCTGGCAGAGCCCGGGCCCCAACGCGCCGGGCCAAGGTCGGAGCATCCCCAGGGAGCAGCACGTCACCCAGGGCAGAGGCACGGAGAAGGCGCAGGTTTCTCCTTAATGCTATGCATGTTTTTGTGACTAAATCACTGCCGTGCCTCTCCTGGGTTCAGGCTGTCAGTCACGGCACAATAGCAGTGCCACAAGTTAATCACCACCCTTCGCATCAGCTGCTGCGCCGGGGGCTCCCACAGCCACCAGCCCTTTCTGTTCTCTACTCTCCTAAGATCTCTGCCCTCACTTCTTTACATCTGACATTACATTCCACAGTTTCACTGAGGTAACCAAGAATCAAGCCTTCGTGGAGGAGAAATTTAATAAAAATAAAATCTTTGCTTCAACTCCAGACCTCCTCAATACACAGGTATGTGCCTCCCTCTCTCCTTGGCCTGAAACAAGAAGCAAATCCATCCATGTCAGTGCACACCACTAAGTATAAAATAACGGGAGTAAGGGAATCAAACTTAATTTCAGCCCAGTGAAAACAAATCTAAGTTATGAATTTAAATTACTGCAAATTATATGGAACAGTGTTGCAGTACATGATCACTGGTACACTGCTTGACTTACAAACATGAAAAATCATTTCGTCAAAATCCATTCTTCACAATAATAAACACAGGAGATAACTAAGGCACATCAAACCAATGTACTCTCTTAAAATACCCCAGTGCGGTGATATAAACCAGTGGATAGTATTGTAGGATACAAAAACATTCTTCCATTATTTTTCTCTGTTCTTTGTTCAGGAGTACATCAAATGCATCAGCTTCATCAGTCACAATTCAGTAAAATGGAAGTTGGATACCTTATGCAAATCAAGATTCATTTTCTTGGCAACGGCAGAGGAGCAAATATCCTGTCTGGACTTCTCCAAGTATGCGATAAGAATTTGTTTACCATTTATTGTCATCTGATTACCACGAGCTCACAGTGCAGAAGCTGGTTCTGTGCTGCCTCTGTGCATCGTTCTAAGGCACAAACCCAGCCGGTTTGACAAGTGCCCTCCTGTGCCTTTGGGAGCAACATCACCCCGCTGATGAGGAGCTGAACCCCCGAAACAGACGGCCAGGGAGCCACTTCGTCTGAAGGAATTCCAGCATACATCCGGCAAACAATCCAGAAAGCAAACCTGCCCAGATTTAACTGTACTTTCTGCTTATGTGGGTACAGATACAAAAGCCAGAGATGGCAATTGAGGAAAAGCTAAACTGCTATCGAAGTGAAAAATCCCACTTCTAATTGTCATGCAACATTTATTAGGTTTTGATAGAGGTTTAATGCTTTTTAACACGGATGATTCTCATTCAGTAAATCTAAAATGCCCGTTATTTCCAAACCAAATGTTTCTACCTGGGTGGTTGTATTACAGCAGCAGGAAGAGTTTCCTGGCATTAGACTGTAATGCACTTCAGAGGCTTCTCTTGGTGGAGGAATGCGAAGATGCACCTCAGTCCATTCGCTCCGAGCTGAAGCTGCAGCCACATCCACAGAGCACCGCGGGAGAGCCCAGCGCACGGCACGCACACCGCGCACACCCCACCGGCGGCCAGCAGGCTGAGCTCAGCAACACGGAACGCTCATGAAGCTTCTCCAAACCTGTACCAAGCGTGAGCTAAACACCGAGTCCTTGAGAAACTCTGAAAATAAGCCAGTGGCGAGTCGTACTGCGTGCACTCTGAACAGTCTGAGCTGTTATTCCACAGGATTCAGAAAGTCAGAGGCTCCTCAGATCTCCGGGATTTAAATGCATTAACAGCATTTTCTGAGCAAGCTTTTACAGAGCTCTCTGTATTGCAATTAGCTGTTTCCATTAGTCCTGCCTTTCTATAGGAGCCAAGCACATCCAGTTAAAAACAACAAAGAGTGAAAGTAAGAACCGTTATCAAATTATTCTCATTTTTAGTAACGCTGTAATAAGAGTCCTTCGATATTCGATTCTTATTGGATTTGTGGAGCAAACCCCCCAGGAAGCAGGCGCTGCTGCAGGCCCTGGGCCCCCAGCACCATGAGCCGCATGCGAACCGACCGGCCAGGCCACGCAAACGCACGGGGCAGCTCGCGGCACCTTCTGTTTGCCTCGCTGCGAGGAACATTTCCCTTCCACACTTGTCACTCATCCTGGTGTTTTACACAGGGAATTCATGCACCTGCTCCTGTTTGAGACCTAAACGGTAAACATTAGAAAAATAACCTCAAGGCAAAATCTGCTTGGGTACTATGAGACTCGAAAATGTTTTGCAGGACAACAGAGGTGGGATGCTCCTAAATTCTGACTTCTATGGCAAGTTTTTAAGTGCAGTGGGATGCGGCCACTTCCGCCCTTGAAGACGGCCAAAGAGCTGTAAGCTGCAAAAACTGCCTGACAAATGTTTTCTTTGCCTTTCTAGGTGTAACTTTTTTTAGTAAAACTATCCTTAGAGCTCACAGTGTTTGCCAAAGTCCAAACATGTATGAAGAAAATCCTCAAACGTCTAGTTCATGCAAGATTCCCTCTAAATCCTTAGGTATAAAAATAATTTTGCTTTGCCAGTACATGAAACATTGATTTAAGCATTTTAAACGGGACTCTGGTGGTAACACAACGACGGTCGTTGTTTTTGGGAGCTCACCAGAGCTTTCCCTCTGCAACACAGGGAGCCGCAGTCAGCTCCTCCTCAAGCTGACAAACCTGTGAGATGCGGAGTAGGGACAAAACGTGACACTTGTCCACACCACCCTTACCAAAATTCTGTTTCTAGTCTTGGAGTTCAGATGCCAAAAAAACCCAAAAACCTCTCCAAAAAACCAAGGAGCCACAGCAGCGTGAGACCTGCCCAGATGCCATCAGTACCTTCTGCACCGGGCAGTCCCTGCACAGGCAGCAGCGTCTGCGGACTCTGCCCAGACCCGGATGCCCACGATGACACGGGCACACAGACCAGTGTCCGTTCCAGCTGCCGCTTGTCCCCCGTGTGCTGAGACGACACGTGTGTCACGCAGCGCATTACGCAACAGAGAAATGAAACATTGAAAGGCTCCTTCCCGGACTGCCCGTGTCTCCTCATTCATCCAGCAGCAATAATCTCCCAGGATTCTCTAGAAAAGTAAATGGGTTAAACTGATGAAGTATTTTTAATGTGTGTTGACAAAGGTTCAGAATGAATGTACAGTTACATTAGTTAAATTGGGGACTACTCTGCTCATCCCCAGTAAAAATGTCTTTCTCTTTTATTATTTAAAGCTTCTACTTTTTCAACATTTTATTATGTGGAAGGAAGTGGTACATCACATGCTAATTCACTGGGAAAACATTGCTGCATTTTCTGCAAAATCACACCAGAGAAGCCATGGAAAATGTATTTGTTTCATTTTCACACTTCCTTTAAAATTAATTGATACACAATCTTTTTCCTTTTCTTTCCCTACTTCCTTTGTAGGGCCCCGACTAAAGATCCAGCCTAAGACATCCCTGTTTATGCCTCCTACCAGCTCTAAACCTGACCTAACAGACAGGCAGGGGTGACAGGCGCTGCACAGCCGAGCAGCACAGGGCCCGGCACAGCCCCGGTGCGGCCTGACGCCCTGACCACACCTGCCCTGTTAGACACAACACTCCTGAAGTTGTGCTGCTGTGTCCCTCCAAGACGCAGTGATCCCACCCGGATCCACCAGAGCCAAGAAGAGCTTCCAATGATTCACAGCAGCGACTGAAAACTGCTTTTCTCCTTGTGTTTCTCTGAGCTACAGACTGAAAGCAACATCGGTTTTGCTTCCCATTGCTAATAAAAACAACAACGCTCTTCCATCGTTCGTTTGTGTTGAAGCCATGGAAGTGCAGTTAACAGCCTCTCCAGTAAAGCAGCAAGGTTTTGTTAAAAGTCATCAATGCTGTCTCGAAAAGGAGCTCGGACAGAGTTTCCATTTATGTCAATGATCAAAATCAGGGGCTCAGTTTTCAATCCCTATGTTTTCAGTCCCACAATGACAAGCAGAGAAGTACAACCTCGAAGAAAAACTCGAGTTGTGATCCTCCGCAGAGATAAGTGCCCGTCTCCCGAGAGCACAGCCAGGATCACAGCACCTTCCTCGCCGGGGCTCAACACTGACCTGCTGCAAATCCCGCAGCGATGCTAAAAACGGTCAAGAACATGCAGCAAACATCTATTTTTATTACGCAAAACATCCTGCACGCTTGCAATGACTGATGGCAAACACCAGAGTTGGATGGCTGCTGAAACTGTTAAAAGACACAAGGAGATGCATTAGCTTTATTTATTATTTATCATCAATCCTATTTAGAATGTATTGTTTCTGTTCATTGCAAGCTGACATTATATTCTCTGATTCCCTAATACATTCTTTTCTTGTTTCCATGCAGACCGACAATGTTTGTGAAGCCAGAAGTGCTTCCTTTTCAGAGCACCTATTTCCATGTCCCGTACCGTTGAAGTTCAGGTTAGTCTGTATTTTTATGTTAAAAAAAGGCATTTCTAGAGATGAAGCCAGGCCATGACTGCTGGACACACCTGGAAGAGCTGCGTTCCCATAAAAAGAAGAGATTGGGAATTAATTGTCCATGACTTTTCCCTCTGTCCGTCACCCCAGCTGACAGCCGCAGGGAGGGAAGAAGCGGTGTCACTCTGCTAAGCTTGTTTTACTGCAGAACATGGACCATCTACATGTAGTAAAACCCAAAGCTACAGATTCAATCCTATCAGAATGTCAGTTCTTGTAGGTAGAAAATTCACGGTGAAAAAACAAATCAGTCTTGTATTACACATGGCCTGAACACAAACAGGTTTTACTCTTACTGCTTTAGATAAAAATCTTTCTCCCCTTCCAAGGGTTTCTATCATTTCACACTTACAGGAAAAAATCCCAAAAGTATTTCAAATGGGATTTGGCCACAGCTGCTCTATCATAAATCTAGAAAATTAAAATGTACAGTGAGACAGCTTGGCTAAACAACATCTTAATTTCCTTCACGTGAAGCAGCTTGTATAAACATTAACAACAGCAGGCTCGGGGAACCTTCTCAGAATATGTGAGGGGAGAGAAGGAGCCAGCAGAGGCCAGAGGCCATCGGCCATCCAGCCACCGGGGAGGCCGAGAGAGGCTGCGGGACCGCGCGGGGAGCCCGTCAGCAGGATGAACAGACAAGCTCTCTGGAGGGAGGGAGAACATTCCCCGCAGCCATGTCGAGTCACATCACCAGCTGACAACGACGAGAAAAGCCACCGGAGCCGCTGCGGGTACCAGAGGCCGTGGGAGGAGAGGAGCACACCTGCAGCACTCCGCAACCCACACAGGAACGTAACCGCCCCATCCAAGGAAAGAGCTCTGGTGATCACCTTGCAGCCGTCCCAAACTATTCCTACACTAGTTAAACACCGTTCTCTCTCTCACAGGGTGAAATTCTTCCATTTCTGAGTGTAAAGTGCTGCTGTAAGACACATGTAGGCAGCACGCCAGCCAGCAGCGGACACCAGGTGTAAGTGACTTCTCAATGTACTGCACATTTCAGCAGGAATATCAATGAACTTCTATGAACAGCAGAGTCAGAATTAATACTAAAACCAAACGTAACATATACACACAAGGCATGCAAACTATTTCTTGTTCTTGTGTAACTAGCTAAACTGGCAACTGGCCATTCCTAATAAAAATATCTAATCCAACACTACAAAATAAAACAAAACAAAAGGAGCCAAGAATCCTACAGGTCTCACCTCCCATTGGACTCACCAGAGGCACATGATAAAAACACTGCGGTTTGTTAAAGGAAAAAAAATGGTCATTGCTGATGGAAAACATGTTTTGCCCTGATGTCTGCAACCAGATGGCAACTAAAGACAACCCGTCAAAGGAAACTGGCAGGAGTTTTCCTTCCTCTGGCTGATGCGGATATTAGGTTTGCGTTGGCAATAATATTCACGAATCGAGGTCACCAGATTCAGGTGAGGAATAAACATAAAAATGAAGTAATCACAAGGCTTAGGAAACGAACGTGATGAACTTCCTGCCCATCGGTGACACCGTCGCGGGGCAGCAGGCGGCGGGTCCTGTTGTAAGTGCCACCGTGGGGCAGGTACCACTCACTGTGTGACAGTCCAGGGTGGAAATGAAACCCTTCAGCTGTACACCCAGGGACCAAGCCCAACTTCCAGTGGTGTCAAGCACACACAGCCACCCTAACTGAGGAGTACACCTTGAAAATCAGATCCAAATGCCATATTAATAATCAGCACAAACGGAATTTTTCCTCTCTGCAGTTCTGTCGCGCAGAAATGTTGTTTCCTACACAACAGCGTTACCCTGACACACGGCCAACACGTCTCTTCATGCATCAGATGTCGCAGCGTAACCACAGGTATGTCCCTCTTGCAGGTTGCTTAGTTGTAACGTCACGCCACAAAGCACAGCCCTACCGAGGACTGTTCTCTGTAGAACTTTATTGGTGTAACAGCAACCGTCCCCTTTGTAACCTCCTGAGCAACCAGCAAGACTGAGACTGCTGCAGAGCTACCCAAGCTGGGAGGCTCTGGGACTCAGAGCTTTCCAGCTGCGGGGACACTTGGGAAGAACAGTTTCTCTGAGTTTTATTTTAGCAATCTGCATTAAATTGTTCCCTGTCAGATCAAATACACTGATGAGATCAGCTTGAGCAGGTATAATTTCAGGATTGTTCCTGCTCTTGATTTTAAATCTGGCATTTATATTCAAGTTCTGCTGTAATTGGTCCATGTAGCTGGAAGCTCAGAAGTCAGGCGTGAGTTTTCCTCCTCCACCACGTGGAGGACACGCCTGTGACGCAGCACTCGGGCCGCGCTCACCCACGGGCACAGCACTGGAGGCTGCACTAAACGATGGATTCCACGGCCCGCACGTGACCCACCTTTGGCTGCCAACACTGAAAAGAACTGCTCTGCTGAGAACAATGGTGATTAAATACCAACATACCCCACGGTCAGTTTGGCCATGTCATTATTTCTCAGGGGCATATGCTATCAGGAAAAATAGAATAGGTAGCTTTACACTAACCGCTTCCTTCTCCAAACTCCTGCTATTCAGCAGCCAAGTCCCACCAGAGTCATTTCCAGACTGGTCAGGAACAGCAGGAAAAGGCCAAAGTGCAGATATCTTGAGTACGAGCTACGATTCACCTGACGGGTAAGCAGAAAGAAGCCTAAACACGCTGAATTCTACTACCAAGAAGCTGCAGTTTGGCTTGGTAAAAGGCACTGGATGATGGTAACTGTAATAAGAAACGAAGTTGAGAGCAGAGCGGAACGGTGCAGTTCCAACCCCACTGTCCCAGCGCAGGGCTCTGCAGAGCCAGCGCGGCCCCAGCAGATCCGCGTCTCTCTGGCTTTCCTTCCATCCCAGCTGCATCTCGCTGAGATGGGGCTGCAGTTCGTGGCCTTTTTTCCCTCACATAGCTCCTTCAGATCCTTATATGCCTGAAATACGACCATTCAATTTGCAACACCCACTAAAAAATACCAGATCTGTCCTTCCATTCATGGCTATATTCTATGCTGAACTCAGTCCAAACGAGCTTATCAATTCCTAATGCTCCCACTTCTACATTTGCATAATTAGCTACCTCAACCTCGAACACTTCACCTATTGTATTAGCCTTTCCAGCCATACTCTGAGATACCAGATAGGACAGACTATGCCTGTATTTTAAGAAAAGCACAGAAACCACACACCTCTCTGCTAGTTTGGGGACTGACTGACCAAACCTTCGCTCCTCCTATGACGATCTTCACTGAGACCAAAGCACAAGGAACAGACGAAGCCAAAGATCATCAGAATTAGTTCCTGACCAACAATAAAGTCAATGAGATTCAAATCAAACACTAATGGTAAAGACACAGAGCAGAGCTGCCCCTTCATGGCTCCGCACGTTGTGAAGCACCTAGAAAAGGGCAAAGCATCTGCTTCCCTGTCCTGAGCGACCACCCCGGGCAGCGGCGCCTCAGCGCCAGCTGCAGCTGCTCCAGCGCCTGCGAACGGGAGAAGAAGATGTCTTTGATTGCTCAACAAAAGCTGTTCTGTTGTGACTGTACGTCTGGGGCCTGTGACACTCCTGCTGCCAAACACCTGCATTTGTTCGGCCACATGTGCAAAAGAATAATATTTAGTGATTCATGCTTGTTTGTCAGCTACCACGCACAACGAGGTAACCAGCCGCATTTCCCGGGAACTCTGCTTCGACACTGTCCTTTAGCATTCTCTGCTTCGACACTGTCCTTTAGCATTCTCCACGCACTGTACAGCCAGGGGGAATAACCGAGTAACCAAACCCAATCCATTCAGCTCAACATGAGGGCAATTCTGCATTAGCAAATAAATTGCAGAATGTATTGTGGGGGCATCCAGACACTTTATTCAGTTGTGCTTTTTCTGTCACATTTTTCTTGTCAGTACTGACTTGCTTCTTTTTATATAACTAGTGAGATTTGCCCCTTGGTTCTACTGGAAGTCACATATTTTATTTACATTCTGAGATAACATCATCTATATACGTATTTTAAGAAGCTGGACTTCACCTGACTCGTTCTGTTCAGACTGAAGCTGTCTCATCAGCTGGAAAACTAACAGCCGAACTTCCGAAGAGCAGTGTGTCCTGTGCCCAGGAGAATATCACTGACTTCTCATGCCAGAAGAGCTGAAGAAAACAATTCAGCACTGCCTTCTCAAGGTGTTACGTACGGAAACATTTCCTTCCATAACGCAGAGAAGTGAACGTGCACCCGAGAGCTCCTCAACCCATCACTCTCCTCTCAGCATGTGAGTTCAGAGAATAACTCGGGCAGTTCACCTGGCTGAAACCAGAAACATGCGAAGACCCTTGGCAATTTCTGCACTAGCTTCACACTTCATTGAACTCTGCTGATGTTCAGTGAAGAGCTATTGCATCATTTCTGACATTTAGACATTTCCTCTTGTTTTGTTCCTTGTGTGTAATAAATTACTTCCATATGTATTTTGAATCTGATGACTGCATGAGGGGCTCTTTACTATCCATCGTAATTACTCAGCTCCTGCCGTGTTTGCTCACTTGCTTTATTCAAGAGGTTTTCTGAGACACGAAGAACGTCGGAATTAGTGCTCTGGCTCTCATTTGTGGCAGAACCAAGTCCTGTGCTTTCTTCAGCAATGCCCACTGTGCTGGGCAAACTCCGGAGAAAAACACTAAAAACTGAACATGGACTAAGTCTATAAGGCAGAATTTTTCTGACTCCTCACAATCATGGTCAGTTTATAACAAAAGTACTGAAAACTCAAATGTTGGTCTTTCTAAAGCGCTTATAAAGTTTTGCATTACTCTTAATAAATAGCAACCTTTATTTAAAGTCTTTATGATTATGTTTTAAAAACTTGTCGATGAATACAATGGATGCACTATATTGAAAAAAAAAACCACCAAATATGTCATCACCAGAAAGCTTTTGAATTTTTGTTAATATTTGCCTTCATTATTTTGTAATGTATTGCCTTTAGAGCCAGGTTCAAGTATTGGAAATTTACACCAGCCCGCATGTACAGGAAAAGGAATGCAAAATCTCAAAGGTGGTCTCTGCAGCCAGAATAATGCAAGAGATGGAGACAGAAAACAGGCGTGAAGACAAAGAGGAGGGAAACTGCAAATTCCATTGCTAGAGCATCGTTAGAAACCAAAACCAGTTTTCATCCAGTTCTGCTCTTCCAACATTTACTTCACTGTTGGGGGTAACACTGCCAGATAAAAGTGCTTTCCAAATATCTTATTAACAGCCCAGTACTTTAGTTACCAAGTAATCTTTCATAGCAGTTGAAGGACCAGATATTTCCTTCCCATCCTGTATTTCCTAGGAACAGGGCCATGAGCACTTACATTTCAGAGCAGAGGTTATTTTTTGAACAGCTGCTGAGGTTCTGAAGGCCAAGAGCTCTGCTTCGCACAGGCGCTGTCGGGCACTGTCGTGTGCTCTTGATGCTCGGTTCCCTTGCACACCTTACACAGCTCCAAAGCTGACGGGGCACACCAGCACAGCTGCCCCCGACGCGCTCATTGCCCTCTGAGGGTCACAAAGCTGCCACTACTCCGACAAAACAGTCCAGCAACAACTCCCAGCCAGAAAAACCCTATAGCTCTTGCAGTATTTCAGAGCATGCTCTTTGAAACACAACCTGGTGCTGCCCACATGAAGCACTGTAGACTACATACACTGTCTGATATGGTGTGCTCAATTATTAATCACACCCGTCATTTTATATCTATATTTAATCAGGCAGCTTAAAAGAAATACAAGCAATATGTTATTCTGGCAAAAGACTGTGTTCTATCAGTATTTATGATGTCTTTCCATTCTGAAACACACTGATTTCTATTAAGACAGACGTTTGAGTTCAGCTGTGCCGTTTGCCCAGATTTGCAGAGCCCAGCTGAAGCTCAGCGGCGCTTTCCAGCTCTGGGGTGGAACAGCTGGCAGAACCCTTTCCCAGGTGGCACATCCTCCCCGGGCCGGGCTCCGTTCCTCCTACGGATCGCAGGGAGATACACTGGAGACATATAACACACACAGAGTGTGCAATACCCGCGGCACATGCATTGGTTCCCTGTTGTGCTTTCCCCTTCCAAATACCCACAGAGCAGCCACAAGGACTAGACCGTAACTACCAAATCCAAGCATCCTCAACTGGGTCAGGTAAGAAAAGATGCAAGAAGAATTCTTTAGATTTCCCCATTAAATATAAATAACTTTTATGTAGGATTTTAGCATCCAATGGATACACAGATACACATGGAAGTTTCATGTGTGAAGTACAAATATTCAACCCGGGAGAAACAGCTCCTTAACATAAGAAAACTACCCGGAATGTTGTGCTTCCTCAGGCTTTCCTGCCTGCGCTGGGCACGCCAGCGGGACGGCCGGGCACGGGTTACCTTTTGACACAGTAATAACCAAGCACAAGGCACACAGCTAGCCAAGGTTAGCCCTGAAACAATTCCCTTACAAAGGCACTGTCAGAGCTTTTCATCACTGCCGTAAACTGAATTGATATGAGCGACTCCGCGGCTCTTCATCTAGATTTATTACTTTCTATTACCAATTCCGTAAAACATCTACAATTATTTAAGTGGCTGGATTAAAGTTAATTGTGTGGGAATGAATGCAAGTCTGTCAACTTCAATAAATGCATGTCCACCTCGCACTAATCTTGAATTTGACTCAAGAGAAACAGTTAGAACTTGAGTCAGGATACAGAGAATACAGTACCGTTTCAGCTGGATTTTGGGAAACTGAATGACTCAGTTATATTCTCTCCTGATTTCTTTCAGCTCTTGGAAGTGCTCTTGCCTCTCCTCACTCGCAGAAGCTGAGTTCACGCATGCCTTCCACAGGCCACGGAGGCCGATGGCCACCTTGGCTTCACACTGGCATTTCATTCCGAACTCACAGGCCAGCACCCAGCACCTCCCAACAACCTGCCCTGAGCAACCCAGACACGGGGCATCTGCTGCCCAGGCGGCACCACCGAGCTCTTCATCTCTGTCCATCCAGCTCTATCGTGCTGCAACAGCTCTTCATGCTGAGATTTGTCTTCTCAAAACAGTTTTATTCTCTACAACCAACTAAACCCCCAGACCAAGTAGGAAATGAAAGTGGCATGCAAGAAAAGACGTTGGTTTGTTTGTTGGTGTTTTTTAAGTTGAGGACATACAAACCAGAACATTCCTCGTGAAGAGCAGCGACTGACAGGATGCAACTTCAGACAGTGACTCTGACGTTCAGAGCTGCAGGAACCTTCATCTGAAACAACATCGCCATGTCCACTAGTGGGGAAGGGTCTCAGGTGAAAACGTGTTCTCAGTGTTCCCTCTGCCGCTCAGCAGCCGCACGGCTCTCGGTGTTCCAGCGAGGCCAGTTTGTTAACACTGCCAGCAAAACCAGCAGCCCAGGCACACACAGCCAGGGCAGAAAGAAGATTAAAGGACTGATCTCAATCCATTTGTCACTAACTGGCTGGTGAAGATTGAAGGTTATTCTGTTCTAAAGCTGATTATACTGATGGTGACAACTACGTGACAGCTATGATTGTATCTTGGAGAGATAAGCTCCATGAACAATTACAACCATGTTATATTTGAATTTTTAGAGCTCTAAGTATCACTGAGAAATAGAAAAAGGAATTAAAGACCTTAAAACAACATCATTAGAAGTACCATGTTTCCTGACTCAAAGAGCAGAAGATGCATATCATAGTCATAGTGGTAATACCAAGTCTGACCATCAGATATTGAGAAAAGGAGGTTTACCATTTACTTGAACTGTGTACAATATGCAGGATAATTAAAACCAAGCTGCTGTGGTGCCCTCAGTATAAATGTCAAACAAAGGAAACAATAAACACCACAAAGCTGGCAGCTGGGAGTGGAAGAGTTATTCTGCAATGCCCAAAAGAACAAGAGCCATGGGAGGGACAATGAGGTCAAATTCCTCATGCCAGAATGTGCACTGGGGGTGGAAAGTTGAAAAAGCAGCCAGATAAAATCCCAGAAAACCTGAACTAATTAGAAAAGCTCTTGTGCGGCTGAACGAACGCTGAGACAAAAGCCGTCCCAGTGGAGACGCGCCACAGAGGATCCGCGCTGGCTCCTCTCTCAGCCCGTGACGCTGAATTACACGGCCACAGGAACCACTGGAGAACGTCGGGGCTGCCTCAGCACTCTCTTCTGGGTTTTTCAGAATTATTCCTTGCCCTGAGAATAGTTCCAATTGCCTGGCACCTCCTCTGGTTCGACAGAATTCAAGTGTCTGCAAAACAACTTTCTGCAAGCTTAGACCCAATGTCATCAGCCTCACGTCGTGTAATTTGTCAGATGGAAATCGAATACTACAGAAAAGCAGAATGCAGTTATTTATCAAAACAAATAAAGTTCCTGACGGAGACCTCGGAAGGAGAAGAATTCTATATTTGGCCTTTCTGGAGCCAGAATGCCGTGTACTGACCATCTCAAGGGTAAATCTCTGCCATGCTCCACTGAGAGGTAATCTGGAAAATCATGGAAGGATATCAGCAGAAATCATGATGTTCTGTAACTGTATCAACTATATCTCAGCTGGTTTAAGACTTCAAACACTTTCTGAAGCCTGACATGGATTTTTCTGAAATATCTGCATTCCATACCAGTAGCAAACAGCATCTGCACAACCATGGTTTTTAATCAGTGACTTCCTCAGGTTTCTGAACTGATCTTTCATTAAGATTGACATGAAGAAGTTTCAATTCCACTTTGAGGGGCTGGTAAAATCACTTCAGGTTAATAATGGCCAAAAGATCCCATCATTTAGGCCTTAATTGTTATTACTGACGCTCCTGTCAACATGGATTACATGTAATCCTTGGAGACAAACTGGAACGTTTTTAAACGTCTTTCCCCCACTATGTCCTAAAATAACACTTTTTATTCCAAATCCCTGTCATTCTGGACAAAAATGTGTATGGAAAATTATGTTGGGAAGATGCATTTAAACAGCTGCCCGAAGTGCCCAATTTTACAACAGTAGGAGCAAAAGTAAAGTGCTGCGGCTTTTGGCCAGAAGAAATTTTCACTCCAAAAATCTTATTTCATATATGCAATTGTTTCCCCAAAGAAGTAAAGCTGTTCTTGTTCATGGGACGGGATGGATCTCCTCTGAACTGACACAATTAACTGGCATAATTTAGCTTGAGTTCTCTTGATTAGGCATCCATTGGCAGCTTCTCCCGAACTATGCGGAGTAACAATTAACTTCAGATGGAAATATGAAATCTAAATTACAGTTGCTAAACCTAAGAACAGTGAAGAGAAGATTCTATTATAATACGATATATTCAAATTACATACACAGCACCTTTAATTTAGGAGGGTGGGCTCATTTGGAATGGCAGAGATGTGAATAGATCATGAAGTTTAGCATTTCTTTCTATTCCTCAAACCTGAGCATGAATGACACAAGACTGTACCTTGTTTTCTCTCTCAGTTTATAAACACAACATCTTAAAACAGCTTTTCAACTCCATATGCATCTCTCCTATAGATACAATTTACCTCGTGTTCCACTGCGCTGATTTTACACCCTAAATCTTCCACAAATGACTTGCTCAGCTCTTGGAGAGGAGACCGGGAGCTGTGCTTTACGCTTCACCAGAGTAAGGTCTGGTGGCACAGGCAGCTTGGCGAGCGGGCCGGGGGCTCTGAGGAGCGACCCCTCGCTGCCAGGGTGCCCTCAGTCAGACAGGTGCCCAGACAGCGATACACTCGTCTGGACACTGGAGACAAAGCAGTCCGCCAAGTGGAACTTCTTCCAAAACATCTTTTCATCAGGAAACTCTTAGTCATTGTTATCCTGAGTGTAAGTGCTACCTGACCTATTGTTTCCCTAAAGCTCAGTTTACTTTCCCGCCCACCTGCTCTAAGGTGGTCAAGCTAAAACTGAAAGTGCTAAAAAAACACATGGAAACAACAGCTTGCTACATTTTCCTGTTTCCAAGGTCCTGCTCAGCCGCCAGAACCTACAGAGAAACTTTCCTTGACATATTCCCCCATGCAGGCTCTGTAAACTCCCCCAACCCCCAGCTCAAAGCGAGCCCCATTTAAGCAGACAGATGTTATCTTCCAGCATACCCCATGTAGCTCATCACACCACCCAGCTCTCCCCCTCCAGCACACACCATCTTTCTCTCTTTTGCAAGCCTGAAGTTCCAGCACAGGGGGCTGTACCCGTGTGGTGTCCAGAGGCAGCGCTGAGCTGCTTCGGGGAGACATCAGGCACGGAATTACCTTGGAAAGTCAGTAGTGTAGCTACACCAGGGCCTCAGCACTCTACATCGGCTGTTGGCTTTGCTGAGTACAGCAGAAGTTAAATGGGTACTGCAGAGAATGAGGTTTGAAGTTATTTTATCTATTAAATATCTCAATGTATTGATACCGTTAAAGCGGTCCATGTTACGGACACAGCAAAAAGTGAAGGAGAAGTGTTACTTATCACTGATGTGAGATAGCGCTGCAACTCTGGATGGAATTCAGACAAGTGCCAGTATAACCTTAGAAGGAGAAAGAATGGAAACGAGTGAGATTTCCAAAGCAGCCATTGTTTTGCTTTTCTTTCCTAATGTTCCAACTCCATGATGAGCAACTTCACTCTATTTAGTAACAACAATAAAGGGGTTTGAAAAGTATTTGCTTCATCTGGTGGCAGCTACAATACAGAAATGACAGTTTACAGGTTTACTTTAAAACACGTGAGGCAGAAGAGCAGTTCCCAGGCCGCAGTCCTGGTCCTGCTTTCTCACCCCGCTCCACGTAAACCTCGGGGGAATTTCTCACGCAAGGATGTCCTTTAACAGTTACATTAGCGTGGCAGCGCTCCATGGGTCAGAGCATCCATTTAATCACAGCCATAGCTTCTAATATCTTCCATTCACATTCAGACCGTGACATTTCACTGTTCCCTCAAAGATCATCAACTCACATTCACCTGCAACATTTCAGCAGGTCACGGAAAACGGAGTAAACAAAATAAAGATCCCCCTTAGAATGGCAGCTGATAAAGAACCAGTCTGTTCACAGGGCCCTAATTAAACCCATTTTCTAGTGCATTAAGAGGGAGAAAATAATTCACAAAATAGACTAGATTTTTTCCAAAAGCATATAGATAATTTGTGAATTTAACTTGTAATGGAATGCAGGTGGGACTTGTACTATAAATGGCTTCAGCTCTAGAAAGCAGGGACGTTCATTCAACACACCCTGTCCAGTAACCACAGAAAATTCTCCTTTAGGAAATACAAAATCCAGAAATGCTGCATTTTCTTGGCAGAGGATAATTCTGGCGTGTTAAATACCACCCAGAAACACATGGTAAAAGTTTACTGTGCTAGAAATTTCTGTAAGATTTCCAACATTCTTGAACTGCTCCTCTGTACTGCAGGAAAGCAAAGAGCCCAGGTGAGGATGACCTGGGAAACGCAGTGGCATCGCACAAACGCTCACGTGTACAGAGAGAACTGAAGACAAGTTTTGAGATGTGTCACGCTGAATATGAAGGAAATATGTTGAAACCTACTGGGAACAATATTTTCCACCTAAGTTCCAGAATGCCTTCTCGGTACTCGTGGGCACGCAGCTCCCGCGGCTCCGGGACGCCCCTGCCCACCCACGCCCCTGCGCTCGGGCACGCTGCCCTGTCACTGGGCGCCGTGTTGGTCGCGGAGCCCATGCAGAATTCACAAAAGCTACAATGGAGAAAAGCTTTTTCTGGCAAGAGTAAAATATAAGCATTTCAAAACAAAAGATAATAACGACTGCATTTCCAAAAATGTCCAAGCTTCCATTTGCTTCCATCCTATATCTTGCTTTGGCTATCACTCAGGAAGGCTATTAGTATTTTAAAAAAGGGACATGTGCCAGGAGCTCCTTTTAACACAGTATTTTTAAGTTATTCCTGAGGGCTCATCCCATTAGCCCCAGCGAAGTCAGGATTTCACAGCAGGGTGTTAACACAGTTTTCCATTAAAGCAGATATGTACAAACAGAGGTGACCACTTAACAGATGAATGATACAACTACAGCTGTAATTAAAGCTTATATTATGACTGACATTTTCCATCTGATTTTTTTTCAGCTGCAATAAAAGCTGTAACATATTCATTAACTTTCTTTTAGCAAAACCTATCCATAAAACACCAGTGGTGTCACCTCCTCAGGTGCATCTTTCTTTAATCACGCTGTTCTTCTTACTCCAGCAACTGAACTCCCTGAATTTAGCAAACGGGCCAGCCAGGTAAACTATTAAAGCTTCAGAACTTGTGGAATTCCAGGGCGCCTGCAGCTGTGATAACACATGGACGGGCCGAGCTCAAAGCAGAGAACAGCACAGCGAGCTACGCCCGCTCCTCAGCTCACCAGCACCAGAGGGGTATTACATGGTCCACTATCTGTCTTCCCCTCCTCATTGTTTTCTAAGCCTTCTGTGTGTCTCAGCTCAAACAAATGAGCTTCAGGTGCACTTATTTTCTTAGAGCCTGATGCAGAAGACTAATTATTATTACACTGGAAAATCGGACTGTGCTTCTCCTCCACAAGGTGAGAAGGAAATGGAAAACAAAGTATCTCTTGTCAATATCTTTAAAATAACCAAAGCTGGAAACTTCACCTTTCAAAAGCTATGAAAATCTTAACCAGACAGCAGCTGATTCCGATTTCCAATCTCTTCAAACGCTGCAACAGAAATGGTTAATTTTTAAATCCCAAACAAATTTGGATTATTCCCTCTAATCCCCATTAAATCACATGAAAGATAATGAAAAGCTATTTTGTTTTAATCATTATTAGCAAAACCAGCTGAGACATCTTATCCTTTAATCTCCACTTACTGAAATATTAAGATGACTACATGGGCACTGATTTCGCTACACCTGCCAAAAATGATGAATCTTCCCAGCTTTAAGTATGTTGGCAATAGGGAAGCTGTGGCCAATGTGACCGTTATTACAGAAGGTTCTCTGTTCATCTGAACGCTAGTAGCAAGGTTTTGCCAGTGAGCACAAAGCCATCAGAAAACAACGACAAAAGCAAACCCCAAGGCAGATCCCACCAGCACACATTTACATCTTGTCTCACACACACATGGTCATCCCATTCTCCTAGTTGATCTTATAGGAGATACAGAGTGTTATCACTGGCAGAGTCTCCAGCCTAACAGTCAGCTTAACAAACCGATATCCACGTCACACGAAGCCCCACCCGTAACAGGAAAGGCACAATAACTTTTCTTTATCACTACCATCCCATATCAACTAAGATGATTAACCAAGGTGATTAACCAACCTAAGCTGCCCAAGATCCAGAAGGGTGTTCCAGTAGTGTTTCAGACCTTATGGCCCATAGAACCTGGGAAAAGGTAGGAATAACTCTTTATATTCTTGTGAATTTTATTCTGGCTCAGCCAGAATATTTATTACACAGTAAAAGAAGATTCTTATTGCAATCAAAAACTAATCATCAGGGCAACCATGTATGCTAAGAACAAAGACATTTTTGTCTCAGGTCTAAGAAGTGCAACTGATGAATATCAGAGCACCCAGGCAGTGAAGAACACGGCTCATGTCACACGGCGCATCGCACAGTTGGAACTGATCCTCCCAGACATGAAGTACCAGCTGTAAATGATGCATAAGCAAACAGAATATTTACCTAAAACTGTCAAGAAAACCTTGAATAAAATATAAGCTAGAAGAAAACTCTCTATGAAGAAATTATAAACTGTAAACAGAAACAGCTGAAATCTCACAACATAAAAAGAAATTTGTTGATGCTACATTTGAAATTTAAAAACGCACAGGGCAAGGTAAACTTGTGAAAACAGGCCAGGCAAACACACTGCACTGGGCGCCTGAGAGGGTCAAGACCACACGAACAGAGCTGCTGTGGGTTAGTTTCTGCTCTCTCCCTAAGCCAAGCACACGGCCCCGCAACACGAGGCACCGACGGGAGAGTCCCAGCCCAGCCGTGCCGCTCTGTACAGCCAGGCTGAACGGTGGCCGATGTGCAGGATGCATTTTACATAGGCATTTACACAAAATAAATACTATGATTTCCAGTCCTCAGAAATGAAGGAAGGATGTCACAATTTCCACACAAAGAAATACATCTAAACAAGTAGATTTTTTAGATTTTCACACACGGTAGAAGGAAGGAAGAGCTGCCGTGCACCCAAAGTAGGTTTTATCCCCTATAAAAGAATGGTCAGAATTTGCTCTTATTAATGTTTAGTTTCCTCTGTCCACAAGACCTGCTTGGCAAGTGCAGGCACATCGTCACCAGCACCCGTGAAGAACCAGAGACCTAAAGCAGTTACGCTGTTTCTCCATGTCTGCACCGACAGCCTGTGGCAGCCCCACAATACCACAACAGCATCTGCACAACCTTCTTGGGCAGGCGACTCCAGCTGCCAAGCAGGCGCTGCCAAGCGGGGCTGTGGCAGAGCCGGGCTCAGCACCTCCCCTCAGCGCCTACCGCACGCTTACCAACCCCACTGGAGTTACTCGGGCTTTGCTACACCAAGCACCCTTCATCATCACACCCAGCACTTCATGTTTGCTGTTAGCTGTTTCTTTCTGGATAGGAAAGGAACACATCTAACTGCTCAACAGACCAGAAGCCTTGTTTATTTTTAACATGGCATTCCCCGGGGTTATCTCAGTGAGGGAGAGAGAATAACACAGTTGTGGATGGGGCTGGTGCTGCAGCCAACGCTGCGTCCTCTCTTCCGCCTGAGTCACCGCCCCCAGGCTCCTCCACAGCTGGGCGCCCCATTGCTCTGGCTGGGAGTTGTGCTTGCACAGTTGGTACCACCTGCTGTACATTTTCCTATCCTTGTTATCTCTGCAGCAGCTCTTGGCCTTTCGAAAGCTTATTCAGTGAAGAAAGAAGGGACAGTTTGTGCTTGATGTTTAAACTGCAAATTTGTTTTCCAGAAACTCTTCAGATTGATAGTTTTGATTAAATTTTAAGAACTCAGAGTGTGACACAATGAACTATCAACTCCTGCTGCTGTTATCATTTAAAGAAAGCCAAACTCTATGCTGTTAAGTGGGATGATCAGTGGTATAAATACACTGTAATGCCAAAGGCGGCAATGGAATGACTCTGCCTGCTGCTGACTGAGCTACTCTGAAGTTGTGTAAATAGGAGAATCTCGTTATATAGACAAAATCAAGCTGTAAGGCACACGGAACACTTGAGTATTTTTCTGTTCATCCCACTACTAACAACAGTCAGCACTTTTAGGAACACGTGTTTTGAGTACTGAGGATGCCATCAGTCAAGTAATGGGGAAGGTAATAGAGACAGTAGTTGCAGTGGTTACAGAAACAGCTGAATTGATATTCTGGTATTTAAATGAGATTTACTTAAACTCATGGTAGCGTCAAAACTTGAACATTCCACAGAACCAATCGATTTAACATCAAGTGCATTCGGATTTCTGCGGTCAGGAAATACGGGTATGGATCCAAACCAGTCTGGGAGGTGCTGATACACGTTACGGCTAAAAAAACCCTGAATTTGAGCCCAGAGCCAAATTTCGCTACCCAAACTCACTGCTAATCCAAAAATAGATCTGAACAGGTCAAATTTAAATGAAGTTCCACACTCACTTTGCTGTACAGGCAAACAGACTCTTTTATTGTTCTGTGGTCTCTTCTCAGGGTAGTCGTTGAACAACGAGAAGAAAGCTAATTATGTTTTGGGTACCTTCAACCTGGTAGAAAACCAGCAGGTTTGTGCCACCACGAAAAAGCTGACCACTTGTCTTCTGCCCCTTCCCCCCTTCCCGCTCCGCTCTGCCCAACATAGGAGCTGAATCCAAAGCACTGAGACGTGGAATAGGGGAGGAAAGTATTCGGAGGTTCTATGTCTTTTGCCTCCTCTCTGGGGAGTAACCAACATCAGAAGGTCGGACTTGTTCTCAGTTACGCATAAATAGAAACCAGGACTTCACAATAAATTAACCTGGCATTTAACAGACAATACCTGATCTCCCCAAAAGATACAGAAAAATGTAATGCTGCAGAACTGCATAAATGGCAAACAGGTAGGATGGGAAAAGCAAATCCATCAGGATCTTTTAAAACACAATTATGTGTTCAAAGATCAGAAAGCAGCAGTAGTCATACATCCCTACAGCACAATGCACACACAGTGCCTGCTCAACGTCTGCTTTCATGTCTTATCAAAAACGTAAATATACATTTCAGAGAAAACACACATAATATGGTTTAATCCAGCCACGTGGTACCAAGATAAGTTTGAAAATCTATTTCTGCACTTTAAATTATAAAATCTTTGAAACTTTTTCTTGTTCTCTGCAAGAAAAGCATTTTTCTACCTCTCTCAGTTTTCTGTGTATTTAGAGACGCCCCAGTTCAAAATATTTCCCTGCCTAAATCAGTGGCGTCTTTGAAACTTCTTAAGGAATTTAATAGGTCTGGAAACTCTTAGTAGGCTACTAAATCCCCCTATAAATCCTTGGCAAATTCCCAGGCCGCCCATTCTCACACGGATACATGGCCTAATTACAAATCCATTAAACATGGTGAGTTCAAGGGTCTGCTTAAGCCCTGAAATTATTTGATCCGCCTTACACTAATAGCTTCAGTGAAATAGAGAAGAGTAAAAAAGGACAAAGCCAATAGCAAAATAAAGTGAGAACAGGGTCAGCGAGTAGGCAAACCAAAAACATGAGACAAGCAAATGGCAGCTGAAAAAGATTCGCTTTGCCCTTTCACATTTGAAGGTAGAAAAACTAATGTAAACCCTTAGGAAAAACTGGTCATTTTCTCTTCCAGACGTGACTTGAGAAAGATGGTTTGGAACAGGACAACTCCCCCTGTTCACAGAATCATTGGATGTTCTCCCTGTTCTCTATAGGGGTTTTCCCCATTTTCTATATATACAGTACTCATGTTAGGCAAGCTTTGCACTTTGTCACTGGGGATTAAGAAAAGACCAAAAAGAGACATTCAAGTCATGGACTTTGTTCAAATTATCTCATTGTCCAGGGACATGGAGCCAGCTAATCTGTGACATTGAAACAGAACTTATTTTCCTTGCAGATTATTTGCTTATGTCATTTGGATGGCAAAAAGAAACTCCGATCTAGGGCGCAAGCGGCAAGAAAGAACAGCAAATGTGACTATTGATTTGCCACGATGCCAGGCAAGGCATCGCTTACTGTTTGCTTAAGTTGTGGCTGATCACTTTCCAGTGACCTAGACATTACTTATGAATATTTTAATCTGACATCCTACATTTAGACATTTCTTTCCTCTCATGTTTAGTACCTTCAAGCCTTAATAATTTTCTTGATTGTAAGTGTACTCAACACTCAGAGCACACATGGCCTTTAGTGTTCAGCATGTCTGTTAGGCTTGCAGTATGTCAATGGCTCATTGTTTTAACAGAAAACGGCAATGAAAAGAATCATACCCTTCAGCAGGGTGCAACCTGATCAGCGGCTGTACAAGTCCTGACATTTTCCGACCCATCGAGAAAACACTCACTTTGGGATCTGTTCTTCAAGGAGCTTGTCTCTCCTGACAGCGACCTCCTCAGCTACCAACAACGTCCTGTGGCCAGCGCACAACACAGGCGTGCAGCACCTCGGCAGAACACTATCTTGTACATAGCTCCCACACAGCACTGCAATGCCCTACTGTTTGTATTTAGTTAATTATTTGTTTGCTATTGTGGACAATAATTAAAGTGGTGTTGGACAGGATCCTTAGATTTGAGCATGTGAGGTAAAGACACAGAAGACAGAAATATAAATACAAAAAAACCCTCACTTTAACCCACTGAAATAATAAATATTTTTTCTCTTGGTTCTTTGCTTTACTTTTAATTTGCACACTATGGGAGAAGATACTATATCATTGATTAATTATTGATGACATTCTTCACAAGCCTCTAGAGAAAGCAACAAGGGCCGTGTTATCTCAAGGGTTCTGTGGCTCTATGGACTCACCAACAGCTGCTCTCCAAAGACGTCCAGGTAACCACCACACCAGAAGCAAAGCGGACCTTGAGAAGGCACCTGAGAGCTGTTCCGCGCGCGGGCGGGCGCCCTCGGCTCTCAAAGGGAGTCACGCCGTGCGGCACAGGCGCCACCGAGCCAGGCACGCTCTGCTCAAGCACCACGGTACAGCTCACCTAAGATTTTACACAGCATGGCTTCAATTTCTAACAAGCGCACGACTAGTTATTGCCCCGTAACTTCAGGCCACTCTCCGAATCTGTGCTGTGACTGTGAAGATCCAGACCCCGGGCTCGGTGGCACTTCCACGTCAGGGGACAGCTCAGAGCTGCCTGACTCTGTCAGCTCTGCCTACATTCCATTCCTAGGCCTCTGGGGGCTCTTCAATGGAACGGACCACCTCAGAGACCCACTTTTTTCCACAGAAGGTGGGCAAAACGTGACATTTTGGTTAATGCCAAGACCTCCAGAAAACATCTCGCTTCTATCTTAAATTTCTGAACTATTAATACTAAGAATTGACACGTACAATGCCTGGTGATTGCGTTACCATACGATACCTATTGAGCTCTTACTCACACGACAGAGAAGTCAGCTCAGGGAACGCGGGGTGAGCCGCACGGGGTCGCACGGAGCAGGGCCCGTCCTCGGGCGGGGCAGAAGTCACCACACCGACAACAATTCCAACAATTAATCACAACAATGGCCGCGTTCGCTGCGGCCGCGGGGCCCCCAGCCCCCGCCCCGCCGCGTGCAGCCGCCTCAGCGCCCCACGAGCGCCCCCTGACGGCCCCGCCGCCTCTTCCAGAAGGTTCCAGGCGGGCCGGGGCGGCGGCGGCTCCTCGTTCCCACCGAACACGCAACCGGGCAGCACAGCGAGCCGGCTCCTCTCCCGGGGCGGACCGCAGTGCGGGACCGGGCCATGTGGCACCACGGCGGCGGGTGAGTGCGGGAGCCCGGGGCGAACAGCTGCTGGGAACGCGCTGCGCTGGTGGCTCCTCGCTGCGCTGGTGGCTCCTCGGGTGCGTGTCTGCAGCAGTTTCTGCTCCAGTTGTTGCTGGAGTGAAGGCCTCTCTGTGCTTGTGCTCGTTTTTGTTTTTGCAGCGCTGTGGTTTTAAAGGTAACCAGAAAAGCGTGACTAAGCTCTGCACAGTCGTACACACTGTGCAGGAAACCTTGTCGTTAATTCATCCGAGTTCTGTCTCTTACCTTTTGCTTCTGTGTTTATACTGTTACCAACCTCTATGCTCTCTGAGTATTTCATGTGCAGTTCTACCTCACTTCAGTTTTTGCATATTTCTTCCACGAAACCCACCCGCTATTTCCCAGTAATGCTTACAAATGCGATTGCCAGGATGGCTGCAGAGAAACGCAGGGCTCCCAAAAGTCTGTCAGGCTGTGCTAACGGAAGCTTTCTGTGTGGCTTTTAGGCAGGCTCAAAAACAGACCAAAAAAAACCCTGTAGCTTTTCAGCCAAGCATTTTATCACGCTTGCAAACACCTGCGAATCAGTCACACTGCAAAGCCTGTCGACTCACAAACACAAAGCTTTGCAACACAATACAATTAGACCTGAATAATTTAGGCACTGAAGCAAATATGTTGAGAGCAAGTCTGTTTACTTTCCTGAATGAGAAATTACCCAGCCCTGGATCCATTACAAACCTACCAAGACAAAAACCACAAGTGAGTAAACAGCGTGTTAGACTTTAGCATCTGAACTCCTCAGTGCAACGGCGCTGAGCACGCACGGGGCCGCGCGGGGAGGGCACGTCGCCCCGCTCGCTGCGACGCGGGGCTCGCAGGGACAGGACACCAGCTGCAGTACGATGGGCAGAGCCACGCAGGCAGCACCAATGGTGATTGCTGCTTCTTGAACACTGACTTTGTTACTTGGGAAAACTGAGCTTTCCCAAAAGGAAATACAACAAGTATCATCAGCATTGTTTCACAGTAATATAAGTGAGTCTTAATTTCCTAAATGCCATCCAGAGGTCATGTTGAGAATAAGGTCTTACTGTTGTCAGTTTGGACCAACTGGAGAAAACAATATTGAATGGGTTATTGGCTTTTCTTCACTTGATAAAGAATTCAAGCGGAGCTGCTGTGACGCAGTTTGTTTTCCTGAAGGCTGGACAGTGCATCCATTTTTGTATGTTGCTCTCAACTACCTGTGGCCACCGTTTTTGGGAAGCACGCTTCCCTAGCCGCTGCTTCTTAAGAGATCGTACTACCGTCTCCTCTCAAATTAGTACTGAGCAGAAACCTCTGTTTTTCAAGAACACTGATGACACTGTGCTTCCATTAACTCTTCCTTTCATGATCTAACTCCCAGATGATATGCTGAGTTTCCCTTGGTTCTGCACATTTGCCCTGTATTTGCTGTATCTGTGTCTAGCAGCAGCCCAGAGCAGTGTCAGAGCAGTGCCACATCCCATTCAACTTACCCCTCAAGGACCAACCTGTGCACTCTCCATCTTCTCTTTCTCACTGAAAGCAGTAGGATTACTTGAGTGTAAGACAACTCAGGAAGGTTATGAGGACAAACTATTCTCATCTCTAAATGTGAAGGTTTCATTATTTTTTCGGTTCTGGGGTGAACTTTCTGTTGTCAGCTTGCTTTTTGTTTCTTCAGCTTTGTGAAATTACAGTACTAGGAAGATGGAACTGAGTAAGAGGAAAGCAAATACTGAACATCTGACAGGAATCAGTACAAGCTGTAATCTGCTTTTTGGTTCATCTTGGCACTGGCTGTACACCTTAGCGATGTGTAAGGAACTTCCACTGATAGAATGACGCTATACATGTCTTATTATCCCTTAAATTACAGGGGATAAAAATGACCAAATAGACTATTGATCTCAGCGAGGAATTTGTAGAAGTTGTTCATATGTGGAGCTTGGAGGTCAGTTAAAGATGGAGCTTCATGTGTGCGTCACTCACTGCCAGTCTCCGCTCAGCAGAGGCAGGGTGGGTGGCAGGGGACAGGGGACGTCTGGGCTACAGCACAGGCCTAATACAGCGCCTGGTCTCCGGCTGCAAACCGTGCTGCTCCGGTCGCCCCCGGGAGCATCAGCAGTAGGTCTTTGCTTGTTCTCGGGCACGGCCTCACGCTGGTGAGTGGTGGGAGATTCTCCAAGTAAGGTCCAAACAGGAATCTCGGCACTTGACTCACGGATCACACCTCTTGCAGCCTGCAGATATACCAATGTCTAATCCCTCTTTCCAAGCACAAGGTTCTCCAAGGGTGGAAATTCTCACGCTGCCTGTCAGACATGTTAGTCATCTTTGGACTATTTACAGTTTTCCAGTTGAGTTTCTCCCTTTTCTCTCTCTGTGTGGCAAATTAGGCAGTTATGCTTTTTTTTGATTCACCTAGAATTTTTGAAACAAGTCCTTTTTTGCCACTTCAGATCAGTCTGTCCACATACATCACCCTCTGCTTTTCAAGCTCTTGTAGTCAAGCCTTGTAGTCAAGGCTTTACAATAGGCATCCAGTTACAAAATCACACATTTTTAACAGTTCCTCTGTTCTCATGCTGCTTGATGGGATGGTTTGCATTAGGTGTCCTTAAGGCAGCAGTAACGTCAGGCCTGACCTGCCAGAGCGGGTTGGCTTGTTCTAGTAACCAGAGTGGAACTCTGCAAGAATTAATGCAGGAGAGATTGACAGAGAGATACTTACATTAATTTGAACACTGATTCTGGAAAAGATACAATCAGCATTTTCCCCACTCTTGCCTGCAAGAAAATACAGTTATTTTTGTTCTCTAGACTTCTTGAAATATTTTTCCTGCATAGTTTTGGTACTTCTGTTGCCTTTTCTGTGAACAAAACCTTATTTGTTCTTGTTTCTTCTTTAGATGCTCATTTTGCAAAAATGCTTCGTTTTTGCAGCTAATGCTGAGTTAGTACCTTTTCGGCCTCCTCTCTCTGTTGCATCTGCCCTGCGGACCATTTGCTGTGCGGTTCCATAGAGAGGGCAGCAGTCAGGTTCCACCCTCCCTGGAGAGGAGGAAGGTTGCCCCTCTGGAGCAGCAGAGATTTGAGCGGCTGGAGCTGGTAATAAAAGATTTCAGAAATTTCAGCTGCCATTTCTGTCTCAGAGGTAAATAAAGGTGCTTTCAGGAAGGCAGCATAACTGAGCGTTATGTCTGGTTTGAGGAAAGGAATGACAGTAACTCCTTGATGCTTCTGATGTCTGCCGATTTATTAGTAAAAATGAAACTTAATAAAAATGAAATTTAGGAAGAATGAAACAAATATCTTTTGATACTTGGCTGGGGGCAGGTTCTATGAGAGAGCTCGGAGCTGTCTCTCCATGCAAGAAGCATCTCCTGAGAAGAAATCACTCAGTGAATGAGGATATAAGATCTTGCAGAGGGTGTGTGACTGCATTAATTTGACAAAGGCAATGAGTCTGCATGGAAACGGGCACCAAGCATTGCAGACATGCAGCCGCTAACCTTCCCCGTGCATCATCCCCTTCCTTCTCTTGAACGGACTGGCAAGAAATGAGAAGCCGGCGGGGAAGGAAGGAGCAGGCTGCTCTCCGCTCCCGCTCGGCTCTCGCTTCTCCTTCCCCCGGCAGCGCGGCGGGCACGGGCGGCCGGGAGCGCCGGTCCCGGCTCGGGGATGGGGCAGCTCCCTCGGACATAGCGCTCGTCGCCCCGCCTGACTGCGGGCGGCAGCTCCTGCCCTCCCCGCTACCTAAGCGCTCGGGGAAGCTCTGCGAGGTGAAGAGCGTGGTTTGTCGGGGCGGGGGGGCTTGTTTGTTTGTTTCCTGCCCCATCACATTTTTATGATCGCGAAGAGGAAGAAGCCTTCAGGTCACCCGGAGAACTGCTCGGCCGGCAGCCCGCAGACAAGGGCCCCTTTGATTGCCAGCAGCTTCGCTGTGCGGCGGCGAGCAGCGGGGAGCGCCCCGGGCTTTGATGTCCCGGCGATGCCGGCGCCCCGTGTCCCCGCCGCCGGCCGCGGGCGGGCCGGGCGCTGAGCCCCGCCGGCCGCCCGGCGCCCCGCCAGCCTAGCCAGCCCAGCCAGCCCGGCCTGCGCCGCCTGCCCCCGGGACCCGCGGGCGCTGCCCCCCGCCTCGGGGCGCCCCGCGCCGCCTCCGCCCGGCGCTGCTCGGGGATGTGTGTGGCGGCCCCGGGACCGGACCCCTCCGAGCGCCTGCCGGTGAGTACGGGGACAGGGGCGGCGGGAGCGGGGCGGGACGGACGGGTCTCACGCGGCTTCCCTGCCCCGGTATTCCCGAGGGCAATTCTGACCGTCCCTAAGTTCGGAGCCTCCCCAGCGTGCGCGCTGCGGGCACCGGGAGCTGTGCCGTCGGGGCGGGCAGGGCTGCGGATCCAGCCTCCGGGAGCAGCGCCCCGGGCAGCCCGGCCGGCACGGCGGGACCGAACCGCCCGCCGGGGCCGCACAGTCCGCACAGCCCGGCGGCGGCAGCGGCCCCTCCTTCCCTCCCGCCCGCCGCGCCACCCAGCGGCGCCACCGCCCGCGCCCGGGGGGGCCGGGGCAGCGGGGCTGGGAACCCCTCGCAGCGGGCGGCGGGGAAGGTGCCGGGGCGGCGGGGAAGGTGCCGGGGCGGCGGGGCTGGGAACCCCTCGCAGCGGGCGGCGGGGAAGGTGCCGGGGCGGCGGGGCTGGCTGCGGGATGCCCCGTGGCCTCCTCACCCGTTGCGTCTTTTACCCTGCCCGGAGGAGCCCGTCTGCACGGGGCGCGCTACACGAGTGATTAAAAATACACCACAACGTACTCTTGAGATGCACTACGTTTT
Source organism: Streptopelia decaocto (assembly GCF_964273445.1). Classification (NCBI taxonomy): domain Eukaryota; kingdom Metazoa; phylum Chordata; class Aves; order Columbiformes; family Columbidae; genus Streptopelia; species Streptopelia decaocto. The sequence continues at coordinate 1,223,847 of NC_138660.1, forward strand.
CTGTAGAGACTACACCGAGAACCAAGTAAGCCACAACGCGATTTTTACCGTGCACATCCCGAACAGAAAAGCTAATGCATTAACTCCCTGTGCCACCTAGAGCAGGATCAAAATAATTTCAGCTGTCTGTTGTACCTACGCTTCAGTAGGCAGAGGGGATCACAGAAGCACTAAGAGAAATGTAAGGAAACCGTAATACCTAGGCTTACATCTGTTTAAATTCTTCCCGTACTTTTGCTGTGCTTGCAATTAGCACATAAAGAAGCTTTTACCTGGTGTTCGTTAATGCAGACGGGATAAGTTCTCTAAATAACTGGAAGTAAAAATGAGTGAGTGAGATGCCTTTAAACACAGGAGCAGTCCTGCAGAACAGAAAGATCCGCTCACTTGGAGGAACTTAGCTGACTGTAAGAACATATTTGCACATGAAAGGTGCGGTGTTTCTTGCTGATCTAATCAACTGTGTTGTCAGTGCTCTGAAGACACCATCAGTCAGAACATGAGCATCATTTCTTACATTAGGCTCCAGGTATTCAGAGGATTCTGGGGCCTGGTCAGTAGTCAATATAAATAACATTTTTTGCTGTTTAATGTGACCAAAAGTGAGAAGGATAAAATGGTTAATGCACTTTTCTACCATCTGTTAGTGCAGGGCAGTTTCTACATAGTTCACTCTTTTACATGGTTCTGCGGGATTTCATTCCTGTGGCTCAGAAACCACTTGCTGATTTGACCGAAAACCTACTCCTCAGAGAAAAAGAGCAGCTCATGAGACAAAAGAAAGTGGTTGTGATGGTCCCTGGGCTTGGAAAGCCAGAGGCTGGGCAGACCTCGCAGGACTCCACACCGCCAGTCACTCTGTGCATCTTGATGTCCAGGGAAGAGCGACAAAAAGGGAGGCAAGACACTGAAATACATGTTCTCTCATTCCTTTAGAGAGACAGTGTTAGTGTGAGTGTCCAAGGATCCACTGAGACTCATGGAATGCAGGATCTGTTGACTTAGGTCCATAATACCCAGTTATTTGACATCTTTATTCTACGAATAACCGTCCACACTTAGTGACACGTTTTTGCAGTGGAGGATGCAGCACTCGGGATGAGGTGGGCACCCCAGAGAGGAAGAGACGCTGGAAACTGAGGAACACACATCAGCACGAACAGAACGTCCGGAGGAGAAGCAAAGACTGCCTGTCTGAAAGACTGCAGCAGCCTAGGAGACAGATTAATACAAGCCTACAGAACGGTTAAACCAGCTTGAAATACCTGCGTTCAAGTCTTAGACTTGAATGGATGCAGAAACAAAAGGGTTCCCGTGTTGCTGTTACACGGACATAGAGAGCGGGGAGAAGGGTGTGAGGAATACAAGGAGCTGGATGCCCTGACCTGCAGCCCGGGCTGACCTGGTGAGGGGCCTGGAGAATGGAGGTGTTGAGTTTTCATTGTGGAATGCTGAGAAATACATTGCTCTATGTATAGGAATTTTAATCTGTCAGCAGATCAAAGTCTGGCCCTCAGTAAGTGGGAGGAGATGGAGAAAGAGCAAAGAACTGCAGAACAGCAGTACTGCAAAAGGTGGCCGAGTTACCTCTGAAGAGCGACAGAAATAGTCTCCAATGTGTACACATCCCGTGAGTGACGGGAGCTCATCCGCGCTCGCCCCGTTGGGCACGTGTGTGGTGGTTAGTGCTGATTTAGTGCTCTCACCTCCAAAGAGAGGGCGGCTGCGCTGGGTTCGGATCGCCGGGAGGTTCGGTCTCCAGTGTGAACATGACGGGCTCCCAGCAGAGCCTCACTGGGATTCTCTATTTTTAGAGACAGCTGTAAAGCTCTACTCAAGAACTGCTTACATAATATAAGAAATGACAGCAAAGCACAATGGCACATTTTGACCTTTGGCATTAGATAAGCAATTGGCAGATTAAGTTAATTTTTATTCAAGCAGAGAGACTTGCTTTTGCGGGCTTGCAAACTCCTGTACCATCACACAAGATTAAACCACAGGGTACGTTTGAAACATAGGTCTGGATTTGGTGGCCTGTTCATGGGAAGGAAGACCACTCTTCTCCGTAGATGACAAGTAGTACATGGTATGTACTTGTGTGTGAGTGAGAAGGACAGAATATTTAATGCAATGACTGATGTTCTAGTAATGTTACAAATAACGTGAAAACTCACCCAGAAAACATCTTTGCTGCTGTGCAGCTGTGGAGCCAGTTCTAAGACCTGTGGCTCAGGGTCAGTCCTCCAGTGACTTTTCCCTTTTCCTTTGCAGACGCTGGGTTATGGGCAAGTCAGAAAGCCAGATGGATATAACTGAAATGAATACTCCAAAACCAAAGAAAAAGCTGCGGTGGAGTGGCCTGGAAATCGGGCTGGCTGTGGTGGTGATCCTGCTGGCTATTGTAGCCGTCACCATGATAGTCCTGTACGCAACCTACGACGGTGAGTACATGGAAACTGTCTTTGCACATCCACATGCATAGGAGTATAAAAGTTTTCTAAGAAATGGTGAAAAAATGCTTAAATAAATAGAGCGTTGTTATGTAGTAACAAAAAAAAATCTAAGTTGCACTGTATTAAAATGTTGTATTAGGAAAGACTGTGCTGCATGGTGTGTATAGCTGCACTACATCAAACACCAAGAAAATGACATCAGCTCAGAATTATTTGGCCAATAACACAGAATTATACCTGACCCACTGTATAAAATATGATTAATAGCTACATCATGGCCATATTTCACATGTATGTCACTGGACAGTACGACACGATGATCTGAAAGGTAAAGCTGCATCTACACCTACTGCTGCCGCCACTGACACAAAAGGGCTTTTTTCCAGCAAGGACTCCATACGTTCATTTGTTCCGCAGAGCTGTGGTGAACACAAACCAGCTGCGTGTTCTGGCCGAGCAATGCTTGTGTTTGTAATTACTGCCTCGGGAAGCAAAACCTACAAAACCAACTCTGCTGCAGAAACCCCAACTCCGGGGCTCCTTCTGTTCCCTGGGTATGGAGGAAATCCCTGGTTTTTCTTTTTACAGGGCGCTGCAGCAAAACCTCATAGTGAGTGTCGTTACACTGAGAGGTTTGTGATTCAGCAGCCAGATTAATAGACTTGGAAAGTAATTCAGTTGAGGGGTAAATACCCTGATAATTCCTGGAAAAGGCTAATATTTCCATTTGGGGGTCAAAATAGAATGTTTCCTTACATTGGAAATTAAATGCTTTGTTTCATTTTTAAGTACTTAATAATTTTGATTAAACTTTTTATTATAGTCCAGTTCAATTAGGGAATGGAAAATGCTATTCTGAAGTGAATAATAAAACTGTTTTATTTCTGAAGTCTCAAAAGGAACCATTTCCACATTCCTGAGGCTTGTATTTGGTTGAGGAGACTTCAGAGTGAGTGTCCCAGAGTTTTCCATTCTCCAAGACTTTTTTGTCATTGAAGGGTACTGTGAAATTCCAGCTGCCTCTGCAAATGTCTTCAGTCCATGTGCTATTTTTCTCTTAGACTTCTTCTTTGTTATACAATAATATTTTGCTCAGCTCTAATTGATGGAGTGTTTTACTCTACAAAAATTCCACACGAGTCATTAGCACTGAATGACCCTACAGGGATGAAGAAAACTGTATTTAAATTTAGAGCCTGATCCTATAAATATTCACTGAGTGTAAAGTGTCCATTTTATCTACTGCAATTAAATGCAATTCTAAAGTGACTTCAAACGAAAATATTTACAGTAGGTTTTGTTATACTGACATTCATTAAGGAATTAAGAATATGATTGTATCCTCTTTCAGACGGGGTTTGCAAGACATCAGACTGCATAAAATCAGGTAAGAATGAAAATATCTAACTTTCAAATTAACTTGTATATTTTTACGCACAGTTACCCCGTGTAATGCTCCCATCTAACAGCACACAAGTACGGCACATTGAGGCACAGCATCTGCAAACCAAAATAATGTCCTTAGCATATTTCTTCTATAAATGTAAAATCTGTGCTGTAATGTTGTCAGATGTTACAAAGTCATCAGGGTCTGGCTGCTCTGAGGCTCGGACTGTCCTGTCACAGGACGCCTCCGGCTTCAGACGCGCTTCACGGCAACCACAGGTGGCTCTTCCCCACACCCACCTCACGGCACAACTGGAGCAGAAACGGTGTCTCTAAAGAAGGTGCATTAAATGATCGTTGGCAGCCATTCAAGCTGCGCTGCTACTGTCTGAGGAGATGCAACGTTAATCTGCATGTCCACAAACAATTCCAGATTCTGTAGTCTGACAGGTTAACTTCATCCCTGGGTAACAACTGCATAGAGAACTCTTAGTTTATGTCCTGGTCTGAACTCTACTACAAAGCTACTACAATGCATGGGAGCAAGGCTGAGTTGCACACCGCTTACTCTGGTGTAGGCAGCGGGTGGCTTCCCCTGCTCTCCTTACTCTCATCTACAGCTCTCTGTGCTGTTTTCTCCTCCAGATCCGTTAATGCTGCTTTCCCTCTTTGACTGCTCTGCTCCCCAATGTCCCCCATGTCCCCATTCTCTAACTCCCTCCAGCACACCCCCTGCTTACACACAGGGCAGACACCAGGAACCGCTTAGCAAGGTTTGTAATCCATTCCAGTGCAGCACACGAAGATACCATGTATTAATAATTTGTGCATTTAAGCATTTTTTTAACAAACTGACATACTCCGCAAATTTTCCTGAGCTTGGGCAGCACAGACTAATGGAAATAGGGAATTCTGACCTCATATCAGTTTCACTTCTATCCTCCCCAAGTCACTGGTTACTATTTCAGCATATATTACTTTATTTGTAAGCTATTAAAGGAACAACTGGCAACCAGGAGTACTACAGTAACAATAATTAAAAGCAACTGAGATAAGGTTCTATATTCTTCAGTGACAATTAGAAAATGGAATAAACAAGAGAGAATAGGAACAAGCCCAAACACTGGCTCCTCAAAGCAATACTGAGGACTAATGAAAAGGATAAAAACACATATAACACATGGTATATGTATGAATGAACCTGTATTAGAATTAAAATAACAAAATATCCATCAGTGTCACACTTCTTATTTCCAGAGCAAAAAGGTCTCAGTGTGTACAGCCATAAAGCTGCTTTGGGCACAAGTTTCAGCTTATAAATAACTTAAAGCATGTTTAGGATTCTGTCCAGCCTAATTGGTCCCACTGACTTTGCAGGGGCGGTTGTGTGTCACTGTGCTAATGGGCCTGCTTGGTAACAAAGTCGCATTTCAATGATTTTAATATATCTGTGGTGTCAGCCAAATAATGAAGGGTTATCTTGGGGTTCAGATGTGCGAATTAGGCTCTTGAGGAGAATACTCAATACATGGATTTTGCATGAAGCCCCAAGTGGAAGACAAGTGTTCTCGTCTATTACGTTCACAGTATTTAAATTCAAGTTTGGGTAGAAGCTGGTTAGGTGATACTGGCTAACCTGCGCTCTCCAGCAGAAACACTCGGGTAGATGAGAACTTTTTCTGTGACAATAGTAGGCAAGGAAGATTAAACAGGTGCTGGCTACAAACAGAGCAGCCCGGTTCCACTGTTACAGCACGGTTTGCTATTACACAGACTGTTAATAATTTCTCAGATTTATGCAAGATGTAGGTTTCTTGGTTTTTTTGCGAAAGTGACAGGACAGTGCACAAGAAGCGTGTTCTCTTGGTGTCAGAGGATCTCTCTGTCCTACCGTTCCTGTCCTTCTTGCTGGACTAACACACCACATCACCCCAGGACAGGGCTGCCCTGCAGACGCTGCTCCAGCCCAGCACAGCGGTTCATGAGCATGCCCTCAAAACAGAAATTGTCAGTAATAACGAGCAAACGGGCGGAACTAGGACAGGAATAAAGTGCAACCATTGAAAGCAAAGCCCTTCCCCTCAGTGCAACAGGGCAAACTGGACAGAAACAAGCGCCAGAGGCTACACAGCCACAGAGCAGTTGGGGCTGGAGACCGTACAGCCCAGCGGCCCCGCTTAAAGCAGAGGCGGCCACGGGAAGCTGCTCAGATCTCGTCTGGTCAGGTTTTGGTTATTTCCCAGATGGAGATTTTCAGTTTCCCTGGCAGCCCGTTCCCGTGCTTGATCACCCTTACAGACACCCCGCAGGAAACACACGCAACGTGTAAGTCTGGGAGTTACGGGCAGTAAGGAATAGTAATTCACTGTTCACTGACGAGTACTTTGGTCTAGAACATTCAAGCAGGCTTGAGCTTAGTCTGAACTAAATATATTTATTACCTCCCTCTTCAGAGCAAACAAATGTATTAATTTCTTGTCTCTAAAGATTCTTTATGCCTTGATTTGCCTCGTGTTACAGCCGCCCGAATCCTTGAGAACATGGACACCAGTGCAGAGCCCTGCAACGATTTTTACCAATATGCCTGTGGAGGATGGCTTAAGAGGAACGTCATTCCAGAAACCAGCTCCCGTTATAGTAACTTTGACATTTTAAGAGACGAACTAGAAGTTGTTTTAAAAGGTCAGTGGGATTTATGTTTGTGGACTATATAAGGTTTCTTCTTTGGCTTACATGTTACCCTAATAAGATGTGGTTGTCTAGCGAAGCTTAAAATACTACCAAATATTTCAGGTTTTTATGTTCAGTTCAGGACAAACCTACCACAGACTCTGCTTGGAGAATGCTGTGGGGTTCCGCTGTTGTGCCTGAGCAGGGGAGCTGCCCAGAGCTGACCTCTGTGGCTCCCGCACCGCGCGCTCCGACATCTGAGCTCCATGCGCTGCCCACAGGCAGCCCAGCCAGGGCAAGGAGAGGTGCCCGTGTCCAGCTCCGCTGCAGGGCTGGGAGCTGCTCTCCGGCGCGTCTGGATTCCGCAGCGCGGTCCCGAAGAACAGGCAGCCAGCTTGCTCACCAGTCACATCATCAACTTACAAGCATTCCTTTTTCCACAAAATGCACCAGAATCAAATTGTTCATATTCCCATCTTTCAGATGAAAATAACAGACAAGGAAGCCAGTTTATACTCGTGCAACATTCTCCAAGCCACTCTCTCCAGACTGAATATCATAATTGTAAAGTAGTAATTGCAATGGCTCCGAGAGGGTGGGCAAGGGGCTGAGCTGGACGGCTGCTCCTGAGCCAAGAGGCATCAGCTGCACCAGTGGAGGCGCCAGATGAGGCTTCTTAAGGCTCTTTCTTACAGTTTAGCTGTTTTTGCAGCGCTCTGAAGCACAGCCCAAGCAGAGCCTGGACACTCCAGCCTCACCCGGCTGCAGCGCAGAGATGGGCTCCTTCAGGACCTTCCCAATAAAGAGCAGATATTCAGACCTATTTGCCGTTTGTGTGTTTCAGATGTCCTTGCCACACCAAGCAGCAATGATATATCAGCAGTGCAGAAGGCAAAAACTCTCTACAGATCCTGCATAAATGAAAGTAAGTGCCTCCTGACTTTACTGCCTGTAGGATATATACATATCACCCAAACACTCCCATCTTCACAGTCAGCTATACCTACATCCTCCTACCTTCCCTGCACAAGTTTCCAGAAATTCTTTGTGAAAATTCAAATGTATCCATTCTATAGACTCAAATATAAATGTCAATAATAAAATTAGTATTTTATCTCCTGTTTTACTAGCTTTGATATTTTAGGTGAGATTACATTACTATTCAGTTACCAGCTTGCTATAGCTATTTAAATTCAAATCCTTTCAGTTAAGTGTGAGTTAACTTCTTCGGTAGAAATTATCAGGGATGAGGTGAGAAATAACTGGCCAGCCAGGCTCTGGAAACACAGGGAGATCATTTATTTCAGGCATTTGAGCTGGATGTTGCCGCTAGAAGGAGGAGAAGCAAAACAATTAGCAGTGCTTCCTGAATCATGTTTTTATAGTGTCTGTAATGTTAGTAATACTTCTCAAAACTATTATTTCAAGCTATCTGCAGAATGAAAATAAAATAGTTCTTCGGTGTCATGGTCCCAAGGATTTGCACGTGCTGTTTGCAGGCATGACTGAAATGGTTTTTAAATGACATGTTAGAGCATAGTTGTTCGTCAGAACATACTCCTATTGTGGTGATGGTAAAGACATATTTCTCAGCTTCATTATTCTGAGTTCATAACAGTATATAAGATTTGTGTGTTTTCCAACGTCATGGTAACTCATTTCATTCTTTCCAAAGCCACCATTGATAGCAGAGGGGGGAAGCCTTTGATCAGTTTATTGCCAGATGTATCTGACTGGCCTGTAGCAACAACAAACTGGGAATCTTCCTATGGTAAGATCATCTCTGTTTATTTCCTTTTCTACATTATTTCTAAGTTACTCTACTTTTCACTGCCTACCAACCCAGAGGCTGAGTGTACCTTTGCTTTGCTCAGGTGCTGCCTGGACAGCCGAGACAGCTATTGCACAGCTCAACTCCAGATATGGAAAAAAGGTCCTTATTAATTTTTTTGTTGGCACGGATGACAAGAATTCCACAGCACATATCATCCATGTAAGTCTCCTGGGTGGCCTTACCTTGTCTATCATAAAAGTGCAGCAAAATAACTAGAAGCATAAAGGTTAACCAGGAGAAACATTAGTGATTAGAATTTTACCGGAGTAAGCTGCTGCTGAATGTGTCAATCTATGTAGTTGTCAAACTCTCAGTTTCCCAGTGCCCTGCCTGTCCTCGCAGTGAACATCTTTATTCTGTGCACTCATGCGCTTATTCTCAGTGAGGTGAGAATAACACAGATATATATAGACATACAGACACACGTTGTGTGTACACTGAAGACAGACATGATCTACTTAGACATGCATGCAAGCAAATAAGGAAACATGATTTCCTTACCGTGCCGTTCGCGCATAAATCCCTGTCCGTGAGAAGCGGGGCTGCCAGGCTGCGCTGTGCAAGGCGCTAACGGGGCTGCCGTCAGCTGGCACTGACATCAAAGGGGCTGAGCAGTCTGCTGGGTACCCTGTCTGTAACGTAAGGTGATCCCTGCAGATGGAAAATCCCGAGGAAGGCAGCATTACGTATGGGGAATCTTCACGGGTACTCCTGACACAACAGTTACAAGAGCAAAGGTCTGACCTTTCTTGGCAGTGGGTAAATAGATCCTTGACCTTTGCATGGATGAATTTCAAAGATGCAGTAACTGCCTCGTCTTCAGAGTGGTTTGTCTTCTGCACATCCACAGTTTTCACACTGGTGATGTGTAACACGCATTGTTCAGCAACAGAAAAAAAAGAAGACTGAAAAGATGGACAAAAAGTGTAAGGAAAGTGAAAAGAATTAAAGGAAGACAACAGGATGAGAGAGAAACTCCCCTTTGGCCAGAATATGATTTAGCAAGAGTGAAGCATCAGCGACCTGTAATAGACTGAAGAACAGTACACTGCTATGGCATTTTGTCCCTAAACACGTCTCCATTTTTATTTGCATGTCTAGATTGACCAGCCTGGGTTTGGCCTGCCTTCTCGTGACTACTATGAATGCACGGGTGCATACAAAGAGGTAAGGTGAGCCTGACGGATCTCTGACTGCACTTTCCAAGTTCCAGCCTGTATTTTTAAGGCTGGCATATCCCCAAGAGCGGGGAGAGGCAAAAAGCACGAACAGTCCTTCCCCAAAGAGATTCTGGTACTGCCCCTGGGAAACACCATCAGGAGAATGGGCAAATAATGACGAGCGTTTAAACGAGGTTGATCTGCAGGTGAGAACAGCAGGGCAGAAGAGGAACAGCTACTTGACTTCTTAGGGCCTCTGGGAAGGAAATAAACTGTGAGCGACTGGCAGGTGCCGGGGAGCCCAGGTGGACTTGTGATACCACCAATAGGCTTGGAAAGAAAACCAAGAACCGTTCAGAACCAGAGTAGAAAGATCTGGAAAGATCACAGTCCCCTAAGTCAACTGCTTAATAAAAATGCAGCAGCTAAAGTGTGTGATAGCATAGAAATTGCTTCAGATACCTAAACTCTCATATGGTCTTCTTTAATTCATGTTATTCACACTCATTTTCATTAACCTGTTAGCACTGACACTGCTAAGTCCTTGATGCTGACGTATATACATATTTGGTGAAGTCATGTAGCTGAAACTGCTACCACAGTAACCTTTAATTAGCCAGTTTTCTTCTGTGTCATTAAATGCAGAAGCAATGAGAAAGTATTCAAAACACTTTGGGTTTGTAGGTATTTTCCTGACATGCTAACAGTTAATACCCTAATCCTGATTACACTGAATTACAGATCATATACCAGGAAAGACAATTATTAACATATTAACTGTTCAGTTACATTATTATCATGTGCTATGACCATTCCCGTTTTAATCTCTGACCTACCTGAAGTATCGCACTATGCTCTACTGCTAGAAAGTAGAGGACGAAGTATTTAAACAACCCAGAGATTATCACTGAGAGGCAGATTCATGAGACTCTCGGAGCAGGAGCAGAGCAGCCGCTGTGCTCCGTGTGCTGCCAGCAGCTCCCTGGCTCGGGCTCCTGCTGCGTCACCAGCGCGGGGAGCAAACAAGGAGCTGCCTCCCGCGCTCCAGCCCCTGCCCGTGGGCGCTTCCCGCCGCACACCTACAACTGCAGCCCGGAACAAGACATTTTGAAAGGCTTTTTCTCTTGGAAGATATGTGACTTCTCTGCTCATACAGGAGTTGTTCCCACTAAAATATCTGAGAGTATTTATACAGTTCATCTGAAATTAGCTGACTCAGTTCTTTGCTACCTGACCATACCATGATCTGCACTTTAGGCTAAAACTCAAGTCCATTAATTGGTACCTGAACACCTCTGGTTTGGGGTAATGTCTATATTCCATTTTTATAAATCCTGCTCGGATATTTTAAAGTGGTATGTACAGGCTTGGTACGCACTCTCTTTTGTGACTTGTAGCTGCCAGTGGTTTCATGGGATTTTTCTGGTAAAACAGTCTCTCTCGGTTGAAAACAACACTGGAGCCCTTCGAGGGCTGTGAGCGCCCCGGTTTCTGCAGGCTGCTGTCAGTGCTTTCCTGAGCTGCTCCGGCTGTTGGCAGAGCCTGGCCTGTTATTTGCTTTTTAAAAGCATATTGAAAACAGCATCTTTGTTGATAGAAAAATGAGTGTGGCTTATCAAAGAGGAACTAGAATAATATTAAGTTCCATGAAATATAATGAGATCTGTAGACATTTGACAGTGTACCATTTAACAGAATACACTTCCATATTTACATTCTTACCCTCGGTGAGTTCTTTCATGTTCACTATATACGCTATTGCCCGTGGTGTATCTAGCTGTAGGACACGCTGCACGCAGCAGCCGACGAGCTGTGCTGGGCAGAGTCGCTTCCCCACAACGCTAATTCAAACCAGCCCAGGAGCATCTCGCTGGGTTTTCTGTTGCTGGGAACGTTGCTCTTTGGAAGCGGTATTTTTGGAAGCTGTAATTAAAGTAAGCTAGAAAAAACACAGGTGATGCTTTAAATATGGGCATACAAATGTCTCATTTTAAATAATGACAACACAGTGCAGTAGTTGAGAGTGTTTAGCTGTGAACAGTGCTACAAATTCTACAACAATCTTCCAGGAGGGAATTTTCAGTTAATTACTGTTTGTGATCTAACAGTATTTCAGAATAAATTACTGTTTAAGAAAGGAATGAAGAACTGTAGTTCAAAAACTGTAGATGCAATCTTAGATATACTTTGAAGAGTTTTGTCTTTACCATGTGTTTTTTTCCTGCAGGCATGTTCTGCTTATGTTGATTTCATGATTTCGGTTGCTAAACTCATCCTACAAGAAAGAAATATTTCTTTCACCGAGAACGATATTTCTGAACAAATGAACAGAGTTATGGACCTGGAGAAAGAGATTGCCAATGTAAGAAAAGCTTTTAAAATTATCCTTTAAATACCTGACATTTTCTTAATACCTACGAGAGCTAACTGTAAACTGAGTTGCTAAGTTACTTGCTCATGTTATTTTGTGGGACCAAAAGCTGATGAAAAATGGATGGGGCCTGGAACACCAAGAGGACACACAGTAAGAACAACACGCCTTCTCATGAGCAGGGGAGAACACTGGAGTGCCAAACAGCAAAGGGAGAGACAGACCCGGGTTCTGCTCAGTCTGGCTTACAAAGTGAGTTTTGGGAGGTGTCCGGGGGCTCGTTCCCCCCAGGGCTCTTGCTGATCAGAGCAGCAGGTTCCCAGCCCTGCGCTGCCGGGCAGCACAACATCACGTTTGACCTGCACAGGCTGTTCCACAACGCTGATTGTCCAAGTGCCTTTTTCATCAAACACAGTTCTCCACTGAAGTGTGGCTTGGAGAAATAGCTAGGACTTGAGCTTGCGTGGAGAAAAACGGAAAATCGAGCATTCATGAGCAAGAACATGGCCTGGAACTATTAAAGACTTCAGAAGGGCCTGAAGCTGAGGACGACTGTAAAACAGGCTAAATACTCATTTTCTAGCTTCAGCAATTTTTCAAGTCGCACTGATAGTAAAGGCATGTGTTTGGCACAGGAAGACCTTTCCCCCAATTTGTATAAACTCAAACCATCTGATTTTGATTGTCTTCACATTTTCCTGCGAAACACACCTCTAGGCTTAGATGAGAGATGGAAAATCATGAGAAGGAATTCACTAGAGAAGGATTGAAAGGGGACTGTGAAAGGAGAGCAGGGGTGCAGTGCCCGCAGGGCGGTGCTGCCGGCAGCGCGGCTGGTGCTGGCCGAGCTGCTGCTGCCTCGGCCTAAACCTCCCAGCAAAACCTCAGCACCAGCCTGAGCGTCACCAGAAGAGAGCTGGCATTGTGCTCTTGGGCATTCGTTACAGGAAACACACAAAAAATACTGAATGCACAATAGACTGGGAAAGAGGGAGCAGAAGAGAAACCTTGTTTAAAAAAGGATAGAGAGAAAATCAGGCTTGGCATGACAGACTTTTCAGAACGGTTTAAAGGGGCAAAATCTACTATTCTTGCTCCTGACCAAGTCATTTAAGAGCACTGGAGGCAGTAGTGGGGTAGGTTCTCCCATGAATTACTCTCACGGACCAGGAGGTCACTCTTCTCCTGGAGTCATTTGTGTACCTGCATTCTCTTTGCCATCAAAAGAGTGGAAGAGGGTGGAGTCTGAGGTGAGCAAGTGCTGATGCTGTCCCGAGGTACTTCTGCAGGAGAACAGGGGTGAAGGGGGATACAGAATGTGCGTCAAGCCTGCAGAGGCGTCCTAGCAAGGAACACACTGGTGTCAGAGCGAAAGAACAGAAAGAGATCCAAGGAGTGTTCTGAGACTGGGGGGTAGTTACTATGAGGTGCTGGTTTTGTCTCTTCAGTCCATGTTGTCCACACTCTAATTCCAGAGACTTTTTTTCACACTCTGGTGCAAAACCCCATTGCCCAGACTAACACAAAGCCTATTCTGAGTCACGGCTCCCTTTCCATAGGGGTTCCAGAAAGATCGTATCAGGTCACACACGCATCCTGACCAAACGCTCACTGCGTTCCCACCACAGCACACTGCTCAACCTCTACTCAATACATACATCTCCTTTACTCCCAAGATCTTGCACCTTGCATCACGGCCTGAGCATCATGAGCCCATTCTTGTGCTGTATCTGTTGGTCACAGCACCAGTGGGTTCTGTGGGTCTGTGTCCCAGGGCTCCTGCGCAGCCTCAGCTGCTGATGCTCCAACACTAAACATCTAGAAAGTAAAGCTCCATTTTACTGTCACAAATTTCATCTGTCCTTTTATATGCTGCTTATATACATAAGACACTGACCATATTTACATGTTAGGTACTTTACAGTTAATGTAAACTTACGTTTTAAGCCAGAAACACTTATTTTCTTTCTTTTCACTTCTACATACCAAACTTCCTGTGAACCGACTCAATGTACTTAGTAATTTTCTCCTGATTAACTTTGATAGGCAACGACAAAATCTGAGGACAGAAATGATCCACTTTTGCTGTACAATAAAATGACCTTGGCACAGCTCCAAAGCAACTTCTCATTGGAAATCAATAATAAGGTGAGTCATCAATAAGCTGATATTTTAACCTCTGATTTATGACTGATGAGACTGAACAATGAAGCCTGACATTTTTTTCTTTTAAAGATGGTTCGTTCTTGAGCTTAGACATATTAGAAATGGAACAGGATACCTGATGTGCACACTATCTTACCTAAACATCTGAAGACATTAAACTGTATGTAAAAGCCTGTGCTTCTGTACCCACTGTATCTCCTGCCTTGAAGGCAGATCTCACCCTCTGCTTCAACATCAAGAGGTGTACAGAGTAAAGGGAAAAGATATCATGAGTTTGGCTCACACTCATGGATTCAGGATAGTAAATCCTGCAAACCTTGCACGTACATAACCCTGGGTGGAAATCTGGAGAGTATCCTTTGCAGAGGAGAAATAAATTCCCCTCCTGTAATGACCAGGGCAGGACAGGAGACTGCAGTGACCAACTGGTTCAGATAGGCTGTCGTGTGACTGTTCAGACCCCCTCTCTTTGTCCGGAGCTGCGGACTGAGAGCAGCAGCTCCTGGTTCTCCCCCATTCCCTCAGCAAGCCGGGCCCTGGCGCAAGCAGAGCGGAGCCCGCAGTCCATGTGGATCAGGAATATCCTTCCCTTCCTCCCAGTGCAGCTCCCCAGGCCGTATCAGCTCTGCCTTTGCTCCTGCCCTGAGCCACGGCCCATTTGTGCACTGTAACCTTTAATTCATGGCACCACAAAGTCCAGCTGGAGAGGCAGAGGTTTGATAACACAGGTGTGCCCCTGTAACACCGTGTCTTACCACACATGGGTATTTGTTATCAGAAAGACTCCAGTGTCTTGCACAACGGGCAGGCGGGTTAACTACCGTGTCCCATGGAAAGCACGTGACTGAGTCTTGAGAGGCCAGGAAGGCACTATGAAGTCCTATAATTCCTACCAGTTTCATAATCCCTGCGGTTCTTATTGACTTTAAATTCTTCAACTCTAAATGATATGACAGCTCAGTTCTGCCGAGCTTCATTTGTTCCCTCGGTTACCTCTCCCAGAGGCCTCGGCTGAACAGTTCCCATTACAGTCACCATGTCAGAAACCAGCAGCTCTTGTCACACGCGGGTACTACCCTGGGTATTCTTAGTTCCCAGGGACTGCTGCAGATCAGCAATAATCATCTGCTCTAAATTTATCCAAAAATGCTCAGAAGACACATAATGGGAGTTGGTGGCGTTGTTGTAATGGTCTAAGGATAGAACAGCAATTATTCCTAAGATTAGCTTGAAGTCTGTTCCTTCTCTTTCGAACCTGAAGTGCTGCTGTTCCTGAAAGCTCATTACCTCTCGCAGTAAAACCTTCCTCTCTAAAGATACAGACTGGGGAAAATCACCAATACTTTTCAAAGCAACAGGCGCAACAAAGTTTTAAAAATTAACAAAAGAAACTGAAAAAGAAGTACAAAGATGAGTTGCTTTTCTTCAATGTAACACCTTCCTTTTCCTTAGTACCTAAAGTGGAACAAGCACCGAGTAGCTCGAGAGCTTCTCAGCCAAACACAGCAAAAAGGCAACTGACAATTTTACTTAAAATACCATTTGTGCTTTTCCGGGCTGCAAGAAAGGGTCAGAACATTTTAACTGTGTGAGTCTGACATCAAAACAATGTCTCAAACATTCCTGTTAAACAGCACCCTTTTAAAATAGGATTTAGAGCTGGTTCTTTTTGATTTAACCATATAATAATGCAGATTGATTTTCCAGGTATTCGACTGGTCGAAATTCATAAATGATATCATGTCTACCGTACAAATTAACATTGAGAACACTGAACACGTCGTTGTTTATGATCCAGAATACCTTATCAAGCTGAAGCCTATTGTTAATAAATACACTCCCAGGTAGGTATGTTAGTGATTTTTGCTATCTGCATTTTATCCCCAGTAAACATAAAAAGCCTAAAAACATTACCAGCTTATTACTGTTGTTTTGTTAAACAGAGACCTTCAAAATTACATGATCTGGCGATTCGTAATGGATCTTGTCAACAGCCTGAGCCGCAGCTACAAGGACACAAGGAACGCTTTCCGTAAGGTGCAGAACTTCATCTCTCTTTAAGCTGTAAAGATGACATTTTTGAACCATAAAAGACAATTTTTAATGTAGTTGTAGTATATAAAAATTTAATATATTTTGAATTTTGCAGAGAAAAGCCAGATGTGTTTGCTGAAGCTTCTGCTGGAGTGTGCACATAATGTATATGATATGTGCCCGCTAGCTGGAGTGGAGCTGAAAAGCACTGTTCTGCTGCCTGGTCTCTGTGCTTTTCTGAATCCAAATTAATCCCCACTCTGATAACAGAACAGTCCCATTTATCTGCAAATGATTACAGTTCTGATTGACTTGTGACTAACTGCAGCATTCAAAGTCAGCCATTATGGGCCCAGTCTTGTTTTTCAGTCATTTGATCCTGCAGATACTTGAGTGCTTTGAAGGCAACGCTGAGCAGTTCCACACACAGACCGGAGATGGAAATCCTTTGGATTTCCATGGTAGAACTTCCCACTCTAAGTTTGCTGAGCTCCATTAGAAAAGCTTAAGGCCATTCTGTTGGTGACACAAGAAATACTTTAACACACATATACAGCTTAGTCAGTTGGGTCAGGTTTATATATCTGAACATATGTATATGCATAGTCATTCTGAATGAGTTTCCATTTTAATTAAGCTCAGTACTGCTGATGTTTATTACTGAATTTGCTTTAAGTTCTGGGGAAGAGGGGTTGTATTTACTTTTACTATATAAACTTTTGCTATATGAGCAAATGACAAGTGGTGCAGCCTGTTGTGTGCAGGGAGTGTCTAAGACAGAACGAGGTTAGGGACAGGCAGATTTTCTAGTCTATCTATTTGTCAGTAATGAGTTACAAGCAGCCCCAACCTGCCAGGGCTAGTAACTCGTTCAAGGTGTAGCAGTTACAGAGCTTTTAACACCAGAAGTGATTGACCTGTAGCTCTGAAGAGATGAGTAGCTGCTTCATTATGGAATAGAAACTTCATTCCAGAATGTGATTTCAGAGGGTTGCCACCGAGTGACCCTGCCTGCCCCATTCTTTGCATTATATTATCCGCTCAGCTTTATCACATAGTTATACATCATCATGACAAAATCCTTGCATACCTTGCAGCAACATCCCATTGAGTAAAGCAGCTTCTACTCTGCGAGCTGCCCAAGGTGGGAGGCTCTGACAGCAGCAGCCGCTGGGGCAGCACACACAGCCCTACCCCTGCAGAAATGCATGGGCTGCATAACTACAGTGCCCTGTTGGAGCTGGAGCTGCAATACGGATCCTGCAACAGCGGCAGCTTTGTGTCAGGGTGTTCCTCTTTGACATCGCCCCTTCTTGGCTTCTAGAGTCGTTTTCTTGTACCTTTCATGTTTTGAAAGGATAAAGAATATTGGTAATGATTCTCATATTTCCTCCGCCTGTGACACACTCCCATTACAGAGTGAGCCCACCTAACTGTCATAAACACAAATGTTAATTTAATGCATGGATTTAGGGTTGTCTGGGCTCCTCAGAAACCGTCACCGTTCTCCTTCACCTTGTGTGGGCCCAGATGTCACCATTTTACCTACTGTTTATGTTCCACAGGCACTTTACGGCACAACATCAGAAACAGCTGTTTGGCGTCGCTGCGCTAACTATGTCAACGGCAACATGGAGAACGCAGTGGGACGACTGTATGTGGCGGAAGCATTTGCTGGAGACAGTAAACACGTGGTAAGCTTTTAGCAAACAGCCTGTGTGCCACATGAGTGTCACTTAATTGCCACTTACCATGCAGTTAGCTTGGATTACACTTTTTATTACCCTTTTCTATAGAGCAGGTCACTTTCTAAAAGCCCTAACCTTCAGATCTGCTTCCCCACTGTGGAGTAACCACAGCGGCTGTGCCCGGGGAATCATTCCTTAGCTCCTGTGTACTTGTGCATTACTTGTGCTGGGCTGGCCTGTTTCCAAGCGAGTGACCGCGGGGTGACGCAGCGTGTGAGATGTGAAGATGGCGTGTGCCGTCTTGGGGGGCCAGGGCGGCTGGTTCTGGGAGGCAGGACCCAGAGCACCGCGGGCACGTCGGCAATGGACCCGCAGCCAAAACGCACGTCCGGGAACAGCCCTCCCTGCAACAAACAGTCACCGCTTGTTCTGCGAGACTGACGCCTGTTCACATCTGCCAGCACAGGCGCACGGACAAACGGTTGTTTCTGTTTGGCTTCAGTCACACAGAAAACTGCTCAAAATTAACCTGAAGTTAAGCCTTAGTTGATTCCTATCACTCCTACTTTAATCCAGGCTTAAGATAGACCATTTTTTGTGGGTGACATGTGCACAATGATTTGATCAGAGGCCCAGCATCCAGCAGATGGATACCTGACACATTTCTGTAACCTGCACAACAAAAGTGCATTATCTCAGGAGCTCATGGCCATTCCCTTTGCTGCCACAGGAGCTCCAGGCTGTGAGGGTGCCCACAAACAGCACCCACGCAACACCTGGTGCAGGGACACCAAGTCTGTCACACGCCAACTGTGAGTGTGCAAACATAACTACATCACTTGAGGTGATTTGTAACATTCGGATGTTCTTTCCAAGGTGGAGGAAATGATTGCAGATATACGCGATGTTTTTATAAAAACCTTAGATGAACTTACCTGGATGGATGCAGAAACCAAAAAGAAAGCAGAACAAAAAGTAAGTTAAATCTTGAATATTGCTAATGTTGCATATTATTTCAATTGTTTTCCCTGAAAAAAAGCAAGCAGCAGGATCTATCCCTATTTTATATATATTTGTGTTTATATAGGCGCAGCAGCTCACAAAGTTCCTAGATCACAGCCAGATTACATGGGAAGGGGCCTCTGTGGAGATAAGCACACAAAATAGGAGGAATCTATATACAAGATTAAGCCCTTCCAGGCAAATCAGTGATTAAGGGGCTAAATAATGAACATCTACAAGAAAGTAATACTGCAAATGAGAATAAATGATTTATGGTGATTTGACCAGCTATTAGGAGCAATAGGACCAAACACCCCAGGTGAAACCACAGGCCGGGCAGCACCAGTGAGTTCTCTTTTAAGGGGAGGTGTAGTTCATCTAAATCTGGAGTAACTAACAGATTATTAGTTGAAGAGAAACCCACATGCACCCCACGGGCTGCTGAGAATCACTTGTTTGTATAAATAACGTGCTTTTACTGCTGAATTTATTGAGACATATTCCTATGGAAATAGAAGAATTAATTGATAAAGAGTACTTTTTAAATTACTCCTGACATCACCATCGAATACAAATCAATATTTGGCTATCAAGAGAAACTGAGAACAGTTTGGGTTAAAAAACTTTGTTCAGGACTTCAAGTCTTCAGGCTCTGGGGACACTTAAATGAATTTCTTCACTCGCATGTGGGTGTGGAGCTCGTTAAGAAATGTGGATACAGACCCAAACTGAGTCAAACCGTACACATTTCTGGAAATTTATACATGTGTTTTCCTATAATGTACTGACATTAAAAAGCATCCAGTTATTATTTCTATTTTAGATGCTGTAAAATATGTCAAATAGTTCAGGATTTCTACTATTTCGACTCAAAAGCGTAGCTGAAGTACGTTTGGCTTTCCCGCGCACGTTTCTCTGAGTTTACTTACAAAGGAAGGGACAGAACATACTTTCTACAATTTTCCATTGTTACAATCAGCCATAAACCTCACAGTGCTTTCAAGGAATAAAAAACGTAACCAAAACCGATCTATCATTAACATCTGGCTTTTCTGCCACTGCTGCCATATTGCACTTATTCTGTAATTTATGATTGATTTACCAACATGGCTGGATTTGCTATGGATATCAAATGATCTCGTGCGTAGGCAACGGCAATCAGAGAGCGGATCGGTTACCCAGACGAGATCGTGAGCGACGACACGAAGCTCAACAACGAGTACCAGGAGGTGAGTGCCCACACCACAATAACTGTTCAGTGCTTGGATGCACAGCTGTGAACACAGATGTATTAAGGACACCTGAGCCAGTACAGACAGTGATAAGAATCTGATGGTATTTCAAGGGAATGTATAAATTCTAGAGGAATTATGCTAGAACAGAACAGTCCGGTATTTCTAAGTGTGCCACCGACTGTCAAAACACCGGTTGCACTGGCTGCAGGTTTGCATAACGCGGTAATGGCATCTATTTACGGATTGGAATTAGCCCCTGAAGTGTGACACTGAGCTACGCATGGAATTTCAACTGCATCTGAGCTTTTCACTGCGAAACGTGACCTCAGTATTCTACCTGGTAGCATCATTTGTAAAAGGAACTCTATTCACGTATTTAGTATACACGCACGTTCAGGGAGAACATGTCTTAAAAGTCAAAATGCAGACCAATAACCCAAGTATGCTTTTCAAAAGGCGCTTGGAGCCTTTCTCGTGTGTTCTGTCTAAGGTGGAATTGCAGCTTCCCAGCCTGGTCGCTACTGGTTCCAAATGGGAACTCCTACAGGTTGGGTCAAAACCATGCTAAACTCCACTCAATATGTATAGAGAGGGAGAATAAAGAGCACTGGAACAAATTATACAGCCAGTAACATATATATCCAGCTACAAAACCAAGTCTGTGATGTAGCAGAGCACTGCAAACCAAGTTCCAATCGCAGATCAAAAAATACTCTTACAAACACGTTGCTAAGCTTATCATGCTTAAGACTAGATTTTCCAGATCCATCTCTTTTTATCACAAACTAATAACACTGCCCGTTTTCCCCTTTTTTTTAGTTGAACTACAAAGAAGAAGAATATTTTGAAAACATTATTCAAAATTTAGTATTTACCCAGAAGAAAAGGTTGAAGAAGCTTAGAGAAAAGGTGGACAAAGAGGAGTAAGTATTTAAAAATACTGTAGATAGTCCTTCATTCATTTGCACAGGAGGATGTACGTGGTTGGAGGGTAATCAGTGATTATCTAATGCTTGAACGACCTTCTTTCTGCACTGTTTCCTCTGTGAAAGGGGCAGGTATGAGAGCATTGCTCATTTCTCCACGGCTGGACCTACATTAGCAAGTAGGACAAAGGAACTGAGGGACGGTGTAGAAGCTGAAGTGTTCTGGAGCAGCTCTAGTGTGGTCCCTTGGCTCCTGGAGGGGATTAAGTGGACTCCTGGAGAACAGCTTTTTAATTAAGTTCATCTGAAAGATGAATTTCATCCCTGAGAATTTCGCTGAGCCAAGGAAAGCTTGATTAAATGAGGATGAGCAGGCGTTTACTGCAGAAATGTCCTCCTGCTCTGAAGTTATGAATGTGGAAGGCGGAGGTAGCAGAGACGGAGCCGGCACGTTCCCCAGCTGCGCCTCAGCTCCAGCCCAGCGGAACCCTGACTGTGCTCACTATCAGCCAGGCTCGCCGGGCAAGACACCTCATTGGAATAGGGCTGCAGAGCTGCCTTTATGTCGAGGAGATTTGGACAGCTAAAAAGACAAGGCTAAGGGGAGGTCTTATTGCTGCCTGTAACTGCCTGGCGGGAGGCGATGCAGAGGAGCCGGACTCTTCCTGGAGACACACAGCGATAGCACAAGTGGGACACAAGTCGGAACACGCAAAATTCTGACTCCATGTCAGGAAACGCTTTTGAGTGTGCGGGAGGTAACACAAGAGCTAGAGAGGCTGTGAGATCTCCAGAGCCCACCCTCGGAGATGCTCAACTCTTGAGTCACAAGCCTCCAAGCAACCTGGTCTATTCAGCTTCACATGGGGCCATATCACTTCCAAAGGTCCTTTTAACCCAAGTCATTCTATGATACCATCTTTCTATTTTTAATTACTTTATCATTTTCATAGGGCTGTTGCAGACTTCTTTTTTAAGAAAAAAAAATCTAAACCTGCAGCCATTCAGACTCTTCCTAGTCAGTCATCATCAGATGAAGTTTGTACCTCACACCTCTGCAATCACCACTGTGAATTTTCCAAATACCATGTCAGAGATTTTCACAACTATAGTTATTATTGTGGATAAAGAATTCCGACTGTTGCTTTTGCCGTTGTTTATTTACGTATCATTAAGTGAAAGTTTATATTCCACCTAGCAGCCACCTCAGTTCTGTTCTATCTTGAAGCTGTGTTTGGCTTGTTCGATCGCTTCAGCCTAACTGAACACAACTCCGAGTTTGTTCTCACAAGCCTGAGAGTTAAGAAGTAACTGCCAGAAGTTTCGCTGCATTCCAAGTGAGCCTGGAAGTATCAACCACAACTGGTTATGCTCTGATTGTTATAATTAATTCTGCAAATTATTTTTCACTTAAGCAATAGAAACTGCTGGAATACTTTGCATTGCTTACAATTGGCATGTACAATACAGTTATCAAATACATAATTTATCCTAGAAATTAGTTTCATCCAGAGCATGGAAATACAACCTCAGCTGTAAGGCCCTGCTATTTTTTTTGTAGAACTATTGTCTCATTTTCTCTGCCATGTTTTCTGACCTGTTATTAAGTGTACAGTAATGAACCGTACTGAAACACACGCCCTGCCTGCAGGTCTAAGAATTGCATTAGGTGATCACTGCTGAGAGCCAGTAAAACTGTCAACTACAAAAAAAGAGTCAAAACTCATTATCAAAACTCATTATTTCCCGTGTGTCAAGATGGACACAAAGGTAACGCTGAGAGCCTTCATCAAGGACAGCAGGTATCACTGAAATGGAACCATAGCCCTGTGAATCGAGCCACGGCTGCCACAGAGCTCATCATGTACCTTCATTCCTCAAAAATTGTGTTACAGAAAAAATAAGAGTTTCTGAGTTGATATCCATAATGTACTAGTATTTGAGATGACAGCTGGACAGATGGCAAGTGACACAGAAATCCTTTTTAGTAAGCAGTCTTTTAAAAGTTCCATTATCCCCAAATGTTTAGATACCATTATAACCTCAGCTTCTGTGTTCCAGTTTCTTTATATGGGAAGACTTGCCAGTACAATTTTGCAGTATGAGCAAAAACAGAAACAAAACCGAAGTATCGTTGTTCATCCATTTGGATAATGAAGGGAAAGGGCTACTAAATGACTAAACGATTGGAGGGTCTGCCTGGGAGGCTGAGCGCGGAATGGCCCTCGGCAATGCGTTACCTCCCACCGCAGTGATTCTGTGCTGCTGCTTCAGTGTGACCAGCACCTCTGCCATTAACAACTCAAATTCTAACATCTATTCTCCTGTTGTTACTAGGTGGATAAGTGGAGCTGCTGTTGTCAATGCCTTTTATTCAGCAAGTAGAAATCAGATCGGTAAGGTTTGCTAACTGCCCAAATTATTTATATATGTGTATGTATTTTTAAAATCAAGAAATGGAATTATTTTAATGCTATGGGGTTGCAGAAGGGCCTCAGTGCAGCAAAATCGGGTTTCGTTCATGTTTTTGAATTGCCTCTGTGCAGAATAAGGACAGAGGCTTGTGACCAAATACATTTGGTGGCTCCAGCCTTTCTTTTCTAAGGGACAAGCAGGGATCGCAGTACCAGGGGAACGTCCTGCTGATCTGTCCCTGCTGTCCCTCAGCCAGTACCACGTGGCACGTCACTTGTTGCCGGTAAAGCCAAGGAACCAGCCTGACTTTGGCTGAAGCCCATAAAGCACGGTCTGTTCGCACTGCGTACACAGGCTAATGAGGCACTATCTTAATTGTGTTGTGGGTTTTTTTGCAGTCTTCCCTGCTGGCATTTTGCAGCCCCCTTTCTTCAGTGCATCCCAGCCCAAATCTCTGAATTACGGTGGCATCGGCATGGTCATCGGTCACGAAATCACACACGGATTTGATGACAATGGTAAGGCACCGAGTCTCTAGTTTCAAAACATACAATGCACAGAATGTTTTACATGCTTTGGTGCTTAATCATTCCAGAGAGTAGATTAAATTAAGATGAAGTTTCCATATATAAGGCCAAATCTGGGTTTCTGAGGCTTTGCAGTATTGTTCCTCACGATGACCTTCAAAAGCAAGATCCAAAGAGTCCCACAGACCCTCCTGTAGCTGCTGAGCTGCAGCAACAGCCCGCGGCACACGAGTGCTTTAACAGAGCCGCTGCTCAGTTGTGTTTCCCAAAGGTTACATCAGAACCCATCATAAACCACACCAAACCATGCCCAGGGTGCATCACTAGGCTGGTGTGGGTCTCGCTCTCACACCTGCCCCCCCGCGCAATGAGCATCCCAGCCCTGAGTCACCATGCCTCCTCAGAGAGCCTTAAGCCCATCTCCCTGTGCAGCCTGAATTAGTTTGTTTTCCTTCTCTGCTGAAATATAGCCCTCCCAGGAAGAAAAAGAAGCGAGCATCATCTGTCTGACTGCCTCATTACTGACATTCTTCTTCATGAGTGATTATACGTACTCGCTACCCCACTTACTGCACCAGAAGCCTCTTCTGTATACTGAATTCTGTTAACGTATTATTACAGGCAGAAATTTTAATGAGAACGGAGACCTTGTAGACTGGTGGACTGAAGAATCAGCACGCAATTTTAAGGAGCTGTCCCAGTGCATGGTGTACCAGTACGGAAACTTCTCGTGGGACCTGGCGGGGGGCCAGCACGTATGTCCTGTGCCTTTGGAGCTACCAATGTAGGGGTTGGGGCAAACAGTGGGACCTGCGTGGCTTTTGAGACAAGGGAGGCAAAGACTGTTCAGAGATGTTAACATCATCTTCTGATAAAGCTTCACGTTTTAAGGGAATTCTTGCCTTTAAAAAGTGAAAAACACACACAAAAACCACACCAAGGTCCTGGTTAGGCTCTTCTTTTCCAAAACGTATACTTTTCCTTTCTTTGTTACAGCTGAGTGGAATCAACACGCTAGGAGAAAACATTGCTGATAATGGGGGTGTTAGACAAGCATATAAGGTAAGAAGTATCCCTTTTTATATTTTAGCTGAAACCATCGTAGATTAAGAAAACTCCTTTCAGAACCTTTGAAGAAGAAAAAAACAGTTTTGTGTTAAGGACAGGATCACACCTCCTGTGCCACCAAGGCATGATACAAAACCACTGACCAGCTGCTGTATTTCTTTCGTCTTCTTATTTCAGGGTACAAACTCTCTGTACCAAGAGCGCTCTTTTTCAGCTGACTTCTATTTTTTAAATTTTTTTCCCTTTTGCGACTAGCGAATTTGTAGAATGAAAGCACACGCTGAAGCACACTGGAGCTCCACCTCCCCGGAGGACGATGCCACCAGCGGCCTGGCTGCTGGCTGCACCGGCTCCTTCACGCCAGGAAGGAGGGAGAGAATTAACTTCTTCTGAGCTCTACCCGTAAACAGGCTCTCCCTACATGGAACACTGTTCACTGCTCAAAATATCATCTTGTACAAGTGACTTGGGTCCCCTGTACAGGTATCCAAAGATGTCCGTGACATCTGGGCTCCTTGTGCCAAGCCTTCCATGGGACCTTGCATGCTTTTTGCCTTTCCTTCCGGTCTCTTCTGGAAATAGTTACTTTTTTCCTTAGATTGGCCAACTTTCAGACTGAAAGTAAAAGAATGTGGGTTGGGATGTGAGAAGCAAGTCAGCTTCTCTGTGACCTCCTCTTGTCACTTCCAAATCTGATGGTTGCAGGCCTTAAGAACACAATCCGCCCTCTCCTTCCCTCAACACCTTGGGCCACAGCGAAACATTCAAGCCCTGGCAACTGGAGCGCTGTCTGTCCTCAACACCCCGACGGGCCATCTCACGCTTCTCAACATCATCATCACGGCTTCTGCAAACAAACCATCACCAGCGCTTCACTACAAACACATGACTTGAGGGCAAATTCAATTCTTGGAAGCCTAAAACAGGTGTTAGCATGGCACATTAGCCTAATGTTCAATTACTAGAACATTTGTGCATTTAAAAAAAACACAGCACAAACCCGTGAAAGGGGGTTCTCTTTCTGAAAGGAACTACAGTAACCAGAGAAAAGTTAGAAGGTCAGAAGTATTACCAAAAAGAATTAGATGCTCAATTATTAATATTATAACATTATAGAAATAGTATGAAAAGGTCCAAAAGGCATCTTGAGAGGTCACCTAGTCCTGCCCCCTCCTCCTGGCAGGTAGGATCGACCGCTTCTGTGTGGTTCAAACACACGGAAGGAGAAGTTCTGCCGCCTCCTTGCTGCAGCTCCAGTGCCCCCACGTCTGCTCTCACCAGTGCAAACTGAGCAAGCTGTTCCTCTCTCTTCTGAGACCTTTGCTGTATTTGAGGACTGTTACATACTTGAAGGCTCAGACTTCTCTTCTTTAGACTAAACAAACCCAATTCTTTCAATCTTTCCTCATAGGTCATGTTTGCTAGACCTCTGCTCGCTCTTGCTGCTTTCTCCTGGACTCTCTCCAGTTGGTCCACATCTTTTTGGAGTGCAGTGCCCAAAACTGGACAGCGTGCCCCCGCTGAGACCTGCCCAGTGCCGAGCAGGAGGATTACTGATGTATCCTACACAAGGGACTCCTATTTATACGTGCCAGTGTGACACTGGCCCTTTTTGCAGTGCTGGGCACTGCTGGCTCTCGTTCAGCTTCTTACCCACCGAAGCCTGCGGAGCCTTTCAGCAGACCTGGTATCCGCTCCTCCCAAACCTGCCCCGTGCAGCTCGTGGCTTCGCCCCTGCAGCAGCTGGTGCTGCCTGCGGTCAGAGCGTTTCTCCAATTTGCCAGCATCTCTTTAGCAGTAACGATGTATTAACAAAACACTCTTTGCCATACAGTCTTCATAAGACACATGAAAGCAGCTGTTCTTACTATGGAAAGGTTTTTAAGTCTTCTGCTATTTGTTTTTTAAAAAAGAAATAAAAAATAACAACAACAGATCAAAAACACCTAATTTTCGTAATGCAACATTAGATAATTGATAGAATGAGCAGAATCAGTTTTGTGCTAGTAAAACTGGGTCCTGGAACTCTGCATTGTATACAGGAAAGCATATCTTACCAGAAGTGTGTTATTTTAGACGCTAACCCAATAGCTGGCAAAAAACCCCACTAAATATATTTATGTGACAAACACTGGAGAGAAAAACAAACTGTAAACAGGCCAAAAAGTACGAGTGTTCTGTAGAAGCAGAGAAAAGTGATGGTTTTGCCACAGCTGAAGCTTTTTGCCCCACACCTCTCGAGCCTAATGGAAAGAGGAAGGAAAAGAGGGAGATGAATAAATGGGGGCAATGAATCCTTCGATCACCCCGATTGTCTCGGAGCTCATTTGTGGCTGACAACACCAGTCATTTCAACTATAGGACATACTCTATTTTTTAGCACAGACCGACCTCGCTCTATGCAGTCATTAATTTACCCTGAGAAAGGATTTGCTAGGTAAATATGTAACAGACCAATGGAATTTAACACATTAATTATTACAAAGCTTGCTGAAGAACATTACTAACTCTCTGTAGCTACTGTATTTAGAACACAACTGTCCTCCTTTGCATTCTTAATGTCCTCCCCTGTAAGCACCGTTATGCAAAAATGTTATCTGGGTATACCCATCTTACTGAAATTATTCCATTAACCTTGACTTCTTTTTGCTACAATAAATTGCCTTCTTTAAGCCTATTTCTCTTACCATTCACTCCAATATTCCCTACAGGCCTACGAAAACTTTGTGAAGAAGCATGGAAAAGAAAAACTTCTTCCTGGTCTTGAAATGAACCACAAGCAGCTGTTTTTCCTGAACTTTGCACAGGTATTCTGTACTTCTTGACCAAAGGCTTTGAAAATCACTTGAAGTTCCAGTTTAGCAGTAGGTCAGAAAGCTTTGGCTGACTCGCTCACTACAGAGTGCTGAAAATAAAGTCTTGTGAGGTATTTTTTATCTTCTCTAAACAAATTAATTCAGCCACAAGTAAGTCTGGCAAACAATTTCTTGTGCCCAAGTGCCTTTGTCTGAGGACAACAGTATACTTTTAAAAAAATAAAATATGCATTTTTTCTGTATGTTCTCATGTGAAATGTATTCTTATAACATTCAGTATTTCACAGTGAAATGACAGCAGGTCTCGTCCTGGACAATCTCAGTGCTAACAAATGCTTTTCTTTGCTCTGTGTGCAGATATGGTGTGGAACATACAGACCGGAGTATGCCGTGAACTCCATCAAAACCGACGTGCACAGCCCAGGCAAATTCAGGTCAGCACGTACAGTCATCGTCGGTGCAAACCTGGGTGCAACGCGGCTCTTAGCGGCAGAACTTCAACAACGCTACACAAAAGGCCAGGCTGCACTGACAGGGTTGATGCAGGCACATACACAGATATTGGCAGAGCACACAAGGTGGCTGGCTGGCTGACAGACAGACAGACAGACAGTCCGTCCAGCCCTCTGTGCTCACACAATAGCCTCAGACAGAACAGGACAGGGGGAGTTGTCCTTGCCCTGAGCCATACAGCTGAACTGTGTCCACCGCACTGAGCACCTCTGAACAGTGGTGTTCTCAGGACACAAACGCCATCACCTGGCTGTCACCAAACGTGCGGGGCTGTTGCAGCGGAGTCCCAGCAACTGTGTCTGGAATCCAGTGCTCTCCAGAAGTCCCCTGGTTCCTGCAACAGCTCCTGCCAGGGTTCTCCTGAAGAGCAAAGGCTGTGCATGGAGTTTGTCCTCCAGTAAAGTCACTGGTAAAATCTCCAGTTCATCTGTGGTGGAGAAGAATTCAGCTCCTTTTAAACAGTAATACTGACACGACAGAGAAATTTCTATCATTAGAGTGAGGAACTCTTTGCCATTTAGAGATAGAAAGAGATTGTAGCTGTTAAACAATTTGGTATTTTCTGCTGTGCGTACTCAGCCTTCCCAAGAACAGGTGGGCTTCATTCGGCAGAGTCCTGCAGCGCCTCGGCTGCTCAGGGCCAGAGCCTCTGGGCCAGACTAGGATCTGTCCTTTCTATCATCAGTCAGAGCAACCTATTCATCAGTAGTTTAACAACAGTTTTGCTCTAGTAAATCTGTTTGGTCAAATGCCATGAGATCAAGTAGTAATGCAGATATCACAACATCTCTGTTAGCTTTGAAAGGTTGTGTCATCTCCGGGATTTACGTACACAATAGCTGGATACAATGCAGTACATTAATTCCAGTATCCTTCTTTCAGCAGCTTTTCCCCAAAGACTTATTTTGTTTATCCCACGTGCTCAAATATTTAGTGAAAGCAGTGACTGTTCCTTCAACTGCCGCTTGACTGGCATTTCACTGTGGGTGGTTTCTGTACTATCTGCAGATCTCTCCCGCAGGCAGTTTATGCATCAGGTCCTACAATCAGCCCAGTTTGGTCCCCATGCTAACGAGCTCTGTGCCCGCTCCTTGCATACCTAATGGGCATGACTCACCAGTCCTTTAAGTTCACTAGTTCAGCATCTTTGTATAATTGTATTTGTGTATATCTTGGATATATTACATTGTGTATTGTGCTGGTTTTACATCAGTATGAAAGGCTGTAAACTTCATATGAAATGACACAAGTATTAATGAGAAGCCACACCAACATTTTGAGAATGTGAAGTAATTTTCAGGGTGAGGCCCCCCTAAAAGCTCTACAATAGAAAGCATTTCAGTACAGGAGACACCCACAGATGACTGCCTAATGACATACCCTTTCAATGCCAACCTGGCTCCTACTGTGCTCTTTATTTGGGGAGGTGGGTTTTTGTTGGTTGGTTGTTTCAACATTGACTGCAGGCTGTTTCCCCGTACAGGTAGGACAGGCAGCTCAGCATAAAAATTGTCAATTGCATAGTACAATTTCAGCTTATGGGCTGACAACTCTGAGTACTGGACAGGTAGAATCTGTCATCTACTAGAAAAATAAAAAGCTAACAGAAAGATGCCTAAGATCAGGTAATTGTCAAAAGCAGGTGAAAGAGAATCTGTACCCCAGTGTTACAGTAAGTACAATAGCAGCTACAGGTCAAGCCCTGCTTATGTACCACAACCCCGTAGTTCTGGGCACATTAGTAAATGCAGCAGGATTCTTATCCCACTGCTGTTTTATCTGTTTGTAGTAACAAGTGTCAGGAGAGTTTTATTACACCAAAATACTCTTTGCTCTGTTTCTGGCAAAATCCCATTGTAGCAGTTGCAGTGAAGCCCTGCTAGATCCCGTAAATACATGACTTTTGGGTCATCGTTTTTTAATGTGCCCTCTCCCCTGGCGCTGCTGGCTCCCCATGCCAGCCAGTAACCAGGTAACCAGTCTTGCTTTGCAGCTGTAGAGGCCATCAAAGGGTTGCAGATGTGAGCTGTGGAACTTCACCACAACTTCTGTGGACACTGCCTGGTGCTGTTGAATCTAATCATTAAGATTACTCACAGAATAATCACGAATTACTCAAAGAAGCAGTTCTTCAAATGCTTCCTAGTCCACGATCAATGTGCACCAGTACATATTGATATTTGAAGCTGCTGCTGTTCTCCTGCGTAGGTCCGTGCAAGCTGTATTTCCATTCCTGAAGGAAGGAACAACTCCAAGCAGATATATCCACATATGTTCACAATCCCACATACAGAAACTGCTTTAGCTGGCACGTCCTCACACTCACTCGAAAGCTGTTCTTTGTATGAGTCGTTTTTCCAGGAGTATTTCACTGGAACATTGGTGGAGAACGCCCAGAGCAGCAGTATGAGCTTAGTTAAAACCCGATTGGCATAAACATGTACATGAACATTCGCTGGGAAGTTACACCACAGTCCTCTACCTCAGGGGCTTGTTTCCCTTTACCAAGAAACATGTCAGCAAAACATAGCTGAAAAAAATCTGTGAAAACTAATGACAAGCAAGAAGCATGTTCCTAGTGCAATAAGCGGAAGTTTTGTGAGAGCCAGTAAGGAAGAAGGGACAGGTCCTGCCTCTTAGGGCCCCAAAAAGAGAAAACACAGCCACTGCTTGAGGTGAAACGGAATAGTCCGAGCTCAGAAATTACCAGCGTTTCCCACAGAATTTGGAGGTGACGCAAAAAAAGAAAGTTACAGGATGTGTGTTTTCTGGTTTGTTTTACACAAAGGCAGGCAGCAGTGACAATGTTGTGGTTTTGTTTTAAAGGGTCATCGGATCATTGCAAAACTCTCCGGAGTTTTCAGAAGCCTTTTCATGCGCTGAGACAAACTACATGGATCCTGCTAAGAAGTGCCGAGTTTGGTGACGAACTGCAAACCCTGCGTCTCGAGAAGCCTTCCGGAAAGAGAGAAATTTTTAACTAATTCCAAGGGGAGAGAGGAAGAAAACTGAGGGAACTATGCTAGAATAGTCACTGTAATTCTTAGTAAACAGGCAAAAATAAAAGAATCAAACATGGAATGGAGGACTAATGCCGATGCAGCAATCAGCTGCTCTTGCTCATCGGCTGCTTTTCCTGTCGCTCAACCCTGTAGAATCTGAATCACTCGAGGGTGTGCAGTAACATCTCACTGGTACTTAATCCTGTTCCGCACTGGCCAGTGGCTTTCTGGATTTATTTTAAAATGTCAAAGTATAACACATTATCTCCCACTAGTTGGTGACTGCATATTTCTGATTGAGCGGAGGAAGGAAATATTAAGTAACACACGGTTTTAGACATCATAACGTGATAATGAGACAACAGTTTATATCCAAAGTGTCAGACTTTGTACCCTTTGCTGTTATGATAAATCTGTTCTACCAAATGTCTTCATTTTTACTTGAAACCGTTTATACAAGAGGAGTCCAAAGACCTGCTGTGCTTAAGTAACCGCTCACTAACTATTCCAGTGTGTATTATCTGAAGCCACTATTTACAACAGTTTATTTACCGCTTTCCAGCCAAACTGCAATTGTAGGTAAATTATTAATTTTTGAAGATATGTTCTATAAGATTGTGATCCAAGACCCTTTCACAGTTTTCTAAGCTTTTCCTTGCTTTCTCTAAACTTGGTCTTTTTTAAAGTTTCTAGTAATGTAAAAATCATAGTTTTTATATTTAAATCTAAGCTACACTTTTGACTTGAAGTGTTGTAATGTATTTTATCAGAGGCAGCGCAGAGCTGGGCAGTTTGAGCGTAGCACGGCATCGGGCACCGAGCCCGCGGCTCCAGTCGCCGCTCTCCGGTGCAGTCGCCAGTAGCCAAGGTTTCAGGCCGACTTTCTCGGTGTTTAGGGTCTGATCCTGCACACAGTTTGTGCAGGTTCTGACTGATGTCAGTCCTCACATCAGGAAAGCTGCACAGCTGATTGCAAGAATGAAGCTTTAAGTAAGAAGGTAAAAGGCTTTAAATCTGCAATGACATGTATTAAACATCCTCATGCAGATTGCAAAGGAACTTAGTGCTTTGTATATCAAAGCAAACGGATTTCCAAAACCAAGTACCACATACCTCAGATGACTGCTACAATAGGTATATTTAAAAACCTATGTTCCTTTTAGCTTTCTGAGTCTGTCATCTGATAAAACCATTTTGATAATAAACTGAAATTACGAGACAAATGCCATGTGTGTTCTTTATAGGAAATACGCAAGTACAAAATCCCCACCCAACCACAAATAGATTTCTATATTTGCTGCTGAGCACCACACCTCAACATCTGTAACAGCTGACAAATGAGAATCCAAATAATTCTATTCTAGTTTAAAAGCAGGTGTCAGTAGGTTATTCAGCATCCAAGGAGATCACACCAAAATTGCCTGCAGAAACTTCCGAGGCTTCTCCCAACAGTACGATGAAGAGAGCAGAAGATCAATGCCCTGTCGTGAATCCCCAGCGGAGCAGCAGTACAGCCCGTTGCTGCTGGGCCGGGGCTGCACCCCCCGCTCCACAGAAGCAACGCAAGATCTTTGCTTGTGCTGCACCCAAAGGCAGCACCGCGAGTTCTACTGACCCCCGAGGGCACAGAGGGGACCTGGAGGGGCCCTGCGCCCCCACTGGACACCACTCCTGGCCACAGCAGGAAGGAAAGAGGGAAAAACGGAAGTTAGAGAAAAGCAGTAGAAAAAAAGAAAAACAAAGTTGTGTTAACAGGGTTTTCCCATCTCTGCTGGGCCCCTTCTCCACTCCTCTCCGCAGAGTTGTCGTAGAACCTTCTGTACTCTGTATCATTAACCCTATATACCCAAATGAAACTCAATCCTTTACAGATTCGGGCCCATAAAACTATGAAACAGGAAGTACCGTTATCCCCATTTACAGCCAGACATGGCAAGACTCATCCAAGACAGGAGAGAAATTCCAAAGGTAACTAAATAAACCAGTGGATCACTAAATACAGAGTAAATAATATTAGATACAACAATCAAGAAATACAGAAGCACTAATAATTAGTGAACAGCAAAAAAATCACGTAAGTCAATACAGGTAGCTGTAATGTCTGTTCAGTGGTGTATCCACAAGCTTTTCTCCCACACCTCGTGTTGCATGTGCCTCCCACAGAAAACTGAAGAGCGTGTTTAGTTCTGGAGACAGGGATTCTTCCCATTAGTTCTCAACTGCACATGTACTGCACAGTGAAGACTTTGTCACTGCTGACTGACCTCTACACACATCAAAATGGTTGCACCTTGATTCTCATGAGCTCCTGCTGGAGCAGGGAAGGTGAATTCGTATGTACTATCGAGGATACGGTCATTTCTTTCACCACCACAGTAAGAAATAGAGCTTCCCTATGGAAAGGATCCAGCAATGCTCTGGCCAGAGCAGCAACAGCTACTCAAACAAAACACAGACACACTTGACAGCTGGATTTAGACCTGTCATCGCACCCAGCTTCCATATTCATGAATTATAAGACTTTTCCCAAAACCCCCATTTGATCACTGCCTCCCCCCATCTATTTTACTACAGACAGGCCGTGTATAACAATGAGCCGGGGCTTGGAAAGAGTGTGTGCAATCCAAACCAAACATAACGCACAAGACCAGAAATGGGGAAGCTTCCCTAGTGATTGTTGGCTACACAAAGGGCCGGAAACATCCCCCTTTCGTTGCATGAAAACACTGAATCAAGTGAATGGACATCTAGAAAACCTACAAACACTCCATGATTTTATATAAGCGAGTGAGAAAGGACAATGTCGGAATCAAGATATTCAAACTGTTAGTAGAAGTCATGTTTCCACGTGCCCCTGCAGCTGCACCAGTGCCAAGGCCATCCCTGCACACAGCCGGACGGGCCCCGGCCAGGCTGCTCCGCTCCTCCTCCCCTCCCCAGGAAGGCCTGGCTGCGCTCCTGCCGACGGCACCTGAATCACAACCGTGGCTGTTGATAGCGACACAAGCTCTAGCAGGAAATGACTGTACTCCAGAACCAAGAGAAAACAGAGAAACCATCCGCAGTACAGACCTGACTCTCAGTGTCCCACACCAGCGCTGAGGTGGGCACATCATATACCACAGCTCATCAGTTTAGTCTGCTCCAAAAGTCACCTGGCACATCAGCAGGTGCAGGAAGCCTTGCATTAGCATTTAACAGAGAACCAAAATGTAAAATACATGTCCTAGTAGGCAAACTTTAACCAGAGGCAATTACCATTTCCTCACTCAAAAGTGAAATTCAGGTCTTCATAAAAGAAGCAAAGCACTAGCAGTTCAGAGGTCAGGTATCCGACATTAAACGAGCAGTGACAATCAGAACATACCTTTCATCACAGCTTGCAAACTAATTAGTGCCAGTGAGGATTTTCCTTCTCGGAGCGCTAAGATGCCACGGGAGTATTAACAGACATGCCATGGGAAGCGTTTGCACCAAAAGCCTCAAAAACACCACTCAAGACTGACGGACACGTCACTCGGTGCAGTGTCCGTGTGTCACTGCTGCTCTGGTCCCCAGCTGCGGACCCGGACAGTCCCGCCGCAGGAGCCCGCCCTGCGTGCAAACGCTCCCAGCGTCCCCTGGGCCTGGGGGGAGCCCCCTCACCCGGTTACCGACCAACTGACCACAGCAGCAATCGAGGCATCGCTAACATCGGAGATAAGGAATTTTGGGAAGAGGATTCCATACCCAAGAGAGAAAAATGTGCTAATACCTGATAAGAATTTAAATTAGATACCTCTAATTCTCTCACCCTTCACAGTTTTACTCTTGTTTTTTGTTTTCCAGCCACTTAAGTCACATTCCGTGTTCTCTTAGAGAAATTAATTCCTTACAACCAACCACACAACCACATAGCCCACCTGTAATGTTTTTCTTCATCTCCTGCCCATTTAAGCTCCAATTTCTCCTCTGTATTTCCTTTAAATACATTCACACAAATTCTGGCACTCTCTTCTTTGGTACAAAAAGCAGTTTTAGAGCCTGTCGCTGTGCAGGTCTCCTCATAAGCATCTTCTGAGCTACAATACATCAGGAACATCTGCTCCCATCTGGCTGTTCCTGGCAGAATGACCTGCAGTTACAAACACCTGAGCGAGCGCCAGCCAAGCAAAAGGGAAGGTCCTATGGTACAAACAGTTAACTGCCAAAATACCGATTACACCTTCATCTCCTAACCATCAGGAAAAAGGGATGAAAGATCTAAATTAATGACATAAAATAACTGCTGTTCGCTTGCGCTGGCTTTGCAGAGCCATTTCCAGGATTTGCGCATGAAGGCTGCTGCAAGGCCAGCAGGACTCAGAGCCAGTCTCAGGACTAGCAGGAGTCCCCTAAGGAGCACGACAGGGACATCCCAAAGGCTGGGTCAGGCTGCCGTGCCAAATCCTGCCGACGCCATCAGGCCGTGGAGGGAACAGCTGGAGGAACATGCGCTCTTGCTCACAATACACTTCACGGTTTTGCATTCTGGACCAAATGTCAGCTCAGCTTTTGCGCAGTATCCTTGTTAACACCAACGAAACACAGAGGAAACAAATATTTGCAGGTATGAAAAACATACTGTTAGCTAGCAGCTTGCTCTGATCTACTTCAGTGCAAGAAAGAACAGTGTTAAACTCAGAGATAAGTTTAATAAACCGTGAGAGTGAGATACAGCAGGATCAAGTGGGCAAACAGCTGCATTTGTTCGTACTTCTGGGAAAAAAAAAAACACTCTACAATTTTAACTAAAAATATTATAAACAACTGTCAGCTTCTGTAAAATCTTTGAGTCAGTCACTATGGTTCTGCAGATGTCTTTGGATTGCTCGAGCTGACTGAAATTGACTTTCCATAGCAGCAGGCTGACAAAACTTTAGGGAACATATAAAATACACATCAATACTGACCTGGGTCAATTATTTGACAACGTATTAACAAAACAGCTCCCAAACACTCAGAATACAGCTGAGATGCTTCTCATGAGGCTCTGGGCCACCCCCAACATCTGGACTCCATCAAAAAGCTCCAGTGGCCAAAATGCCACTGATAATGACCCTTTGGGACTCTCTTCTGCACAAGGCACCCCTTGACCACTATTTCTCCTTAACCAGGTGTTACTTATATTCCTACATATGCTACATTTATTTTTTTCTTTCCTTTTTGAACCTATCACTTTTAGATATCGAATCACAGGCCTTTAACTCCAAAATATAAAAGAACCAAGTTTTATCAATCTTCTATAATGTCCAGTGGAAAATCACAATACAGCAAGAAAAAAATAATATATGGTACATACTGTGTCCTGAGGAACCATAACGGATTCACAGCATCCACTTTCATTTAGTTATATACAAGCATTGCTACATATGCACGTTGGAGAACACACAGGCAAAGATGCAAATATGGTGCACACAGAAAACTGTATGATACGGTTTCTGTTGGTCCTTAGAAGTCAGAACTAATTCCTCCTCCTGCACAGGTCACCTTATGGTAGTTGCACATTGCTTCAGAAAGAGCCTTGTCTAGATATTGTCTAGATATTCTGCTACTGCTCCAGTTAGAGCCTTGAACGTAAGGACTGACACCAGCAATCTGATTTAGTATTTATGAGAAGCTACTATAGGATCTGTTGCCCTGCTGGTGTTGAGACCTACACTAGGCTGGACTTTCTTAGGGACTGGGCTTTGTGCCCACATGAATGACGTGCCTGTGGCCCAGCTACGAGGCGATGAAGTGAGGCAAAGTCATTAATCAGCGCGATGAGGTACGGTAACCCAGACAAAACGGGTGGCAGCAGGAACAGCTCCCAGCTGCCGGTGTGGCAGGGCGGCTGTCAGCGGGACACCGGCGGAAACTCCCAGGCTCTCCCTCAACAAACCAGTTGGCTGGCGCATCTTCAGCCAGATGCAACTACAGAAGGCTACAGACTCACCAAAATGAGTTCACCTGTTCATTACACGGGAGACACCTCCTGCCTGTGCGGAGCCCAGCTTTCAGGGCTGCACGCAGTAAACCCAGCTGTGTCGGCTCTACATTCCTAATTCCAGTAAGCCGCCATTCTCTAGATCTCACCCAAGTACTGAGCTTCTCTGCTGATCATCTTCCTTCGTTACTACCCAGAATGAGATACTTAAGCAGAACACTAGTAGCTACCTTTTGATTATTAAACCCACAAGCTATTAAATCTATAAAATAGTTCAGCTTGAGGGGGAGCAACTCATGTTGTTAAGACTATCTCCAGTGACCACAGCTATCTGGATACGCAAGCAGTTACAATGGTGGATTAAATCACACCACTTTGTGAGTAACAGCAGAAAAGGCTGTCAGAGGGGGAACCCTGCC
Organism: Streptopelia decaocto; assembly: GCF_964273445.1. Classification (NCBI taxonomy): domain Eukaryota; kingdom Metazoa; phylum Chordata; class Aves; order Columbiformes; family Columbidae; genus Streptopelia; species Streptopelia decaocto. The sequence goes on from NC_138660.1 coordinate 1,261,482, forward strand.
TGCCCCCCAGGGTCAGTTTCTTAAACATCGGTAACAAAAAGCGCAACAAACAAACTACAATGTTGCTACACAACACGGAATATTTGCTTTGAACAGAAACAAACCTCTCACGAAAAGAGAACAAATTAGAAATCCTCTGTTTTCACACAAGAACCAACGTTCCCTGCAGCTTTGTACAAGAACAGCATTTTAAAAAGCAAATGAATTAATTCAGTAATTAATCATGTGCTAGCAACCCTAGGGAAGTAACGAAGCTGCAAAGCCTGTGCTGCGCTCTGGGGCAGGAGGCGGAACAGGACCCGCCGGGCCCGGGTCTCTGCGCAGCACAAACCCGTCCCTGCTGCACCTGAGGCGTCTGGTGCCGCAGGCCTGAGCGCCCGCCCACCGGGCACGTTCGGCCTCACACAGAACGTTCTGCCCCTACCTGCGGCGGCTCCGTCTCTGCGCAGCTTCCAGGCGGACGAGGCCTCGGGTGGGCTGAGCCGGGACAGCGGCCCAGGGCGGGATCCGGGCTGAGGGCTGGGCCGGCCCTGCCCAAACACAGCCCGGAGACGGCTCCAGGGCGGCTCTGCCCGGGGGTGCGGGCCCTGGAGGCCCCTGGGGCTGCGGGGGCGGGCGGGACGGCAGATCCGCGCCTCAGTCCCGCTGCACCGCCCACCCGGCCAGGGAACCGCCCCCGGGCCTCACGGCCCCGCCCCTTCCAGAAGGTTCCTGGCCCCGCCCCATGCCCTCGCGGCCCCGCCCCCATGTCCTCACGGCCCCGCCCCTCCCAGGAGGATCTTGGCGCCCGCCCGTTTCCCTTTTCACACCAACACTAGTACGTTGCCGACCTGGATTCAGGGTGTGTTACGTGGCAATTCCCAGGCACTTTTCTGGAAATTGCTATCCAGCCAGCAGGTCCCTGTCCTATATTTGTGCTTTTCAACAGTTCCTGCAAGGTGTAGAAATTGGATTTTCACCTATTTCGTTCATTTATTTCTTTTCTCAGAGTAGTTAGTTTAACGTTGAATTCCCACCTCGTTCTCCAGCCTCCCCGGCTGCGCTTGTCCTGCTGCTGGAGGAGCTGCAACTCGATGCAGTTCAGTGCCCGCTGAGTCCAGCGGCGTTTGACAGGAACTGAACCGGCTGCCAACGGAAAAATACAAAACTGGGCCCTGAGAACCATGTAAACAGAGGAGCCCAGCAGTTAACTTGGTATTTATCTACATACTATTAAATAAAAACCAAATGTTTTAGGATTAAGAAAGCCCAAGTTGCACATTTTAGGATGCACTGCTTACCCGTCTGCCTTTCATTTTCTAAAGCCCTTTTCAGATTTATGTATTAACTTGCATGACTGTTTCCTTGCTTGTTTAAAAAAGGAACTTAATGTAGTTTCAGAAAATGTATTTGGGCACTGACAATTCAGATCTTGGGACAGGGACAGTGCACCACCACAACATTTTACATTTAATGTTTTTTTTTTACTACGAAACTTTAAACACTCTCTTAACTCAGTTAAAACTTGCCCAAATACATTGAGATACTTCTTGCCCAGCTTGGCACATCTCGCAAATGAGCCAAACTCCTTTTTGGTCCACCATCGCATCACCAGCTCCGGGAACGCTGTTTCCAAACGGCTCCAATCCAAGGTGGCACCAGCAGAGGCTGCTGGAGAGCAGGCAGGACTCCAGAAACCACAAACCATCTGAAAACTGCTTTCGTGACTCATCCTAAATGCATTTCAAACCTTTGTTGTGGAGAAAAAGCGTACACCATGTTTACAGAGTTGATAATAAAAATAATTCATTTTATATGTATTTTAGTCATTAGAAAGGTCAAGTCAACTTCCAGGTTCTTCTAATCAACATTATTGTAAATTCTTCTGTCCTGTAAGGCAAAGAAAAGGACATTTTACCAGGTGGCGGTGCAACCCAAAGCGAGCAGGGGTGGCGTGCGGTACCGTGCGAGTCACTCACTTCTCACGAGAAGACGATGTAAACCATCAGCGCACAACCCACAATCCAGCCGAGGGCGAGGAGCATCGGCACGACGAGACGGGACAGCGGCACTTGCGCTGGAAGAGGAAAAACAGTCCTTTTCAGAAAGGCTAAAGAGCTGTACGGAGACCCGGAGTCCGAGGCCGCGGCTCGTCGAGCAGCACGCAGAACGCACAACGAGCGTTTTATAGAAATACGTTGCTGTACAGCATCAGGATTTCAAAGACCCTTTCTATCAGTTTCCTGCAAATATCAGAAGCTTGTCAGGAAGCAGCGTATCAGCCTTTGGGATTATATTACTTACCAATATATGACACCATTTTAAAGCACATCTTTCTGCAGGTTTTTGAAGGGATTAATAAATAACGTAAAATTATACACACCATCTCACACAGTTTAGATCAAGCTGACAGTCTTGGGAAGGATGCTCAATAATTTAAGGTTTTCCTCACTGACCTTTTAAAGCTGTGCACAACAGAGACACGTCTCACCATGATACCGCATGGTATATCTACCGAGAGGGATGGAGAACATGTAGACAGAAAACCTGCATATGCTGCCACAAAAATAGAAAACAGATAGGCAACTACACAGCAAAAAGATCAAACCCTGCCCTGAAACTGGGTGTCCTTTTGCCACAGGGGAGTCCCTTACCTGTCCCATTTAAAGCCTGTTATTCATTTGACACTTTGTAAGGTAAAGCTACTTCTGTTGGGAATCATTTCTCTATAATGACCATTTTTTCTAAAGGTCCTGTTACGAATGAAGTGCCGGACCCTGCTGAGGTACATGGCAGTTTTGGCAGCTCTGCAGAGCACTGTTGTGTCTACGGAATATGGCGTTTTGTCAGATGAGATCCGGGCTTAATGCAGCAGGATGAGAGCGCGGGCGAGTCCGGACACACGGGCGGGACGCTGTGCCCACGGATGGGCAGGGACGCCGTGCCCACGGATGGGCAGGGACGCCGTGCCCACGGATGGGCAGGGACGCTGTGCCCACGCACGGGCAGGGACACCGTGCCCACGGATGGGCAGGGACGCCGTGCCCACGGATGGACGGGCGGGACGCTGTGCCTACGGATGGACGGGCGGGACGCTGAGCCCACGGATGGACGGGCAGGGACGCTGAGCCCCACGGATGGACGGGCGGGACGCTGAGCCCACGGATGGACGGGCAGGGACGCTGAGCCCCACGGATGGACGGGCGGGACGCTGAGCCCCACGGATGGACGGGCAGGGACGCTGTGCCCCACGGATGGATGGGCGGGACGCTGAGCCCACGGATGGATGGGCGGGACGCTGAGCCCACGGATGGATGGGCAGGGACGCTGTGCCCCACGGATGGATGGGCAGGGACGCTGTGCCCCACGGATGGACGGGCGGGACGCTGTGCCCCACGGATGGACGGGGGGGACGCTGTGCCCCACGGATGGACGGGGGGGACGCTGTGCCCCACGGATGGACGGGCGGGACGCCGTGCCTGGCGTCTGTCACGAGGCAGCGAGCAGCCGGCTGGACGGGTGGAGTTTCATGGGAGCCATGGGCAGTGCTTGTGTTTCACAGCTCAAGAACAGAAATGACCATGAGATCATTTGCTCTGCTGTCTGTGCCACAGAACAGATCCCCAAGACCTGAGTGACAGTGAAGTAACTGCTTGAAGACAAAGTTTTGTGCCACGAGCGGGAGAGGCTGAAGTGTGAGATGTGCACGAGGCTCGGCTGGCTGGGACATCCGAGCAGGTGACCCCTTCGTGAGGTCTCAGAAGAAGGTGACACACTCCAAGGCTTCAGTATTTGGTCCATAGGAAACTACGCTGAGTCTAAACGTGAGACTCAGCCTTACCCTCGGCACAGAGCAGGGCTGTGCCCCCAGCAGCCAGGAGGAGCGTCTGCACCGCCTGCGTTCCAGCCCCGGGGGAGCGGCTGCGGAGGGACCAGCAGCAGGGGAACACGATCATCCTAAGCAACCGTGGTTTCCAAAGGAAAAACCAAAATCTTTACTGACATCTGCGGGTAACCAGCTAAAACCCTGAAACCTGAGGTTTCATTATAATCACCATGTAAATGAACGCACATGAAAGCAGAACACTGAGAGAAATGTGGTTTGTTGCAGTCACCAGTATCGCTGGCAGACCAAGGAACCAAACCCTGGCGTCCAGGGGCTGAGCCAGAGCCTGTGGAAATCAAAAGGCCAGTTCTGGATGGCAGCAAGAACAAAGGCATCTTGCTGTGACCTCTGCGTGTAAGCTGGTGTTCTAGCTACAAACTACTTTCCCCCCCATTATAGTATTTTTTCCTGTACTTCAAACATCAGTTTTATCTCAAACCAAACAGAAAAGCCCTGGGCACTGCCTGCCATGGGTGCCCAAGTACCCAGAGAAGCCAAGGATCCCTCGACTACAGCAGACAGCAGCCCAGGTGTCCCACCTAATACAGCCTAAATATGATAAACTCCATCTGATCGCTATCTTGTTTGTTTGTTGTTGTTTTTTCCTGAGGTTTACCTTTTATCAAGGACACTAAGTTGGCTTGGTTTTGCCATCTGTCGTTGGTCAAAACTCCTCCCAGCTCCCATGAGAAGAACGCTGCCTGTGCTGCCACTGGGCCGCCCTCGCCCCGGAGCGTCCGGTCCAACCGCACTGACAAGGGCACCCCAAGGGACCCGGCGAAGGTCTCCCAGCACTTCCACCAGCAGCGCCGGGGCAGGTGAAGCCGGGAGCGTGTCAGGTGTCAGCTCCCAGTCCCGTGTTCCCTGCTCCAAAACGCCGCAGAACTTCACAAAGTTTTCTTTGTGCTGTATCTCAGAGGCTCCCCCTGCACACGCACAACCAAACCGCTGCCCCGTCACTGGGGTGGCCGTGTGGCCACCATGCCGGCCAGCAGAGCGAGAGGGGCCGTGGCCGAGCCAGGGCACTGTGTCCCCCGCCCGGCTCCCGCTGCCACCGCGGCAGCGTTTCCAGCGGTGCTGCCCACGCAGGCTGCGGCGCGCCCGAGTCCCGCTGAGCCCAGCACTGACACGGCCAGGCTCTGCGCTGGTGCCGCTCGCCGCTGTCACACCCAGAGCTCCCGCGAGCCGGCGGCTGCTCCGTGCAGGCACCCATTGCACCCGCTCATTGCAGCCGGGCTGCCCAAGGTGTGTAGTGGGGGGCAGCTGGACCCCCTGCCGCCCCGGGTGCTGCTGGAACCCCCCGCTGACCGCTCTGGACACACTGCTCCTTTCTCCATTGATTAAAAACAGTTAAACACAAATAACAATACACATCCTACCAATGCAAGACATGGTTAAGTACTAATTCCTGCTGGAATACCCACATCCATAGAATTTCTGTCGATACCAATGAAAATTAAAATTAAGAAACAGCATTTGGTATCCTGTTATATCTGAGCTTAGTAGAATTCCGCTTTCCTTCTCAGATACCAGTGCTAATGGCGCAAAAAAAAAAAAAAAAAGGAGATTAAAGTGTCTAAAAACTTTTAATGTGACTATGAAGATGTATTAAAAAGTTACCTTTACAAGGAAAACTACCTGAATAGCTGTGTAGACAGCTAACACCATGTTTAAACTTATTGTCATTTCACCATCCAAACCTCTGACAGTGAAGTCAATAGAAAATGGTAATGAATATAAAATGCATTTTTATAGAATGTCTCTTCTCTTTGGAGAAAGTGGAAATGTGCTTATAATGGAAAGGGCATTATTGGAATTTCACTTTGCTCTGCCACTTGGGGTTTGTGGGGTTAAAATCTGAACTACTGTATGTTTACCTAGCACTGCACTCAGATTGCAGCCACACAGACAGCATATTTAAAATGCTGTCCAACATAACTCATTTTACACAGTTCTGTTTAATTAAGTTAGTCAACTTACAATTATAACTACAGAAAACTAAAGAAAACAGAACTGGTAGGATTCACAAACATGGGAGGAACCCCAGCTACTTTATACTCATTGCTGTTAATACAATTAGCTTTAAACTGAGTACACTTTCTTACTGAAAAGTCAAATATATAGTGTATCAGACATACAAATAGCTGAGTATTGTCATGTGAATTTGCTGGGATGTATGGATTTTAATACCTGCTCCCATTCCCACTGACCCGAGCGCCTTACCTGGCTCTGCCATTCCCGCTCTGCTGGTTCCGGGCAGGTTTCAGGTTTGCTCTGCAGTTGTTCCCGGAGCCTCGCGATGCTTTAAATAGAGCGCTGTGGAATGTGCCGCAGCTGCCGCGCGCCGCGCCAGGTTGGGGCTGGATGCGGCCCGGTGTCTAAAAAGGCAGGAGCTGAAGGGATCCAGCGTTCCCGCTCCCCATCCCTGCAGCTGCACATCTGCTTCGGAGAAAACCGAATGAGAAGGGGTCAGTGGTGAAGAGGGAGGGAAATAATGGCAAAAACTACTTCATGGCCTCTTTACAGCCATAAACACCACATGACAAGTTCACATAATATTTGTATGCATCCACATATTTAGAGCGTGACAGGGGTCCAGTTCGCTCTGGGTCCCACATCTTCTCTCACCCCTCTCATCAAAAAGACACACCAAGTCCTATTCGGTAATAGTTGTGTATGTATTTCTGTAGTTACTAGTTACTTGCTAAGCAGCACCAGGTACCTTGTACTCCACAAAGCACAAAGATATGTTTAGCATCCTCTCACCTTAGAGTTTTCAGTCATCGTTACTCTTATGGGTAGTGAGTAACAAATTTTAAGGGAGAAACATTCCTAAAATAATCTAAGAATGATTTTGCCCTAAACAGCATAAATCATTGCAAAATGTGGTCTTTAATTCAGAAGAGAAAAACCACGGAGATGAGTGCCAGATCTGAGCCAAAAGGAAAACCGCACATTAGCTTGTATCCCATAAAATGAGAGCTCCGTATAAAGATCCCTTGGAATGATCCCAGAGGTTTTGACCAGGAAGCCCATAAACCCACTCAGAGTTTATCAGGGAAATAAAGTCCTGCACGGAGCCCTCGGAGGGACATGCAGGCACATCACACAGCTGCACAAAGCCCCTGAACAATTGTTTGCAGGCACAGGAGGACGTTTTATCCGACTTTCAGCAAACTTACCCGTAACCCACGTCAGAGCTGTGCCTGGATACCGAGCGAAACGGGGATTCTTCCTGCGAGTTTCTGAAATGGAAAAGGACACAGACGGCTGTTAGAAGCCATTGCTGATGGCAGGTGCCTGGGATGCTTGGACGGGATCGGATCGGGATGTTTGTCCAGGTCAGAGGAATTGTTGTGGTCTCCCAGGAGACAACACAGTGCTCAGAAACACACGAGGCAGATCTTCTCAAAGAGATTGTATGTGCTTGTTGATTAAAGTTTAAATACTTTACAGAACAAAATAAGTTTCCATGATCACCTTTCTTCAGAATCGCGTCCTCTCTTCAGTGGCTGTGGAGATCGCATCATCCTTGGAGCTCTGCGATGCAAAAAAGAATTAAGCCAAAGTTAGATTCTAGAGCACCAGCTGGAAAAAAGTCTGGCTTTTCATACCAGCGTGATCTAACCTGTTCTAAAGCAGGTTCATTGCTCGAGTATTTCGTTTGGAAAGCATTAGAACTGGCTATAGCAGCAATGCAACCGCAGTCCCTGACCAGGGAGGGTGCGGGGACATGGCCAATGCTACAGCTACCAAACAGCTGGGAGAGCCGCCCTTCAGAGCACCCACACAGAACGCGATTCAATGGCTCCTTACTTTGAGAGGAATAATATTTTTTGCCCTAAAAGCAAGAGTGGAAACCATGGGTCCCAGGCTACGTGACTTGTGTCCACCCGCACAGGATTTTCATCTGGAATGAACAAAAAAATGAATGGCACTGGAATATTTTAAACACAATTGTTTGCATTGCTGTGATCAGTGTCTTTTATATAGCTACATATATATATATATATGTAAGTCTAACCATGCTACATGCACAATGTGATTGAGTAGCATTCAACTCTGGCAAAACTTGACTCAAGTCAGTTGTTCTACACCAGAGGTGAATTATTTAGCTTTGTATAGGTTAGTTTTATTGCATACTGTAAGCATCCCCATTTCTTGGTCTTTTGAGTGTGGTGTGAAGTCTAAGATGATAATTACAGTAAAATAACTGAAGTCAAATCATGTCACCCAAGGAAGTTTCCATCAATTTTTGCCATGGATGTCCTGACCAACCTGTGCCTCAGTCTGCGCTCACTGTCTCCTGGGTTCTTGTGCTTCTGTTTGCACAATGAGACACTTCAGAGTTATTTCCAGTTCTGAAGATAAAACAGAAACATGGAGCTTTATTGTCCCCTGGATTCTAGAGACCAGCCTGATGCAATGGGCATTGTAACGTGACTGGAACCGCAGGCTCTGAGTGCTGGGGGTTCCTGGTGCTGATGTCCCCGTGTCTCCAGCGCTGCCTTTGCCCGGCCTCGCGTTCCTGGGCAGGACTGCTTAACAAATTCTTGCCTTTCCCCAAGCAGCACGTCATGAAAGCGGCTTCATTGCTGCTTATCCAAAATGGGTATACTCTTAAAATAAAGCTCAGGGCTACATAATATTTCATTATGCCGTGCACGATCCAGTGTATCACATCATCTCGAGACACAATAATAAAACACGAGCTTTACATTCTTTGTCTCGCTTTGCTATGGAGCAGACTTTTTGGGATAAGATCCAATTTGTTGTAAAAAGAAACATGATCCTGTTATTTGTGTAACAGATTTACTGAAAAAACCAACCCAAACCAACCACCACCACCACAAGCTCTCTGATACAATAAGTTCATTGGCTGCAGAGCTGTTCCCATAAGAATCCTATCTGATTTGGTTCTGCTAATTATACACACACATCTGATCTAATGGAAATAATTTCTCCCAGGAACCACGTATTCCTAACAAGACAATCTGACCTTCACAGATTGGGATCTTTCCAGGCCCCGTTGCCTTGAGCGAGGACAGAGTCGTTGCTCTTCCCCACGGTTTGGAAGCGCTGCCCTGGTTTAGCCGCGAGCGCAGCGAGGGTGGCTCCGCAGCCTAAAGCACGAGCTTAAGGGTCTAAAAGCTGTAGCGGCACAAAGACGAACGTAACAATATAGACATTATTTCAAACAACACATCTTGTGTTTAGAACGGAGGAATGAACTGCAGACGTAAATTCTACACTAGATCTCAGTCCAACAGCCAAAAACAAAGCCAGGGGACGTTTTCAAAATATAAAAAACAAGGAGAGAACAGAATGCTTAAGAAAAAACTCCAGAGAATGATTTGTGGAAAATAAGCATCTACTTTTTGCCTGCTGAAGAACAATACCCAAGAAAAACAATTGCCTCATTTTCATCGGCGTTTCAAATGACGTTATGATCTGTGTATGGTTTTTCCCCTGTGTTGGCGCTGGGATGACGAGCTGCTCGGTGTTCTCAGTGTTCCGAGTCAGACAGTTAATTGTGGTTCAGAAACAAGATCTTTTTCAGCCTTCGGTTCACAGGGGGACTCGGCCAGATCTGTCTCACGTTGGAGCAGCCCGGCTGCCTTCAGTCCCCTTCGCTGCTCAAAGCTAGAAATGCACTTTAAATGCCTTAAATGCCTTCAGTACTTTAAGGGAATTAGGGCCAAAATGAGGAGGAGGAACCAAGAGACCTAGCAGGGCTGGGAGTCTTTCCGGAACAGAAAACAATTTTAAGGGGAAAAACAATACTGATGTTTTAGAAAATATTAAATTATCTGCTTCCGATCCACGTGGACTTTGCCAAAAAAATAAAGCCAAGATGAGCAGAGTATTTGTCTGGCTCTAGCGGGCAGGCTGGTTACATCGGAGCTTTCCCGTGTCTAACCTGGCAGCGGGGCCACAGGCTGACAGACACATTGGTGTTTGTGTTCCTGGAACACGGGCAGGATCTAGAACAGGAACCGCGGCGTCTCCGCAGCCCTCGGTGCTGGTGCCGCGGGTCGGGTTGGCAGGAGGCCGCAGAGCCGCTCGCACACCGCGGCTCCCCCTGCGCCGGGGCTGCTGCCCCGGCCAATGCACCGGGCAGAGATTCACCTATAAACCATCACCATCACCGCTGCCCTTTTGTACCAGACAGGATTTCTTCAGAGCACGGTCCCCTCTGAGGAATCCGGGGAGCGCAATAGAGAAAGCAAAGACCATCTGCTCGGGAACAGCAGCACGGTGCGTTTGCTGTGCTGCTTCTCATTCGGTGTCTCCTGTTTGGGAAGCAACTGTCAGAAACCTCATTAAAACCCTGCAAAGAAAATTGGCAATAATTGTGGTGTAACTAGCTAATGTGTTTAGAGTGCGTTCTAATCTTCATCATTTCACCAGTACCTAGATATCAAACACCAGAATGTCAAATGTATGGTTTGTTAGCCATGCCTCTAACACCTGGAACTCCACATGAGCGTTCAGTAGACCGGCAAAGAAACACTTTTGGTTTTACAAATCCTGTGTGATTCGTATAAGTAACTGTAGGCCACACTACTTTATACTCAATTAGAGGGACATATAAATTCATCTTCACAAAACAAAAGCTCCAAGTAATAACACCTCTATAGCTTTGTAATATTGGTACTAATTCCTTTAAAATCACAGGTTTTTTTCTTTCAATTTCAAAAACCCCTCTGATGTACCAACAAATCTCAAGCCATGCTTATATGTGCCTTGGACTGTTTTGTTCCTTTGCCATACTATGCTCTCCTGTGACCTGCAGACTAACGTGAAAAAGCATTCACAAAATAGATACACATGTAGAAAATGCACCTAATGAGAAGCATTTTATTTGTCACTATCTGCTCATTTGAAAGCTCCCTCAGAAATTGCTAGAGATTACTTCCACGCCCATTTACATGATGGAGATAAAGGCTGATTGTTGATTTGTTTGATGACTGTGCAGCTGAAGACCTGAAAAATTCCATTTATTAAGCTGCTAAATATTTAATTGCACAGGCTGTTATGTAGGGCGCAGGATACACACATCCATTTCTCTTGCTTGAGCACTTCAGCTGAATGCTGAGATGTCTGATTGGAAATCTGTGAATATAATGGAGAAGCAGCACTATCAGTGTAGAGACCTGTATGTGCAGTGCCATTTCTGGATTAGTTCCTCACTGGTGTCTAAAAATAACGTCGATACCATTTTGTCTTTGTATAGTTCCATTCTGCTGGCTGCCGAGTGCTTGGTAAATACCTTTGGAGCAGGCACAGGGATAATTGCTCTGAATAAATCTCCCTGACACATCATTTAGGAGAAACTGTCTCGGCTGGATTTCTTAGTACTGAGCTTTAGCTGAGCGGCACACAAACCCGCGGCAGGTGGGCATGGCCATGGTTTCCAGCCCGTTCTGCCCCCCAGGCACTGCCCGGGGCCCAGTTTTCCCCTTTCAGGATCCATTTCTCCCATTTCAGCCTGAAAGGGGCAGGAGAAGCTCGGTGAGAGCAACGTGGGACACCCCAATGAGGGGCACCTTTAGCAGCCCCATAACTTGGGATCATTATTCTCAAGCACTTGGGTATTACGTTTTATTATTTGATATTACATTATTTTAATTATGTTTATATCATGATGCCCTGGCCTTACCTAAAGAGATGGAAAGCGCTGAATATTAAATGAGACTTTTGGTTGTTCCCTCGTTCTAACTCTTGAAAAGCAAATAACTGACCTGCGCAGCTGTGGGGAGTGTTCCAGTTCTTTCCTGGTTGAGAACAACTTACTGGGCTGAAGATGTTACAACTGCATTCAAAAACAGACACTGGCTTGTACGATTTCAGCTCATGTGCTGAGCAAAGTCACACACAGGCTGAAAACAGTTTGATTTGATCTTACTGTGTCCTCCGAAAGAACATTGGATCACGCCAGCAAGGAACACGATGGCAAAACACTAACTGGCTACAGAAAAAGAGGATATATCATTAACATCAACTGTGAAAGACTTTCTAAAATGCTGTGTTTACCTGAAATTGAAATGATTTATTTCTTGATCTGGTTGTTCCAGCTAACCATGAACACTAGATAAAATGGAGCCAGCTGATTTCAATGTCCTTTTATTCTGCATTCTTCCACGTATTAGAAAACTCAACACAACTGAGTATAAGCCAGCCCTGGAATTAGAGCCCTAAAGTCCCCACCTGAGCTGCACCTTCCCCAGCAGGAATCCCTGCAGACCTCTCTGATCCAAACAGAAGCCCCTTTCCCTAAAAACTGAACAAGGTTGGCAGTTAGTGAAACGGGACACAATTCAAGACCAGAAGACAAATTCTGATAAAGCAAAACTATCCCGGGTCAGCAGAGCCGCAGCCGGGCGTGCCAGCCGGGGTGGGCGAGGACACGGTGTGTGTGAGCGGCACGGGGCTCGCTGCTCCGCACGCTCACCGCTGCGAACACCAGCGGCACCCGCGGGGTCCGCGGCCCCGTTTGAGCTGCCCTCCTGGAGCAAACGGCTCAGCCCTCCACCGCACCTTGTGGACAGGGAGTCGTTTTCTCCCTCCTGTGCCCGGTGCCTCTGGCATCGGTTTGCCTGGTTCTGGACCTCGGCGGGACCACCCTCGTGGTGCAGCCCACCTGCTGCTGGGAGAACAGGAAATGGAGCCTTCTGCCTTTCCTTTTCTATAGCTTCTATTGTCCTTTTTAAATGAATCCTCTGTGCTGGGGAAAATATGCATTTTAAAAATTACCAGAAGAAATCACTTAATTCAAAAGAAAACTTTGCAAGCCTTGAAAAGCCATTAAAATGTTACCAAGTTTTATCCAGCCAGAAATAAAGCCTCAAAACCATTAGAAAATGGACACTTCCATGCACAGATTTTGAAAAGTATCTTACTTGTAAGAACATAGCCTGTTTTTCTAGTTAGATATATAATGTAAGAACCGAGTCTGTATAGCGAAGGTAGTGTGAAGAACAGCAGCTCCCACCCTTGTGCTGCAGTTCCCTCTTGTGCCAGAGCGGGCAACTCCGGACGCGCAGGGAGCCCCGAGGATGCTCCACGGCATCGGTCACTGAGACACTGCACAAGGAAAGCTGTGGGGTTCTTAAATAAACTCAATATGCCGTACTTAAAACTGTTATTGGAAAATAAATATTTAGTGGTTTGGGCTTTGAAAAAGCTGAGTGTTTCCTCAGTCTGGGGTGTTGAATGAATCCTGCTACAGCTCCAGGGAACAAAGCAGAGCACCTGAACCTGTGTGCACAAGGCAAGAGATGCTGCCAGTGACTGAGCACTGGCATTGTGGCTGCTGCTCACATCCCTCGAGTGGGATGCAATATCTACAGGTAGCAAGACAGATGTTGGTGTTTGTTTGACTTTAATCCTCCCCTGCCTTTCCCGTGCCTGTAGGTTCCTTACTGAAAATGTATTTTGCCCCAGACTGCAGACTGAGCTCCAAGAATTTGCTGGTTTTCACTTGCTGCACCTCAGAAGCCGGTGCTGTTAGTGAACCACAACAACGGGCATCAACAATTCGCCTCCTCCTTTCCAGAGCAGTCACAGATCATGTGCATTAGTTAAACCTGGCCACGGCAACAGGTTCAGGCTGTTTAATAACAGCAGTCGCACACCCACCTACATCTCACCTCGCCATGTCTGTGGTAGACAAAATTCACAATGTTTCAGAGACTCACAAACTGCTTTGGGTTGGAAGGGACATTGAAAATCACCTAGTTCCAAGCCCCTGCCATGGCAGGGACACCGTCCATAGCCCGGGCTGCTCAGAGCCAGGTCCAGCTTGGCCTCGGCCACCCCCAGGGCCGTGCACCCCAGCTGCTCTGGGCAGCCTGGCCAGGCCCTCGCCGCCCGCCCGAGGAGGAATTTCTACCTTAGATCTCATCTAAACTCACCCTCTTTCAGTTTGAAGCCATCACCTGTCACTCCTGTCATTCCGTCCCCATCACTGTTCGGGTCGGGCTGCACCGTTGGGTCACACTAAGTCATCCAGCTTCTCCAGGATTGCACCATTGGGTCACACTAAGTCATCCAGCTTCTCCAGGGCTGCACTGTTGGGTCACACTAAGTCATCCAGCTTCTCCAGGGCTGCACTGTTGGGTCACACTAAGTCATCCAGCTTCTCCAGGATTGCACCATTGGGTCACACTAAGTCATCCAGCTTCTCCAGGGCTGCACCGTTGGGTCACACTAAGTCATCCAGCTTCTCCAGGGCTGCAGCGTTGGGTCACACTAAGTCATCCAGCTTCTCCAGGGCTGCACCGTTGGGTCACACTAAGTCATCCAGCTTCTCCAGGACTTCAGGACTCAGGTCCCCAACGCGTTGGCCTCAGAGCGTGCGCTGGGTTGCCAGCAGATGGCAACCCCTTCCCGCGGTCCTAGGCAGCCGCCTGGCTCAGGCCTAGTGTTCAGAAAAGAGACATCTGAATGATTAAAAAAACCCTACAAATTCAGTATTTATATAATGAATTAGATTACATCTTATTTACATAGGAAGAATATTATTTTGCCCTGGATTTTTGGACACAAACCTACAAAAGCCTACAAAAGGACAATAAGGAACAGGTTTTCCCTTCCTTTCTCACCCACCCATACATACTCTTAGCAAGGTTTTATTTCTTAAGCACTTGAGGAATGGTTCCTTCTCCATTCACTCAATGATGTATCATAGTCACAGACATGAGAAAGTGATCTCATATCATCACCACATGAGACAAGATCCCAGACAGAGTAATCTGCTTTTACTTTGCCAGGGAAGGCAGATGGGTTTATATCATAAAATCCTCATCCAAAATACAAAAGGCCAATGCTCATTTTTGCCAGGCCTTCCTTACATACAAACTCACTGCTTTAATTACTCCAGTTCAAGTTAATTGCTGCAAAATACAGAAATTCTTAGTTCAGTAAAAGGCTTTTCTCAGATCCGGTTTATTCCTTTTTTGTTTCTACTCAGCTCAGATAAGCTCTGTCTAAACCTCCCGAAGAGCACGTTATCTTTTGTGATGGTTTAAGTGCTGTGAAATGATGCTCCAGGTAAGAGGGCGCTCAGGCCCAAAGGCTGCGACAGAAGGAAAAGATGACACTTGAAGATTTTGTATCGGGATAATCTCTAAAAATAGCCATTTAATAATTTATCTTGAAGTTTAAAGCCAAATCCATGGAGAGATACATACAGGTTGTATTCAGTGTGTGGAAGATACAGCCCCCCTGGGGTATAATAATCCATACGAAGTTCTATTATTGGCAGATAACAAGAAGCTCATGAGCGCACCTCAGAACTGTTCATTCACTTGCACCTCAGCACCAAGGCTTCTGCTGGTTCAGCGTGTGCCCTGACCCTGCCGTCAGCTTCTCTGGGCTACAAAATCAAACACACTGAAGTTAAAACGTTCCCTGTGTTACATGACCACTTACAAACATCCGCAACCGCCAGCGATAGTTCAGAACACACTAAAAGCCCCAAAGAAGCACAAATTCACTTCTCCTCTCCAGAGAAAGTGATGCTGCTGATAACTGATTCAAGTATGTTCCGTGAATACTAATAATATCACCTGATATGTTATTCATGCAAAATGAGAATTCTAACCCCCCCTGCTTGTTCTCATGTGAACATACACATGGGAAGAAAACAGAGAAAACACTTGAATTTCAAGATATTTTTGAGGTTTTCAGCCATTCCCTAAGTGGATGTGTTTGGGTTTTTTCCTGGTAGCTATTTCTGAACAAGCAACACAAAGTTCAAATGCTGTCAAATGCCAAAGGATGTTTTCTTCTAAATGAATGCTAATTAACTTAGCATAGGTAATTATATTGACTTTAGGTTCTGTATGTATTACGTGAGATTCAAACCAAGGCCATATTCAGTGCCATGTGGTTTTTATCATTATCTTTCTGTGCTGATATATTACTATATATTTCTTACTTGTGCCAAGTTCTTAATGTAACTATCTGTAATGTACTGATCATCCCCTCGATCGCTGCTCCTGCAGCTCCTTTGCCTGGAGCGAGTGACTGACCCTCATGGCTCCAGGTCCTCCTGCATCTACTGCAGACGGGTGGCCACATCCCATAATATTGCATTGTACAGCAACCAGAAGGGTCGGAATAGTTGGCATGTCAATGCGGGATTTGGCAACGTGGCTTTATATACTTTTAAAATAAGCTCGGGTGAATTAAATATGATCCCGGAGAATTCCCATTAAACCAGCGTCCTTCACATGCAGATTAATTGGATCTTTGGGTCATGGATTGGGTGACGTTCCGGGAGCGGGAGCTGCCACCAGCGCTGCCACCTCCTGTCCCCGCCAGCACAGCTCCAGCCCTTGGGAAGGGACCGTTCTGTCCCAAAGCCCACGTGCTGCAGATGCAACGGTCTCCTCGGGCACAGGAACACTCAGATTTTAGCCGCATCATGTCGTGACCTCAAATGTGGCAATGTATATGGCAACAACAGCATAAAAAAACCTATTTAAAGTAGAGCAAAACAGTCTTACAAGCCTATTCTTTGGCCTTTGCCCTGTGCCTGACAACTGCTGACATGCCAGCGACAGAGCGAGGGGGCTTTTGTGACACCGGCTCATCTCAAACTGGCCGCATGTCGCCATGTGGAAACAATTCGCAGTCCCGGTTTGGCCGGCCCGGGGCAGCAGGTGAGAGGCGCTTTGCTGGGACCCATTGTCATGAGGCCTCTTGATTGATTATGGGGCTAATGATGGACAGCGGGTCACGTTTCCGGCTGCTACACAAGACTTGTTGGCGTGCAGTGTATTTTAGTTGATCTATTTTTATCTAACTTCTATTTATTGCTGCGAAATCCCTGAATTTTACTCCCCACTGCCGTACTGGCACCTTGCACCCCAGCCAGCCAGGGATACCGTTCCAAAAGCCTTAAGTTCTGTATATATAATATATATATATATATGCATAAACAAGTCGCTAAGATCAGAGTTTCGCTCTCTTTATTCTACGCTCTGGACTCTCAAATTGCAGTGATGACAACCGAGACACCTAAAAATATTGTCCCAGAAACATCAGGCTGGCCGTGCCGGCAGCCGGGGCCGCGCGGCTGGACGGCCCAGCTCGGCACAGCCGTGTCCCCATCTGTCCCCAACAGCTCCGAGTGGCGCCGCCAGCAGCTCCACAGGGCTCCAAACACCCTGTCCCCTTCCCAAAATGCTGCTGAAATGTCCGTGTAAGACAGCCCAGCCCCATTGCACAGCGGCTGCAAGGAAAACATTTGGGGAGTGTTGCACCGAGACTGCAGAATAACGCCCGAGATCCCCCCTGAGCTGAATGGCAATTTTCCAGAGCGAACCCGAGCAGCTGAGCCCTGGAACTGCCCTGGCAACATCCGTAGATCCCTCCAGCCTCCCCTAAGTACTCAATATGCTTTAAAATGTCAATAAATTACCTTTCTCCTAAGAAAATAAAAAAGCTTGGACAATTGTCTCCAGGCGAGTAACTAGTACTGATAGAAGGAGCTATTTCTGGAGTTCTAGCTTAGCTTTCATGACCAGTGTAGGAAAGCCCAGGCTTTAAGCCACAACCATTTCTGTTCACTCCGGCAGATGATTTCTCTGCTGGTTCCTGGCCGGCCGAGCTCTCGCCCGTTACCCCGGTGCATCCACCGAGCCCATCGCAGCAGCGCTGCCCACAGACACAGCCGACCCCGGTAACCCTCTGTTGGCATCCCCACCAATTACAGCTCCCAGACACGGGAGATCAACTGACCCCATCAAATAAACAGCCTCATCTTTAAATAAAATGCTTTTTAAAATTTAGCATGAGATAATATTAACAAATTCCCAGTACTGCACTTATCCCTTATTTAAAAGGCTTAAGATATTATATCCCCTTCTCTTTGCATAAACCAATTCAAGTTATATAATGTATGTGGATTTGCTTTGACCCAATTCCAGATGGCAATAGATTATTAAGCCAAGCCTGTACAATTGTAATTTGGTGGAAAACTAGTCAGGATTTCATTACACATTGAAACTCTGAAACTGTTCTGAATATTTCAAATTAAAAAGGCAAGTAGAAAATAACCTTTGTGTTGAAACGATCCTATTGCATTACCTTGCTCATGAATTTATATTGGGTGCATATTTTATCGGTTCTTTTGTTACTTTTTAACACCCATACGTGCAGTTTGTCATGACAAACCATGGGACAAAGCGCGGCTGGGACTCACGGACACGGGGGAACCGGCAGCTCCTGCTCCTCCCGCCGAGTGGAAAAGCTCCAGTTCAAGTCAGGCAGAAAGGGAGTTTCAGGGGCAAGAGACAGAGCAAGAAGGGCCGCGGGCAGGATCTCACGCCGCGGTTGCGGGTTCGCAGGCGGATGTGCGGCTCTCAGAGCTCATTGACAGCAGGAGAGATCCCCGCAGGAGAACAGGCTTCCTCCCAGCAGCCAGGAACAGCGTCGCCTCTTCACACTCCATCAGCATCCCCTCAGACCCAAAAGCAAGCAGAGAGCCAGACCGCTAATTTCCCTGCCAACTCAAGGCCAGGCCTCAAGAACCCCATTAAATCCCTTAATTTCCAGTCTTATCCTTCTCTTCACACATGATGTCAGTGCCACCCGCGAACTGTAGTAGCGGGCAGCTTGTTTGGACAGATTTATTTTGCCTTGTGCTATTACACTGCTCAGCTGCTTCCTGGCCTATGTTAATCCCCCTTTATTATTTTTCTAGCGTAATTAGTGCTGTTAACTGATTTGCTGTTAACAGATGATTCCAAGTTCATTGAAGGAGATATCAAAACTACAAGAGTCTCTGACTCTCCACCGCCAATTTTAGCATGTATCAAAGTGTCTCTAAGAACATGTTAGTCATTGAAATAAATTCACAATATTGGCACTGAATTTTTCTCTTTTGGGAAAAATGCCATCGTAACAGCACAGACGTGTGGGGCACACACAGCCGGCACAGGCGGCTCTCGCACACCAGGCTCCGTGGGCAAAATAGAGAATCTCAGTGCACACGGACAGAATCAGAAGGGTCGTGTTCACAGATCAAACTGCAAAGGAAAGAGAAATCCAGCTGGGCCACGTACAAAATGAAAGGCTTTTATACGACTGATTCATACTCTCACACAAAGAGCATCTTAAATACACCTGAGAGTGTGTAACAGCACAAGGAGATACACAGAACATAAGTAACTACTGTTTCTGAACTCTCCCTTTCTGTACCATCTTATCTTTCTGTTGTTACACACCGTTGTGTGTGTCGATTTCATAAACAGCGGCTGCTCCAGGAAAACAAAACAAAGCCAGATAATTTCCTTTTTCATTAAATCTCTTTCCCACCTTGCCTTTGGAATGATTTTCATAGCCTATTTTTGAATGATCCCTCTATGCATTTTCATTTCGATACATCCTGCACCTGGGACTGCTCCCTACAACATTTGCAGAATTGCCTTTTTAAGGAGAAAAACAGGACCTTTTCTTTTCCAATAGACTGCAAGGCTGATCAGCTAATCTCAAAAAATAATGAATGCATCAAAAATGCGGAACGCTGTCATTCCTGGTGCCAGCAGGCAGCGGGATGTCTGACAAAGTACCACATTATCTCGTGTTATCTAATGAGGTAAGTGATGCCCAACACCTTTTACCCTGCTCTGTCCCAGCTGACAGCAGCACTGCAGCCCAGTTTCACGTCTCCTCTCCAAAAACCCAGCCGGTGAGCCCAGGGTGCTGGTGTCAGGGGTGCAGAGACCGAGCTGCTCTGCGGCAGAAGGGCTGGAGGAGCGATGGCTAAGAACCGTGTGCCACTTACGTTGTGCGTTCCAGCTAACAGAGAAATGGCTTTGCACCAAGGATGCGTCTATATACCCCATACCATTCTTATTTTTTGGAGGGAAGAGCCTGCTAAACCTGCTTCCCCCAGTTTGGGCTGGATACCCAGCTCAAGACAGGAGACAGGACTGTCCTGGGCAGGAGCGAAGCAGCAGCAGGACAGGTGAGAAAAGCCCTTCCGCATGGTTTGTGGCTTCTCAGCAACGAGATGGGACCCTCAACCCCCACACCGAAGTTATGTCAGACAGAAAAAGGTACAGAATACCCCAAGGGAGCAAAAGGGAGGTTTAGTAGTTCTACCAACGTTACCTTAAACAGCGGAGCTGACTTGGGCAAACGCTGAAGTGAAGCCGACGGCTGCTGACAGAGCAGGGACGGGGCAGCGCCGCGTGTCTTCCTTCGGCTGTAACGACCCCAACGTGTGGCTGTGCAATCAGGCTGTTCCAGTGCGGCATCCCACCTCATTTTTGAGAGTATTGCCAGTCATTCCTTGGCTTCATAAAAAAGCAATTAAAATGCTTGTAGAGTAAGCATGGCTCAAGCCTGTCTAAACAGTTCTCATTTGTTAACTTATGGCACAAGCACTACTGCTACAATGAATTAGTCATTTATTTATTCCTGACATTTATTACGCCATTATAAAATTCAGCAGAGAATTTCATAGAGAAAATAAAACAATTCTCCCATAGCTACTAAAACTCCATGTGTAACAATTTTCAGAACCAGATTATTATTGTGTGGGCTGAAATCTTACAGACCTGTGGTGCTGCAGCGGTACCAATGACCACTTCCAGATAACCTTAAAAATCCTATTAAAATTAATCCATATTCACCCTATTCATATTTGTGTCTCCTGATTCGTGAAAACTCACCACACCACAAATTAATGGATTTTCAGCTCGGCAAATGCATTTCCCGCAGCGCGCGTCTGGAGCACCTTCGCGTACATGGCTACGGCAACGCAGCGATCCCTGCTCCCCACCAGCCACGTTGCCATAAACCAGATGTGGTAAAGAGTCCTTCTGCATGCAAGTCATACTTACACATTCTGGTGCTCTATGCATCATCAAATCACCTTCTCAAAAACACACTTACTCTACAAATCCAGTAAAACGTGCCTTGCTACATAAACATTTCCTGGCAAAGGGAAAGGTGCTGCTGTGCTTCCAACCAAGCCCAGTCTGAGGCGGGAGCCAGTGGCTGGACTAATTAAACTCAGGACTAGGAGCAGGAATCCAATGGGCTCTGTGTAGGGAGGACAGATCCCCAGAGCTTGAGAGGACTCAGCAGCGGCTGCCTGGCCTGTTCCACAAACACCTGATTAAAAGTTTCAATTAGAAAAATCCATCAAATATTTTTCTCTGCTGCCATGTCCCAAGATTAAACACACTACAACCCCCTCCAGCAAGAGCTGAGGACATAAATGATCCTCTCTGCTTCAGGGAATTGAGGACGATAACAAAGTTGCTGATCATATAGCAAAACTAAAGCAGGACTGCACACGGTATGTCTGGCAAAATTCTTGAGATGCACAAATCCTTAACAAAGTCACGCTTCACCGCATTTATCCGTCAAGGCTCTTGCCTTCAGACGGGGCTTGGCACACTGCAATCCTGCCAAGACAGCAGGATTTAACTGTAGCAAGTTAGATGCTATGGACTTTTCTGTCCCTATCCAAAAGTTCACAGATTCAAATCTATCTGACAAACAAGACATTAGCCATCACGGTTTTCCACCTCCTCAGCTGCTGGCACTTCCAGGTACAGCTCCTCCTGCCTTTGTTCGGAAAATAAACGGGTGCCTGTCTGACAAAACACCTGCGGATTTTATTGACACGTACCTTTGATATTCAGAGCAGCAGCTGTGGAAGAGGCGCACATTCATTCACTTACATTCCACCGAATTTTAGTCTAAAGAATAATATTCTGCATGTGCCACTCTGATTCTTTTTTCCAGTTTCCATAAAGTTAAAAGATTTGACAAGGGGCCAAAAGAGACAGAAATATTTGAGTTAGTTCCAACTGCACCTGGAGAGCTTCTGCTCTGCTTTATGGAGCTCCTGGTCTCCATAGTTACAAAAAAGTTGAAAAATAACAATCGAGCGTTACCTTAGATGCTCCCATGCAGAATCAGAACCCGGGAGTGCTGGGAAAGGCCCGGTGTGACAGCTCGCTGGAGCGCGACGCCGCTCTCCATCCCGTGGCGCTGGACGCTCCGCACCGCGCGGGGCTTGGCTGGAGCGAGAACCAGACAGGTCCCAGCTCTCTCGGGGCGACGCGTGACACCGGCGCAGAGACGCCGTGCCAGGCTCCGGTAAAGCGCTCTGGCAACACCAGACCCGCAGGCTGCGATCTGGTAACTACGCTGATCAAACAGAAGGTGAAATACTTGCCACGGAAAGCTGAAGCCACCCTGCAGCTTGCTCCTATACCCACCAGGATTTGATTTGTAACTTCATGAGATACGGGAGCATTAGGAAAGTATCGAGACAATATATTGTCACAACAGCATGATGAAGAGGACAGAGCCTGTTCTTCGGCACTCGGAGCACCACTGTGCGACACGCAGCTCCTGCCTTCCGAGATCCAACTCCAGCCTGGGCAGTTGAGTCCCATTCAGAGGAAGCTGTAAAGGCTTTAACGGACTTACACACTGAGAAATCCTGCCTAGTTCTGTGTAACGTGATAAAAGTACCAAGCATGTTTCTGTTAGGATTATTGTTTTTACATCTAAGTTCTGATCTGCTGTACTCTTGTCCTGATAAAAACCCGTTGCTCTCAGCCTTGGAAGGTGACGGAGCCCGGGGCTGCTGGCCCGACATGGAACGGACCCCTCAGCAAAGGATTCTCCATACGCGCAGCTTCTGAGCTACCGATCTGCTCTGAATTACAGGGCAAAGCTTTGTCTGGCAGAAACTATAAGTCTTTCCAGGATGTATATCCATTCAGCGACTGCAGACTCTGGACTGAGTGCTGAGCTTGGCAGGATTTAATAGATCAAAGCCCAGAACTGCCATACTTAGAGCGCTGCTTCCCGCAAGTCACACCAGCAGCTTCTCCACAACTCACTTTAAAACAAATGAAAATAGATTTGATGCACGTGACCAACAACTAAATTTTGGTCTAATTTATACTTTTATAGAGCTCAAACAAAATATAGTTCTTTGTTGTTTAAAGCTTTGTATTCAGAAGCAGAAGTCTGCCGTTGCTTGTGTTTATTCATCCCGCTAAGCATCCAGCATCTCTATAAGTGCAACAGAAGGTGCTGCCAAAAGTATCAAAAAGATAGAAACCATTTCATGTGGCACTGGGCCAAACCCTCTGCATGGTTCACCACAGAGACCTACAGCAGAGAAGGGCTCGTGTCCTACGCGCCTAATAACGGGTGACGTTGAATTAGTGGCAGAAGAAACACACGCTTTCACGTCTTTGGAGTAAAAAGCGAAACAACAAAAACCAACTGCTTTTCAGCAAGGAAATGAAAGGGACAATTGAGTGGCCACGTGTGCTGAGGCCGCTCCCCGGGCCCTGCTGGCCCGTCTAGCAGCACTGCTGCTGCAGAGCTGGCACGGACACCCGCACAGCGCCAGAGCCAGACGAGACTTCTGAGCGTTTGTCTGTCCAATTGAAAACCATATTAATGAGAAAATCTTGGTTTATCTCATGAAAGAGCATATTGGCTTCAGGGAAATCCAGAAAGATGAATTCTCTCACAGTGCTGTGGATGGGGAAGGATCCCCCTGCACCGAGGGGCTCGTGGCTTCCGTGTCCCCTCAGCTGGGGCCTGGGCTGAAGCAGCGCAGCGGTTCCGCGCTCAGTCACCTGGCCTTGCCTGCACGGCCAGACCTTGTCTGTGTGCTCCTTACCCCTTGAAGGATGCTGGCAGCCTTATCCCAAATTGCTCTCAGATTTGGGGTTTGATTCCATTAGCAGATGGCCTGTGTTTGCTCAGCCTTTCTAGCTGAGGAGAACATCTCTGGAGAGCAGCAGAGACTTCCTGCTGGCATCACATCCTCATCTAGAAAGTCAACGTTCCAACAGGTTCTGTGTGCTTCACCAACACCCTCAAACACCATACACATTGTGTGTGCACAGAGAGCCAGCACCACCACCACCAGCTCTAGAAAGCTAACGAGTACCCAATTAAAAGCAGCCACCTTACGCACCTTGTGCGTGCGGCCAGAGCGTGAAGCTCCTCCCGCGGGCAACGCGCACGCGTGCGGCTGAACCTTCGCCCGCTGACTGCTCCGATCAAACCAGAACATCCCAACGGTTATTTCCCAGGATTAGGAAGGCAGCTGATTAATGTGAAATCCTCGTTTGATGCAAACACTATGCATAACGAGCTTCTCACTCAAGCTATGGGGAGAAAGTGGGAGTGCAGGTCAATATATTAATAGCTGCTCTTGATTTAAATTAATTCAAAACAGTACATGTGCCCTCACCCTTAAGAAGTCTAGGCATATATTTTAAATATCAAACATCCAAGTCCCAAGACAAAATAAATACAAGGGTATTAATTACCATCTTCCTTACTCAGCATCACGGCTATTTGAAGATCAGATATGGAAACGCACAAAAAACCTCCAATGTGCTTTAAATCAAACTTCCATCCTCGGTGTTACCCTCTCACACATCCTGAAACGGACTGATGCTGGGTAAGCAGTGAAGAGACCGGGGAAACTCCATCAGCGTCAGTAGTTACAGCCTGGATCTGCATGGGCATAAAGAAACCCAGTTTAGCCCTTGATTGCATTCCCTTGTCCAACTGAACTCTGTCTTGCAAGAGGATTCACCTGGATGCAACTAAATTTTCATTTTACTGAAGAAAACATTGGTAATGCTGAAAATGAAAATTTTAACATGAATTGCAGACACACTGCAACTCTCTATTCCATTTTCTCAGCAGTGTTAATTTTCAGCAGAACTGCTGCACTGAATTTAAAAGTGCCACTTTAGACTAATACATCTCTAACTGAAATAAGATTTTGCCTATAAATGTTTAAGATGTGAAGCACTAAATTAAAAGAAAGAATCCACTTTAAAATGCCTGTAAGTCAAACAAGCACTTGAAAACTAAGCACAAATTAATCATCTGCTTCAAGACATCTGTTGCCCTTGAAACTGTGCTTCCTTGAGACTATTATTCCTTAAAACAGGATCACAGAAATACTGTCTGAGTTTACTGACAAACCGAAGTCTATATCCAGATGTACTTAAACTAACCATCCAACTAATGCCATTACAGAACGCTGCAGGAACCAGGAACAACCGAGCTTCAGAGAATCGACGCGCACAAAGGCGCCGGAGCAGAGCTGATTCGGGGCTGTATCTCCAGCACCGCTCACAACAGGGAAACAACACCAAGGCCTGTGCGATGCTGCGTGAAGGTTTTGTCCGAGTTGGGGGGGTTTGGTCCCCCGGCATTGCCCTGCACCCCCCCTGCACCGCTCCAATGCTGTTTTGTACCTGGCCACGTTCCCTGCACACTGGGATTAGATCTTTCTGCTTTGAATATGAAGGAACTGTTTCCATGTCATTATAACGCCTGACATGGAAGTTCATGTTGCTTTTAACCACACCCACCAGGAAAAACTGATCTTTATTTGTAAGTGCTCGGCAAATAAACTTGTAAAAAATTAGCTCCGAATCTCAAAGTCTCGGGCCGTTTTGACCATTCCTTACCCGTGTCTGCGCTGTACACACGCACGGGAAGCAGCGAAGGCGGGGGCTCCGGCGCTGCGGAACAGCCTGGATCTGGACCCCAGGAACACCACGAGGACTGGAGCAGCGATGGAGTCCGGTCACACGGGAAGACGAGTCCCCGCTGCACAGGGTTTCCATCTCAAAAAAACCAACTGTTCCTTAAGCAAAGGGTTAATAAAGCCACTGCAATAGCTACAGCTGCACTCCCTCCCCATACGACCCCCTCTTATACGTACAAATACACACTTGTATTTGTGTATTAATATCTTGTATCTTATAAGTACAAATACACACTTGTAGCTCTGACATGAAGGTATTTGCAAACAGAGAATCACGAGCACGCGATGAGGTGATTCTGCTGTGAGCTGTACCTGGAGCGCACATCTCCCACCTGCTCCCCAGCCAGCCCAGGTACCAAATTCACTTACTAATGAACACATTTCAACTCCCACAGCTTTTTACAATAACAAAAAGTAAAAACAAAGCTGTGCTCAACCAGGCCAGCACAGGCACTGCCCGTTTTCATTTATTGCTGTCTCAATCAACAGGGGCCTCTATAAGATAATCTCTGATAGAAATTCAATTTATTTCTCCTCCTGCCTGTCTAAGCAGATCTGTAATCAGCGTAATCACTGCCGCACTGGCTCATCTGTGTGGACTGAGGGTCCTGAACATTGTTCTCCCTGTTGCAAATAGGAACAGCATCAAAATCTTATCAAAACAAATCCAAATGAGCACAAATCCAAGAATAAAACCTGCCCAACATGCTTCTGGGGGAAATTCCGGCTTTCACAGTTCTTATAAAGGACACAATCTGGTAGGAATCATGTTCTCTCTGTGCTTTTGCAGCCAGTTGTGATGCCGACAGTTCTTCAATGGTGCTGGAAACGCGACGACCTTCCCAGGACACCTCCAGGAATGAATAACATATTGTAAGGAGAGACTTCAGGGGTCTGATCCATGTAGGGTGTCAAAGAGAAGGCTGTGACTTCATGTTTACGAGAAGTAAACTTGTGTGGGAAGAGCCCTTTCAACTGAGCAGTCGAACTAAACATCATTTCATGCTGGAAAGTGACAATAGACAAACATCAACCAGAAATATTTGGTTTTAAGCCATTAGAATAATCAGCATTGGAATAAACTGAAGTTTACAACAGATTCTGCTTCAAAAAAGCCTTCACTAGAGAGATTTACAAAAAGCTGCAGCCTTGTTCATACACAGTTTAATTAATTTTGGGAAAGGAGTGCAGGATGAATGGCCTTATGAATGTCTGAATGACAGATTGCTGGTCTGTTCTATCTGTATATCTAAAAACCCTGGCTCTGTACAACGCTTCTTGTCATCTACATACCAGATGCTCAGAGAGTTTTAAAGACAGAGATGAGGTCAGGATGTGCTTAGAATTCTTGATACAGCACCTCTTCATTCTATTATCCACTACACAAGGCTACTGATTCTTAGCTCTCCAAAAAGGTCCCATTCCGACTTATTTAGCATCACCGTATAAAGCATATATGCTCTGACACTGCAATCATTTCTGCAGCCCAAACTCACAGTCACAAGGCAAACTGCTTTCTGCGGTTCCTGGAGTATGGCCACGCCAGCCCCCGGCCACGTCACAGCGCGCCAGCTCTGGGCTCCACACCTTGTCCCCAGGCACCAGAGGAGCAGCAGCCTCCAGAAGGGCCAAGGCCGTCTTGACGACAGGAATCCTTCATGCCGAGGATCAGAACTCCACAGAACAAGGGGGTGGGGTATTTAACCAATATCTAGCGAGGCACACGTATCCCCAGCACGGCTGCCCTGATCGGAGCTCTCAGCTCTCCCACAGACGTGCCTGGCCCAGTGCTCAGCAATGAGACCCCGCCTGCACTGACTGGTACTGATATTACACACCCGTCACTGTTCTCATCGCCATCAGGATGTACTTTTGTGTATCTCCCATTCCATTAAAGACAGGGAAGCTCGCTCAGTTTAACTGAAAACTGAAGATGTAATAGAAACCTTGAACAGATATAAAATCCAATGGCATTGAAAATATAACCTGGTACAGAATGCAGTACATCCCCTTTAAAAATGACGGGTTTACACCAATGACTCCTTTAGAGATGATGTCTGCCCAGCTCCTATTCACCTTCACCTCCCACACAGCACACACCAAACTAAGTACTAGCTTAGAGTTTAGTAGGTAAACGATGCCTTTCCGTTCTATCTCTTGTCCTTGCCCTATATTTCTGCTATTTCTAAGTTCCAGATTCAGAAGCAATATGGATAGGTTTAAGCAAAGGACAGATTGTTGTTCATACAAACTTTCATCTGGAAAAGAAACAGAAATTTAACCTGAGGATTCAAGCATCTTTGACATCTGCTTATACAACAGTTCCTAATTCTGTGAAGACCTCAACCATCTACGTAACAGTAAGCGCAGGAACAGCCCCCGTGGTGCTGGGGACTGGACACACGTCGTGACCCGGCCCAGAGAACCCGCACTGTGCTGGGAACAACTCTTCACCTGCCTGTTCTGCGAGGGCAGCACGGACCCGGCTCCTCTGCACCACAAGCTCTTCCTTCCAGAGCCTGAACGCTCCGTTTCTAGTAAATCAAGAGAGAGATGGTCAAATGGGTTTGTTGTAAAGACACCTGGTACAGTTGTGTTAATACAAAACACTAAATGTAATTTCAACGTGTTATATGGAAGCATTTGCAGTCCTCAAAATATTTCATCATATCACCAGGTTTCTCTGAGCAGAGGTGGCTGGTAAGCCCAGTATCTTCACGCTCCGGTACTCACCATTGGTGATTTCATGAATTCTTCATGCACTGGGGACATCCATTTAGGGACCAAATCCATTTCTGAATACAACCATTCAAAATTCAAGTTCTGCAGACTGAAAGGGTCTCTCTATCACCTTTGCAAACAGACATAACCTTTCTTATCGGTTTTCCGCGTCCAGGCCCACAGCAGAACTGAGAGGAACGGCAGCTGACAGCAGCACTCACCTGCACTAGATCACAACGAACCTTTGAACATCTGCAATACCCTTACTCAAGTTTTTCAAGGCCTGGAGTGTTCCAGCACTGAGAGGTGAGAAGGTTCTGGTGCACACCAGCGCTACACCACCAGAAAGAAACTAACAGAACTGGAATCTCAGTGAGACACACACAGACACAAACTAAACCCCACATACACCAAAACCACTGAGCCAGATCTTCCTTTGGCTCGAGCCTACGCTGTAGAAATCCTGCCCCACTTCACTGTTCAAATTTCACTTTCACACAAAGAATTGCCCCCATCTGAATTAACTTCTAAAATTAAGAAGAAAGTATAAGAGATTAAATCCTAAGAGACCACTGTAATAATCTATTCTGACCTCCTGAACACAACATACAATTTTTCTAAATTAATTTCAAGTAAAGCTAGGAAAAAACCTTCAAATCAATAGCAGTGTTTTCATCTCCTGCGACAGAGCTCGTATCACTTGCCTCGTTCCAAGGCACTGTTAATAACAGTTATTTCTAAAGAACACGTAGGTCTTACTAACACAAATAAATGTATCTGGACGCAGCGTGTGAACATCTGTGGCACACAGAACCGAACGGGAATACACAGCCAGTGACACAGAATAACCACGGCTTCCTACCCAGGAAAGAGAGCGCTCAGCTGC
Source organism: Streptopelia decaocto (assembly GCF_964273445.1). NCBI lineage: Eukaryota > Metazoa > Chordata > Aves > Columbiformes > Columbidae > Streptopelia > Streptopelia decaocto. The sequence goes on from NC_138660.1 coordinate 1,290,537, forward strand.
ACGTTCCCGGCTAAGAACCAGGTCAAACGACAGATTTCTCCCTTTCTGAAGCCTTATTGCAAGCTCATGGTGAGACAGATGTCAGCCAGCACTAACTACTGCTAGTTTAAACACAACTGTCTTTGCTGCAGTTGCAGTAAATGTAACCAAGTGCTTAAAAATCTATTTTAATGATGTTTTCAAGAATAATAATACTCTGCATTACAAAAGAAAGAGGTAAAAGGTACATCTTTTACATATAAGAAAAAACGTACAGCGAAGGCAAAGAATATCTGGAGACCAAAATAAAGCTATGCTGTTCCCTATGGGGAGGCGTCAGCTGGCAGAGATCACTCACTCGATTCACTTTGAGCATTCATAGGAAAAGACGAAGGTGGACAGTCAGAACAGCTACTCTAGCACGGCAGCTTGAAATATTCCACTGACCGTCGACAATTCACCAATAAAATTACAAATATACAGAAAACAGATCTGCTACTGGACTGAAGTTACACACGCAACCAATAGCAAAAATACATAACAAAATACACAGAAGTTCAGTGCTTTCCACTCATATATGCAGAATTACTCCCACATTCCACTCTGTCCTGAAACGAGCATTCACACCAAAGGGAAGACGACTGTTCTTGTACTTCACAGAGCGGGCAGAAGACGAAGCTACACGTCACTCACGAATCTGGACTAACCCTAGTTCTACAAACTCTTTGCTGTAGAACCATAGTTCATACATGGAAACATGTAAAATTAACAACTAAGTAGCAGCCGGAGTGAAAACAGTGATGCTAACGAAGGGTTGTGTTCTGAGACTGCTGCTTGTTGGGCAGCCCGGTCCCAAGGGATTGCCTGGAACAGAAAGTACCACGCTCAGCAGAATTTGCACAAAAAGCCAAAAGTGACCACTAAAAATGATTTTCCAAACAGCAGAACAGGATATCAGGAAGACAGAATATTTTTGCGTTCCTTGCAACGTTCGGCTTTCGAGCACAGACGTGCTCGACTTAAAAACAACACGCGTTACAAACACAAAACGCTACAAATGCTCACTGCATGCAAATAGTCCCCCGACTACTTCAGTTGGTCTTTTCTAAATCAAAGTAATACATCCATAAGGGAGGAGCATGGCTTCTATTTACATAAGCTTTGACAGAAAAGGGCACATTAAATCATGATTGAATCACTAGCATGAAATTGCATTTCTAAATAATTTAAACCCTCTGAACAGTATTTCTCGCTAAAAATCCTTCATTTCCACGGAAGAGTTTGTAAACATTGAAGATGTGCATTTGTACAATCTACAGTCTCAGCAGGAAATAAATTTCAGGCTTATCATCGCTATTGGGTTCCAGCTGCAGAACAGAATCGTCCGTACACAAGCGGTCGCCGCAGCCGTAGTGCAGAGCGGCACACGCGCCCTCGGGCATCCCCCGGCCCTCCGCCGGCTCCCCGGGGAAGCCGTTCAGGTACCTGGCGATGTAGGAGCCCGTGGAATGCCTGTTGACGACGTGGGGCGATGCCGAAGGCTTGCTGCGGAGGACGACCCCCGCCACGCTGCTGGCGTTGGGAGCTCGGTGCTTGCTGGCGGCCTCCTGCCGCTCCCTGGCGCGGCTGGCTATGTTGCGCACCCTGCTCTGGCTGCGGGAGGACAGCTTCCTGACCAGCGCCCGTGGGCCGTCCTCCTCCGCCCGCCAGCAGCGCGTGTGCCCGCTGTCCTCCTGCTCCAGGGACACCAGCTTCCTCAGCTGCTCCGTCAGAGCATCTGTGGAATGTGGTCTCATGTTCTTCATGGCAGCGAGTTTCTTGTCTCTCATGCCCGATGAGATAAAGCTCCTACTTATGTATTGATACTTACTTTCAAAATTGCAGGAAATATCCTCTGACGTCAAGTCACCCAGACTCTTGGATTTGCAAGGGCTGGTCTGTTTGATGGCTGAAGGCGATGGGAAAGCCAAAGTGGTTTTGAGCATGGGTGAGTGTATGTTGAGCTGTGACTTCTGGGAGGTACACATGACATTTTTCTGCTTATCTGCAGGATGATGACACAAGAAGCCAACACTTTCACACATGGGCAAAGGCAGGTGGCCGGCTGCAGTGCTGAGGCTGCCCGGGCAGCCCGGGGCAGCGGCGCAGAGCTCGATGCCCGCGCCGTGCCCACAGGTCCCCTCCCCACCCAGCCCAGCATCCTGCTTGTGCCTCAGCTTCAGCGGGGAAGCCAGCTGGCTCATGTCCTCCCTTTTGTACTCACACACAGTCACCAGGAGCTCTCGAGAATCCCCATCTAGTTCTACAAGACTGCTGCTTTCTGAGTTGTCACCAGTGGGGGGGTCAACAAGTGTCTCCTCAAAAATGAGGCTATTGGAAGCAAAAGAACTGGTGGACTCAGGGGCTTCCCAGCCTGTTCCACGTTTTCTTTTGGGATCTGTGTTTAGCAAAGAGAGAGGTGAAGGACAAGGACAGCTAGGCAAGTTATCTTCTCTATTGTTTAACTTTTTGTTGCAAACTAATTCACTGTGGGTCTTGCATTCTGGAGTTGGTGTCAGCGTTGCCTCATGGATAATTGTGTACGCAGAATACTCGGCAGTCTCAGGGCTGGAGATCATGGTGGTGTCTGGAGTTGAGAATAAAGGGGACCTGATGGGTTTTGGGGTGGTGAAGTTGTGCTTACAGGGACTGCTGAGACCTGCAGGGAGCACACGTGGGTGCGCAGCCGCCGCAGCGCAGGCCTGGCCGCCGGCGCCGTGGACGCTCGAGATTGCCGTGAGATCAGTTTGGTCACCTGTGACATCAACCTGCCCAATCAGGGCTGAGACAGCGCTGTCCATCTCACTCTCGTTCGCTAAAGAAACCTCATCTATAAGGCGAGAAATGTCACTGTCATGCATGGTTAAAGTGGAGTGCAAATCGGGAACATCAGAGGAAACAGCAGAAGAAACATCTGTCAAAGCAAGAGCTGCTGCAGTGCTTTTCTTGATGGGGTCATTTTTGGGACTTCCCATGTCTACTTTTTGAGAAAGGGAAGTCCCTGTAAGAGTTATTTTCTCCTCCTTAGACCCTTTTGTGTCACTTTCCTTTTTATTGTGTGCACAGCTGTTGTCATTTGTTTTTTCTGTAGAAGTGTCCAAATCGGAGCCATGCATCAGCGGGACAGTTTCACCAGAAAGATTCTTTTCCTGATGGCCTGGGAGGTGATTTGTTTCAGCTACACCACATGCAAACACTAAACGTGCAGGTTGCTCCTGTAGAGGCGGGACTAAAGAGTCAACGGTAGGCTCCTTCTGGTCATTCTTCTTAAACTGAGATGCCAAATTTGAAGTATTTGCTGTTTTCTCAGCACATGTAAAACCAGATTCTTTCGAGTTTGTTTCCTCCTCATTTGTATTGTCCTCACTGTTGGCTGAATTAAATAAGAAACATATTAGTTGCGTACAATATTGTGTTCTGTCTATTAACAACTATTTTGTCCTTAGACAGACAAATGGAGAACGCAAAATTAGGTACAGTTGTGACAGAACTCAATTATGGGGTTGTGCAGGTTTAATACAAATTATCTGTGTGATATGAATAAATGGAAAAATACAACTGCAGGCACTTCATCGAAACTTCCTTTGAATGTCTATTACATCAAGCACGTGATGTAATATCGGTTGCAAATAATGTTAATGAGGTACCATATCATAGCTTGCACATGGTATTACCTTCAGCTGTGTTCCTATTCAGATTTGTACTACAAAGAAGCATGGCAATAAAGACAGAACAAAACAGCTCTGTTAAAAAAACAGCATATTTTGAAACAAGATGCATGCTTAAAAGAGCTGAGTAAAAAGCATCAAGCAGATGGATTCCAGACTGTATTTTACATGTCATTAGTGTAAAATGATACAACGTAAGGATTTAAATGTTGATCTCCTACAAGCGTACTGCATTCATGAGAGCAAGACTTTGAATTCCATGAAAAATATGCATTAGGTATTTCCTGCTTAATTAAGTAAGAAGTAGGCTTGGCATGATATACGCTGTTTCTAACATTCACTAGAAATCAATGTCCTAGGAAGAAGCGAGAGAAGCTCTGAGAATTCACTAATAGTGACTGACCTCCCCGGTACAGTAGGAGCTGTTTTTAACAAATATGGGATTAAAGGCAGATCTCCAAAATCTGAGAAGCTTCCCAAGCTTTCCACTGCTCCTACATAAGGATGAAAGAGGTGCATACTTCTTGGATTTGTAGATTTTTTTTCCCTATAAAGAACAGGGGAGAAAATGGACAGCACGGTGCCTGCTTGGTGTAATTCCCACTGAGGCAGCAGAGCTGTGTTCAGCCACGGTGTTTTAAACAGAAGGGTCGGTGTTGGCCAGCCAGCCCGTTCCCGTCTTCGCGGCGTCCTGCAGTGACTAACACTCCATCTGACTAGAACCACCCTGATGCTCAAGTCACCTCCTAGTCGAAAATATTGGGGCTGAACTTACTCTCCGGTAACACCCAAGCCTATTCCTGTTGCATTGTACCTTTTCTCACCATGAGCCAAGTGCTTCCAAAAATGAAAGGGCCTGGGTTGCTTTCCTGTGTCCACCCGCAGGCCGTGGCTGGCCCTGTGGCACAGGAAGGGAGAAGGTCCCTCGGGGACAGCAGAGGACTCTGTCTGGAATGTCACCTTCGCCATGTCTCATTTCTCTATACCCAAGGCGGCCAGTCCCCCTCCACAGGGGCACAGCACAAGCCTTACAGACTCGGATGGACAGGACCTGGTCCTCTCATAGTGACACGGGGCAGGATCCATTCTCTGGGACAGCTCTTCAGGTCATCTCACCAGGGCCTGTGTTTGCTGCTTACATTTTGCTATAAGTGAGTAGCTGTGGCCTCCAAAAAGTGTGGAACTATCTTATAAAAGAATGTTGTGTCTTTGTGTGTAGCATCTTTGGGAAGAAACATCTAAGAATTGATTACATCTGTTGCGAAGAATGGCTGAGCTGTATCATCATCACAGGCTTATCTAGAGGATGTTTCAATGTAAAACACAGAATTTCAGAGTCAACTTCCTTTATAGGATTATCCTTTTCCTGCCTACAGTTTCATCTCAAGGTGGTAGAAAAAGAATTGGTTTGATTTTACTCGCTGTTTCTCCTGAGTAACTTGTTTCACAAGGCAATGTGCAGGTTATCTGTCCTTCAGAGCATCCCTGCACACGCTCCTCCCAAACAAACAACAGCCCCAAAATCGGTACAGACACCCTAGAGAAGGGACGAGCTCAGGGTGGGGACAGTGGGTCTAATGAATTACAGCCAGTGTATTCAAAGCTTCCCAGACTTATTCAAATATTCCAGTAAATCAAATACTAGGCAGGTCAAACACACTAACCTTGCTGTAGTCATGGGAATAACTGCATTAGAAAACCAGGACTATTATTGCTGAATACACTTTGAAAAAACTGTTTTAAGAATTAAGTTGTATTGCGTATCAATAATACAAGATCAAGATTTTATCTTAACATATGCTCTCCATATAAATTAATCAAATTAAGTAACCCAGGTTAAGAGGAGAATACCAAGATGTTGGATACAAAGTCTGACCTACTTTTACCCCTCTTACATCTATTTGAAAGTCTGCTTTAGCCTTCCTGCACATGACTTCCAAAACCACACGCTGCATGCTGCTCTTCCTCCTTCAAACGGGGAAAGGAAACCCACCGTGCCAGCAGCTCTGTGTCCGTAAGCAAAGGGACAGTAGCAAACCACAAACTGATGAAGCGTAATTGAATGCTGGTTCTTAAATTACAAAATTTGACAAGTGCCCTTTTACTTCCAGAAGTTATCGTAATTCGTTTGGCTAGTCTGGAGAGCAGACTGCTTTCCAGAGCGTCACTTATCAAAGAGTTTAAGGAGCTGTTAAAACACTGCACTCTTAAGCACATGTAGTTTTTGTCCAATAACCCTTACTGGAGTCAAATAAAACCACTGGCACAGAGATCGCAGAAATACACCTGTTAATAGACTATTTCAACTTACTACATCAAAAGTAATTTTGGAAGCATCTTACCAGATGCGTTTTCCTTTCCTTTGGCATCGTGGGCAGTTTCATCTTCTGGGCATGGCAGTCCTACAAGGAGGTATTTGTCCACGGGCATAGAAGCAGGACGTGCTTGCAAAGTCCGGCTTGTACGCCTTACAACTCCTCCTTTGTCCTTCAAGTCTACTGGTTCAGATGCACTGTCTTTAATTTCAGTAGCTTCCAGAAAACCCATCTTACTTTTCTTTCTACCTTTTGCTGGTGCACTGGCTGTGCGCCGGAGAATTCGATCACCAATAGATCGCTTCCGTACGTAGTGTCCGCTGGTTTCAGCAGAATTGTGCTTAGAGTTCTTGTTAAACAACCCTCTGAGTCCTATCAGCTGCTTATTCTGAAAAGAGAAAGAATAATGGCAGTTTTGAGTGAGTTCAGACCATTATACAATGAGTTCCATGAAAAGAGCTGCTTTCAAAGTATTTATGAATGATGAGGACAAAGTTAAAAATGCAGCAAAGCAAAAATTCACACCAAGCAGTTCACATGTACTCTGGCCAAGGAGCTCACAGCACAGGTCTCCATGAATTCATGCATGTCTCTGGTTCTCCTCATTAGGATGGCAGCCTGCCACGATGACAAGAGAAGTTTGCTCGAAGTGTCCTAAGCAGAGGTGACACAGCGCTCAGAATTGCGCTGCAGAGACAGGCTACGCGCTCACTTGGAGCATCACACATGGGCCTCATCAAAGCAAAATTCAAACGCTTCCGAGCCCAAATGAAGAATGAGGTAAGTTTGGTAGTTGCAGATCATGCGATTAGGAACCATTTGAAAAGCCTATGCCCAGCAAGTCCAAAACGCATGCTAATGAAGTCTACCTTTGTGGCTCCTAGAAAGTGCAATATTGTGTAACTGGGATTGAGGATTAAAGGGCTCCACTGAAAGGCAAAAAAAAATGCAAATACATTTGGCTATGTTTTCAAGACTGTGATACAAGCATATAAGGTAAACAGTACATCAGCTGTAAGTATCACCCCTCTACAGCAAATCATTTAAAACTGTTTATTAGTCTAATGTCAGTGTTTCTCAGTCTTGTCCAGATATCCTCACTTATAAGGACGCAAAAGCGCATTCAGCCTTTGTTTATACATTAGAAACAGAATATAGCCCATCATTAGATGAATAAACAACTGATGCAGAGATGAAGTCTCAATAGGTCTCCCCCTATGTCTTTTGTCTTCCCTATGAAGCGACTCTCTACTGTTTTTCTGGAGTATATTTCTTCTCTGAGGAGCACGTGAGCCACGAGCAGCAGCCAAACAGGCTGCCCCACAGACTGTCACCCAGACCACGTGTAACCTCATCTCGGCGTTGTAACCTCATCTGGGTGTTCCTGCTCCAGCAGGCGGATTGGACTAGATGATCTTTCAAGGTCCCTTCCAAACCCTAACATTCTGTGATTCTGTGATCTCACAACACACCCAGAGGTGTACGGATTGGGGTATACACTGCAGATGCATTCACAGCTTTTTACTACCGTTTTTCGTTTTACCAGTGTAAATTTAGGAGTAACACAGTCTACCTCGAGCACTAAAAGCTTCTCTTTGGGCACAGAACGTGCGCGGGTGGGTACGGTCAGTGCTGGTCCCTCATCGCCCAGCCCCATCCACACTGGTGGAGACAAGAGCAGAGGAGAACATGGCAACGCTGGTCCCTGTGTGGAGACAAGGGTGCCCTGAGGGACACAGACACCAGGTGACTCACAGAGCCACCACCAGATCACCCGTGATCCAGTGGGATCGGCGAGGATAAAGGCAGCGGGGTCAAGCGAGGATCTGGACTGCACCAAACCTCAGCCCCAGTCTCGGCTGTGGTATTTTCTCTCTGTTCCGCTGAGCTTTCCTTGGGTGCTTGTACATATCTGACATGACATTTTCTGCAGCCGCTCTCAGAAGGGGGAAAGGCTGAGGGCTAACTGTTCTTTTCGATATATATTCTCCCTAAATTTTTTTAAAATTGCTTCAAAAAGCTATTTTATTCAACATCCTATTGTATATGCCCTTAATTTCTTTGTGCTAGTTATCTCCAATGACCTCTTGTAAACTGCTCATGAAGGCAGCTGAAGCAGAAATGCAGAGAAAAAGCACTGCGCTTTTACTTTCATTTTAAAAACACTTTTAAATTTGTAGTCTTGCAGAAAAGCAAAATGTATGCACTAAAACCTAAAAGATTTAAAGCTTACATTAGCTGCTAAAAATAGCTTGTCAAACGCCATGTTCTGCTGCAGTTACAGTTCAAGATTCATTCTTAAAATAAAATTAGTCTAACACACTGAAGCAACATACTTACTGTCTCTAGATGTGATAATTACCATGTGCTAATAGTACAAACATCCATACGTACACGTATGCTAGGACTGAAGCATGCTATGCTTTCTTGGCCGATACCTGCAAGGAGCCTCCCCATGTACTATGAGCCCCATCCCTCTGCCTCGCGGGCACTGCGACAGCAGCGTGTCTGCGCCCATATTGTGGGATTTCAGCCCAAAAGAGCCATGGGTTTCACCAGACACGGGTGTGCTGTGAACAGCTGCCCTGGCTCAGTGCTCCTCAGAGAAAACACCAAGGATAAGGATTTGCAGTTTGCCTCCTCGAGCGCGCTGGTGCTTCGCAGGGTATGGACGTACCCTCCCACGTACGAGTGGAAATGAAGACGTCAAGTGGAGGGCAGCAGAGAATCAGACACTGTGCTTTTGCATTGCTGTGTGATCTGAAAAATTTGTTTAAATTTCACTACTGATCAGGGCCAGAGAGCTGGGTACAAAATAATTCTGAGCTGCAAGAATCCTTTAGAAACCACACAAATCCCGTGAGGTTCTGGGGTACATTTAAATATGTTTTTATCAGAAAAATTACAACAACAACAACAAAATTGAAGTATGTAAATCTCCAGATATGCCTACCTTGCCATAGATCTCATTGATGGTTATATGAACAAATATGGATGCTTCTGTCAGCCCTTCTAGATACACATGACGATAACCTAGTAAAACAAAAATATTGCACCACAAAAAAATCAACAATTTGCATTTTATGCACAACTGGCAATACCTTTCTATAAAAGTGAAATATATACAGTAAGCCACCTTACGCTTTTAGTAAGACTTATTTTCCATTCTCACAGGTTTTCCAAGCCCCCAGCACAAACCATCTTCAAGTTATAAATCCGTAGTAATTTCCAAAAGCACAGACACCCAAACTCCTTCAAGTAGGGGTGAATATAGCACCCCAAGATACCAGGAGAACTGGCCAAGCTCATTCATGAAGTCCCAGAGATACAGGCATATGTCCTGTGCTGATAACCTCATCTTCACGTTCACAGGTGTTTGCTCTTCAGTTCGACCTCTAAGTCAAGGGAATGAGGTGGGACTAACCAGGCACAAGACTGCTAAAGGCCAGAGTGCGTTGTCCAACAAAGTCTCGCCCAATAGGGTCGTGGTCCCAAACAAGAAACCGCACCAAAGCTATTTCAGGCATGTGGACGGTAAAAGTGAGTGTTTCCTCCCAGACAGGATTAAACCCTGTAAAACAAACAGGTATTTTGCAAAACAAATCCATAGCAAGCACTAGCCTACGCTTTCACGGCGCATACCAAGAGGCGTAAGAAACAAGCACACCAAATCCACACACACTCATTGCTCCTAGAAGACGCTCTCAACCTCCATTATGTAAGCAACTAAATAGGCAAGAGATGTGACTCCTGGGCTGGTTTTACAAACAAACAGAATGGTTCTGGTTGGGTAGCTGGCAGGGACACAAGGCAAACTGTTCTACAGAACGATGTTAGGCTAAAGATTGGCCAAACCATGAATTGCCCCCTTTTTTCCCCACGTGGTTTGGCAGCTGCCTATGAGAGCTGGCGGCCACGCTCCTGCTGCAACAGGCTGCGCCGCTCTGCTGGCAGCTCCTGCCCAGGAAGGCTGAGGTGGCAGTGAAACTGTCTAGGACATGATTTGTTCTCATTTCATTTCGAGTTATACACGTATTTTATATAAATAATAATAAAAACATATTTGGAACTTCTGCATAAAGGAGATTTAAGAACAATCCAGGACAAAGATACTGTGTTGAACAGTTCTTGTCCTTCATGTCTTGCTTGTCTACCTCCCTACATCAGAAATTTTGTCTAGAAAGCAGAATTCATTAAAATACAATCATTTAATTTCATCAGGTAAGATGCTTAGCAATCTAGAAAGTAATAACAGATACTGAATCATTTATAATTACTTAAAATTTTACTCTAAGAAGAGGAAATCAGCTAGATTATCTTACCATTGTCGTCAACCACCCTGGTTTGATCTTTACAGCAGTCAACAGGTAACCCGATAATTTCCACCTCAACAAAGGGATCTATTATCTATTTTTAAAAACAAAGTATTTTAAAAGCAAGCTGATGATACAAGCAGAGGTCAATTTTTAAGGAAACTGATGCAGAGAGTCAATTTAATTTCATATGAGAATTCAAAAACCTTTGATTCACATGGATTTTCAAGCAGCACAACCATGGGAAATGGCTTCACGGAGTGTGAGTGGCTGTATGGTTTGTAGCCACCTGTGACTAATTTTCAAAGAGTGAAGCCACTCTCAAAATACGAACCAAATTAATTCTTAAACATCATGCGTAGGATACAGACTCTGTGGGAAAATGTAGTATTTAGTGACCAAAAGCTTGACATTTATTGGTGTATTTAACTAAGGAGGAAGGTTCTTTGAGTCCCATGCTGCCATGTCAGCCCAGGAGCGTTCAGGGGAGCGTTTGGTGCAGTATCTCACCTCTCCTCGGTCTCCTAACATGGAATCAGGAGGCTTAGGCAGCTGCTGTCCGCTGATGATTTTCAGAATAAGCTGCTTTTTAGGACTGGCAGGAAGCGGATCAGCAGAGTAGGGGTTGAATGTGCCTAAAAGATGGCAAGGAATGCGAAGCGTAAGGAAAAAGATACACACAATAAATATCACCCACCAAGATGCATATAGCTTCTTGCTTGCAGCTGGCTACCCTAGGACAGCCTTTTTTTAAAGGCATATTAAGATGGAGCCCTCGAAGTATGTCTATAATAACAGCAAGAGATTGTGCAGAATCATAGAAACATTGTGGTTGGAAAAGACCTTTAAGATCATCAATTCCAATAGTTAACCTAATGCTGTCAAGTCCATCTCTAAACCACATCCCTAAGAACATCGTCTGTGCTGGTATTTACAGTCTGAAAGTTACACACCATTTTCTGAGGAAAAATATATATGAATTCTGAAGTAAAATAAGCTTACAAATATATGGAAGCATGATTCTACGTATGTTCTTATTTTTCTTTCTTGTGCCTTGGTAACTTCACCATGGAGAGGCTTTCTGAAAGGCTTGATGCCTACAGTAATAAATGCATAGTGGGACATTACCTTTGCACATCTGCTGAGGTTTGAGGACATAACCACAGTTGCCGTTTACCCTAAATTTTGCATCATTTAATTGCATCACCCGTCCCTCAGACTGGTAGTTCAGTGCCACTGTTGAAAGAGAAGACTCGGATGTGAGATATTTACTTAGCACATACACCACAAGCGCAGAAGTAAGATGTTCACGGAACACCTACCTAACTGGCAGCCAACGTTCCAGTACGGTAGAGGATTGAAGTTGCTGGAGTCGATGCGATAGGCAGAGGGATAGACCCTTGTCAGCTGTTTCTGGTTGTACAGCATGAACTGCTCGGCCTTCTGCTGCACGGCCTGGTGGGCTCTCGTTTCACTGAACGACAGCACGTTCCCTGTCGATCCTGCGGGTATCGGTAAATCCACAAACGAGTTACAAAGCTACAATGACAGATTTTGTTTTGTCACATGTGAATCACATACGTCGCACAACTGAAGGGCATGAGCTTCCCCTCCCTTTAGGGTCTTTTGCTCTACCCTCAAGTTTCCAGACTTAAAAGGAAAGCCAAGCAAGAGCTCAAGCTAATTGCTAGGGCCTTGTCTCCTGCAGAACCCCAGACACAGCTGCTATGAGGAATCTACAGAGAAATCTGCAAACGGCAGCATGATCAAAACCATTTACTGAAGAGCTTACAGATGGGCGAAGGATGGGCCACACAGGGCTCTGCTTTTGCTCTTGTCCTTGTAACACGTTAATAGCTGCAGTCGACTCCTTTCTGTCTCACAGTTCTGCAAGCTCATCCTTTCTCTAAAGAATAATAATAAATAATCCAAACTATCTTTTCCAATTTGTAAGTCTTCGCTCTGAGAAAAAGTCCAACCAGAAGAGTTTCCGAGGCAAGAGTGCCCAACTTCGGGGGATCACCCAGACCAACTCAACAGCAGCACCTCTGAGCTGGGCTCAGGAAAGCCCAGCTCTAGAGGAAAGGCAGCTGTAGAACTGAGCTCTGCTGAGCCGCCCCTCCTTTCCAGAGGGCCCCGACACAACAGGCGGGTTCAGCAGCACCACCGAACCAAACTGCACCCGGACCTGCCGAAAAGCTGAGCTGTCTCAGCTCAGAACAACGAGACTGGAACTCCACAAGGCCGTGTTCTTGTAGCATTTCCTGGACTGTTTCACCACCTTGCTTCCACCCTCTATTTGTCCCGTTTAATTCTATCAAATTAGGAATTCATTTTACAGGAAGTACAGAATTTCACACACAGTTTGTTCACATACGTTTGATGACCTTTTCTACAAATCCCTCTGCAAGCTTCTCGGTTTCCATTTTGCCTCTAAGGCAGTCAGTGAAACAACTGCACACTCTCTGAATAAGTAACACATCTATTTATCACAATTCAAATCTATAATGTTACTAAATGCTACTTAAAACGGCTAGTGTTAAAAGATGATGACAAACTCCATAAAACTGAAACCAGGAAAGGGCTCTCCTGAAAGAGCTTCATTTTTAAAATTGCTACTAAACCAGGAATGCCATAACAAACCAAGGGAAGGGCTATTTCTTAGGGAATTAAAAGGTGGTGCTTTACTCTTTCTCCGTATTTAAGTAAATGGGACAGGTAACTGACTGCTCGGCTTTTAAAACACCTTTGAAAAACAAGGGAGAGCTTTAGAACAGAGACATGTTTCCTTTCAAAAAGAAAAGGGAAAGGCAGGGGTGAGCGTGGTGCCGGCAGCCTCACCGTCATCCACGATGTCCTGCGCGGCCACGGAGTTGGTGTACACCACCAGGTCCGACAGCGCTCGGCACAGCTTCACCGTCTTCCTTCGACGAGCCAGCCTGCTGAGTTAATACATAAAACAAAGCGGGAATTTTGAACGTTTAAAGCATATTTCAATCCCCCTTTCTGTTCTTTTCATCAACAAGGAAACAAACAACCGTGAACAGGGAGCCACATGGTGCAAACCTCCTCGGAGGGGGCTCCCAAATGACTGTTCCCCTTGTGCCTCTATAGCCACACTACGCAAACAATATTTTTATTTAAAACATAATGAAATAGCTGCACCATTGCTCTTCTCAACAAAAACAAGGCAGACGGCTCTGAACTGTGTCTGAAAATGGGACGTTTAAGTGACAACAAATGCATTCTCAATGGCACTTTTTGGATTGCTTTTTCTTTGCATTCTCAGATGTAATAAAGTTGGCTGGGCTGTGATGTACCCTTATTTAGCCGAACCAGTTTTCTCTGAGCTATTTACAGCATGCAAAATGTAGATTGGCATTTTTCCATTAGAAGAGTACTACTATCACATTTCTTTTCAGTTTAAGGGTAATTGCTATTTGCAACCTGTGGAAACCTACACAATCAAAATACCAGGCTGCAGCAGTCACAGCAAAACACACCCCAACAGCAGTGTCACAAATGAGCTGCTCTTAAGAGCAGATTTTCTTGAGGCAATAACATATAAATATTGGTAGTAGTAACATGGCTCTGGCTTGAACTGAGCTGTGAACCTGCTGTGATCCAGAGCTCACCTGTGGAGCTGCCCCGTTTCCCTCCCAGGGGGGTTGTGCTGGTTTTCTTCATCATCCGACGTGTTGTGGTATTTGGATGTCGCCTTCACGGCTTTCTGTTGGGAAAGAACCAAGCAGAGCCAGGTTGGGTTATGGGGTGGTTCGATAAATTCACATTACTGCAATTAACTGGGCGAGGGGCAGCAGGTTTCCGGCACAGGACCAGAGTCCTGCAAGGATGCAGGATGATCCCTGGGGGCTTGACAGCACAAAACCCGGGGTGCTATGTCAACGTTTCCATTCGTATGGAGAAGGAAACGCAAGCAAAGTGTCTGTGCCCAGCTCACTGCGGCTGACTCCGAGCCTGCGGCCACGGAGCAGGTTTATCTGCTGGCCAGCACGCAAAGCCAGGCCTGAAGAAAGCTATTGCTGCAAAGTGGCCAGTGCATTGCACGTCACTGCGTACGGTGCAGCTCCCGGCCCTTCCCCTCCTGACGCGAGAGGACAACGTCGCTCCACTATCTCCAGGGCACCGGGCACTGCTCCTGCTGAAATTCTAACGGACGGTATCGTATTTAATAAACAGTGACACACAGTAGGATCTAAATGTACAGTGCATTGCTTCCACCTACCTATGCTTCCCCTCAGTTCAGAAAATACAACAAATTCATGAAGTTGAGAACAGAGTCCGGGCAAAATTTTCAAGCATCACCTTTCTGTTGCCTTTTGAGCCACACATCCGAGCGTTCCAGTTATTAATACAGTGTAAAGAACATAGCTATGATAAAAAGATTACAATCTCAAAAGCATCTTTTTTCATAAGCACCAATTATTTAATACAGTTTCCAATTTCAACAACATTCCATCTTTTGTAACACTCACTATAGCTTCAAGTGAGAGTTTCTTTAATTCCCTTCTCATCAAGAGGTAATTAACAGTATAACTGAGAGCTCCTTTTGCTCACACAGCTAATTGAGCACAGATTTCTTTCCCCTGCTGGGATGCACCAATCACGTACATCATTTAGTTTGCCGTGTTTAGTGCTGAAATAAAGTTGACTATACTGGGAATCATCTGCATGGCTCAGTTTTGGAAGGTGAAGGTCTGCACTGCGGGTGTTCCCTGCAGCTACCGTGCGGGAATTGCCAGCCTTGGTGGCTTTGTCCCTCCATGGGCAGGTTTGAAAGAGTTTATACATGGATACATTTGGTACAAGAGCTGGCTGAAAACATCACAGATCAATATCCCTGGGTGGATAATTCTGTAACGCAAAAATATCAATAGTAACCACCCTTCCCAGGCATCCCTTTAGCTGGAAAAGCGTAAGAGTGAAGTTACTGGACGTCCCTGTTGCCTCAGTCTACAATACAATCATTACTTTAAAAAAATCTATATATACTGTCTTGTTTTTTTTCAGCAGAGATGATACAAGTGGGCTTTCCAACCTGCTATAGCCATTAGGATAACTAGTTGAAGTAATTAAATTATTGACACACTTTCCAGCCCTCAGTGTTCCCAGCAGCTCTTAGTGGTTGACTTTTGCCTGTGACATCTCGTTGTGCAGCATTTGTTTTCCCACCAGTGAGCACCAGTCACAGTGTGAAGTGCCCACTCTTTGCACAGCGGGTACTTGCAGATCTCATCACGCACTGAGTAATGTGCACTTAGCTCAAGCTGCTGAAAGAAATGCAACCACTTCAACCTGATGTGCAGCAGACAATGAAGGCATTTTTTTTAGCACAAAAAGAGAAAATTGTGGGTGACTATGGTGGGTCCGTGGATTCCCTTGATACCCATGAGAAAGATGGGAGTAAAGGAGTATCCGGAGATGTTATGGATGTACCCGTGAGAGAGAAGGGAGTAGAAGAGTAACACTGATGATAGCAAAATTAGCCAGTGAGATGTTACTGCTGTAACTTGTAACCAAAAATGAAGAGACACATTAACTGGTAAAACTGTATAAAAATGCACTTGTGGCAATAAATGGCATCTACTACTTTCATCCTGGAAGAACCTGGTCTATGTCGTTTGTCCGTCTCAACCACAACACTGTTGTAAGCTTATAATCCAAGCGTCCACATGAGTCCTGGTACTGTCTGCCTAGAGAATTTTTGATGGCTCCTGGCTGGCTTCAGGGCAGATGAGCTGGTGGCTGATGAAGCTCTATGATGTGTCTCATAATTGCTGGTTTTCCTAAACGGCTGCTCAGTTTATCAGTGACAGAAGGTGCTTCCTGCTCGGCTGCAGCGTTCGCATGGACACGGGCATCCCGCAGGCTGGGCCAGAGGATGCCGCTGGTGGCAGCGACCCAGCTGCAGACCTGCCACACGCCTCTCACAACAAGCCCGGCTGCTGATTTATTTACTCACTATCTGCTAATTGAGTCTGGGAGGAAGGAAGCTTCCCGTTCCATCAGCTCGTGCTGAGGCTACACGTTCAATAAACCCAAGCCTGGAGGCACCATGGGAGTGTGGGAACAGGGGAGGTGGATGACAGGGCCACACTTGTCAGGACGTGGGAACGGGAAGGAACACGGGTGCACTGTCCCTTTTGGCAGCTGCTGTCTGTCCAGCTGTCAAATGAAACCACACGCTCGTAGGAATGATATTAGCTCTTGCTTGGTTCAATAGAGCCGCCACAGTGCAGCAGACAGTTTGACCTAGCAGCTACACAAACATACAAATACTATATGGAAAACCATGAAGAGATCAGAAGAGAACACGTTTTGACAAAGCAGGAGCCCAGAGCCAGCACTCGGTCACAGTGCCCCTTAAAGCAAACAGAAATACAGCGGCAGCCCACGCCGCACGGCTCTGCCCAGGGGACGGAACACTAAAGCTGGAGCCCGAGCGGAACAAACTCCGTCAGCTGTGTGGACAGAGCTCTGGAAAACGAGAACATGCCAGGGGGTTCATCTCCATCACTCTGCTGCAGGTTTGATCAGAAAATCAGCAGTTTGACATCACTAGTCAAGATGACCTTTTTGGTCAGGATCATCTTTAAAGGGTTCTCCATACTGCTAGCAGCTAATATTCCTCTGGGCACCAATACATACACCAAGGGCAATCACACAGTCTTTTCTCATGCCCCCACACTCACCAGGCGTCTCAAGCGATAAAACATACCCTGTATCTCAACAGCAAACCAAGGCTCTCATTTTACTTACTTTGTGTTTACCAAAGTTGCCCATTAATGATCGACTATGAGACTTTTTTCCACCTTCTTTTGTGTCCAGGTTCTGCATGGAGAAAGTGCAATAAAAAGTGTAACTAGATACCTTCAGAATTATCTTTAAAGAGTCTGCTACAGAATAGAAGTGAGTTAAAGTCTAAATACAACATACTCATCTTGAATCATAAATTAAAATCCAAAGTCTCCTTACAGGATTTTTCTAATTTCTTTATATACTTGATAGCTTAGCAATATTTTAAGAATAAGAAAAAATATGAACATTAACACTCAAGACATCAACCATGTAGAAAAGCAAAACCAGGCAAGCAGCAACAAACACAAGCCTTGGAAGTGTACTTGCAAAGAGCCACAAAGGAAAAGGGGAAAATAACATCTCCTAACACATAAATGTGGACTTTTCCCAGGCAGCCTGAAGTCAGAGCTTCACATTTATAGCCATGCCCCTAGACATCAGGAACTCCTGGCAGCATCGAGCTTTTCCTATCGCAAAAATGCAGCCCTTCATCTTCTAAAGAGCAAACCAAAGACAGAAAGGTGCTGAAGAGCATCCCCCCAGCGTTTTGGCAAGTCCTATGAACTCCGGGTATTCCCTGGTCAGTGCTGAGGTGGAATTCACTTCTGGCTGTCATAACAATAAAGGCACTAGATGGTTTCCTCAGCTCCAGCAAAGGTAAAGATTTGTTCCTAACTCAGCCTGAAAGTCTCTGTAAAGCGTAGAAGGAAACCTTAGCAGATAAAGTACTTTTCTCTCTCTGATAAGAGCACGAGGCGACAGTTTAACAGCAAATCTAACCCAGTACCAGGCCTGAGTGACAGTGCCGGACACATCGCTGGGCTCCCTTGGCCCCCAAAATCCCCTTGATTATCAATGGAGATTGGTACATAAACTTGCATTGTGAATGCCTTTTTCTTCAATAATAGCAAGTCTTTGAGAAATGAAAGGCATACCAGTAACAAAGTAAAGGAAAATGAGATTTCACCAGCAACACAGAAAAATTTCCCAACAGATCCCTTTCTGGTACATTAATTATACTGTAACTACTAAAAAAGAGCTGGCTAATGAGTTACAGAATTACTGAACCACCACGACGCTTAATCATTTAGTTGTCTCCCATCTAGGTCAACAGTTGCTATAAATTAATCTTCCAGTTGTTTTAATTTATTATTACTAATTGTTCAACTCTATACTGCTTTAAGACCCCAGAAAACAACAGTAACATCCCATCAGTCTTCACACAGGACTGCTGCAGCGAGGGGAGACATCTGAGTGTCCCTTAATAATTTAAAATAAGTTCATTAGAAAATTCTATCATTGAATATTATTATCTGACAGATGTTTGAATAATGCGCTTGCATTACTGAAGTATTTTCAGTATTCTGGTCACATCCATGACAAGTAATGGGTAATCCTGGGCATTATATCCAACACCAGCATCTTACGGAAATTTGCATTCTTTGAACAGAACTCCTACCCACTCAAATCCTATCTAGGGGCCAATCATTTTCCAGATATCAGAGAACACAGCAAATGTAATTATTCTAACACAAACTAATATTGAAATGGCTCCTATCTGATCACATTTACCAACACGGGCAGTTTGCTCGGTGCAATCCCACTTTCCGGAGCTCAGGAAGGCCCAAGGGATCAGCAAGCGGCCTGTTCTCCCTGCATGGCTGGAAACAGCCCCTCTGTTGGGTCACATAGCTCCATCCTTCGCATTTTACAGCCTCTTCCCACCACAACACCACTGCGACCACATGTCTCCAGCAGCAGCACAAGACAGTTATGTTTTCTGTAGTCAAGCCTGGATTCAGGCAAAACTCCTATAGGTCCAGCTTTGGAGGATGAGATTGGTAAGAACTAAATAAACCCCCCAGAGTGGGAAGATGTGTGGAAAGTAGAGCTACATGTATTTGACCTTTAAGGCTACAGCGGTTACAGAGTGGGGACTCTAACCCAGAACAATTCAGTCTGTAATTTAACAAAACTGAGGTTCGCATCTGGCTGAGGTGAAAGTGTGGTACCCATGGATTCAAGGTACCGCCTACTGATGTACTCTAAATTACAATATATTTGACTGTTTTACAAAAATAGTTTGATATTAAAAAGGAAAACAAACGTACCATTCTTGATATAAAATAGTCTAGGCACAAAAAAGCAGAACCTTAGTCAGGGCAGTAAAATCCCGTGTTTTATTGCTGCACAAAACAGCCACCAGCACTACAGGCAGACAATGCTCTCAGTTGTCACGGCCAGTCTTGATAGGACTAAGGCAACAGAAAAAGGATCTTACCCCCAAAACCTAGACACAAACCAAATGGCTTGATGCCATGCTTGCAGCATTGGTACTTGCTTACAACTATTGGTACTAACAAACTCTTAAAAGTTGTTCCTAAATTATCAGCTTTCTCATCTGAAAAAAGTGCAACACACATGGCACTGCTGAACGCTCAACAGAGCATGCGAAGGGGAAAACCCACGTACCTGTTTTAGGTTAACGTTCAAACCCTCATGAGTTGCCTTCAGCAGCGCTCTCACAGTGAAGCTGTCAGGATCTTCCTTGTCCCTGATTTGGGATTCTTTTATCAGAGATTCTAGTTTTGTTCTTATAAAAGATTCCACCTGGTGCTCAGTTGCACCATTACTCTGAAAGACATTAAGAAATAAAGTAGTTTATTACATCCATCACTGCTGGGACAGTCTGAGGACAAACGGTTCAGGCCATGCAGCACTCCTGACATTTCCTTTCTCTGTGCGAGAAAAGGTTCTTGCATAATCCTGCCTGATTTTGCCTCTTCTGACAGCGGCTTTTACTGCCACGTCCATTTCCTTTCGTCTTTGGCCATCAGGACACACCATTATGCTGCCCCCCCGAGCACCGTCCAGCACGTGGCTGCCCCAGCAGCTGCCCCTGCTGGGAGCTCTTTGTTCCAAAGCAGCCCCAGGTCCGACCTTCTCTTCTGGCAGACAGTGTGAATTCCCAGCTAATGCACTCACATACGTCCTGCAAAATATCAGCCAGCCCCAGCATCGCTACATTCCTGCTCCATACGGCAAGACACATACTGTGTTTTGCATTGGCTATAGGAATTGCCAAATTTTGTCCTGGGCCTTTCTATTAAAGAAAGCATCGTCTCATCAGGAGTGCTGAAGCCATGTTAGTGAAGTACATGTGGGCTGCACAGACCACTCCACAGACCAGCACGTAACAACGAATCAGGCATTTTGCTGGTTCAGAAGTGGCTGAGCAATCTTATCTCACCTTACTATACCCATAATTAGAGCTATGTTCACTCAATACATCTTTTCCCCCTGAACTTACACCTGTGGAAGTTTGTATCTGTACTTAAATACACCATATGCCTAAAGACTTATGGGATTGGGAGTCTTCAAGCTTCCTCATAAATTAGTTAATGCCAAATATTTCCAGTTCTGTAGTAAATACTAACAGGAATATAACATTCTGAGTCACTGAGCAAGCTGATTTTATCCTGTGCTTCAAGTGTTCACTGCAAGGCTGTTCTGTACGAGACTGTCTTGTGCAACACAGGAGCTGAAGGAAATCCAAGTGCAATCTAACCTCTAAATAATGAAGAAATTAATTAATCATGATTCTGTCCAGTAGCATAAAGGGGGTTTATCTAAGAGGGAGTGGAAATGAAGTCAGCTTTTCTGCGTGGTGTACTTCGATCTGCAAAAAGATGCCGCTGACACTACAACTTCAGCAGCATCGTGGTAGAAGAACCAGCACAAACACACAATTCTCTGCACCAGAGTAGACGGGGACCTGTGTTACCTGTAAAGCAAAGCCCGAGCTATTCTGAAAAACCTTCAACTGCCAATAGCAGGCAGAAATGATACAGACAAATTAAAAGCTCAATATGTAAACCAAAACCAATTAATGAGAACTACAGACAGGTGTTTCTATGTGGCAGCAAGGTAAACTGACTGGGCTACATCCAAAAGTGCAGATAAATATTATGCTTGTTAAATATTAATTGGAATTTGATCTATTCTTTCTGCGTCTCCCTAGATAGTATCTATTTTGTTCAGAAGTTGTAAGTGGGGAAGCAAGGCTGCCTCCTGACTCCAAACAAGCACCTGCTGCATGATGTGGATTAGCATTGCACATCAGCTGCTGTTGTTAGTAAAAAAAAGCATTAATAAAATTAACAGCAGAAAAATAAACAAAGACTTAAAGAATAAAGGGACTAGAAAGTGATCTTCGGTGTCATAAAATAACAAACGAGGACTGAAAATAATGTTTTACACCTCAAGTTTTTGTCATTTGTATGTGTGCTTTCATAATTTTCATCTATAAATCGTGTAGCAATTCCATCATGCCATTGCTTTGAGTAATAGACATTTGTAGCTGAGAAAAGCCTGGCACGCTTATTGTGCTGGCATCAATGTTTCCAGTCCAGTGTACCTGAAGTACTTAAACTTGTCACTTATGTGATATAAATGACAAAGTGTTCATTTCCAAACAGTGTCATTCCATATCTAAATGTGGAAGTTCTGTATGTTAAAGACCAGACTTAGAGACCAAAGTTAAACGCCCTCATCTGCCAACAACTGTAAGTAGGATTATGGGGTATGTACGTAAGAAAGGTAGAGATGCAACAGTTCTGGGAACCGTGTATATGCACATACATAGCAGGGCTTTAATTTGCAGTCATCTTCAATCTCATCAGCGCTATCCTCATCTGAAACTTCTCCTTCCTCAGCATCTGCTCCAAGACTGTGTGGCAACTTCTTACCCTACAGCGAGGAGAAAAACATTCACAATAAATGTTTTAATGTGAAAAAGATCTTTGCAAGATCTTTCAAAAAAAGCATACCAGCTCTGAGACAAGCAGCAAGTATCCAAAAGACTTGGTTTTTGTTGACTCCCAGGTATTTCAGGCTTTCCCCTAAGCGAGCAGACTGCTGTATACTTAAAACTCCGGAAATCAGAAGCTGAGATCTGGTTATGGCTCTTCATTAGAGCGGAAAATACAGGCGCAGAAGAACTCCCTGCACGCAGCCATCAAGGTGAAGGAAGCAGCAAAGCCTGGTTTAATATTGCATGCTCATGCAAGGCTGCAGGCAGCAATCCAAAATTAGTTGCTAATCCAGTACTGTGAACGTCATATACCTACATTAGAAAGGAACTACTTTAATTCCATGTCTAGTTTCCAACATCTGATTAGAGTGGCGAGCATCAAACAGAGCTTATTGGCTACTTCTGTTAAAAAAGACAGGTCAATTATCCTTCTCAGAACTTTCATCTTGAATTCTTATCTTGAATTCTCCCGTTGACCCAGCAAAGCCCAACGGAGAACCACAGAGATGCTCTGCAGGTGTCCGCTCCCATCTGCTGCCGCAGGAGGAGGAGGATGGTCCCCAGCTCTAGCTGGGCTTTGCTGGGACCAGCCTTGCACCTCCCAAGCTGTCTCTTCTGGCACTGCCTCTTGCTTTACCCTTTGCTACTTAATAAATCACCTCTTAAACTTTTGTGTCATTACCTCTGTGTGTTCCTCACTGGCTGCAGAAGTATTTGCAGTCTAACTGTTTCATCAGTGACACAGGTAAATAAGAATTGCACCCAGATTTCTCCAGAAATTAAGAGGATTGATTTGTAGACTGCGTTTTGAAATTAATAATGCTGTCCTGCTAATTACTGGGCCAAATTCACTTCACACTGGCACCTTTATGGTGGCTTAAATGCATGAGTATTATTAGAATTACTCTTTATGTACACTAGCAAAGTGAAAATTATGTCGTTACTTGAAATAGTTTGGCTAATGCATCAATACTGTGTTTCAAATGTATAAAACAGAGTGAAATAACAGCAAAAAGATGAGAAACTGGCTTACTTCTCAACAAGACACTGGTTCCTAAAAATGATTTAAACTTTTCTAACAGTGCTGCTTACATTGAACAGGAAATGGGAGACGGGGCTTTGTGAAAAGATACTGTGATGTGTAAAACAGTTCTCCAGCCTTTTGTGCGTTGACACAGTATTTCAAGGCAGGTTTGCCGGGTTTTGTCGCATGATTAACATGAGACACTAAACCACCACCACTACCAGCTGCTTAGTTCATTGAGCAGCAGGTACACAAGAAAAGTTATTCAGTGAAATTCAAAATCACAGCCAAGCACCCAAAGGTTTTCTAATTCAGAGTCAGCTCTGTACTATAAATTGAAATATGTTCGCAACAAACTAAAATTGTGAGTCCTTGTAGCCAGCTTGATACAGAGGACAGAGGGGGGGAAACAATGTGTAAAGAGCTCACAGCGAATTAATTGCCCCATGTGTCAAAGTAAATTAGACAACCCAATAAGCCACAACATGATTAATCATCCTCTCAAATGTCTGCCTTGCTTTTCTTTCTTATTATATCCAGATTGGTCTTTGAAATTCCTTTTAAAGCAAACGTGTTTATACGGAGCGGCTGCAGCAGCCCTGCACACAGCACTGAGCACAGAGCCCCGGGGGCTCCTCGGGCAGCTCCCGCACCAGCACAGCTCCGGAGCCACAAAACCTCCATTGCATGAACTGCTGCTCATCACAGGGTGAGGGGAAATGCACAAAAATGCAAGAAATATTCGAACACTTTTATATTACTTGTCTAAGGAGGGACTGTAGGATAATGTTTAGATACTATAAGCATACGAACCATACAGAACAATATCCACTAATAACAAATTAGACAAATTAAAAAGAGATAAGGTATCAGGTTCAGGCAACTGTGTCACAGTTCCTGCATAACGATGCATTTTTCTGTTCTCAAAAGAAAAAGCTCAGAATTTTAACACCGTGCATCTGTACTATTCCACGTGGTACTGCTCAGCTGAATCTCCAAAGAGAATCTACAATAAAGATCACATGCTGACTTTCGCTGCTTTTTTAACACACCGCCAGTAGCCAGTTACCTTCACTAGGATTTTCCCTTTCAGGTTTTGAGGGCTCGGAAGCTGTCTGCAATCTCCAGTGATTACAGAGGACAAGTCGAGTTTGTCACCAAATATCTCCTTCAAGTACTGAGCGATCTTCTTCTGCTGTTGAATACTGCAATGGTTTTCAATAGACAGTATCACCGGAAACCTAGAAACAAAACCCCCAGACATTGTCATAACTGTGTTTTAAGAGAGAAAACCTGCACAGCTTACCAATAAACTGATTGACGCAGTTTGCTTTTGCATTGTCAGTAATGTGGAAACAACCCTGCTCTGGGAGGAAAGGGCTCTGCACGTGAACTCCGCATCCCCGCTCGGGCAGAACCTCAGTCCCGAGGCGACTCTGCCCTCTCCCTGCAGCCCAACCCACCAGCACACGGGGTGACAACGTTTGGAACCGATGGTCACCGAGCACGAGGCACACAGAAACGCGCAATAAAGCTCAGCAGCAGCGCAAAGCCTTGTTGCTCCATGTGGCTGAGCAGAAATTGCACAATTCCTTTGCAAGGCCCATGCAAAGTCTTCATAAGCTGCTCCTGGAGAAACGCGTGCTGAAATCACATTTGCAGGAACTGCTGACTCCTCTGTGCTCACCTTGCAGAGAGCGACAGCTGCGTCAACACTTTGCCTTTTTCTTACTAAGTGCAGCTACAGTGATCCAACCCAAATCCCTGAAGCTCACCAGACTCTGGAGAAGGAGAATATTTGGCAATACTTTCCAGAAGACTCTCCCAGGCTCCACAAATTCACAGCTCAAGTTTCTTGAGCTAAAGGCATTGTTTCTGTATATAACGGTCTATTTCTCCCAGAGATGTGCCCAGTTGTTTTCCAAATTCTTGGCAGCCCCAGAATCCTACGGCAAGGACCCCAGAGCCCAACTACACCCCGAATGAAGAACCATGACTTTCAGTTCTGAATTTACCACCTCCTATTTCTAACCAACAACAACCAACTCTTGGACTCAGGATTTTGGGGGGGTTGTTTTCCACATGCCCATTGCTTGGTCACCTTTTTTTTTTTAATAAATAAAGAGAAACAAGCATTTTCCCTTTATTCTCTCTAAACTACTCAAAACTCTATATACCCATTCATGATTGGAGACTTGTATATATATGGTTAAATTCCATGATCTTCATAATAAACCCTTATATAGTTGCATGGCAAACAAAATAGAATTTGAACATTACACCAAAAGTCAGTTTTTATTTCCTCATATTGCACTTGAGACAGCTTTGCAATTTTCCTGCTGAAATAAAGCATTTTCTTCAGGCAGAGAATATGACGGTATTGATTTTAAAGGAGAATTTCCCTGTGGACATGAGTGGGAAGTTCTGTTCAAACAAAGGACCAAAATAATCTGTAGATATTCAACAGTCTCGGTCTGTTCAAAATATTACTGCATTTACAACGCATGAAAGGCCTTTCTAACTTAGGCTGAAATTTCTAATTTGATTGATGAAAAGAGCTCATGCAGTTGAACAACAAATATGACTCAGGCAATAAACAGAGGAATAGAGTCAACTTTATAATTTCTCCATGTGTTTAAAGGAACATAGGTACCTCCTGATGCCAACTGTTGATTTTGACATGGCTGCTCAGAACAGAGAGGTGTAGCTTCAAAGTGACTCTACACTTACTCATTTTTGATGAAGGCGTATTTATTGATGGTTTCTGCCACATCACGGAAGAGTATTTTAGAAGTCAGAGTATAGCCATGGTGCACCACCGGCTCTCCATCCGGCCCGTCCCAGCAATCCACTGGTAAGACACAAAGGCAACGCATTAAGAGACGCCCATGACCTCAGCGGTTCCTGCTGCTCTTGCTTGCCAGCAGAACTCACACCCACTGCCCAGCCATGCAGGAGTCAACCAGCTTCATTCAGTCATGACCTACCAATTGAGTTCAGACTAACAACTCAGTCTTTTTGTATAGCAAATGAGAAACCCGCAACCCAAAACTGTTTTTTCCCCTTATACTAAACTGAGTTTTTTCCCCTCATGTATAAAATTACAAAGGTCTAATAGGTCAAATAACGTTTATAGCTATCTCTTGGAAAAGTGGCTTCTACTTCTGGAAACAAACCATTTAAAAACAACTTAGTCTTTTTCCACTCCCAATTAAACTTGTAGTTTTATAACTGACTAAAGTAGGAGTAGCATCAAATCCATCCCATGCTGAATGGACTAGGACAGTAATACTTTTCTGAATTAATTACTCTAACCTGGATTTAAACCAAACTTGTCGCTACTGTTGCCTCCACAGGAAGTTAAAAGCTTCACAAAAAGAAGCTAAAGAGCTGTCACCTAAGCTGGATGGCATATGCAATAGTTTTGAGGTCAAGCAAAATAACACGCGACTGTGCGCTTTAGTGAACTTTCCTACAGAGGGAAAAGTAGTGGTAGAACGCCCAGTTTTCTCAAGTTCATGTTCTCTAATTAATTTTTAAATTCAGATTAACAGATTGTTCTTCTAGAGATAAGTTTTGTAATACTAGTCGTCAAAATTTGAGTTTAAATTTGTCTAAAGACTTTATTACACCCAGAATCTTGAAAAGAAAAATACTAACGTTCTGTTATTATTTAAATCACACAGAACTTAAACAAAATCCAACGCTATCTCCAGGCTATCGGACAAACAGCATCTGGTTTCTTTCCACCAGCATCCAGCTGATGAAACACCATCCCAGCTCCGTGCTGTGGCAGAGCCAAGCCAAGCTCCTCAGCTGCGAGGCGGCGCCAGAACTCGATCCGGAGCCGTGCTGACGGAAGGCACTATTTGCTCACCTCTCCTCCTCCTATGGGCACTTTTCATCTTCCCTTTGCATCTGGAGGAGCTGCCTATGCAACCACCTGCTTTCCCATTCAGCTTGTGAGAGAAAAAGGTCTTAGCTCTCTCTTAGGAATCGCTCCTGGGAAGCAGGAACCTCCAGCCTGAGGAACCGCAGAGCAGAGCTGCAGGGCCCCAAACGCGTCTCTGTCCTTTGCCTCAATGGGGCTTGTGTGGCAAAAAATGGTTCATGTAAACACGGAATGGAAAATGGAAAACTTGCACTGGCTGAGAAAAGCGTAACAACGGAGCAGCAGGCGGGAGAAAACAGGGGTGCCTGGGAAGTTTGGCTGAATGGTCACTCCCAACAGAAAAATTCCCGTTTAGGATGCTAGAAAACAGGAGTTTACTACTGAAGTTAATTAGCGCTTTGAGTTTGCCACTGGCTTTGCGTTCAAAAGAAATATCCATCATACTTCTCACAAACAGCAAGTCAGACAAAAAATATACCTTCAATACATCGGCAACCATCCTGCAGCACCCGCGCGTACATCTCCGCTCGGGACTGGGACAGCAGCTGGTCTCCCGTCAGGTACGTGTTGTGAGACGAAGCAATGAAGTAGTTACAAAGGGGCTGGTCCATGTCCTGGTGCACTTCGCAGTGCAGCGGATTAAATATATCACACGCAGGACTGCGCATGAAGTTGGTGAAACCTTGGAAAAAACAGAAACGTTTTTGCTTTAGATGCAGTATATTTTACCATGCAAATCATTTGCACTCTAACATCTTCCTCTGTTTATGTTTCTCAGTGCTAACTTGTGTTCCAGGTGCAGCAGGGACATAGCAGGGGCTCGTCCTCCCACACCCTGTTTCCAGCGCACCAAGTGCTGTGTGTGGCTTGGCTGCAAACCGCAGCGGCTACACGGCCCGCGTCCACTGCTGGCACACACGGCTATCGCGCTCTGGAGACGATGCGAGCTCTGACGCCTTTGAGAACGTCACATTCCCAAGGTGCAACCCCTGTCCTCAGACAATTTTCAAACAGCTTTGAGCTAGAAAAGAATGTAATCTAGAGAGATACACGTATCACTTCCAAAAAGAAAAAATCTCAAGCATTTGAATAACATGATATTGAGCTAAGCCTTCTCAGAAATTAATTATTAACAACCAATAGCAAAAAAAAGAAAGTAGGATTCTAAAAGAAGCATAAAAGCAACAAACAGCAGGTATATGAGAAGACTGAAAAAGCCCACAGATCAACACAGCCACTGCCCAACCTGCCTTCAGATCCGTGTTTCATTCAGACCCTCAAAAGGGGCAAATGACCAAAATGCACATGCAAAAATTATTTGAAACCCTGGAGAACTCCCTGTGCCCGTCCCAGGGCACAGACCAAGACAAGCGTGCTCAAACTGCCTTCTGCAGTGCAGACAAAACCGCGCCGCTAATAAGCAGAACAGAAGGTGTTATTGTTTTTTTGTTAGAATCAGTGCAAGAAAATATCCTTCCTCGCAATCATTCCATGAGATAAAAGTTGTCTCCTCATCTAGGTGTTGCTGCGAACAGACAGCACGCAGCTGTACTGTTAGAAAACCTGCTGTCTTCTTAAACCAGTATCCCCTTATCCCTCTTGATTCTTTTAAAGCATTGGTGTAACAGAGAAATTGCGTGAAACGCTCAGCGGCATCAGTCCGCGTTTCCTGGGGTGCTGAATTGTGCCTGGGAGGGCGAGTGACCTGCTCGGGGAACACAGCTGGGCAGGAGGGAACCTCAGCCCGGCCTGCAGCGAGAGGCAAAGCACTGGGGATGCGCACCACGACCCCTCCAATGCGCACCACGACCCCTCCAATGCGCACCACGACCCCTCCAATGCGCACCACGACCCCTCCGCGGAGCCTCCTGGTGGGAACCGCTCAGAGCTGCCCCGTTCTGCTCCGTCACAAGCGAGACATCTTGTAAACAAGAGGAGGCAGAGGAAATCCCTCAAACACCGGGCAGCAGAGAGATGGAGGACATGGCGCTGCAGGAGTCCAGGTTTGGAATTGTGCGGATCTGCCCGGGCTCCGCGCTGCTGCGGCAGCCCGAGCTTACAGTTTTCGCTGTGCTGCAAGTTTATGTGAGAGGCTGTACCTGATTTATGTCGCTATAAATGAGATCAGCATTGAACAGATAGTTTTAAAAACATCTCTTTAGAGAATAAGAAAGATAAAATATTTCCAAAGGACAGGGCAAATAATACCAGCCCTGAAAGGAACTCAAACACAAAAGAAACAGCAGTAAGATTAAAAGGAACAGAAATGCTTCCAGAAGTCTTTTTTTAGATGTGATGGCTCGTCCACTTTGCTTTCCTTATTTGAGTCCAAGTGCAGGGCCCAGGGCTGCACCAGCAGCTCGTTGAAGATCTGGGAGGTACCCAGGGCTGAAGCACCATGCAGAGAAAGAAGATTTCTCCTTCCCCCCCTCAAAATCACCATGTAAACGATGCTGCTTCAGGAATGCTATTAACACACCGCAGCATCTCATCTGGTTTGATCCAGTTCAAATCTTGGTTTGATACTAAGCTGGATGCTGGATAAATATACCATCGACAAATGCTTTAGCAAAGAAAGCAAAGAAGGTATTAAAACCCAAAGAAAACGCAACTATCCATATTTTATGTCTCATAAGCATAAATCAAAGGACTGCACAGGAGCAATTCTGTGTCTACAGAGATGGAGCAGAATGAAAACTTTGCTTTTATTACTTCAGTTAGAACAGACTATAATATAAAATACATGCTATAGGACGTTTTACAGTTGTGTTTTACAAATACACAGTTAGCAATAAATCCATGCAGGCCTAAGGCATTCACATTAGCGTATGACGGCTGATATATTGCTGGATAACACCAGCTGCTAATTCACTCCACCTACTCTCGTCTCTACTCTCTCCCATGTCTCACAAAATGCACCAAGCTACTGGCTGCTGATCTTCTGTGTAACCTTCAATCACAGTCAAATATTACAAGCTGCTCCAAAACACTGCTGAGGTTTTTCTATTCCACTATAAGAAAAAAAATAATTCCAAAATAGAAAACTTTACCTTCAATCCCAAGAACATTTTGCTTCTTGTTTTCTTCTGATACTTCAAACTTCTGTATGATGTCAAGACAATATTCTGGTGTCACATTGTTCATCTGCACAAAAACAACAGTGTTGGTGCACGTGATTTTTCTACCACGTCACCCACGTGTCAAAATCTACTTTAGGCTTCTGGGTCCAGCTGAAAAACCTTATGATCAAACATAGTCCTGTTCATATTTGACTGAACTCAATCAGTGACACTGCTGTAACAAGGACTGCACGGTTTTGATGTCATTTTTGTCAGTGCTGCACAAGCCACATGGCTCTTACCTTCAAGAAGAAAAACAGGAGTGAGAGGCAGCAATCACTTGAAAGCTGGGTCATTTTAGTTTAAAGATGAAAATTAACTGCTAATCATATTTAATAATGGTTGCACTAGGCAATAGTGCTGAAATGAGAAGTGTGAAGTTATATTCTTCAATATAATCTACTTAAACATGCAAAAAGCTTTGGCAGAGTTTGATTTCATTTTCATGCATTTTCCAGTTCTGTGATTTCATTACTTCCCTGAGAGTTCACTGTAATATACAGCCTATGAGATAAGTAATTAGATTCTGAAATGAAAAACAGCAGTTCTTCTGAAACAAATCAAAGTTCTGTCCTCAGCTTCAACGAGCCCACAGTTACGTCCTAACTGACTAGTGGGGCCAGAGTATCACCACACGCCCTTATTTCCTCTAGAATTAAAGGTAAAAAGTAGCTTCCATCATTTCCTCACCGCACTGCTCCCGTAAGTTGTAGAGAAGCAAAGGGAGAAGAACTCAGACTGGGTGTATGTCATTTAGTGGCGACACCAAAACCCCTGGCAGCTTATCCGAACCGTGGCTGCGTTTCGGTTTGCACTCTGCACCCTCTGTCAGTCGGCTCCAGCAGCCGGCACCGGGGCACAGAGCACAGGAGCGAGCAGGTCCCTCTCGCGGTGTCACCGCTGACACCACTGCTGCAGGGAAACGCAGGAGGGAGGGAGGTCAGCCTGCACATTACACAAGAGTTATCGTTTAAATCTGAAAACAGTCCCTCTGCAAACTGCTCTCTTCCTAATGGATTGCTCCTTCAGATGGCGAAACCGATTCTATTTATGCTGCCGTGTCTGTAGCCTTTGATGTATTTGTGCTTTCCATTACTTCCCATAGCTCAGTATTCCCAGCATCAGCATCCGCCTCTAAGGAAATCTAAAAGTAGGTTGAGACTCTTGACCTGGTCTTCTCCAAGGGCCTGATCCTGCCAAGCGTGGAACTCCTCCTTAGAAATGTGGGTGCTGTGACTGACCATGTCTCATAACACCCAGAACACTATGGCCTTGATATGAAAAATTACCAGAGGAGGGGAAAAATTAAACAAGTCAGTGTTAGAAGTACAGTGACAGAAGGCAAGTGAGCAGCTCAGCTCCTGTGGTGACAAGCTGAAAAACTTGGAGACATTTCCCAGCCTTTCTCCCCTTGACCCTTCCCTCTGCTCTTCTGCATGGCTGAGCCCTTTCCTTCTCCAAACACTTTGTTTAGATCTTCGAGCTAAGCCAACGGACACCTGCAGGAACTACACGGGATAACAGAAACGAGAACAATCCAGCAGAGACAATACCCGATGGTCCTAGGTCAGGTAGCTGCTGCTGTTGGTTGCACACACTGCTCATGGCCGGCCCTCCTCGGCACGAGCTGGCCACAATTCACTTGGTCATTGTCCCCCACGGCTCCTTGCTGCCGCTTGTGTGCTCTAGGAACAAAAATGTCTCATCTAATCCAAAGCTGCATCTCCCAGGGAAAAGTCCACTGATTTGTGCTTTTTAACTGTAGCTTAGGAGAAATGATGACTTTGGCTAGTAATATAAATTGGTTTTCCTTAGCTTTAAAGTATTTCACTAGAAATAATATCAATAGTAATGATCATGGTTGATGGCTGAATATTTAGATACTTGGATTACTAGAGATGTGCGATAGCAGAGCTTCCAGAATCTCTTAGATACGGGATTACTTTCTATATTCCTGCTGCAAAGCTTTAACTTTGATGCAGCCTTTGAATAACTGGTAAGACCTTGGTTTTTAGGTAAATGAACTAGCAATTAGTTTTTCTAAAATAAGGTCCTACAAAACAGGCAATGTTAGCCCTAATCTTCAGTAGGAGATAGAGGGAGGAAACCACTTTTGATTTCACCAGTCTCCTTGGAAGCAGCTCAGACAAATCTATTGCCAAAAATCTGATGCCACCTGCAGCTGCAGCACAGAGCCGGGTATCAGGAGAACCCTCTTCTCTGCAGGCCCATATGCCAAGAATGAGAATCATTCTCATTGCCCGTTCTCATTGGAAAACAAATAATAGAAAAGAAAGTAAAGTATTACAGAAGTTAGAAAAAGGCAGGAGAAGTTAGAAAAGCACAATGCTAATGTCAGGTGTTCCTAGACATGATGCCAACCCACTTGTGTCAACAGCGCTCTGATTGTTTAGGCTTTAGTTATTCACCGTTGATCATTCTATAAGAAAAATCCAAATATAAACAATCAAAGCAAAGACATTCTTCCAATTTCAGATGTCAATGTAGAATGTCACGACATACTGAGTCATCACACAAATCAGTGTATTGCTTGTCCTTTTGTGGAAGGCTGAGCGAGGGAGGAAGGCACGAGCTCGCTTTCCAGCGGAAAGCACACAGGTTTTTGTGGAAAGCAGCAAGGGGCGACCAGGCACGCTGACCTGGTATTGTCTTCCTTCTCCGATATTAACAAATTCCACAGTCTCTCCTCTTTTCGAAGTCCATGAATTAAGGCTGACATTCCTAAATTTTCCTACTCCTTTTGGGATACTGGTTCCCGATACCGTTCAGTACACACTGTCTCAGATCATAGCCCAGCATCACCAATGTGCCCCGGCATATACCGTCTCATTATATCCTTTTGTAACTTCTCCCAAGGAAGCAGGTACAGTTGTTTCAAAACATTCATTTTCTCAAAGTGTACTTAATCCCCACTTCTGGTCACATTTTCACTATTCACCGCATCACTAGTTATTCCTGCAACTCTGTATAATTAGTGCAGACAAATCATAAGACTGCACTTACTCTCTTCTAGGAGGTTTAACTCAAAATGCACTAGCCCATAGTGAATAATTAAGGAAAAGCTTATATAATTATGTGTGCACATTCTGACTGTGTAATTGTTACAAAATCACTTCCTCTCCAGTCCAATTAAAGTGAGCAGAGGCATTATTTTTTGCCCGCAGTTTCATTTGGGCCATGTAGGGCAGCAGCTGTCTTAGAAGATACTGGTGTGGTACCGATACGGCAGCGCAGCATCAGCATTTCATCTGGTTGCTGTCACTCAGGAGGACGACAGGGCATGTCACACGATACCGCAGCACCATCCTGGAGCGCATGGAGGACGCTGCTGGGGCGAGATCTCAGGGGTTCTTCCTCAGAACAGACGAAAACTGAATTGCAAAGTAACTGATCCATGGCAAGGCAGCAGGTGACAAGCAGGCACATGGGAAACCTTGCCCTCAAAAAAACAAAACTAAACTTTTCAGGTTTCTAACACCAAATCAGCCTCGCAACTGCATAAAACTACCAGCCCAAGTGTCAAAGAGGTCTCTGCTATGACTGAAATAAAAACACCAGATGCAATACGGATGCAGTTGCTGGAAGGACCAGTCCAGACACTCCAGACACTGCTGCTGGTTTATGAGCAGAGGGCGCTCGTGCAGGGACAACCCTCAGGTGTACAGATGTGACCGGACACCAGATGTGACCGGACACCCAGGGATGGGCCTCCCTCACAGCCACTTGTGCCAGGCGAGCTGCAGGACCACAGTCATTCCAGGAAAGCAGCCTAATTTCTGTTCTTCTGACACCTGAAGCCATATAATTGCAATCCCAACAGCAGTGAGCCCAGTTTAACTGCACCTAAGTGGAAATAATCTGACTCGCAAGCTCTGGGGTGAAGTAAAAAGAGAAGCCAGCTTAGCAAGTTACCAATAAACCCAAACCCCTTTTGTTCTATCCTCAGGCTGCAGAATATTTAACAGTCTTGCCAAAAGAGTAGCAGATGGAGTTGGACAGACTGTCCGCACATTTCCAAGCAGCCAGACAAGAGCAAAAACGAAATGCTGTTTGGTTGAAGGCACTGGAGAGCTGCATTATGATTTGAACCACGACCAGCTTTTGGAGGCAGTCTTGGCATACCTGAGGACATTGTTGTCACACCTGTGTCTCGAAAACATCCCAGGGTAAGGCTGCTCTAACACTTAATGCTGGGCAGCGTGAACACCAGAGAGAAGAGGCAAAGGAAGTGCAATGTGCTTCTAAACTACGCTGCCGAGAGGTTCACCTACAGGAGATGACGCTTTTATTCCAAACCCAAACAATAATGTTGGGCAGAGCATTTATAACTGATAGTCCTGTCTGCATTCAACATTTTGAGTTGTGTGTAGGCAGAAGAGGGTGCAGTACGCCAGGCTTGACAGTCAACTTGTTTTTCCGCCGCATCAGTAGTTTCATAATGTCCTTGTGCACCCACAAAGACAGCTCTTCTGCCTCTTTCCTGTGGTTTTCTTCCTGCTCCAGGTCCCCGAGTGCCCTCTCGTACCACGGCTCTTCAGCTCTTCCTGGGCACTTTAGCATCTCCATGCCCGTGCCCTCCCTCCCTGGGGCTCTCTCAGTGTCAGCCGCGCCGCGGCTGCTGTCGAGGGTGCTCCACTGAACGGCACCAGAGACAAGGCAGGCATTAGAAGGGAAACAAGGAAAGGCTGCGAGCTCAGAAGACTTCAGGCATCAGCATAAAGGGAAAAAAAGACAAAAACATTTTGTGCTTTCAAGCTGTAAATAGCAGAATTGCCAGGGCCAGACTGCTTGCAAGAATGTGTGTGTTGGGGCTACCGCGGTGAGATCAGGGATGTGTTTGTGCTAGGGAGATGTACACACCAGGGAATTGCCACAATGATGGAAACTCAGCAAAACAGCACAGGCTGCTGCTATCTTTTGCTAGGGCTAGCTCAGGAAAAGCTGCCATCGCAGGCGGGATCCCAGAACGGCACAGGAGGTTACCCAGTGATTGAGGCAAGACACAGCAGCTGCCCCAGGAAGCTCGAGCAGGTTGGGACGTTAGTGTTCATTTGCGTGAGGCTGCTTCGGAACAATACTCTGCAAGGCTGCACAGGGCGAGCAAAGAGCCCAGGACCAGCTGCCAGAAGCAAACGAGTCCTAGGGATGACAAGGTTCCTTCCGTGCTCCTCACTGTCCAGTGTACAAGATCTCTCCAGGGGTTCCACAGACCAGCTTGGTAGTAATTTGGTCTCTTTCAAGATGAGCATGAAAATCTCCACTGAAGCAACATATTTAGGAATGGCTACAGAGGTTTTTGTTCAAAAAGTTTTGTTCATATGCACATCAGAGGAAAATCTCTGATCTTGACTCAGCTTTGCCTCTTAAGTTACTTATGGTTTTGTTTGTTTGTTTTTAATTTCTTATCAGTGTGTCCGTTCCTGTGGTTCCCTGAGCCCCACCTCTCACAACTGATTCTCTCTGAGGAGCTTGAGACAGAAATTCAACCTTCAGATACAAAATTTTCTTTGCGCAAGTCCCACACATCTGCGAGGAACACCCGGAAAACTGACTTTCCTCAAGAAAAGCTGGGAAAGAAGACAGAAGGGGAAAAAAGGATGGAATCCTGGACACCTCCTTCTCGGCCAGGTTGGTGCGATACCCATCTCTGCATTCTGTCACAGCAGTGTAATCTTAAAACTTAAATCAATATTCAGGTCATATTTAGGTGTTTATTTGCCAATATTTAAACTGCTGTCTTAATAATTAAAGCAGCAGCCCTTATAATTACTACTACTACTGATACTTGGGAACTCCAGGGATATGTAACAATATTGTAGGATTAATTTTGCTTACAGGAAAGGATATGCAAGCACCACGATTCATCTTGACGTGTTGCTGCATTAAGCCGTGCACAGGCACACCACTTGTAGATAATCAGAAATAGTCCCCTCTTCTTATTTTGTCATGTGTTTCTAGCTTTAAAATATATCACCTATCATCCTAGTTTAGAGTATTATCTGCCAAAACCTTCACTCCTGAAAGGCACCTTCTGGAAGTACAAACATTCCATCCAATCCTTTCCCTCTATTTGAACATATTTATATGTACCTATATATGGATGCATTGTATTCCCATACCTTCTGTTCCACCTTTAGAAACTGAGCGAGTTCTTCCACAGTGAGGTGATCCTTCTTGTCACTGTAGCTTAAGAGCAGTAAGTAGAGATCTCGACGCAAGGACATCATCTTGTAAAACACTGAAAACTCTTCAAAGTTGAGGGTTCCTTGGTTCTCGTCTGTGTCTGCTTCCTAAGAGGCAAAGACACTCAGGTAAGCTGCTGAACACAGGTGAGTTTGGGGAACAAAGCACAACAGGACTTACGTACACAGAAATTTCATTAGTTCTAATCTGCAAGACTCCGTTCAGACCCAAACCCTAGTGTGCTAAAATAACTGCAACATTATTATATGATCTATTGGCTATTTTTGTGAAAACTAGAGACACAGGTTCTCTATGAAAATCTCAATTCTGTCTTTAGTTTTAAATTTGTTTCCCTGTAAAGAGGCTCACCCTGGGCTTTATTCTGACCTCTGTTACTCTCCTGTATGCCCTGCAGTTATCCTGGATTAAAACATAGCAAGGAACGTAATAATTTGAACTCATGGCTTCCTCTAACAGGAGAGTCTGACATTTTAAAAGACTCAGGATGACATCAGTCTTGCATTTCCATTAATTCAAATGGCACGACTCTCAGCCCCTGTCAGCACTCAGTGGGGGGACGAGTCTGCAGCAGCACTAAGACTCCACACCCAAGTATACACCAAACAGCCCCAGCCTTGATGGCAGATTTTTATCCTCAGAGGTAGGAAGAGAAGAAAAAAGTACTTAACGCATGTTAATACAAGCTTTTTACTGTGAACATCTGCCTAAGAGGATTGCTTTGGATTTTCAAAACAAAGAATATCTTCTGGAGAACTGTTGTCAAGCATTATGTAGGTCTCCACAAAAAAAATGAACTTCAAGGATGCTACAGCTCTCGCTAAGTTTGAGGATGTGGGCAGATAATGGAAACAAAGTGAAAACTGTTTAGAAACGTGCTGTTGTTCCCACGACTAATGTCCTTCGTTCACAGCTGTATGTAACATTTTTTTCTCTGTAGTTATAAAACCCCTCATCACGTTCTGTTAAAAACGGTGCTTCCTTCTGCTCTGGTCAGAACACCGTCTGTGCAGAGTCCTTTCACACTGGCTTTGAACCCCCTGGCTTGTCTTCACCCTGCTACAGCAAACACAGGCTCTTCTCCAGGCGGAGGGTATCCGCATCCTGCTCAAGAAAGCTCTTCCAGTTGGTGACCAGTCTCGCCTGTATAGAAGAGGAGCTTGTCCAACAGCCGATGCGATGAACACATATCTGGCCACTTTGGTTTCCAAAGATCCAGTTTGACTTTCCCTTCACATAAACCACTCTTACCGGAGGAACTGATCTTTAGCCCGCGACTCCTGGTGCACACGCACCGAAGCAGCAGCCCCGCGCTCCAGATGCAGGACCTGGCTGTTTCGTAAGCCTGGTCACCCCTGCGGAGCCACCGGTGCCCGCCAGGCTGGGGCTGTTTGTGCCATGTCCAAGACTGTAACGCCAAGTCCCTCAAATGTACGACCTGAGCAGATCAGGTGCCAGAACAGCGCAGAGCAGCCAGACGTAGGGCGAGGATTTGTCCCAGAGTTACTCTGCTCTACGTCCTGGAGGTCCCTAGGACCGCAGGCACAAGCAGTGCTCGTGGGGTAAGGCCTTTAGGACCGAGCCCTGAACAGTAAGTAAACCTTCAGCACTCCTTCTGTCAATAATACCCAGCTATCTGGTGTCCAATGAGATTTTAAATAATTTTATATCTACTACATCTCAAGTGACATTTCTAACTTGTGGGAACAAGTACAACCCAAATGCACCTCTGCAACACAACTGAACCAGTTTCCACACTTTCAAAGTTTTTGGGGAGTAATTTATAATCCACAAATATACTTCAAATGCAAATTTTATGCCAGATAAAGAACTTTTGATGACAGAAGATTCTTCAACTTCCTCATGTTTTGCAGTAAACCAGCTTTTGCCTGGTACTGTTTTTAAAGAGTTAAGATTTTATTTTGGTCTTCATTATGTCCTTGGCTTATCTTTCCACCAGTAAACACTAAGGCTGGTGGAATATGGCAACTGCTTTCAGACAACAGAAGTGAAAAATTGATTCTGGCTCAGTAAGAGGAAGTTGTTAAAAAAAAAAAACAAGCCAAAACTAATTACTTCATAAAGCTAGTTTCTATTAAACAATTTTCCATAAAGGAAATGAGAAAATATTTCAATAGAAACATAGTAACTTCATTGTCCAGCAATGCCAACAGAGAACAATCCAGTTCAGAGATGAAAACAACAATGCATCTGAAAAAGTAATATTAATAGTCTTCTGCGTGGTTGACATTGTTAAAACAATGTTCTGACGCATCTTTGTCTCCAAGATGTGAGAGTTTGAAAAGGTCTGTGAGGTGTTGGAAAGGACAGAGTTTAAGTCCCAACTTACAGATCCTCTTCTGGATCTGCAGATCCAGATCTATCTCTGGGCCAGAAATAGACCATAACCGGCACTATCTCAGCACAGCACCGCTATGGGGTAGAGGCCACGCACCTGAAACATCTGCCGGACCTTCCTGCGGGGCAGGTTAACGTTCAGTTTATGCATCAGCTGGTGGATCTCCTCGATATTCAGCAGGCCATCCCCGTTCTTGTCAGCCTCCTCAAAGGTCTGTTTGACCCAGCTGCAAACACGTCAAGGAAAGGGGGGTAACTAGAAATGACTGTTTTGACCCTTCAGTAAGAATTTCACTAACAGAATGCAAGACTATCTCCTGACTTAATTGAGTTTAATCCAGTCCCTAAAGCACAGCTGACATTTTACTGCACGGAGGAGTGTCCATGTCAAACCCATAACCCACGTTTCCACTGCAACCAGTGGGTTTTGGTCACCAAACGGGAGGTGAAAGGACACCCTGTGCTGAGGTCACTGAAAAACAAGCCAGAAACACAGGCTCAGGCTCATAAAAGGATACTGGTTGTGTGTTCTCTGTCGCTTAGCGAGCGAGTCCTCATCGCTTATTCCAGCCATCAAGTACTTCAGTCCTGTGATCCAGGTGCGAGCCTCCTCTGGGTTGGACGTGATCAGATCCAGCGACTCCATGTGGCTGCCGTGGTAAATGGTGAAGCAGCAGCTGGGGTCGAAGTTCCCCTCGGCGTGGCGGTGGAAGATTTCGGACTGCTGCCCTTCGGTGACTTTGTAAATGGAATCGATGACAACTGCGGGGGAAAGGGAAACCAAAAGCTGACGTGCTCAGATATCCACCCCATTTCTTCCTGCTTTTGAGCAATTCTGAGTTATTTAGGCTAAATGGCATTAAACATTTTTAATATACATCTCCATATCCAAAAGCAGATTTTGATTTCCAGGCCCATCCTTGCTCTGGCCGCGCCATGTACACATCCGGCTGCCTCAGGAACAGCCAGGCACAGCAAAGCCCTCTGAGCGCTCCCTGCTCTGAATTCAGATAAACGCATGGAAAATGTTGACATCTGACTGAACTACAGTCCCGTTCCTTTCATAATCCTGAACTTTTGGTAGGTGGTTAAAGTCCAGTCACTCTTGAAGAACTTCACGTAAGTATCACCTCACATTTGAAATAAGTATCAAAAAGCATTTAATTTATCAAAAAAATACTGTTCAGTCCTCCCTCTGTAATTCACATGGTAATACTGAACTGCCCAAGAAATTAAAAGAAACATTAAGAGTTTACTTTTTGCCTTTTCGCTCTTCCTGGACGGTCGCCATCGAATGCAGGTCCTGTGCTCATCCAGGTAGAAGAGCCGAACAAGCCCTTTGGTTCCACTCTTCAGCTTCACCATCTGAGTCCCAGACTGCATTACACTCATGCATCTTTCAACTGCAAAGCACAACAGAACAAAGCCCAATAAATGGCCATCTCCTTCTACTAATAAAAAGACGTACTGGCTTTCCAATGTGTGCTAAAGCATATACATTTTTTAACTTGCACTTTTAATGACAGGAACTAGTATTTGCTGTGTAGGAGACATACAATTTTAATTCTTCACAACTAATTTTCTACAGCGGAAAATTTTAAAAAATTGTCTAAACATCTTCACAACAAAGGAGGCAAAGAAAATTTTGCAATATATTGAAGGGAAATATTTTATAGTTGTCCCATGCTTACTTCCTTTAAATATTTTTACAATATTATACACAGTACTATAATTCTAAAGTGGCACTGCAAATTTTGAATGGTGACAGTATCATTCCAACCCCACATTGCTTTGGGCTCAGTAATCCTGTCGCTTATCTCTTGAGCTTTTGACACTGTTGGAGCTGTTAATGGAGTTATAAATACACACCCCCTCCTCCCCGCTACACACATTTACACCCTCTCCGTCCTGCTACCCAATTTCAATCACACACTCTGATTTCCCTTTATCCGCCCATCCCACCCGGGATGATAAGGCTTTGTTTCTCTGTGTTTTAACTAAAATACACTCATCTCTTCCATTTCATCTCACATCTTCCCTCCTACACTTTTCCAAACACCAGGACCAAGATAACATTTCCTCTTGATCTCAATATATCCACGCTCTTAAATTACCATCTCCTGTTTTCACCCATCCACAGCCTCTCCTCAGTCGATAACGCTCCCAATTCACCTCCCAGATGATGTGTTTACACTCTGGCTGGCTCCCAAATACCATCGGGCTCTGTCTTTATTTCTTCTTATCACCCTTCTTCTCTTCAGCTCTTCTGGTAGCACAACAAAGCCTAAACCAGCCTCCCAGCGCTCTCGGCCAGAGCCAGGCTTTATTTCTCAGCTCCCCAGCAAGAACCCGGCTGCCCAGAGCCCTGCAGCGCAGCTGCTGGTGCTGAGCACAACGCACAGCAGCGCTGGGGCAGCTGCAGCCAGAGCGGCGTCCTGAGCACAGTCAGACCCGGCACGAACAGCCGCTCTTGCTGGGCCAGCTTCCCCCAGCCCCCTTGCAACAAGCCCTTTTTGCTGGCAAGCCAACCCCCACATCAAACAACCGCAGCAGAAGCGGTGTTTTTGCTGAGTTGTTGTCTTTCTTGGAGGAATGAGGGGACGCAGATTGAGCTGAAAAGAACTGAACTCTCCTGAAAGCATCCCAGAAGTATGTGAGCGCAGTGAGTGTGTCCTTTATTATGTCCGTAAATATATGGATTTCCCTGAATCATCACATGCGTGGGTCTGGAAATGCTTTAAGGTGAACCAGAAGAGTGACACAAGTCAAGCCAGAAACAGCTGTTGTACAGTATCCACACACTGACTGCAGCAGGTTTCACTTGTATCTATCTGGAGATGCACAAAGTACCACGGAGACAAGGCTCTACACCACAAGGGACGGACAACTCAGAACCTTAAAGGGCAAAGATTGTGTAAAAGTAAGCCTCTAAAACTTACTCCATATATATATATATGTACATACACACATATCATGCACACCTTCTCTGAGTCTTTCACTTTGGAACTGAGTTTTGATCAAGTTGCCTTGCATTCCTACCTACCAACCAACTGAGAATTGTGCTCCAGCACAGAACTCAGGCTCTCGGTAAGAAAAGGTTGTACTGATGTGTGTGGATACACAAATGCGAAAGGCTGCATGAGCCCAGCACAAACTGCACACACATTTCTATTTCACTACTAGAGTGAGTGATTGCAACAGGGTTTTAGCTCAGGAAGAGGGTTAGCAACAAGCTACTCAACACAGAAAATCTGCTGCTTTGCCCATAAGCCTATCAGTTATTAAAAAAGTCTGACTAAAATAACTAATTCTCATAAAAGTCGTTCTATTGTCATCAGCTCAGTTGTCGTAGGAAAAAAGCCTGGTTTCACCAGCATGTTGTTGAGGACCACTAATAAAAGGCAGAAGAAAGAAGACTACGTTTCTTTAATGTGAGACGGGCAAGAAACGGGCCACACTCAGATAATTACAAGCAACAAAACCATGGAAAACAAAAAATCATCAAGGCCATCCAGTTTCTTCTTCACTCTTTCAATTGCCTCAACATTTGCAATTTTTATAGTTGCATTTCACATACCTGTTTTCAGAAAGGCTTCAGAATCAAAGTTATATACAATAGATTTTAAAACACTTGTTTCTCCACAAATAGAGAAGAGTGGAAGAAACGCAGCTCCTGCTGAACATCTCAGTTGTCTCCATTCCTCCAATGCCACCTGCAGTAAGTCTAGAGCTCAAGTAAGCGCTGTCTTTTCTGCTTGCGCTTGTCCAGTTCCAAGAAAATACCATCAGGATGCAAACATTTAAATAAGAATAGTAAATGTGTAAGAAAGTTAACTGCACATCCCCACTGTGGAGGTGTTAATAACAAGGAAAGAATCCCCTTTAAAGAACAGACTACAGGAATAGAAATGCCACAGCATTCAAAGGCCCATTGGATTTCAACTCTGGAAACAATGTACAGAATAGACCACCCTCTCCTTCCAGCTATTTACAAAATGTAAGCACACAAAGAGTCTGTTTCAAATCTGTTCCTAACACACTAATTTCAGTCTCCAGCCCGACATCCACAGGACAGACCCTGCACATCAGCAGCTGAATGGGGGAAGTCAGTGAGCAGAGGCCACTCGGGATACGGCTCCAGAAGAGCAATTCACAAATGCTTTTGCTAAGGAACAGGAAACCTGGTTCCAGAAACACATTTAATCCTCTAGATAAACCATGAATACGGAATAAACGAAGCATCTCCTCAGTGCAGATATATATTAAAATTAGAGAAAGCAACACACAGTTTCCATTGTATGGTATTTCATAACACAAGGACTAGCTGTGCATTTTTTTGGCCCAAATTCTGAAAAGGAACCAAGTTAAGCTAGAATACAATGTATTTGGGGTTATGAGAATAAAGAAAGGTAATTAGAAATCCAGATAAAATATTCTGCTTATATATTGTATACTTAAAGCATTACTTTCAAATAAAAAAAAAAAAAACAAAACTAAAAACTACGGAGTCCCTTCTGCTCCCAGTTATGCAGCCTTGACAATCTAAAGTCACCCTAACAGACATCATGTAGTTTAATGGCTTTTAATGACATCAAAATACCAGTCTATCTTTTCCTCCCACAATAACCATTTAAATCAAACCAGACCTGAACACCAAGGTTATTTTTAATTTTTTTTTGTTCAAGCGATGATAATAATTCTCAGTTGTACACCCGTGTCCTTTGGCAAAGCAGCCGCGTTTCTATCGAATGCTGAACCAGATACAAACCCATCTGTGCCAGCTGGACCTTTTCGGAGGTGGCCACGCTGCCCAGCACGTGGTGAGCCTCTGAAGCCAGGAGAAGCGCCATCCGAGCCCCCGCTGAGCCCAGGTCTCCCTCCAAATCCTGCACGGTAGGCCGATGCGATTTATTCTACCTGACAACACCGCTCCTCGCTGGGGAATAAACGGAGCTGCTGCCTGGGCACGCTAAGCTGGAGCTCTGATCACCAACCATCCGTGGCCTTGCGTTCAACAGG
This sequence comes from Streptopelia decaocto, assembly GCF_964273445.1. NCBI lineage: Eukaryota > Metazoa > Chordata > Aves > Columbiformes > Columbidae > Streptopelia > Streptopelia decaocto. Next base: position 1,334,117 of record NC_138660.1, read on the forward strand.
CATCTAATCCGCCCCAAATCAGGCAGCGCTGCCGTCCGGCCAGCTCTGCTCTAATCTGTCCCCACGTGCAATCAGGTCTCTAACAACCAGGGAGCAGCTTAGCCCTGCACCCTACAAGAATCTTTCACAAAAAGTTACAGCTGTGGTCACAGGTTTGACAGCCGGTCCCTGTACAAGCCCCTTTTTCCAATAGTTTGCAGTTAATTTGGCTTAATTCTCAACAGTGGCAGTTATGATGTGCACAGCTGCCTGCTGCGGTGCTTTACTGTAAAGCCTTTAAGGCAAGTCAGACCCTTATTTAATACTAGAAGGAAAATATTTATGGAATCAAAACATCCCTGGCAGCACTTTCAGTAAAACAGAAACGCGTGTTGTGACACATCACAGCAGCGGAACAAACACCCGCTGCCCAGGAAACCTGTTTGCAGGATTCACTGACCGCGCTGGTGACTCCGCGCCGTGCAGCGGCAGCACCAGCACCCAAAGGATGCCCAGGGCTGGGCTGGATGATCTGAAGGGTCGCTCCCAACCAAAAGGATTTTATGATTCTACAACTCGGGATGAGCCTACAGCAAAACCTTGACGGAATACAGGTTTTGGGTGAACGGGGGTTTATTTCACCTTTTTAGACAGTATTAGTGGGATTTCCCTTTAAAAACATTATTTTTTCCACCACTGCCTTTGAAGAACTGTTACTTGCAAAGAGGTGATTGAACTATCTGAACAAAAAGCAGCAGCTTAAGGCCCCACACGTTGTACTCTATGGGTCCTGTGCAGTAAGTCTCATGCACATGCAGACTTTCAACCACACAAACTCCATATTAGCCGAGTCCAGCCCCAGCAGTCTGGTGGCACAGTGGCTCTCATAGAATCACAGAATCATTTCCGTTGGAAGAGACGCTCAGGATCATCGAGTCCAACCATAACCCAGCCCTGGCACTAACCCGTGTCCCTAAGAACCTCGAATAAACACCTTTTCAACCCCTCCAGGGATGGTGACTCCAGCACTGCCTGGGCAGCCTGTTCCAATGCCCACAGCCCTTTGGGGAAGAAATTGTTCCTGATATCCAATCTAAACATCCCTCATCCCGAGCAGAATCTCACCCACGTGTCTGTCAACTTCTGTGAGGCAGCACAGAGTCATTAGACAGCGTACACGGCTATTGAAACAATGAGTTATTAATTCCATTTCAGGACAGTCAGTAAACCCCATTTTTGCAAGGGGCAGAGTGTGCAACTGCAACAGGCAAACAGCTCAAGTGTTCACAGCACAGCCTCTGTAAATTAATACAGTTGGCCCTTCACAAAACAAATACAGCAGAATGTGAATATATTTGATAGCTTCTTTCTTATTTTTCTGCATTCTACTACTATATGTTAACAAATTAATATTTCAAAGCACAACCAAAAGAAAACAGCTTTGGTCTGATGTCTTGTTTTTATGGACTTAATGTTACAGCTGTCCGACAAAACAAAAAGATTAAATAAGGTATAAAGAGCATTACCAAACAATGAGAAGTATAATTATGAAAGAGGATATAAATTGTGTTTCTAAATGATATGCAGCAAGCTGCATTAAGCCAGCATTAAGCTCGAGGAGATAAAAGAAACCATAAAACGCAGAAGTTACTTTTTTAGCTGCAGCATCAGCTCTTCTCCCCTACAGGCGGTATTTTTGGTTTGACTATATACTTTGCAGGTATCTAGTCCATTGCTCTCTTCAGAGAAGAAAAGACCCCCCGCTCGCAGCACCAGGTGCTGTTGCCCCCATGTGCACCAGCGGCCCCTCTGCAGCCGCCTCCTGGGGTCTATGGTGCTGCGGTGTCCAGGAACCAGAGCAGGGCCCCACACCTCCCTGAGGCCACTGCTCCTGAGCCATGGAGAGCAGGGTTTATCTTGAGCCAAAGCCCCAGATGGCACCATAGTCATTCTCTCAAGTTCTCAGACTTAAAAGCCCAAAATTTCCACAAACGGAAGTCTGAGCGTGGCTGTTATATAAAAAGTAGAATAGAATATGATTGTTTCAGTTGGAAGGCATGTACTGTGATCTTCTAGTCTGACCACAAGTTAAAGCATGCTATTAACGATGGAGTGGGTGGTTGGTGGGCAACAGAAGAGTCCCAGCCTGCTCCTGTCACCAGAAACACGTCCCTGGATCCAGCGTGGAGCCCATTTTTTATTGACATAGATGCGCGTTCCCAGAAGCAGGCACTGAAAAAACACACAAAGAAGAAAGCGCAGCCCCCTGTCCCCCCAAACTCCAGAGCAGTACACAGTTAAACTATCGTGAGCGGAGTAGTGAAGGGACTCTGGATGTGATCACAAAAAACATTCTCATTTGTCTGACCTCTTTTCATCACCTTATTTTGCAGTCAGTTATTCATCATTAGTATGCTGTAAGTTTGCCTTTATGCTAATGCCATTAAAAGCCATTTACTCCCTACCCCCAGAGAGCACATCTTCTCTAAATCCCACAAAAAAAGCACTAATATCCAGCACAACCCCCAGCTCACCACTAATACCCCCAAACTGGTGATTGCTGGTTTGTTGTGTAACAACCCAAAAGAGCACGGACCACAGAGGCCGTTCAGGGGGAACTGACCATTTTCAACAATCACATCTCATACTTGATACCAGATTTTCATTCGATTTACAGCAACTCTTCCAACCCCTCGTGGAACTTTACATTAAGCTTCTTACATCATAATCTCCGTGAAGTCCATGAACGTGAGAGGGATGATCTCTCACACTTCTGCAAATCTCGAGAAACGCTCGGGAAAGCTGGACGCACCAGCAGAGCCACCAGCTGCAAACAGCACAGGTATTTCACTCCAAGAGGGCAGAGAATCCAAATGAGTAGCCAGCAAAACACAGCCTGTGATTACTCAAACCAATCGTGAGTGGCCTACAATCAATGGAAATCATTAAATGTGAAAAACAACTCATGCTTGTAAATTCACTAATAACATGCAAACAAAAAAGGGGAGAAACTTCAGAACAAAATCATATACTACCCAGAGGGGGGAAAAAAATAAACTATCAGCATAGTCTTAACTCTTTGTAGGTCTGAGAATGGGCTGGTGGTGTCTTTTTTTCTTAGAAAACAAGAGAACCTTGGGAGCAGTAACTCCCCAAAGTTGGGTTTCTGAGGAATACCTGTTCCATACTGACTCCTGTTTCAGTTTACCACATTGAGATTGCTGGCTTAATGCTTCTAGGACGATCAACTGAACTCATTTTCATGTTACAAGAGAAAAGTTTTTGCTTCATGCCTTCTCCATAGCTGGCCCTTGATCATCTTTGACAATCATCAGTTATTCGTGTCCTGGGAGCACCCAGAGTCCTTTCCCAGACGGAAGCCCCCTCCTCTTTGGCACTTACAGATCACAAAGGAACCAGAAGCATCAAAAAGACCTGGCACTACAATTTGATCCCAAAAGAGTTTTGATCATCCTTATTCACAAATCTTGTTCCTACATTGACGCTATCTTCTACAGAGCACTGTGCAATGCAGAAAACAACTTGCTAGAGCACGGCCTTATTTACAGGGCCTATGATCCCCTTTTTGAGATCTCCACCTCAGCACAACAACTGAAATCTGAGAGAGCAGCCCCCAGATACAATGAATAATACATGTTTTCCACCTCTGCTCAAGTATACCTTCCTTCTGCTAGCTCAACAGACTTCTGATTACCACCTTCAAGAAATGAGCCCAGGTTTCAGGACCAGTACTGCTACTGGTTCCTGAAATACAACAAAGATCTCCTTCCTTCAGAAATAAGTTGTATCGAAGCTGCTCGCTTCGAGAGCCCTGGTGCCAGTGCAGCCCAGCACAGCTGAGGACTTCAGTTCTGCATTAAGACTATGGAATTGGTTCGTTATCAACACTGAAAAGCACAATCATTTAACCACAGACATGGCCAACTGCCAAAACATGTCACATCAAGAGTGAGCAAGGAACATTGATCTATTAGGCAAATACATTTAACAAGTTTGCACATCCTAATCCTCATTTACTGCGCGAGGATCCCTCAGCAGGGAGGGTGCAGCAACTGACTGTGATACTACAGAGCAAGTGGAGGCAGCAGCAGGCAGGAGCAGAGGAGAGTTTCCAGTGCCCCTGCCAAGAAGGAGGCAAGCGGCCGGGTCCGCTGGTGCTGCTGTGACAGCCGCCACAGCAGCTTTCAGGGCGAGCAAAGGGCAGAGGGGCATTTGGCTTCTCGGGCAGCATCCTCATGCTGCCATAACCATTCACAAGGAGCAGGAGACATGGTTCTGCGGGTCTGCTTTGCTCAGGTACCAGAAGGGATGGCGATAACTCGCCCAAAGGAGCTCGGCTGAGTCACCTGTGCTGAGACGGTAGCTCCCCTGAGGCCACACGGCAATTGATAAAGAGCAGTCTGAAAGGCATCCCAGGAGCTACATCTCTGCATTCAAAGGTCATGACGGAAAACACTAAGCTACAAGCTCTTTCTCTTCCAGAATCCCATGTCTGCCCTCTCAAAAGCAGTTAAGTACATAAAGAGGGATCACATGCCCCAGAACCAAGCATGTCTCATTCTAAGCCTGCCTTTGTTGTACAGCATTAAATGCCATCCCTGTTCCTTGATCCTTTACGTACAACCTAGGACTTCAATCAAATACATTTCCCATTGCAACATATTGAGCTGGGTCAGATCCCCTTATCCCCTCCCAAAATGCCATTCCTTTATATCTTACCACCCTCCTTAACTTCTCCAGCAAAACAAGAAGAGAACCCCACCAGAACACCCTTCATAAGGCTCGCTCCAGTCCCCACACCGGGATGTGCAGAGGATGAACCATCCCAGCTTCAGCGCAAACAGTGAATTCTGATGTCTGCAAATTTCTCAGCAAATAGCAACATGTCACAGCACCCTTGGCACCTGTACAGCACCACAGCCTGGTGAGGGGAACAGATCACAGGGCACGAGAGCAGCTGGAGCTGCAGGGTGAAGCAGGTGGAAGAGGGATCCGGTCCCGGGCCAGCGGCTGGGCTGGAGGGAGCATCGCTTCCCCCTCCGCTGCCCAATTCATCTACCTCTGGGGCTCCATTCCAGAGCAGGAGGGGAAAAGGCAGAGTAGAACTGAGGGTAGAGTTCATTAACCTTTAAAAGTAATGAATGAAGATGACAGTGCAACTGACGATATGAACTGATTTATTCACACTCCTCAGAAACAATCATTTTACTGAAGAGACACGTCTCCCTACTCTGTTCTCAAATTACCTCAGTGCAAGTCAGACAGCACCTCATCTGTGGACAAACAATGAATTGACTCAAACACCCAAGTAATTTTATTACGGAAATAACGATGTGCATCTGAGTTTCATGCTGATCAATATTTCTATTGGTAACATGTGAAAATGCCGCCAAACCAGTCATCTGTTGCACTGCCGAGAATACCAATAACCTGACAAAGACCAGGCAAAACCTTCCTCACCCACAGCTGGGTTTGCTGTCATCGCAAGGTGTCCTGCTAAAGCAGTAACAAGATAACTACAAAGCATCACGACTCATCACCCAAAGACCTACAGCCAAGGGAAGCTGTGCTGTGCCCGTTAACGTTGCATTGCCCATGTCTCTTTGAGCACAAGCGCCTTCCCCATGCACAGTGGTCAGCAGTCATAAAATCACAGAACTGTTTGTGTTGAAGGGACCTTCCCAGCTCCCCCAGTGCCCCCCCTGCCATGACAGGGACATCTTCACCAGCTCAGGGTGCTCAGAGCCCCGTCCAGCCTGGCCTGGGATGTCTCCAGGGATGGTTCAGCCACCACCTCTCTGGCCAACCTGGGCCAGGCTCTCACCACCCTCAGGGCAACAATTCCTTCCTCATGTCCAGCCTGAATCTCCCCTCCTTAAGTTTAAAACAACCACCACCCCTTTTCCTGTCATAAGATGCCCCTGCTAAAAAGTCTGTCTCCATCTTTCTTACAGGCCCCTTTAAGTCTGGAGAGGCCACAATAAGGTCTCCCAGAGCTTCTCTTCTCCAGGCTGAGCAGCCCAACTCTCTCTCTCCCTGGCAGCCGCGGAGCTGCCCCTTGCCGCGAGCGCTCAGCGCGGGGCCCAGTCGGGCGATGGCACACCCAGCCCCACTTCCACAGTTGTTACATATTCCTTCATCCAGGTGCTATCGAACAGCTGCGTGCACTGCGCAAGGGGCGTGATCCAGCTTCCACCACGAGGTGATGAGCACGTGAATACGTCCACGCCTACAAAACACAACATTGTGCGCCTGCCCGGAGCCGTGTCACCCTCCTGTGTGCCCCCGCCGAGACCCCGCTGCGATGCCACCAACACAGCACAACCCAAACCAAGGGACACGGAACTGGACTCCTTGGTTCTGCACCCTTTAACCACCTCCTCAGACATGGTAATGCTACCAGCTGGAACAGTTCACACAAATTTGGCAGTTGCTATTGTACATGGTAAAGGAACAGGGGCTACAAAATAACCCCAAACTGCATTTCACTGTCAACTAAATAATTTGGTGTGAAGTGTGTTGATCTACACATACGTACTTATGTGAGCTTCAAGAATTAAACCTGATGTTTTTCTTCTAGGATTGTTCCAAAAAAACCTTTCAAATAAGCCAGCTCTTGTAAATTATTAAATGGGGACATATCCATTACCTTCTGCGCCTCAGAAAGCAGATGGAGTAACACCTGGTCTCCTTTACCTGACCAGATGCATCAAAGCTTAATGTAGAGTTTTGCGTAACCAAAACCTCCAAAATAAAAATAGAGCATTTTGAACCGTAGCATACAAACTGCCACACAGGAGCCTTTCCCTGAGAGGCTACACAAATAATAGTCTCCATTTCTTATATTATAGCTGTGCCTATTTCCTTCCCCAAGTTCAAAAATATTTATCAAATTAAGTCATCCTTGCTACATACAGAGGAAAAAAAAACAAAACCACCACAACCAAACAAACCTCCAGTGTCTCTCAACCCTCAACACTACTCTTCAATCTTTTAAACATGCTTCATAGCAGGCAAAACGACATTTCAAAGTACGATCCATGACTTCTGGTGCCTTTATTTTAGAGCAGTTTGTTTTGAAATTGTAGATAATCTTGCTAGAAAACGTCTTCCGAACTAGCCGATTTTGACCAGCCAGCTCTTTGCTAAATATATTTTGCAAGTATTTCTTTACAAGCATGTTATCAAACCATTAAGAATAAGCAAAACATAAAAATAAACTTTATCTACCATGCTTTCTCCTCCTTTCTACAGGGTTTACTCAGACATTTTAAGCTATAAGTTACTGAATAAAGTTATTCAAGACATCTTCCCTTTCTTGTATCATCCTCCTCCCGTTCCTGAAAAGACATCTTTCTCATCCAGTGCTGTTCCATCAGAATTCTACACATCATTTGCATATAAGTTATACTATTTACAAGTGCTACTAGGAAACAAAATGCACACACCACCTCTTTTCCATAGAAAGCCATGCCACAGCAAAATGACCAATAGATGAAAAGGTCAATAATTATTTTTTTAAAAGGCAAACACATTTGCAATAATCTAAGGTAACACACAAGTACAGTTTGTCTGTAACATGGGAGCAGTATCTCACACACAATCCACATGTTTTCATGGAGAAATGTGCTTTCAAGTGAATATAAAAATTACCTACAGTAATTTCAAACATCCTTACCTTTTTCTGGACTTAAATTTTTATATACTTCAAGGTCTGCCATTAAATTTGTAACCTATGCATTATTGGCAAGTAGAATGGAAATTCTCACTGCAGAAAAGCCTCGGTTTAATCTTCACGTCTCCAGAGCTAAAACATTTGGAAAGCAATCCTTAGAAGTACGGGAGAACATTGCCAGCACTGCTCTTCACGAGGAGCGATGAAATCTTGACGATCCACGACACAAAGGCAGGAAAACACAAATCCAGAGACAATACCAGGCAACTTTCTTCAGAAGCGAGGAGCGCAGGCGGCTGGCGGCATCTGAGCGCCGCGGCCGGGGCAGCGCGGGAGCAGCCGCTGCTCCAGCTCCGACACGCGCGCTCGTCGCGCAGCCATGAAGATGCTGCAGGCAGCAAGAGTGTGTAACGCCCGGACAGCCGAGCTGCCCGAGATCCCGCCGGCACCGCGGGAGGCTGGCGGGGAGCGGATTACTGTACTCCGGCTAAAGAACGGGAGAGTGACGCAGGCTGAATGCAGAAGAGAAAATCCACCCTCGCTCCAAAGTAACTCCCAGTGCCGGCAGCCACAGGGCGCGCGAGGCGGGAGGAGAGAACCCCGGGGACCGCACGCCCCGTCCCCAGGGTTTGTGCCCCCTCCCCTTGTCTTGGTCTGTAACTGGAAGGGGAGCAGCCGTGCTGCAGAATCAGGCCGGTTGGAGCACACAGCATGCAAATGGGTTAGTCTGTGCATCACTGAGCATTTGATTTCGTAAGAACAAGGAGTCTCCTGCGAGATGCTGAGCCCTAGCTCGCCCAGGAGCTGTACAAAATTACCACGCTACTGGCCAAATACTGGGCTTGTTTAAGCCAACTCAATGCTACTGAAATCAGCAGGTTTATAGTCAGTGTGGAACAACGGGCAGAAACACTCAGACTTGCATAAATTGCACATGTGACAGAGCCCAAGGGAACACAGTGATAGAAAGCATGGCAAGAATAAAGTAGCTTCCATATATAATGCTTTGCATCTGTGATTTACTGCGTTTTCTGTTTCACTGTTCAGCTGGCTTTTTTACATCGGTGCACCAAAGGAAACCCCAGCTGTATTCTCAAAGATTGTGACAGCAATACAAGGACAGAATTTGTCTAGCACATGCTAGAAAAAAGTTACACAACAGTGTGGCTGGGAGGAATAGGAAAAGAAAACCCAACATAGTTCTATACACCTGTAGAACTTGGGTGAGATACAAGACAAGGCACAAGTGGAGCTGACACGTTTTACTTACTGAGAAATCATTATTTTTTAGCTGTTGCCAACACGAATCATAACATTTCCCACAGCCACCACAGGTCACAATAGAGCACGGTACACTGCAGGATACAGGTTGACTATATCTAACACCCTATAAAATGAAACAACCCCCCAAGCCCACTGTGGGGTTTTTCTTGGCTGCACTCAGTTTGTGCTTCTGCTCGCCCTCCCAGCTGAGGACACAGGACACGGAAGAGTCGCGCTCTGCGGAGACAACGTCACTCGTGCTCACGTGGGAAATGGGACAGCAACATCATCACCCCCTGGATCACACCTCAGTCAGACGAGGTGATGTGTTATAGCTGCAGTTCAACAACAATAAAACATCACCACTCTGTAGTTTAATTCTTGATGTATCAGATTGCACTTGATAATGTGTTAAGTGCAAATTACCCCACACTCCTACCACTCTATTAATAATGAGAGGAGCTATATACAAGCATCTTGAATATCAAAGCTGCTCTGTAAGAAAGCCTCCCCAATCATTTTGCCTTCAAAATAAAATTCATTTTAAAACCAGAAGTGCTTAAATGCTGTATGGCTTTAGAAATTAGAGCGTGCTATATGAGTTTGCAAGAACATCACAGCAAACAAATTAGGACTTCTATGTAATTCAGGGGACATGTGCCAAATGGTATGAAAATACCTGTAGGTTTATTCAACTTAAAAATCCAGCCAAACAAAAGCCACCTCTGTAACAACTCTTCACTGAGAAGCCAGGCTCTGCATCCAGTCCCCAGCGCTGTCAGTCAGATCTAAACCCATGTGCCCTTGAAGACACCGCGTTAGAGTTGGACTGTCTGCAAAGGGGAAAGTCAAAAAGCAACTACTTCCCTTTATACCATCTGACACTGCAGCTACATCTGATTGAAGTGGCGGCCGAGCAGCCTTTGCATGTTCCCCGTTTGCCCCGCTCTGCTGTCAGGGAGGTCACAGCGCTCCTGCTGGGAGGGTTTCTGCACAGCCACATCACGCAAAGTGCCACCAAAGTCCTGAGTTGATGGGGACACACAAGCTTCCTGAGGATAAAATTATTATCCTGTCACCTGTATTTCATTAACATCAATGATCACCACAAGACAACAGTTCATATTTTCAACAGCCACTACTGTCTCATACGTCCTGAACAATCCCAAGACAAGGTTTGGCAAGAAACATAACAGACTCAGTCACAGGCCTGTTTTTCCTACTTACGTTTTCTGCCTCGTAAACCCTTCCCTGGGAGACCTTTGCCAATGACTTCCATGCTCAAAAGTCTGGTTTCCATCTTTTCAAGCTGGTTTCAAAATACGCAGGATTCACCTTCTAAAGTTTCAACTATCTCTGCACTCCAATGTATTAAGGAGGTGCTCATTCACTCAAAATCCATCTCCTCCAGGCTAATATTATTTTCTAGTTTTCTTAATGTGCTGTTCAAAAAAGATTTTATCATCAAACCACTGGAATTATTTTGAGATAAAACAGCAAGTACCTCCAGGTACAAAGCAGGCAGTGTCAGAGCACTATCCCTGTCATTTCATTTAAAAATATTAAAAGCTTTCTTGTAATACATGCAAACCGTAATTCTTGTCTTCCCCGCACATAGTTACAGATATGCTTTAATTGAAAACAGGCTGTAGCTCAGCTCACAGCTCCTGGCCGGGCTGAGGGAAACGTGTCCTATTATGTGCTGCAAGCAAGGCCAGGGGGACACAATGGCACTGGCTTGGGGTGTAGCTGCCAAACCAACGCCAATACTTTCAGCTCCCTGGAAGAACACACACATTAGGCCTCTCCTACCCAGACAGCTCAAGGCTGCTGGGCTACAAAACCACCTGCAAACCCCCTTGAAAAGCACAGCAAACGCCTTTATGTCATATAAACCTGAACCAGCAACTCCAGGGCAAAACCCCTGCCTGGTGCAGGCTTGGGCTACTGGACAGAGCCATGACAATGCGAGTTCTACTGCAAAATATTCATTTTCCAATAGAAGAGAATCTGATCTAACTACCAGCTTTGAGATCACAGCATCAGAAGAATATTAATTTTCTGGCTCATCAGTTTTTTCCCTTTTTCACTATTAAAATAGCTAGAAACCAGTACAAAGACTAATTCTGCTGAAGAGCAAGAAAAGCTGATTTGAGAACTCTTACAGTAAATAGATAATGAAATAAGATATCAACATCCTCATATTCACCATCCAAATTTCATCTTGGACCTAAACTGTAATACAACCTCCTCGTGAACAAAACTATATTAGCTGCACAAAAAAATTGTCATTTTTATAAGATTAAAGCCTTTATCAACTCATTTGTCATTAATAAAGACACAGTTCTTTGGGAAGCTGAAAAACATCCAAAGATGGAAGGAGAAAAACACTTGGCATTAGAACTTCACCCCCTGACCCACAGGCTTGAGCCAGGTCCCACACACGGGAACTCCCCTTCACCAACGGACAGGCAGACACAGCGTTTGTAAAGCAGTTACACGTTCACGGAAGCACCGGGAGGACGTTTCTTCAGGCATTTTAGGCACTTTTTTAATCTGTGTGAGCTTAAATAAATTCTTTAATGCCCTTCTTGTATATCTATTTTCAGTTAGAGCTGGTTGTCTCAAGGAAGGAATTGTGGATCTTTTGCTACATGAATCAGAATATAAACTGAAATATAAATTACTGCACTATTATCTTGTCCTGCTTTCCCAAGCATCATTATAAAACTTCAATTGAAGTTGACAATTAAGATGTAAGCCTGAATCCCGCAGTCTCCAGCTGATATCTTTAGCACTGTAGCCCGAAGCGCAGGGCTTGCATGAGGCTTCAGCAGAGCTAATTATAAAGCAGTGCCCATCAGCAAACACCAAGCCCAACATACACATGCAATTCAGCAAAGAATCCATATTGTTCCCCCAAAACTCTTGTGCTCCATTAACCAAAACAGACCACTTCACTGTATAAAAAGTAAAACATATAATGCATTTTATGTTTCCATTCACTGGACACAAAAGTTCAAGATCCTCAGACCAAAATGAACGGAGAAAGCACTGCAATAACACCGGCCACAAGCAATTTCTGGGCAAGCTGTCCAGAACCGGTTGTGTAACAGCAGTAGGTGCTCATCTAATAAAGATGGTGCACAACTGCCTCCTTTACATTTGGGAAATCTTTGAGATGATCTCTCAAAATAAGCAATTGCCTTGGGCTAAGTCTCTCCCCCGCCCCTCAACTCGGGTTGTACATATGTGGGTGATTTGGAAGAACCTTGTGAAGGATGAGCTGGATATTCTTGAAACAAGAGCCCAAGAGCACACGCAGGAATCCACACCAGCAGTTTCCCTTGCAAATCCACTGGTCACTGCACATTGTCAGACAGTACAATAATTACTGAATTAATAAACGCAATGATGTAGATGCAGCTCCTGGCCGGGCAGTGTTATACTCACATTGCTGACCAGCCCATGTGCCGCAGGGAGGGTTGTGATTTTTCCCCCCCTTTATACTTTTAGCCCCAAATATCTGCTAGAAAGTAGATGGATGTTTGATCTGACAATGCAGCCATTCCTCCATTGTTACTCCCAGCAAATAAACAAAATATGATCTACTTTTACTTAGAGAAAACAAACAAAATCTTCTTCCAAGCCTAGATGTGCTTTGTATTTTGGCACTGTTTGCAACAGGAAGGAAAAGTAGGTTCATCAAGTCCTGAAGGCTAATTGCTTATCTGTTGTATTCTACAGAAACTGCTAAAATAGCTTAAACCCAGATCTGTCGCTGTTTTGCCATTCTCTGTGTGCACATACAGTGCTGCATCTCGCTGTTACTGAGGAAAACTGACATTTTTGCTCCTAGGCAGATAAGGCTCCCTAGAGTACAAGATACAGCAGCAACCTCCACTTCTGTAACCAAAAACTTCAGACACAAATAGATAAGAATGTTAATATCCTGCAAATACAGCTATTAGCAGCTTTTTCTAATAAAATTACAATTTTATGATAAATCCTTAGGCAGTTCAACATTACACATGAGTGTTCAGTCGTTACTCAAAGACAACCCGTTAAAGCCCTGTAAAAAGGCACCCAGTTGTGTATCAAAACTTTTTCTTGCCTAACAACACACAAGGGTCTCAAAGCACCGTTACTAATTACAACTTCAGAGCAAGAGCACAAATAGGCTGCTTTAACATTTTTTTCCCAAAACTTCACAATCTCCACCTCAAAGTATGCCAGTTTTTCCTGCGTTTTCAATTTGTGCCGACTTCCCCCATCAGTTCAAATAAGGCTTCTCTTCCCTGAGCATTCCCTCTGCAATGCATTTCTAGTCAGCACTCACATCTCCTCTCAGTCTCTGATTTTCCAAGCTAAACAAACCAGACTCATCTATTCTCCTGGTCACTTCTGCAGTCCCATTCTCTGCCTGTTCTGAGCTCCCTTTACTTGAACAAGGCGTTAAGCTGGTCCGGGCAGCACTAACACCTTCATCTTACTCCAAAACACCCTAAATTGTGTGTATTGGAAGCAGATACATCACAGATGTTGCCACATCTCGTATGCTCTGTTCTCCAGCACCTCTGGCATGCAGCTGGTGGTTCCCATGCTGGAGCAGAAGCATTCAGTGCTTTCTTCCAGCCGAGGTTCCTTGCCATTCCCCCAGAGGCACCGTGCACTCCAACGGGTGATACCTGCAGTGCTGCAGTCTGCTTTGGGCATTTCTGCTCTAAGTTGGAGGGGTTTTCTCCCTTGGTTGGGTTTTTTGGGGGTTGCTTTTGGGTTTTTGTTTGTTTGTTTGGGACTTTTTGTTTGTTTTACACAAAACACAATGTTTAAACTACTCCAAATAAGCACAGAGCTTCAGCATTCTTATTTATGCAGTCCACAAGAGTTTCTTGCATTTAGACACCTCAGCTGGAGGTGACCAAATGGAATAGCATGTATTCAGGTTCTTACAGCAACACAGGTCCCAGAAGAGTGTGAAGGAAACACCAGAGATGAACACGGTTGAGCAGCAAAGTTCAGATCACGTGCCTCTGTCGACACTTCCAGCCCCACAGTCTCTATGCGGGAAGATGATCCTGTGGTTTTTAAGAACACCAGCTGAGGCAGCAGGATATTTTTATTGGACTCGCACGTGAGGTCCAACAGTTCTTCCAGGTTCAATTACAGATAATAACGTGTCACTGTACTCTGACCTTCCAGATAAGCCTGGTACAACTGAATTAGTCCACTGCTCTGAACAAGAGAGTGTAGTTTAGATAATACGAGCAAGATTGAATTAACATGACATCCTACCAACAGCCGTCAAGTCCCTATTGACACAGGTCTGGAAAGAGGTGGAGAGGCCAGGAGATAAAATTAGAAACTAAGAGAGAGAATTAATTACAATTATGGAAATGCAATTTAAACAAAAGGTTTGTATTTCTGAGAGATCTTCAGAAGAAATTATAATTGGCATAAGTAGGTGACTCTATTAAGTGTGAACAGCTATTCTCAGAACTGCTGAGACAAAATCAGCTGTTTGCTAAGCATGTCACAGCTTCTGTTTCACAATTACAAGATATTAGCATTCATAAATGTAGAAAAATAAACTAATCAACAGCTCTGTGTGCGTGCTCCCTGAAGAGCCATGCTCGCTGTATCACAATATGAAACTATAAGAGTAGTAGCTACCAAAAAATCATGAGAACACTGTGTAAATTAGAATTAAAGGACGACAGAGCTGGACACATACAACCCAAACACCGAAATGCCAGCAAATCACACGGGGTTCGATCAAAGTACCTTCCCTGCTAACAGACAGTACCCATCCCACATAGAGGTCACATTACATTTTCTTTCCTAAGTTCACAGTGGTGTAAAAAAAAGTTTTAAAGTAGAATTTCCTTACATCTGCTGGAGAAAATACGGTCTGAGGCACAGGTACATTCTGGTTTAGCTGTCTGGCATTCACTTCATCATGCAAAGCCCAGAGTTCAGCGCTCAGTCCCACTTGGTCTCTCGGAGATGAGGAGGATGGGTCAATGGAAACACAAGGTGGCCACCAGCAAGGGGGACGAGCACCCAGCCTGCTCACCCGGCCCTCTGCCCTTTGTCAGGACCTACGGGATCAGCAGGCTCACCGACAAAAACCAAACCCTTAAAAAGCTCCATCAACCCTTTTATCTGTAGCAGCACAGACCCCTAGGAAACCAACTTCTCTCAAGCATCAGTAGCAACATGCTCATTCCTGGGGACATGCACACATCTCATGTCCTGCTGCTGGCAACTGTCACCCCTGCCACTGTCCAGCAGGGACATCAGCTCCCTCCAGATCCGCAGAGCCACGGTATCTGCCGCTGCAGCGCCTTGCTTCGGCTGAGAGACAAATGGGAAACCCTGAAGGATTCTGTCAGAGAAAAATAATTATTCCTATCTGGTCATGAATGAAAGATAAATAAATTAAACAAGCCATAGAATCTTTCTGCTCTAATATTCCTACTAATTATGTCTCCTACTTTAGACAATTACAACTCTGCAGACTCATCACTTCAATAGCTGTTCACAGATTACTGGACTTGGTGCTAATGGATCATTATCCAGCCTTCGTGGCATTAGCAGGATAAAGACATCATGCTGCTCTGTGATAAAATACCACCTCAAGTCACAGAGCATGGATCAGACTTTCCTCTCACTTGATCCAGAATAGCAAAACTGCAAAAACACATTCAAAACGTAGCTGTTCCGTGGTAGAGAGAAGCATGATTAACAGATATTTACCAAAGACACTGCAAGAGTGCTCAGACTCAGCAAAGGTGAACCTGGGTCAAGATACCTGGGAAACAACTCTCTCTGACACTGTGGAAGGAGAGAACTCAGAGGGAACACGATCCCCCCGAAATCAGCGGGACTGGGCGAGCAGCCTGAGTTTCACTTGAGAAGCAGAACAGTTGTGCCTGGAGATGACAGGTTCACCAATGGCAGATTTGTGAACTGTCTTCCCTGCAATGCATGCCCCAAATGTAGCGCACAGATGAATTCATATGACAATGCTGCTGCCAGACTGACTTACAGAAAAGTTATTAACATCTTTCCAGTGTCCCAAATAGAACTAGCAGTGCCTATTGGCAAGAAAAAAAGCAGTACAGGGGAAAATGGTGTTATCTCTGAACAGGCTTTTGTTAAGAAGATGCACAAATTGACAAATGATTGATTCTCCCACTAAACCATTAGTTTCATCTATGGTGACATAATCACAGTGACAAAAATGCAGATACAGTTTGGCTTACAGTGGGTTGCATTATAGTTCTGTGAGCTGCAAACCTCCCCAGCTTCCTGACAAACACAGTGAAAATGGACATGTAGGTTCTCTGGAGAAAAATATTACTTCTGCTTTCAAAAACTTAAGTATTTCTATCTTTAATTGATAAGCATTCCATGCTGCTGTTACTAATAGTGCCAGAATCTGCCCTAAAGCAACAGTTTTTATCACTGACCTCAAAGGGAATAAGGAATTCAGAATCTGGAGCGCTCAAACAGCACAGGGACAGCTCCCAAATCCCAGGGGCTCCTCACCCACCGCAGGAGCGCGGGCCGGGCCCAGCACTGCTCCTTACCCTGCCCAAGGGGAAAGCCCCAGCAAAGGGAGAGAACCCACACGGGGAATGCACACACTGGCAAGTTCATATATCAGGTTTTAAGCATACAAAAAAGAGGTCCTGAAAATGAAGTATTTCATATCAAACTGTCTTCAGTGTATTTCCCAACTTTCCTATTGGAAGGATATTTCGAATAACTGAACAATCATAGCACGTAATCTGTAATGGCAAGAGACCAAGATGTAAGGGACTAATTGAAGACAAGAGACTGATTAGAAATCGCTATTAGGCATCTATTTTGCATAAACTTCTGATCAATATTTGGAAGTCAAGCTCTTTCTGACACTTTCAATTCCTCCTCACTAGCAGCATAAAGGATGGATGCGCACCTGCAGATTTTGCTGGAGCCATTCTAGAAACACCCCAGGAGGAAATGTTTAAGTGTAAGGCAGTGCCAGACTGTGTGAACACAATCCATTTCACCCCAACACGCAAACACCACCTAAACTCAAAGCAGCTCTGCCCTCTGCAACTACTGCTCTGCTCTTCTCTTCTCTTCTCTTCAAGGCTTTAGTTAGAGCTGTAGCTGCTTCCCTGCCAGGAGCTCCTGCCTGTGGGTGGCCTCACATGGCTAAAGCAGAGCCGGGAAGGGCGCGCTGTGTGCGGAGCAAGGATGCGCGGGCAGCGCCGGAGCGCCCCCTGGTGTCCCGCGAGCAGCCAGCCCGTGTCCGTGACCCCCCCGCACCACCGGGACACCCCCGAAGGGTGCAAGACCCAGCGCTGCCTTCCCAGCAGATACAAATCATCCATCAACCCCTCGGAAATCTCAGCTCAAGAGCCAAAAATGTAAGTTATAACTCACCATGAAACACGCCGTTGTCCACCAAGAAGTGCCTGCAGTACTGCAGACAGCTCTTCTTATCCAGACTCCAGTAACTCATTGTGAGATGACGTTCTGCTCACCATCAAAGGCAGAGACCTTACAAAATAAAACAGAGTATTGATAATGATGAGTTAACTCACAAGAAATGCAAGCACTATAAGAGTATTGGTGCCCTTTATGCAAAATAGTTCATTAGCTTCATACAAGCATCACAAGAAGTGTAGTGACTCCAAACATGCCAGTCTCCGAGGATACACAGGCTATGGGTGCGGGTGGATCACTTGGAAGGAGCCAGAGCCGGACTGTCCCCGGTCCCTACCGGCAGCACGGTTAAGGCTGCTGGAGCGAGCCCACCCCGCGCCGGCACCGCACCCGCCAAGGGCGCCCGTTGTCACAGCCACCCCCACAGCCCCGCAGGCTGCTGTGGGGCCAGGGAGAGATGATCAATTTAATCCATTTAATGATGCTGTCCCATATTTCACAAACTACAGACACGACACAGCAAACACCACAAAACTATAAATTCTCCCCAGTGAAGGTTACAAAAAAAAAAAAAAAAAAAAAAGGTAAATAAAAGGTAATTCTCTCCAGATTTCAGGAGCACAAGTACTGTTATATGGACACAGAGCCCTTGGCAGACATTCCCCTGTGGAGCTCGCAACGAGCTCTCCTGCAGATGGGCAGTTTGAGCAGCACCTTTGAGGCGGCACAGTAACACCAGCCATGCAGAATGTGTGTCCTTGACCCCCAAGGGATCCCAGCTTTGCACAGGGAAAAGATGCCCTCAGCCCAGAGCACCAATGCTCCCCTGTGCTGAAGCATGGGATAAGCTATTGATCTGCTTTACCACCTTTTCTGCTTCCCCCACCTCCATTACACAGCTGATCACCAACAGGACCAAACAGAACGAGGAGGAGCAATACCCTCCCTGGGAAACGCCACCAGCTGAGGACATCCCAGGGCACAACTAGGGAGCCAAACGCTCCCCCTCGATGGCTGCCTGAACCTAGTGCCGGTGCTCATCCCAGCACCGGCACGGGATGAGCTCTGCCCCAAACGCCAGCAGCACAGACAAGCCCATCAAAGTATTCGCGGGTAACTTTTCACCGATGCTATCATCAATAAGTGCTGGGAGTGGAGAGCATTCTTTTTGGACAAGGCCCCAGAGCTCTGCTAGGCCAAGCCCCTGACGGCCAATTTTTCTTGGATCCAGCCAATAATATTTATAAACCGGTTAAAATGGAAATGCACAGCAAGCCAGCACAAAACAAAGGCCAGCCTGGTGAGGGGAACGCGAGCGGCTGAAGCCAAGCACTGGCAATGTGAGAAACAACCCCCTCCAGCCCCGGGAGCGTTTCCATCACAGCCACTCACTGTTCCACTCCCGCAATCCAGGACAATGGGAACAATCGGAACAATTCTTTTCAGAGACGTAAACAGTAGAAGTTAACTCATTAATAAGCTGGTGGTTATAACTCAAGACAAGGCTGTATTTGTTTGAGTCATTTCATTGAACTTCCATTCAAACAATTTCAGCCTTTTGTTTTGCAAGTTGGACCTTGCAAAAAATCTATTCCACCCAGCAGGACTTATTATGCACAGTTACGGTTACAGCCAAACAGCCAGCAGTTCATACTGCTTTGATATTTGCTGCTGGGAAAACAAAACAAAAACCCCATAGACTCCTTGATCTCCTGTTCTGGCACCAAATCCTTTCACTGCTCCTTCTCCCTTTGCTCTCCCTTTGTTCAAGCCTCCTCAAAGTTACTTTCAGGGGGCCTAGTAGCAAATTCCAAAAAATGAAGACGTTGCAGATGTGGGATGTGCCTCTCCACTTTGCCTCTGTAGGGAGGAGGGATGGTCTGAATGATCCACTGCAGGTGTGAGCCAAACACACCTGTTTCTGGTTTGCTCTGTCTTAAAACTATCACAGTCTCCACTGCAGTATGTGTTTGGGGTATTGTTTACACTAAAGGCATATTTTAGTAAAATTTGGAATGCTAAACAGTAATACCCGTTACCTCTGCCTGGCCACATTTCTACATTTCTTGGACTTTTGCCCTTCCCAGCCATGAGCTTTCACTACAGCTTGCCATAACCAGGGCCACTCCTCTAGCATTAATTAGTAAGGTACAAGCTGTTAGTTACTTTTAAAGTGTAGGAGTAATTTACCATTGTGGTCCAGCCTACTGCTAGGCTTTTTGCTTTAGGCTATAAAAAACATAAGTGGCACCATGTTTTAATTAAGAAAATTGTATCAAATATTCATCACTAAGAATTTACACAAAATAAAAAGAGATCTTATCTCCTGCTCAGCTCCCACACAGAACTCGTGTCATGGGGGGAGGGATTTACGGGGAAAACGTTGCTATTGATCTGTCCATGCAGTGGCTCTGAAAGGAAGCCCTGGGCCCCCTCCCCGGCCTTTCACGGCTCCTGCCGATACAATCCCCCTTTGTTCTTGCACAGAGGGTTCTCCCACACCACGGTGGCCCCTCGAACAAAGGTTCTCCGGCATGGCAGGGATGAGGGCAGAATCCCAAAGTGGCTGCATCAGCTGACACAAACATCCTAGAAGAAAACCTCCGTAAGAAACACCAGCAGTTCTTCGGAAGGTCCTCAGAGTGCTTTGCTTGCTCTGTTACAGAGCGCGGCAGAGCCCAGTCTGGACCGTGCCTTACTGTAGTGTGCCGAAACAGGCAACCTAAACCCAACCAGCCACATGCTCTGGGCCAAAACCCATCATTCCCAAAGAACAAACACTTAGGAACTTAACTATACACAAATTTGCACCACTCCAGCAACAGTAACATTGCAGGAAAAGAGCATTCTGTTTATGTCAGACCTGAATGGTATCCAGATTGTACGTGTATAACTTATTTTATACAAATAGAAAAAGCTAGATGAGTATAAAATGCCAGTAAGCATATAATTATGTTTAAATAAGTTACCAAAAGTCCGAACAAATGTAAATCTGAGTTCAAAACTACTTTATGCAGTTACTTGATAACATAACCAATAGAGACTTTTCCGCTCTACAGGTTTCTCAGCTTTGGGGTTTCACTATTTCAGAACAAGCAAAGTGTGTGCAGGTTCAGCCCTGAGCCTGGCACAAGGCACTATTCATTCTAAGAGGTAAAGCAACTGGTGCTCCACTACCTAAGCTAAGAGATCTTACTCCAGTGTGTCAAGAATCCATCTACTTTATAGCTAGATAAAGTGTATTGACATGTAAACTGATCAAGTGAGTCTATTATGTAGTCTGCAGAAACACGGGAACTTGAAGAAGTTTTCTGTTTTGGCTGATGAATTTCCATTCAACACGTGTCAGCCGTGTTCCATAAGAGATGTCCTTCCAAAGAGAAGAGCAAGAGCTAATATTAGTTCTACTGAACCGCACTTTACAAGAATAACTAATGGAAGTAAACCAACTTTGTACAAACAAGTTCGATACAAAAAATTAAGTTAAACTTAATATTCATGTATGTATGCATGCATATACCTGTGTCTGTATAGACACTGACAGATGAGATGAACAAATATGGTGGGGGTTTTTTTTGGTTATCAATATAGTGGGTAAACTCCTCACAATAAAGTTTTATTATATGCATGCTTTATGAAATTATTCTATTACAAATTTGTAGAGAGGAGTGTATGAGATGCTTGTGAATTCAGCAGAGCATGCATATGCTCTGCTTAGGTTGTGATAGATGCTTCTTACTAAAAGAAGCTTAACACAGAAAACACAACAGAGTCTCCCCGTATTCTGCAGTTCCCTCTCTTGCACAATAAAACCCCCATGTTTTAGTGAGGTGTCCGAGAAGTAAGATGCTCATTCCAGGGATCACAATGTGTTATGCCAGCAGCTGGAGAGAGAGCACTCGAGAGAAACATGTTCTCAGCTCAGGGTGACTGTTATGATTAGTGCTAACCTATTTTAGAAAGTAGCAGTATAATTTAAATATTTATCTGCATTATTTAACCTGGACACTGTGCAGGTCCTGAACGTGGGTATTAAGCTCATGACCATTTAGCACCAGACAGGAACTGTTTGAGTCCTGTGCACAGCTCAAGGCACAAGCAGATTAATTGGGAGTTAAGTGAGCAGGACACAGGGTGGAGAGATTTCTCATCTCACCTCTTCTCTGCTGCCCTCTCCCCTTCTTGTTTCTGAAGCACTTCAACAGGTAACATTATTAAGTCAATCAGATATTGTGAATGGCTCCTGCTAACAGGACAGATACTGCAGTCCACCCGTACTTCCCTCTGACAAAAGCACAGCTCCTGTTTCAGAGCCTGCTGTTCCAGCATCCACCTAGTGGACATATTCTGAAAGTATGATTCATAAAAATGTATTCCTTTCCTTAGCACAAAATGGTGTTGTTTTGGTTTGTTGTTTTGTTTGTTTTTTGTGCAAAAGGGGAAACTGCAGAATGGTAAAACCAAGCATTTTGTTAAAAGTTCTTTCAAAGTACAACAAACAAACACCACATGTACTTGGCAATTCTGCCTTCAACCAAAGAGAACGTCCAGAAAACACTGAATATTCAGAGCACTCCAGACTTTGGAAGCTTGCACTTGTTTCAGATACCTGTTAATGATAAATTTTACAAGTGACATAATAGAAAACAAAATAAAAAATAGGTTAAAAATAAGAGCAATACAGAGTCAAGCAAAGGACACACTAAGTAATTGGAAATAACAGTGTATTAGCTGCAGCTCCGGCCATAGGGCACTCTTATGGGCATTCGAGACATCTGTGTGGGAGGCAGAAAGCCCAGCTGGCTGGCACTAAGTAGCAGGAATATACTGTCCAGAAACACTGGTCTTTAGTCTGGCAGCTGTGGTGGCGGTGGGGGATCCCAGAGTCCGTGCTGAATGCCACCGTGCATCCAGTGAGCTGCCAGTTATTGCAAACAGGAAAAGTAAACACCAAATCACAGTACAAAGACCACTTTGAACTTTCCTTGGAGAATACTGAGGTGTAATACTATTCAAAAGCTATGCAATGTGGCTTCACAAACAGATCTACATCCATTATTGAAACAGAACTGGGTTAACTGATTTACCTTAAGTTGGAGAGTAAGCAGAAGACTCAGTTGCACACATGGAGAACAGATGTGATCACTGGTCTTTCTGCACAACCTCTGAGTTCAATCAAGATCTACATTTCTAAAGGTGCCTCAGCACTCAGCAGCTTGACAAACACATTGCAGTGGAAATCAGAGAAGACACTTATCCGAGAACATGCTCTCAATAGTCCAAGGGCTCATCCCTTCGCTATACTAATATTATGAAATAACAGATACTGAAGAGAGGGAGGGAAGTCATTTGCAATTCTGTTTATACCACAAAATGCAACCAGGAAAATTTACACTCTCACCAATTTCCTTTCCCTGGAGCATGTTAAAACCTGCTGCAGGATTTCTCCTAGGCTAGTTTATCAGTAGTTATCAACAGGAACTTCTTTTCAGGCTTTATACACGAGAAAAAGAGCTGCTGTTTCCAGCTCATGTTTTCACTTTCTAAAGAAGTATCAACAAATCTTCTGGTGGAACCACCTTCAAGCTTTCAGAGACCAGCTGCTGCACATGGGCTGTATCCACAAAACAAAGTAGCCATCAAATGAAAAGCTTATCCATAGTTAGACCTGAAAACCGAATCTGAAGAGATTATAAAATCCTAATATGACAATATTTCATGGGGCATTCACCCATCTGCAGTCTTGGGCTTCTTCTTTCACTAAGCCACTAACAGTCGCTCAGATATGGCTAAGCATTTAAGCTGGTCTGAATTCATGCAGATTTAGATTTAACTGTCATACAAGCCCAGCCTCTAAGGGTTCCAAACATTATCTGTGCAAATCTCCACTTTAATCAGCATCAAATATCTATGTTCACTCATAATAACCTGCATGAATGTTGCTGAAGTTACACTTCCAGGAGCCATGCAGAACAGGCAAGGCATGGTAGCTGTGTGATAGATCTATACTGCTGATACAAAGACAAGTTTTGCCCACAAATCAGTGTTACTCTTAAAAAACAAAGTTTCAACTACCTACAGTGTAAACTCTTATATAAATGTATGGATACTTTCCAGAATTTAAAGTACCTTCTATAAACAAAAAACTTAAAAAGCACCAAAGTTACAGTTCTGATGTCAGTTTGCTGAAGTGGTTGAGAAAGCTGCTTCTAAATATGTGTGTTCTATGTCAACTAAGAAACGACAGCAGCAAGAAATAGCATTATCATCACTTGTTGCCTTCTGTCACAGCTCCTGCCACATCATACCACAGCTCTCTTCCTTGTCCCCAACTAGTCTGGTCCCTTGTTCCAGCACCAACACTCTGCCTGAGACACTCAGGGAACTGTTCCCAGCTCCACCGGGCTGGTGCTGAAGAAGCAGAAAGCAGGTGGCAGTGGCTGCACATCTCCCTCCTACCATCATCAGTGATCTGTGAGGTTCCACCTAACCCTAATGGCATCTCACTTGGGTCACACCAGAGGACTGATGCCCACAATTTGCTCCATACAGTTCCCTTTCCTGGGGAGGAGCAGGTAGATGTCACACACAGCAGCACACACGGTGTCTGGCCAACAGGTCCCAGCCCCGCTCCTGCCCCGGCAGCCCACCCAGCGCAGGCGGGAGGCCAGTCAGGGTGTATCAGTCCGTGCCATGGACAACTCCCATCTGCCCGATCCACAGCTGACAAACAGCAAAACATCATCTTCCCATCTTCTGATGCAGCTTTTGTTTCGAGTCATTTCTCTGCTCTTTCTGGGAAGTCATGAAAAGCATGTGTCAGCACAACCTGCTGCTGAGGAGGGCATTAGAAAGCATTTGAACTGACTGCCCACGGCAACAGACCCTGAAGGGGAATTAGCTCCCCATTCCTCAAGAAGCCTAAATGGAATTTGTTTTTCTCCTCTTTAAGGAGTTATTTCCACGTCGTTGGCACACTGCTGCCTCTATTGCTCAGCAGACAGCTTCTGAAGAAACCTACCTTGCACACCAAGACCACAAGACCCATGCACGTGTCATCAATTGACACAGTTGGTAATTGCCAATATTCTTCCCTTTTTTCTTGTGGGGACACTATGAGCCAACGTGTCAATCACCTGCAGCTGGAACTAAGACCAAGCAAAGAGGCTCAGCAATGCCCAATTTAGACCCACACAACTACAGTCGTCACATCCCGCACTCCATCCCAGTTGCACGCTTGGTCATGCCCAGTGCGCACAGCAACATGCACTTTGCGTCGGTTCCAATAAATCTGGTCCGTAATGAAGCATGGGCTGCTGTACACAGCAGCTTGTCTCCACTCGACATTTCTTGCAAGCAACCTTGACTTATTGCAGGTTGAAGAGACTCACGTGGACCTCTCTTACTGAGACTGTCGCACATGGCCCAGCGCCCTTGAAGTGGTTTTGCACTGTTTACTGGTGGACCTGACCCCCACAGGTTTACGCTGCATCCCCAGCATCGTGTCCCTGGCTTTTTCTAGCACTGCAACAGGTGCTTGCTTCCAAATGGCTGTCACAGCTCTGCCCACCTCTCCCCTCCCACTGCCCTTCTGGGAACCTTAGTAAGTGCCTGTCTGCAGCAGACGACAGTGGCTCACCTTCTGGATCTCACCTCTAAAGTAATGATAATGCCCTCAGTGCCCATAGAGACAGGAACAAGGAAATCACCTTTGTTACAGAAAACAATTCTGGTTTTCTAAAATAAACAACAAAGAAAAGGAAAAAAAAAGTACACCCACACCTCTCCTGGCAACTAGATCAGTCTGCACTAGCATTGACCAACCTCAGCAGTGCTCCCCTTACGGACTCAGAAGCCAGGACAGATTCCCCCCAGCCCAGGGCAGAGCCCGTGGTTCACACCAGTTAACCTCCAGCACACTGCTCGGCTCTGCTCCACCACCTGCGGGAACCACGTTTTCCTGGTTCGTGGCTCTAACAGCCTTCCAGGACAAGAGACATCGTGACGGCTCAGAACATGCTCTGCATCCTACTGTGCCAAGAGGAAAACACTTAATAACTGTGCTTATAAAGCCTCTTCACTTTAACTCACCCAAGTAAATCTGAAGCACGAACAAAAGTTTCTGCAAGACCCTACAAGGGAATTACAGACGGCAGCCTCAGCTCCTCTGACACGGGCAGGGAAAACTGTCCTGTAGAAGACAATACAGGAGGTCTCTAATAGACCCCTGCTTTGATTTTGGAATGCTTGTGATATTTTTTTAACATTCAGCCTTCTTTAAATTTATTAACAAAAATCCAAAGCCAGAACAGCGCCCCCCCCTACTTCTCCCCAAATCCACCACCCCGTGTAGCTGTGGCCCTGGTTTTGCCATCTAAGTGATCGATTTTAATTAAATTGGATCTTGAGTGACACCTTAAAAAAAAAATCATAATTCAGATTTCATTAAATGAGAACCATTCTATTTATGGAGAGATTACTTTGTAGAATCAACAGAAATACACAGCTTCAGCATTAAAGCCTTCCCCAGAAACAAAGGGGAAGTTAAATATTGAACAGAGGACTAATTTTCATTCTGCATTTTGATGCTGCTCATAAAACTGTTTCACTGCCCCGAGTATGTCTTGACAGTGTTTTAAATTACAGATCGACTCATGCAGAACTGGGATCTGTTAATAGCGGGTGGCCTCTCCTTCACTTTTACGGAGTGAAAATTTTATTCCTCTTTACAAATACTGGTGATTCTGATCAAAGTCATCGTGGGACACCCGCCTCACAGGGTGAAAGGACAGAAGCATTAAATCAATTCCCCAGGCAACCTCCCAAGCTGAGCCAGTATTGTTAAAATAATAAGTTGTGCACCGCTTGATCCAAAACCACCAGCTGATCTCCGTTTTTTTTTTAGACAATGGGTAGCATAAAAGCAGAAAGCATCTGCAACCGGTCAGATTTTTCACAAATCATACATCTTCAACTGATATAACGTATTTTTTTTCTATAACAGCCTACTGGCCTTTTTAAACCTAGAAAAAGCATCCTTCAGAGTTTGCTCTTTGTTTTGGCTTGGGTTTTTTAAGTAATGTTCTCAAACTTAATGCAGGGAGCTAACATTCAAAGAAACATTAAGACTTTTCACAGCATGCACGCACTCTGCTGTCTCTCACCTCCCAAAAAGTCCGCATTTTCTTTCCATATATCACATTATCTTTTATTTGTGTGTCTTGTTGCAGGGTTGAATCCTAATTTTTTAGTAAACTTACGTGCAGATATTCTTTCACATTTCAAAACAACAGACACCCAAAGTTTTCTTTTGCTTCCTCCAAGTTTTGTAACATATGGTCCAGAAGTCCCAAGGACAAGTAAATCAGGAGAGTCCACTGAAAACAGGCAAACATTGTGCTTTATAGCTCAGGAGTTAAAGCACACTTTAAACAAAGAGCCTATGACTACTTCATCAGATAAGCCTTATATCTTTCTCCCTGGAATCTAATAACACTTCTTCTAAAAACACTTTTTGGTCAGCTAGAGTTGAAGCTCCCAGAATTATACAGCTGCTTAATTACAACAAAACATGCACAGACTGTAATTCCCAGCTCGTTGTACTTTCTTTTTTTTTCTCTTGGGAAGAAAAAAAAAAAAAAAAAGCTTTATGGAGTAGATTATCAGCCCTCAAACAAGGTATTTTTAGGAAGGACTCAATGCAGCAAGAGGTTTGACTATTTCAGCACAGGTTTGCAACCAAGCGAGCTCCTGCGACACTCTCCGGGTGATGTCCTCCCCTCAGCGGGGTCAGGATTTTACGTTAAGCCTCATTTAACACAGTCTGGTTTAAATCTAAGGCACACCAAGTGGCTGCAGTTTTCTCTGGCTTTATCTCATCACGGAACCGGGTGCTGCAACTGTTCCGACACAACATTCAAGCAGAGCCTCCCTCGCCATAAGGCAAAAGTCGGTTTTATCCTCCAAGAGACGGGGCAAAGGGCCCAAAAGAAGACTGGAAGTTTATCCGGCATGATTCATTATTTAACCAACAGAACAAACACGGCCACCGCAGCAGCCCCTGGTGCCTCCGGCCGCCCCGGCCACAGCTCGGAGCACCGGGCGAAGCCCCCGGTCCCGGCGGCGCCACCACTTTCCCCGGGGAGCCCACGGTGCTCCCGAGGGTGCCCCGGGCCGGGCGGCCGCGGCTCCGCAGCTCCAGGGGAAGGAAAGGGCACGGATCCTTTGTACAGCGGCTGCAACAGCGTCCCGCGGGAGACACGGTGTCTCACCCACCGAACACTTTAACCGACCAAAAAAAGTTACACCTTGTAAACCCTCACCTGAACTTTCTGCTGCAAACACCGGCAAAACCCAGCGCCAGCTCCCAACACGAAAGCGCAACGAAGGCTCCCAGAGGGGCGGGGACGGGTCCGACCCGCCACCTCCGGCCCCACCGCAGAAGCCCCCGCGGGGCCGCCCCGCGGTCACCGCCCGCCCACGCCTCGGAGCGCTCCGGCAAGAGCATCCCACGCGGGGCCCGTCCCGCCCGCACTCACCGGGGGACACCGAGCTCGGCTGAATCCCATCCGCCTCCGCCACAACCTGCTCTCCGGTTCAAACACACGGCGCTGCCGCCCGCCCCGCCCGCTCCGGCCCGCCCTCCGGCGCGGGGCGCAGGGCAAACCCGGAGCGGCACCGCGCCCGGAGCGGAACGCGCTCCCGCCGGTCAGCGATGTGGCGGCGGAGCCTGAGGCCGGCGATCCAGCCCCGGTGTTGCGGCGGCCCCGCGCCCGCTCCCATTCAACCTGCTCCATTGTGTCCGCTCTGAGCCGGTGGGACGCCGCGCCGGCCCTCAGCGCTGCGGGGCCGCTCCCGCCCTCAGCGCTGCCCCTCAGCGCTGCCCCTCAGAGCCGCCCCTCAGCGCTGCCCCTCAGCGCTGCCCCTCAGCGCTGCCCCTCAGCGCTGCCCCTCAGAGCCGCCCCTCAGCGCTGCCCCTCAGCGCTGCCCCTCAGAGCCGCCCCTCAGCGCTGCCCCTCAGCGCTGCCCCTCAGAGCCGCCCCTCAGCGCTGCGGGGCCGCTCCCGCCCTCAGCGCTGCCCCCCAGAGCCGCCTCACCTCACGGCTGCCGCGGGACGAGGGCCTCTTTCTCTCAAGCCCCGACGGAGCCCCTCCACGGCGGGACCCACGGAGCGCCCCGAGCTGGGGAGGACGGGCCGCCCCGAGGCGATCCGCGGCCCGGCGGGCACTGAGGGCGCGGGGCGGTCCCGCCGGCGGCGGCTGCCATGGAGACGCGCGGGACGGGACGGGACGGGACGGCGGCAACGGCCACAACGGCCGCACCTGCCGCGCGGCGGCCCCGCCCTTCCTCACCGCCCCCCAGTCTAAAACTCCACTTCTACTGTTATAATTCAATTAATTAATTTAATTATATATCAAAATGGTTTTAATCACAAACTCCGTGCGTCACCTGGGAGACTTTCCATTCAAATAATCCAGGCAGGGAGAGACAGAGCCCTTCACAGTGTGTCAGAAGTGCAAATCCACATCAAAACCACAAAACTTACTTAGGTGATTTCCTTCAAAGAAAAATAAATAACCAAAAGTTATCCCTTTCGCTATGAGTTTTTAAGCATTGAGACAAACAGTAATTTAGACAAAGAGCGTGGCACCTGCCAGTGTCAAAATATTTTTCTGATTTAACTGTGAGATTATCAATATTAAACAATTAAATATGCAAAACAGATTAAGATGTTCCGGACAACGGTCTGAAAGCATATACAAGGATTTTTTACCCCCATTACCACTTGTCCATGGGATAAGTAATGAAAATAAATACACAAGCCATCAATAAGTAATCACAGATGAGACCTACTCTGTTTACTCCAGCAAATGTTTTGACCTTTCGATGTTTCTGTTGTCCCCCTCTTTGCGTATTTGATCTGATGAGGCTGTGGGCTGTCTGTGGACAGACTGGTTTTACTGGTGGTCCCGTGGGCGACCGGGGAGCGTTTTGTAGCCACCCAGCAGGTGTGAGCTCGCCCGGGTGGGCTCCGAGGGAGCCTGGCGGTGTTTGTGACAACCATTTGCCTTACATGCTGCACCAGCCATAAAACCCCGTGCAACGCTGGAGGTATTTTTCTTAGTTGGCCATTTGGAGGCATCTCCTTTCACTCCTTAAGATCTTTTTGTATTGCTCGCAGCGTATTCAGAGTTGCAGGGCCAAGGCACGTGAGCTAAATTGCTTAATTATTGTCATTCTCAGTCACACAAGAGCTGCATCCTCTGCTTGGGGATACTCTCGTGTGCACTGCCGCTGTGGCTGAAGGAACAGGATGATGCTCCTCAAAGGGTGTTTTTCTATAATAAAGTGCTTTTTCTCCCCCGACCTCCTGGCTGGTTCCTCAGAGTTATTTGTTCCTACTCCCCTTACGGGTTTTTCAACAGACAGGCCTCCCGCAGAGACAAGATCTGCGGCCTCTCAGGCCTCGCACATATGGAAAGCGAAGCTTTGAACTGAGTTGCGCTGTTTTGAGGGGGAAGGCTGTGGTGCTTAAAAAAACCCAAACAAACAGATAAGCCCTGGATGATAACGAAAACAGCATTAACAAGCAATTACAGGAGTTGGCTCTCATGAAATCATTTGTCACTGCAATCTCAAATCGCTCGGTTGCTCTCTGTGAGACCAGTGTTGTCCACGACAGCACCGATCCCTTACACAAACCTGCTTCCCTGGGTTTGTTTTCTTACCAAGAACTGTGGTAAGAGCACATCACCAAAACTTCTTGTCCTGTGCAAAAACCATGGAAATACATGAGAGGCCCAAATTCAAAGATTTCAATATCCCTCTCCATAGTTCCTTCTGAAATGGTTAGATTACCTCCAGCCACAAATACAGGGAAGGAAACTTCACAAATTTAGTTCCAACTAAGAGTAGGACAAATAACTGACAAAGCAGCTGTGTTGGCACCTTTAAGTCCTTCACAAGCCACAATTGAACAGAAAGGATACAGCAATTCGCTGTAATTTAAAAAAAAATCTAGGGCTTTTCTGAACTTCACCAAGAATAATAAGGTCTGTGAGGGAACAAACTTGGTTCTTATGTGCCCTCACCTCACTTCTGCTCGCCAGAAAAGTATAATAGCACGAGGTTTCATGAGATTTTTCTCTCAGCTTTACAGTGGATTTTTGTGTTATATCTTCCTATCACTCATTTACAAATCAGAAGTGCAAAGCCCAGGTAGAATTATCCAAAAAAAACACACCATAACTGTTCAATTATGCCCAGTTTGGAAGAGCTCCACTTCCCAGATGCAGGAGCAGCTATAATCACTCACAGGCAGCAGATGATTGCTGAGACTGAATTTGTAGTTGAAGTTAACACTGATTTGTGAGTTCTGCTTTGGAGGATGGGACAGCCGCCCCTGAATGTCCGCGTACCACCGCAGCGCCTGGCCCTTTGCTGTGTAATGCATAAACCAGATGCACCACCTATTTTCATGTATTTTTAACAGGCACAGCCCCGTGGTTGCAGCCCCGCCGAGCTCTGTCCCTGCCCACAGAGCCGCATCCCGGCCCCACGCTGCTTCCAACACCCAGATCTGGACACGAAATTGTGGCCAACTGCTCGCTGTGCTTTGCAAAGCCAGCTTCACCCCCGAGGGGAGCCAGGAACAGCGCTGAACAAGCACTGACTGTTATTCCTACCGGAGGAAAGAAGGAGCTCGAGATTCACAATTTTGCCCTGAAGTCCGCTGTACTATAACATAGCAACTAATAGTCAGGTAAGCAATGCTCAACTAGTAAGATTTTGGTTTTGTACCACACACTTCTCTAGAGTATTTAATTGGTAAGGAATCACAGAGAAAGAAAATCAGTAAAATACTGGGACTGTGGGAGGTTAAATAAAGGTTGAGTGCTTGGTATTGAAAAATGTGACAATGAACATAAGAAATTCAATCTTTATTCTGAGAACACTTACAAAATAAATAACAATAGAGTCTGATATACTTAACACATTTCAAAAATAAAGCGAGAATATAAGTTCTTAGTGCAGTGTGGTCCACCTTTCCAAATCTCATCTTAAAGTTTTATTTCAATCTGATTTTAGATATTTACGGAACCACCAGAAAAAAACAGCATCGGTTTTTCTTCTTCGAGTGAATGTTGTCTTCTAAAAATTTGGATTATTGACATATTAACTTATATTCTTTGATATACCAAGTGATACTTTTTCCAAGAAACTCTGGTTGTTATGACCTTATCGGCTTTTTAAGATCTGCCATAACAAATTACCTTCTATATGGGTAACAATGCAACCCATTACTCAAGATGAAAGATTTTTAAACCATAGATAATACGCAAAAGTAGCATAAGAATAGAAATCAAACAAAACGCTCGTCTATAAACACACACCACAAGCTTTATAAAGGTCTGAAATGGAGTTTTCTAATCCATGTAGTAACGACACACACCAGAGAAGCATTTAAATGTTACATTTAAATTATGGCACTGTTTTTCATCAAACTTCTACTGTCCACAAAGCACTTAACACAGGCAACCACCATTCCTCCAGACAAGCCTTTTTACCTTACACAGAGTTTCTTAACCAGCTCACAAACTGTTTCAGCATCTGTACAAATTTATTGCTGCTTATACGATCTCTAATTCTTTCCGAGTAACTTTCTTCTTTCCATATTCCCTTCTTTTTCTTCAAGGCCTTCAGCTCGGCGCGCAGGAGCCTCTTGTGCAGCCTCCAGTAGAGCCGGGACTCGTGGTGCAGCCCATCCACACGGGCTGCTCTGCCCAGCCCCTGCCGCAGGAGCTCTTCATTTAAGCACACGCTGAGAAATCGGCCCTATAAAAACACACAATAAATAGGCTACTCACAGAATCACAGAATGGACTGGGTTGGAAAAGCCCTCAGAGATCATCCAGTCCAACCCTTGGTCCAACTCTAGTCCGTTTACTAGATCATGGCACTAAGTGCCATGTCCAAGCTCAGTTTAAAACCCTCCAGGGCCGGTGAGTCCAGCACCTCCCTGGGCAGCCATTCCAATGCCTGACCACTCTCTCTGCACAGAATTGCTTTCTAACCTCCAGCCTAAATTTCCCCTGGCAGAGTTGAAGCCCATGGCCCCTTGTCCTATTGCTGATGCCTGGGAGAAGAGACCACGTCACCTTTAAGACGGTTTTACTTAGATACAGGCTTTACTTCTGAATTCAGTGTTAAAACTGAATACTAGTGCAAAACACTTGTGAGAGACATTTGATGGACTGAACAAGAGGCTGATGGGCACTGCACAGTATAGACTGGCACCGACAGAAAAATACACCCACGTCACCAATCAGCCTGCAAAACTGCTGGTCTTCCAATCAGATCTACAAATCCAACATTGAAAATCCACATCAAGATATATAAACTATAAATAATGACATTCTTTAAATGTACTGAGATAACTGAATCGCGCAACCACAGACTCAAAAGTGCAGACGAAAGGCAACTTCTGTCACTCTCTTTACCTTGTTTACTGAAACCAGGCACTCGAGCGCCTCGTCCTCCCTCCCGAGGAGCTGGAACCAGACGATCTGCGTGGGCCGGAGGTGCCGCTGCAGCCAGCCCAGGGCGCCGGGCGCCAGCTGCACCCCCGCCAGCCGCACCAGCAGCAGCCCCGGGCCCTGCCCTGCGCACAGAGCCGCGTTAGGAGCACAGCACCCCCACACACCCCCTCAGCTCTTCTGAATGACTTTATTGCCATTGACTTAAAAAAAACACCCATTTGAGCTCCCCAAAGCACTTCCTTGCAAATAAGACTTTGGTCTCACCTCTCCAGTAAAATAAATGTAATTCAAGATTGCACAAGTGGTTTCAGCTCGTTTGTTTCATTTTGCATACAAATAGAACTACTTTCGTTAGCAGTCACTATTATTTTCTCTGAAGGGGCAGAAGCAACAGGTGAGGTATTTGCAAAGCAAGTGTGTGACTCGGCTTCTGCCAAGTCTCAGAAAGACTGTCCGTGTGTAGGGGTTTCTATAGGGCTGTGTATAGGGGTTTCTATAGGGCTGTGTATAGGGGTTTCTATAGGGCTGTGTATAGGGGTTTCTATAGGGCTGTGTATAGGGGTTTGTATATGTAGCTGCCAGATCCTCATCCACAAATAACCGCAAGTCCCAATAGCATTTGTGTCAGGAAGGAGATGAGCCATGCAAGCAAGCCAACTGCCTGAGTGGAGGCTTTGCTGTCGGAAAAACACAATGATAATGACACTAATTAACACAAATAGTACATTGGGAAGCTCTTTTTACAGGTCTCCTTCCAGCCCTGCATTCCCCAGTCTCCCACCTGTAAAATGCGGAAAGCCCACAAGGCAGAGCCAGAACTGCACCGTCCCTTTCTCCCTCTGCAGACACACCAAGGACATCATTTCATCCCTGCCCTCATTCCTCGTGTTCTTTTACTCACACCTTCTCTGCAGCGATGTAAAGAAAGGAACACTAATGGGGACGTGCTCCACTTCCAGGCCTTTCTCGGTGACGTGGTGTAACTTGCCCCGCAATTTCACGTTCTTTTCTACAAACGCCGCGGGTATATCCGAAGCACTTGTAAACTTGGTTGTCTATTGATGGGAAGAAGAGCAAGACAAAGTTTAACAAAAAATGTGGAGCAGTTACGACCACATTAAATCCAACTTCTTAAAACAGTTTGGCAAATTACAGATCTATTATTAGACAGTAAGGGCAAGTATATATATATATATAATAGCGACCAGCTGCAGAAGCCATTATGTGCCAGCCTTGCCAGAACCTTTGTGATGCTCCCTGTTTTACAGGACTTGCGGCGTTAGGGGTGGGCATAAAGCAAGGTTTAGAGGAAGAACAGAACGGCCATTTTTTGAATGGTGCACATTGAAGTTCCCTTAATTCCCACGAAAAGAGCGTTTAAGCAGCGGCTGGAAGGGCTGGAAGGGCTGGAAGCGGCTGAATGATGCTGGAAGGGGGGAGAGGAAGCTGAGACGTGGGTCAAGTCGCCGGCACAGAACAGACCCAAAGCACAGGCAGAGCAGGGAGGACGGCAACTACTTGGGTACGGCAGTCAAAGAGGAGAGGGGCAATAGCAGGGGCACACCTTTGAAGAGATCACAAGGAGATTAGATTTGATGCCGGAGCTGTCGA
Organism: Streptopelia decaocto; assembly: GCF_964273445.1. Taxonomy (NCBI): domain Eukaryota; kingdom Metazoa; phylum Chordata; class Aves; order Columbiformes; family Columbidae; genus Streptopelia; species Streptopelia decaocto. The sequence goes on from NC_138660.1 coordinate 1,368,647, forward strand.
TGAACGGCAGGATTCAAAGGGACAGTTAGGTGGTCATTCAGGAAAACCGAGCTTAGCGGGAGCCGAGACTCGGGCCGCGGCAGCAGCCCCTGGTTGGGCTGGAGGAGCAGGACGGGCACGGGTGGGACACCCTCTGAATTCAGACCCCCATTTCCAGGGGGCTCGCTGCGAGGAGCTGTTTGCAGAACACTGACCCGCACAGCTGTGAGAAGCACCGAGCTGCCGATGTACGACTGCTGGGAGACACCGGCCCCCGCGCAAACAACCCAAAACACCAAGACTAAACTCGAGGATCTTTCTGTGTGATGTTATTTACTCAGGAAACCTTCCCGTGTGCGATCCGCGAGGCGTCCTGCGAGGAACGCAGGAATTCAGGCCCTCGCGGGCAGAACGCGTCAAGGTTTTTACGAACAGAAATTGTTCGAGTCTGATTGCACTCGCACTGGAAGCTCCAACAGCCTCATTAACGCATTCACAAGCCCTTGGCTTTAAAAACACCAAAACAAACACCTCCTCCCCAAAACAAACAGAAAAAAAATATTCTGATGACATTTGGTAATATTTTTAAGTAAAAACTTTACACAAATATTCTCCCATAGCAAAGTGCATTTGGAATTGTGCAGAGGGAAGCTCGGAGGAACTATTGTTGTTTAAGCAGCTGGAAGAACACGGCAGAATGGGTCTGAGACGCAGCTTTGGCTGGAGCTGGCGGTGACACCTCAGTACAGGGCACAAACTGGTCATTTCAACAAGTGAATGAAAATTTATGGTCCTGCTTAAAAATATTTGAAAAAGCAATTCTGTTCATGGAAGTAGGGAGAGAATATCACAGGATCCCAGAGTGTCAGGGGCTGGAAGGGCCCTGGAAAGCTCATCCAGTGCAATCCCCCCGTGGAGCAGGAACACCCAGCTGAGGTTACACAGGAAGGTGTCCAGGCGGGTTGGAATGTCTGCACAGAAGGAGACTCCACAACCCCCTGGGCAGCCTGGGCCAGGCTCTGCCACCCTCACTGGGAAGAAGTTTAATCTCCTATTTAAATGGAACCTCCTGTGTTCCAGTTTGCACCCATTGCCCCTTGTCCTGTCACTGGTTGCCACCAGAAGAGCCTGGCTCCATCCTCCTGACACTCCCCCTTTCCATATTGATCCCATGAATGAGTCCCCCCTCAGTCTCCTCTTGTCCAGCTCCAGAGCCCCAGCTCCCTCAGCCTTTCCTCACACGGGAGATGCTCCACTCCCTGCAGCATCTTGGTGGCTGCGCTGGACTCTCTCCAGCAGCTGTGAGATGTGAGGGAACCACCTCACATCAATATCAGTTTTACTGGGACTAGAGGTGTGAGCCAGTTTGGGATGTACAGCAGAGCACGAAGCGCTCGGGAGCCGGGGATGCAGAACAGGCTTAGAAACAGGGTTAGAAAACAACCCAGAGCGAGGAAGGGCGCTCGGTCCGGGCCGCGGAGACGCCGCCCGAGCGGGGACACCGAGACCCGCCCGGCCCGCCCGCACCCGCACTCACCATGCGGACACTCCGGGCCAGCACCAGCACCGCGGCCACCGCCAGCGCGCTGCTCAGGCTCTGCGGGCAGAGAGAGGCGCTCAGCGGGGCCGGGGGGCTCCGCCGCGCCCCCGGCCCCGCTCCCCCGGCCCCTCACCCGCAGCAGGCTCAGGTGCGCGTCCGCCCACTCCGAGAGCCGCGCCAGGCCCTCGGCCGCCCCGCCGCGCCGCTCCGCCATGGCCGCCGCTGCTCCGCCCGCGGGAGGGACGGGGCGGGGACACGGGAAGAGGGGCGGGGACACGGGAAGAGGGGCGGGGACACGGGAAGAGGGGCGGGGACACGGGAAGCGGGGCCGGGCGGGCGGAACCGGCCCGGGGGAGCGGGTTGGCGGCTCGGCCCCAGCAGGCGGTTGTAATGAACTTCCAACCCCAAGCACGGTAACGCTCGGACAACTTCAGAGCCAGACCCTGGCAACGGCCGGGAGCGGCGCCCGGTGCCCTCCTCGGTCCGGTGTACCTTAAACAGAACATGAACTGTCAGAGCTGTCAGACAGGTCCTCCATGGCACCGCGGGGAACTATTTTAAGAGAAAAAAACAACTCTGGAACTCTGTATTCATCATCATTTATTCTTTTCCCTAGCAAATATTTGTAATTCGTCACCGAACGGCTCAAGCCAATTGTTTCCCTGGGCAGAATCACATGCCCGCCTGTGCGATGCTCCCATGTGGTCTTTAAATTAATACATGCACCGTAAGAACATAACCAGACAGTGGTATAGAACCGCATTGCTGTTTACACAAGGCTTCTGTGTCAAGCCACTTCCGGGTGGTACATAAGACAATAACAGTCACAACTTGGGATTTCAGGAAAAGCACGGATTTAGTCGGCAATTTAGAATCCAAGGCAACAAATCCAACACATATTAAAAAACCCAACCACCCAACCAACCAAAATAAGGTTCAAATTAAACCAATTCTTAAATTATCGGCTAAGAGGTGGGGAGAAGATGTGGTTCAAGTAAGCGGCCCTTGCTCCAGCAAAGCCACAGAACTGAGGTGCCTCATACACTGTTAGTGGTGAGGAGTGAAAGGTGCATCCACCTTCAGCTACAGATCTCTGAGATATTCTGACATTCTTTTTGTGCTTAAGCAGAGGTGAAACTTGAAGACTTTTAGTCTGGGGACTAAACACAATGTGCTTTTCTTTAGGCTTGACTGATTCTGCTGTACTTGAAACAAGCGGTGTGAACGTGCCGTGGCTGGACGGCAGATCTGCAGCTCAGGGCTCGGGTTTCCACAGCCCTCACGGTGTCACACAGAGGAACGGGCGCCAATGCCAGCTGGTCACACTGTCCCCTTCTGGACACCTCCTGGCTCCTCGTGTCACACAGACACTGTGTACACACCCGTAAGTCCCCTCCCCTCACTCAAAAGCTGGTATCAATTGACTTCTTTCCTGAAACACACAGGAACAAAAGATCCACACAGCCCTGGAGTTTGGGTCACCAAGCTGAGGACGCAGCGCTTCAAATATCGATAAGGCAAGAAGCACAGAACGGAAAAGGAAATCACGTACCTTTCAAAGGTATTTTAATAGTTTTCTCTTTTAATATTGATGTACCGTATACATCCAGCAACGTGCGAGAGCCCCTCTCCAGGCGTACAGGCCGCGCGCTGTACGTCACTAAGGCACTCGGGGGAAGTCGTTTCTGATAAACGCAACGGGAACGTTTCAACGACACAGCATCAGTGACAAGCTCCTGGAGCAGCTCTACCGCAGCACTGACCTTGATTTACGTGGCAGCAAGTCGTACACGGGCTCACTGGGAATTTGGCAAGTTTGTCGTCACCGAATCACTTCCAAAGGCACTGGTCATTTTTGCTTATCCCTAGCTGGGAACAGACGCATTTTTTCTACTGATTTTGAAACGGAATATTCAAATTTTAGTGACATAGAGGAACCAACGCTATCGATTCGTTCCCTCAAACAGCAACCGCTGTCCGCAGGCCCGCACGCCCTCTCCCTCACGCGCCAGTTTACACCTTCGGGGCTCAAGGCTTAGAGTATTGTGCGTTACTCTGAAGTCCTACCTTACAGCAATTTTTCATCAGGAAAGTACTTTGAATGTAAATCAAAATGCTTTGAAGCAGCAGAAATAAATTAAACAAATGTAATTTGTTTATAAAAATATTTTCTTATAAATCTTTAAAGCTTATAAAAGCCAGAAAATACATTTAAAAGAATCTCTGAAACATTTCATCCTTTGAGATGCGGTTACAGTTCATACAGTGAGAAGAAACAAAGCCCAGAGACATTTAACATTTCTCTTCCCACAAGGAGTTCCATAGTACAACACGCTCAACCTACCCGGCAAATGCCTTTGCCATCCTTCCCCGGGCCGGCTCCGCGCGCCACAGCCGCTCTGCCTGAAAACAAAGAGCTGCAGCTCGGCTGACGCGGCTGCTGCTCACACAGACATGGCACAAGGAGCTTCTCCACAGTTACCATGTGGAAATTCAGACGTCGGTTACACCAGCAACCACGACTCCGAAACCAGAGCTCGGGGATATGTATGCAGTACATAGGTGCTTTTTTTTAACAATTACTTTCTGAACCGACATTTCCATACGGGGAGGGGAAGTGGTATCACATTCAAACATACCACGTCTCAGCCATCCTGTTTTTCAGTGGTGTGCCATTTAAAAATACCTAGATTCCTGCTTATTGATTATGGGATATGTCTTTGTAATAGAACTAAAATGACCTTGCTAGTCCCTCCAGTATTTCGGCTGTGTCAGTTGGTCCTCTTGCACTTCCAGGAAGACTGTCCTTCGTCCTGCAGCTTCTTCAGTTTTGGCCCAAGGAGGAACCACCAGCCAAACCCCAGAATGACGCAGACGACGGACTCCACGTAGTAACCGTCCAAGGTAGTAACGCAGGAACCACCAGCTTTTGTGCAGAGCTGAAACACAGGAGCACAAGTTGATGCCTTAAGTATTCCCCGGGAGATACAGACTTTTAGAAACTAGGCATTAAATATCCACTATTTTTTTTTACTTGCTCTTTGTTATGGCTAAATATATTTGTTTAATCATCCTTGTTTCTTGCAGAGATAGTAGGAGAGGCTTTCAAGTGCACCATTGGCATGAAAAGCAGCAAAACTGTTATAAAACAGTAAATGGAGCATATTGGCCCAAGGGACTAACTCAAGAACACACAAACCGTCCGGCTGTCTCAGGCTGCCCTGAAACTGCAGGCACTGCTCTTAACCTCATCAAGATTTATTTTCCCCCAGCCATCCAAATGACTTCTTTACGAATAACCTTGCATCTCACTTCACTGGACAGTATAAAATGCTGCATATTGCTCAGAAAAAAAAACATGCCCAGGATGTTTAATTGCAGAACTGGAAGACAGAAACTCCAGCGCTTAAAGGGTACGTGTGTAGCATATGATAAGTTTCTGCTATTGTTCAGCTTTCAACCCTGCGATAATCCGAGGATAAATCAGTCCTTTGAGTGAGGTTCTGCCAGCGTTTTCATCACTCTGAGACATGTCAAGATCAGATTAGGAATGAGGAGGGAGTGGTGGTGGAACGTGACCAACTGGGAAGATGCGAAGAAAGATCAGAGGGGTGAGGTGGAGGAGGAGAGGCTCGAATTCAGCAGAGGCCGGGCACAGGCAGCCCAGCAGTGCAGCCCAGCGAGAGACGGGCAGGAGACGCGCACACTGCGGAAAACTGCAGCTCCCGTTCAAACAAGGCATGTTTGACTCCTAGAACACTTGGTTCATTTAGAGAACCTGCACATCCCAAAGAGTCCTGGCATCCAAGTGTGAAATAAATCTCAGTCATGAGTGCAGGAAAGCAAAACAAACCACCAAAAACCAACCACAAGCCCAGAAGTCCCCCAAACATTTCCACCCTCCCAAACAGACAGGGTAAAATTTCGCATTTGCTCATGAGCAGGTGAATTTGAAACCCTGCTTTCCAGGCAGGTTTGCGTCCCGTTGCTTGATCTGCGTGCAGCAGCACAGCGAGTTCTTTGTTCTCCTCCGCAGGGCTGCCCAGAGCTGGAGGGCGGCCAGTCCCACCGCTCCATCCCGCGCGGAGCGTGAAGATCAAAGACAGAAAAGCACCATCACGGGAGAAGGTATCGAGGTGTCCAGATGGGAAACCTCCAGAAAGACAGAAGGAACAAAAACCTACCACAAAACTAAAGGGACGTGGGGGACAGCCAGCCTGCCAAGAATGGAGTGTCTAATGACACAACTCTCAGCTCAGCAAGGTTTGCTCTCGAAAACGTAACGCCAGGCTCCTTGCACCGCAGAGAATGAGGCACCGATCTAGTGCTTCTAACACCAGCTTTTCATCCCACCCAGAAAGAAATGGACAACTACTCTCCAGCTGCAAATCTTTGGTAAGATGTTAGTTATTAAGAGTGTACAGATGAAAACATTTAATTTTATCAGACAGGAGAATGAGCTCCATCAGTGGAAATCTTTACGCATACACTATGCACTATGGTGGTTTCCAAAGGTGAAAAAATACTAACAGAAGCAATTTCATCAGGTAAGAAGGGAACAGCCTCCAAAACTTACTTCTGCAGCCGCCGCAGTCCCGCAGGTCTGCTCCTGCGCCCCCGCGCACTCCTTCACCGTCAGCGGGTCCACAAGCCAGAGTGCCACAGTGGAAGGCCAGTTCCCCCCCAGGTTCGACACCGTGTTTAGGAGCGTCATGTAGGTCCCTCCGATCAGCGGGTCGCTGACTTTGGCGTTGAAAGCCATTATTGCAACATACATGCTATACAGCGTGATCTACAGCAGGTAAGAAAGCCCACGGCACAGTAAGGTCTCCCCAGTTACAGACAAGGGCAACATAAAAACTGTTCTGGGAAATGACTTGAAGTTAGCAACACTGACTGAAAAGTAACCCAGCAGCTGAAAACAGGACAAGAGAGCAACGACGCCTGCAGCGCGGCTCTGCTCACCCCGAGGAGTGGCCGCGCTGCGTGTCTGGGGCGGCGCTGAACGGAGCCAGCGGCACGGGCACCGCAATGACTCAGGGTAGCACACTGACAAACCATAAAGCCAGCTCAAACTGCATATAAAAATAACACTTTCATGCTTTAAATCAACTCTTCAGGGACTGTATACATTTTAGTTCTGATTCAAAGCCCAGTTTCTATCAGACGTCTGTTTTCCAGGCCTTTGGATCAGATCTGTTATGACGTTCTTCCAAAAATCAATGAAGTATTTTTTCTAGGGCCAGGATCACATCACTTTATGGATCTACACAATGAGCAGGATCATCATGGTGGGTAGGAAACCCAGCATGCTGGGATTTCTCCTGCTCTGTCACGACTTTGAGCTTCTGGGTTTGGGGGAAAATAAAATAAATCTGGGAAACAACCCCAGATCTGGTGAAGTAAAAGTAACTCCACAGAAAATGTCCAGTGGTGCGCAGGGAAGAAGGAGAAATAATATTGGCAAGAGTATCAGAAGTAAACACAGCTGCACGGCACAACAGGTCAGACCCAGAGGAATTCTGCTGTAACTAAGGTCAAAAGCAGATAACGGCATTTACAGTCCTCTGGGTGAGCGATATGAAACACCCCGGCACGTCCCCTTCCCTTCCCACACACAGCGTTACCTGATGTAAAGCATAACTCAGCAGTACTACAACATAGTAGTAGACAGGAAATCCTCCTTCGTGTTTTACTTTAGGAGTCCACCACACCAGAAAAGCAAATTCCAGACCGAGTAGTAATCTGCAGGAATAAGAAAGATAATTCATAACTCAAGTAATTCTTTCCATGTGTTTCCTTAATACAAAGCAACTATTGAACATTTACACATACAGAATACATTAAAATAATTTATGTCTACATAGTTAAAACTATATCTATCTTAGAATTATATATTAAATATTTGGCAAGCACTGAAATGGAAAACTTTTTATACCTAGACAATTCTGTAATTCTGCCTTCCATAGAAACACCATTTGCTGCCAGATCTCCTACACCAGCTTTCCTCCCATCCCTTCACACAGAAAGCTATTTTTGTACAAACAAACACACAAGATATCCAACCAAATTCAGCTGGAGCAAGATCTACCTGGTTTTTATTTTACAAAAACATACCTAGTTGCTTAAGAATATGTTACAGTAACAGGCACGTTACATGACTCACTGAGTAACAGCATTAGGTATTTTGCTGGATTCATTAGTTTTACAACTCCATAAGCAAACTCCTGTATCAAACACAACATGGAAATGAAACGTCTCCTTGTCTGCACCAGCCTGACTCAGCTTCTTTCACTCTCCGTTGCTTGGCAAAGCAGATGCACCAAGCGACTTCTCAGCGCGTTCTGCCTCTCTGACATCGGGTATTTTACACCTCATCTTACAGATCCAGCCAGAGCGACTCATGAGTACGGAACTGAACAAGAGCAGGAGACTGCTGCTCCAGCGCTGTTCTAGATGCATCTTCAAAACCCCTCGTGTTCTGCTTTCTTACATGTGATACTACATGAATCATCTTCAAGGCACAAGTCACAGAGATTTCAACGGACTGTGAGAATTCGGACACACTTTCTTGTATGTGGAACTTAGAGAGTTACATAAGAAATCCTACACTTGAGCTGAATATGCAAATTACTACGCTTCTATAAAATGCAATTGGTTTGGTTTTACCTGAAAGGCATAGCTTTGTAAAATGTGTTCAGTGGCTGGGGGCCTGCAGTGTATCTGCTGATAATCAGAGGCAATATGATCTGTAGGGGAACCATTGGAACTGCCAGCAGAGCCAAGTGCTCTTTCGGGACTCCCTCTTCCACCAGTTTGAGTCCCGTTACAGCATCTGCTGCTGAAAATCCAACCTGCAACGGAAGATACACAAAATAAACTGAGGAAAGCAGAGGTAGCCTGGCTAGAAATTCAGCTTATTCAGTAATGTGATAGAGTACAAGTCACTTCTGTTTCTGACTTGATTTCCGAGTGAGTTCTGAGACATGTTCTACACTTGCACCCTCTTACTGTCATCAGTGTCAAAACTATACCAAGAACATGAAACGGAGCAATGACTTTCATGCCCATGCCCTAATTGCTGTTGGTATCCTTGACAGCCAACCAGAAGCTGTGGAAACCTGGTTTATACAGAGCTGCAGATTCTGGGAATAACATTTAGGTTAAAAGAAACATTTTCTGTCCTTCTCAGACTATAGGAACAGCCCAGCTGTTTAAAAATGTTTAAAAACAAATTACTATAATACTGGATTGCAATCAAACTGCTCTTTAATGCTTGTGTAAACACTGAGAAAAGCTCAAACAAACGTTCTCTGTTGTACAGCCCTGCTTGGCACAATGCTATAAGCAATTCTGTTTTGCATTTCATGTGAAAATTCAGAACTCTGATAACAACCACCAGCAAAACTAAGAAATAAGTTACATCACAGGGCCTCAGCGACCTTCCAGACTCCAATACCATCAGCATCTAACAATTCATAGATGTATTTACTTACTTTTGCTGTGAGGATCAAGAGGCAGAAAGTAAGAACTGCCGGCATCTTGATTATTGAGAATAGCAGCCTGTATGTGTCAGTGATGCCTTTTGTTTCTTCTTTTGTTGGTGTTAGTTCCTTGTTTTCCTTTTTCAAAAGGGCAACCAGTGTAGTGGTAATTAAAAAGACAGCTCCCCAGAAAAACAGGAAATCTGGTGGGGAAAGAAACAAACAAACCATCCACATCATCATCAACACTTCGTTAACAACTCACTGAGTATTGAAAATGCAGTTAGTTTGCAAAAATATAAATCTAATAATCAAAATTGGATAAAAACATTACTCATTGACCCTCCTAGAAACAACCCAGAAAAGCAAAGCACAAACACACGGCTACATGCAGTAGCTGACACAGCTTTTGCCTCTGTCACCGTGTTTGCTGGCGATCCAAGACAGCACAGCCGCAGCAAACCGGGTCACTGCCCTGGTGGTCTGTGCATTATTAACCACAGCCAGCGTGTTGGAGGAGAAAGAAATAGAAACAAGAATGTTGAAGGATCACAAATACAATCACCAAAAGCTGATCAAGGAGGAAAAAACACATTTAATAGCTACAGGAAAGGGAAAAAACTTCTGAGGAAGGAGTCATTCACAAGTCTGAGTTGATTTACTGTGTGTTCATGCAATTATTCTGTGCCTCCATTCTATACTTCCTATAGAATACCATCAGAAGGAAATAAAGATTTTATTTAAGAGTGTAAAGATATCATGATGAAAGTTCTTACACAGGTGGCAAGTAGAGAGTCACCCAGACAGGTCTGGTTGAAGCGGCTGTTATACACTTGCTAACTGTAAAGGGCTCTATTTTAAGCAGATATAATATTTGCTAAATTACGGATTTGAAGGCAGCAACAGTAAAAACACACCAGTGTTTTAAGGCAAGTAGTTTTTGAGTCAGCAAATGGATTAATCTAAAATAATCCTATCCTCTCGTAAAGGGACAAAAAAGAACTCAGTCACAGGCAGAGGGGACGACAGACGCAGCCTTTTATCTTCCTGGTCACGAGCAACTCCCGAAGCCTCACGAGGAGCCGAGAGTCAGCAGCGAGGGCTGGGGAAAGGGCAGAGACAGTGCAAAGGTCTGGGCAATAATTACCTGCTGTTTATGCACAGGAATAGAAAAGCACAACAGGCATGGAAGAAAACATGGAAAGACTGCTTTACTATATCCCAGCATTCTCGGTGTAAAAGAAAGCAGTTTCTTTTCCCTTCTCTAAAGAAAAGGAGAGAAGATCTCATAACCCAGGGGTGTCAAACTCATTCTCACCAGGGGCCACATCAGCCTCGCAGTTGCCTTCAAAGGGCTGAAAGTAATTTTAGGACTGTATAAAAGTAGGAGTAGTTACTATACAGTCCTAAAAATCCTGTCATAATTGATGCTGTCAGATTGCTCTCTCATCTATTAAAAAAAAATACCCTGAACATATAGTTGTAAGTAAAAGATGAGTCATGCTAATCACAGCTACTGTCTACAAGAGACATACAGGAGTGGACTCTAATAATAGCACTAAAGTGTTATAATCACAGTGAAAGAACTACAGTGTAAGGATGGGAATAGAAATAGCTCTGAACATCATCCCATGAACGTTCCAGCCTCTCCGCTGCAACGCAGCAACAGCTGCACTAGCAAAAAATTAAAATAAAAGAAAATGGCAGCCATACAGTCCACTAACAGACTACACGCAAAAGAACTTTAAAGTTGTAGTTTACACAAGGAATTTCTAGCATAAAGCTTCCAGTGCTGCCTGGCCACATCCCTATTTTGTCTCTGCCTCTACAATATTACCAGTAAAACAAGCCACTGTACTGGAGCAAAGTGAGCTTTTGAACTAGACCAGGGACTGACCAGGCTGGACAATAACCAGGGCCGAGGGGTGCGTGCAGGGCCAGCTGTTTTGTCGCAGCAGCTTTAAGTAATTCTAAAGCCACACATCTTTTCCCAGGGAAAAGGGCGCTCCATGTCTCAGCTACCTGGAAGGGGCTGTTGCTTTTGCTTCTCCACAACTTGAAGCTGACTTGGGATCGTGGAGCGCTGACCTGCTCTCTGCCTGGCATCGCACTCTGCCTACAACAAACGCCCTCGGAGAGCCACCCTGGCTCGCCAGGAGCCCCGTTAAAAGCAGCACCAGGAGCAGAGAGCAGCCCTCCTGGTTTCCGTGAGCTGCTTCACAGGACTGCCGCTCTGCAGCTGCCTCTGGAGAAACGCGGACACAGCAAATCATGGCACACAGCCACGGGAACAAGGGAACGACACTTCTTGCAGCCAGTTTTGCCACCCAAAGAAACACATTCTGCAACTACAGTGTGGGGGGATTTGCTTTTCTTCCTCCTTTTCTTCCTCCACCAGGTTAGCGCTCCAGGACAAGTCAAACAGGCTGTGGTGGTATTTCTGATAGCTGTTTGTTTTGGTTTCCTTTTTTCCCCCCCAAACCAGCACTTTTGTAATAGTAACAAATCCATTCATACAAACAGTACTGAGAAAAACAAAACAAATCAAGACAACGAAACACCTGGACATCAGAGGTAATTACAGACAAACTAAGCTCTCTTAACTACACCAGTGACTTGCAAGTTGCATCAGCAGTAGGAGACGTCAGCCTGCTGCAGGAGCGAGAGGGAAGAGACAGCAGCACTGAGGAACTGCACAGCAAGGGAAACAAAGGAAAGCAGCAACCCAGAAGAGTCACTGTGAGCACTACTCTATGCTTGGTGACATGTAGACCAGACATAGGGTTATCAATCATAAGGAAAGAGGAAGATCAGTTAGCAATTGCAATAGTTGCACAGACAAAATAAGTACAGCAGTCTTGGAAACTGATATCCTGACTAATCAATAAGATAGACAGAGGATAGAAAGCAAAAACTCGTCTTTAGCCAACAATTCACCTCAGTTTTGGCATACCTTTCTCTTACAGGCAGAGCACTCACTGTAAGAGAGGCAAAAGAAACTAAACCCATGAGAATTTCCTCTTCATTGCTTGCCATGGTCACTCTGACACTGCAGTCACAAGAGGTGCCAGTTTTTCTTGTCCTCCCATAAGCTGAGCTGGCTAAACTCAACCTTGCAAGTAAAATGTGTATTTTAAGCATCTTCTATGTCATACCCCTAACAGCAACCACCTCTAAAACCCTTCTGAAAATGAAAACCCAAACAACCCAAAGCCCACCAAGCAGATGATATCCCTACACTAACAGCTAGTTATGGTTAGATTACCAGACCCCATTTAATTCATTAGGGAGAAAACAAAATCCCCCTTAATTTACTAAAATAAGTCCTTCATGGTCAACACTGAACAGTTGTTATTTCTGTGAACAATATCATCTTGGAAGGGTATTTCTTTTTAATTTCCCCTTTCCTTCCTCATGGAAAGAGATGCTCTTAAAAGGCCTCCTTAAAAGGAGGCAAAGCTTTTGGTTGGTTTGTTTTTTTTTAAACAATAATCTAGCCATGGTCATTAAACCAGGGGAAAAAACATTGTCTCCAAAGTGCTTAGCTCAGCCAAGATAATGCCAAGACAGGTTTCCCACACTCTTAAACCTGGAGCAGGCTGGCAGTTCAGTCCATGCAGCAATGGATTCCACCAGCCTCCTGGCGGGCTCTGCCTTCTCATGGGCAAAGGACAAAGCCAACCTGCTCAGTTCACAGCGCCAAACCATTAACTGAACTTTGGTCCAGGCTGAGGGAAGAACCATCCCCATCCCAGCAGTACCTGAAAGGGTCACGATGCCCTGGGGCTGGGGCTGGAACCGCAGGTACTTGTTGCAGAAGGAGGCCGACTCCAGGGCCAGGAAGAGGACATTGCCCAGGAAGTACCCGGCGGTCTGGCCCACAGAGTTGCAGGTGGAGGCGTAACCCACGTTCTCCCTGGACAGCATGGTCAGGGCCCAGCCGTCCACTGCGATGTCCTGTGTGGCCGCCAGGAACTCGAAGAGGAAGAAAGTCACGGTGAGGGCCACCACGTCGGGGGCCCGGCTCTCCCCGTCGCCCAGCAGCACGTCCACCTGGGTGGACATGTAGATCATGAAGAGCCCCAGCACGTACTGCGTGGGGACCAGCCAGGACTTGCGGCGGCCGAAGCCCCGCAGGTAGACGGCGTCCACCAAAGGGGCCCAGAGCAGCTTGAGGCTGAAGGGCCAGAACACGAAGCTGAAGAAGGCCTGGTCGGTGTAGCTGGCGCTCTTGCTCTGCAGGATGAGGGGCACGCTGCCCGCCAGCCCCAGCGGGATGCCCTGCAGCACGTACAGCACCAGCAGCAGCAGGATGCTGCCCAGCTCCGCCCGGCACCCCCGCGCTCCCCGCACGCCCGCCTCCGGCGGCAGCAGCGCCTCGGCCTCCCCGCCCGGCAGCCCGTCCCCGCAGAGCGCCAGGCCGGGAGGCGCCTCGCTCCTCACGTCCAAGTAGTGGTGGTGGCTCGCAGCCCGGCGCTGCCGGCCGCCCTCCTGGGCCACGATGGCGGGCGACATGGCGGCGGTGGTGATGGTGGCGGCCCAGGGGCGGGGGCGGCCCGGGGGCCCAGGCGGGAGCGGCGCCGCCGCTGAGGAGACTCCGCACGCCGGCCCGGCCGCCACCAACCGCCTACGCCCCGCCCCTTCCGGGCACGCGGGCGCTAGCGGCAGGCGTGGCTGCACCTCATTGGTGCGCCGCGGAGACACGTCACAGGGCCGCCCCGCTGGTGAGGTGGCGCCGTGAGCGGCCGCGGGTTCGGATCCCGGGTGCGGCGGAGCCCTGGCCGTGCTGGCCCCCGCGGTGGAGGGGGAGCTGCCGGGCGTTCCGGAGCCGCCCCAGCGGTGTTTGGGCTCTTGGCAACGCTCCTGGTGCTTTCAGTCTTTCTTCAGCGAACGTACACCCGCCACGGGCTGGGGAATGGCTGTGTTAAATAAACGGTAAATAGATCAATAATAAAAATTAGTTGCCATTTTTTTTTCTTTTTGGCTCTCCCGTACTAACAAATAAGAATCAGTAGGAACCAGGGGAAGTAAAAGTTACTTTTCCCCCACTCTTCCTAGTCATTAGCACTATTATGTGATAACTAGACCGTCAGAAACTCTTTGTGTGTCCTTTTGCTTCTGCTTTTAATGCTTGCAGAATTTTTTTAATGCTTAAAATAACTTTTTTTTTTTTTTAAGCATTGAAAGACCCATCACAGCCATAACACAATTAAAACATTTACAACCGCACACTACTATTGTCCTTAGGATAAAGTTGTTTGAAATCTGAGAGTGGAACTAGATACTAGGTTGCAATTTCATAAGTAACTTGAGTGTTTGTACTCACACCTTTCCCCATTTCCTTCTCTTTTCACACGAAAAGACCAATTAAAAGTTCAGAGAAGCGTTTCCAAAACGTGTTGGGGACATTGTCAGGAAAGCTTCATGGACGTAGTTACCTTCCTCTGTGTTTCTTAAGAAATCCCACCTGAGCAGGGACAGATGCGCTTCACACCACCCAACACCGACAGAGCGGAAAACGCTTATGGAATTCTGAAGTGTCCGTTTCTGCCTCCATTTGCACCCAGGCGGCTCGGGGGTGCGGTACGGCAGCCCGGCTGTGCTGAGGGGCGGCGCGGGGCTCCCGGTGCGCACACACACCCCCAAACCCCGCGCTCCGGCCCCGCGCTCCGCCCCTTCCGCCGGAGCGGGGCCGGGCCGGGCCGGCTCCTCCTCCCGCGGCGGAGGCGCAGCCGGGCGGCATTAGCTCATCGCGGCCGCCGCTCTGCGCGGCCCTTTCTTCCCGCTCCCCGCCTCGGGGCCGCTTCCCGCCGCTCGGAGCGGGCGCCGCGGCCCGGCAGCCCCCATGGCGCTGTGCAACGGAGACGCCAAGGTCAGTGCCCGCGCTTCCCTCCCGCCCGGGCCTGCCGGGCGCTTTGTGCCGCCGCTGCCGGGCCCGGCCCGGCCTGGCCGCCTCGGCCGGCGGGCACATGGCGCGGCGGGCCCGGCCTTTCCCCGCGGCCGCCTCCCGGGGCTGCGGGCGGCCCTGCGGCGCGGAGCGGGCCGGGCGCGGGAGCGGGGCCGGGCGGCCGCGGGGGCCGGTGTCCGCCTGTCCCGGTGTCCGCCTGTCCGCTGCCCACGGCCCCTGCCCCCCCGCCGCTCTGCCCGCGCTCAACAGCGGTAGCGCTGAGAAAATTAATTCATTTAACAATCTGGGTTTTGGTGTTTCTTTTTCTTTTTTTAAACGTTGGCCCGTGGTGTGGCCGAGCCCGCCTGGGCCGGCTCTGGTCGGTGTTGCCGGGGTGAGGCTGAACGGGGGTCCCAGCAGCTGCCCAGGTGCTGGCTTGGGCTTTACATCCAAACAGGAGCCGTAACTCCTTCAGCCAACTCGAGAGAGAAGTTGGTTCGTTTAATTGCTGCAGGTTTGCTGTGCAGGGGCTGCTCTGCCGTCCTCCCGGTGACCCCCGGGATCCCGCTGCTCCCCCAGCGTCCCCCGTGTCTGCTTTGCAGCGAAAGTGACAAAGATGATGTGTGGGGGTGTCGCCCTTGCATGCCGGGGGGACAAAATTACTCTTGTGCCTTCATGAAATTGATGTTTTTTCTTGATAATGCAACTTCTGAACCAAAACCCTGTAAGTTGTCTCATGCTGCTTCTGTAGTAAGATAAAAGCCTTGTCCTAGACTTTTAATCTAGTTTGCAAGAAAACGTGACTCTGAGGGGTTTTTTTTTAAATGCTCAGTTGGTCGCTGGTTAAGTTTTCTGACATGCTTTTCCCTGGCCATAGACACAACCTCCTTTCCTGGCCGGGGCTGCTCTTGGGCTCCTTTTCTTATGGTGGTGGCACCCAGCGCCAGCTGTGCCATGTGAGGCTGGTCCTCTGTGGCACCCAGCGCCAGCTGTGCCGTATGAAGCTGGTCCTCTGTGGCACCCAGCGCCAGCTGTGCCGTATGAAGCTGGTCCTCTGTGGCACCCAGCGCCAGCTGTGCCGTATGAAGCTGGTCCTCTGTGGCACCCAGCGCCAGCTGTGCCGTATGAAGCTGGTCCTCTGTGGCACCCAGCGCCAGCTGTGCCGTATGAAGCTGGTCCTCTGTGGCACCCAGCGCCAGCTGTGCCGTATGAAGCTGGTCCTCTGTGGCACCCAGCGCCAGCTGTGCCGTATGAAGCTGGTCCTCTGTGGCACCCAGCGCCAGCTGTGCCGTATGAAGCTGGTCCTCTGTGGCACCCAGCGCCAGCTGTGCCATGTGAGGCTGGTCCTCTGTGGCACCCAGCGCCAGCTGTGCCGTATGAAGCTGGTCCTCTGTGGCACCCAGCACCAGCTGTGCCCTGGGAGGCTGGTCCTCTGTGGCACCCAGCGCCAGCTGTGCTGTATGAAGCTGGTTCTCTGTGGCACCCAGCGCCAGCTGTGCTGTATGAAGCTGGTCCTCTGTGGCACCCAGCGCCAGCTGTGCCCTGGGAGGCTGGTCCTCTGTGGCACCCAGCGCCAGCTGTGCTGTATGAAGCTGGTTCTCTGTGGCACCCAGCGCCAGCTGTGCTGTATGAAGCTGGTCCTCTGTGGCACCCAGCGCCAGCTGTGCCCTGGGAGGCTGGTCCTCTGTGGCGCCCAGCGCCAGCTGTGCCCTGGGAGGCTCGTCCTCTCCTCTACGACACAGCCTCGCAGGAAATGGGTAATGAGAGTGGCTTCCGTGGGGGGCCGGGTCCCAGCAGCCATTGGAAATCCACGTGCGGCTTATCAAAATTTGTCTGCGTTATTAACGGGTTGGGCAGAATCTTGTATCAATCTCAGGGATTGCCAGAGTTTGAAGGAGTTACTCTCCTGTTAGACTTGGAAATAAAATATGAGTAAGCGTTCTTATACCTGCTTAATTTTAATACCACAGGGAAACAATTAAACTCTTGTAAAACCTGTGCTGGCTTGAAAGTGCCAGATCAAGGCTCCTGGTTTAGGCTTGTCCTAAGTTGTGAGTGTGGGTGAGAGCTCAGGGCTGAGCACTGGGACAGAGGGGCTGCTGCTGCAGACTGGGCTCTGCCAGGTGCTTCTGGGTACCCCAGGATCTGGCTGCTCTGTATGTTAATGTGCCTTATAAATTACGTTAATGAAAATCCTGTGAGTGTGTGGGTGTGTGAAATGCTGAAAAATTCCCTGGCTCTGCACAAGTGGGCTGTTAGGAACCTGTAAGCTTAGTTTAAAGCGCTAGGTAGGTATGGAGGGATAAGGCATGCGGTGTCCTAAGCCGGCAATGCAAGACTGGTGGCAGATCTCCTACCACAGCTCATTATAGAACTCATACATTTTTTTTGGTCACAAAAATACCTGGAAGCTTTTTTACTTCCAGCGGTACCAAGCGGTAGAGCTGAAACGCTGGCTCGAGGCCGACCCTGGTTCAGCTCATTTAAATCACGGGTCACCCTGAAAACCACATCATACGTGAAGGATTCCTACTGTGAATCAGTGGGCAAATGGCGGTCTGGAAATAAAGCGTTTTCATAGCGTAATTGCTTTGTTTCATCAGTTGTGGAGAACAGTAGGAATCCTTCATGTATGATGTGGTTCACAGGGTGACTTGTGATTTAAATTAGCTGAACTTAGGCTTTTTCCCCCATTTTTCTCTTGGGGTACACAAGTTCCATTCTGGTTTTAGTCCCACTCTTGGGACATCACAGTGTTGCCTCTGCTCTGTCCCATCGCCTGAACCGCCTTGGACGGCTGTCAAACCAGCTTCGACAGAAGTTCTCAAAAAGAGCAAGTTCTCCAGATTTTTGTGAAAATGGACAAGTCTAGTTATACCCCACTGAGGGGAAAAAGAGCTTTTATTAGAAAGTGGAGAATCGGGGCTAGGAAGGGGTGCTGGCTCCACAAACCCCGTCCCTGCAGGGCTGGGCTGCCTGGGATCCTCTTCATCTTTCTCCTGGCACACCTACGATATACAAACACATGAGCTAAACTGCCGTGCTGGCTGCACATTAACAGCATCTCTTCCTTTTTTGATTGTATTAAATGAAGTTTCCCTTGTTAAATTCGCGTTCAGAATCTCTAGCCTTGGAACTGTGCCTTTAGGTAAATAAAGCCAGATCCTGTACTGACTTACTGCCTTTCTCCTTCTTTCTTCCCGTGTGGTTACAGCAGTGTTTCTGTTGGGCTCTCTTCAGAGCTGGACCTGCTTAGAGTTGTGCTTGAGCTCAAAAGCAAAGCACGAACCCTCCTGTGGCACGGTCGGTGTGGTGAGTCGCCAGTTGCCTCCCGGATGGGGCTTTGCTGGGGTGTGCGCAGGGGACGTGCTGTGAGGACACCGGCCCCGGAAACCAACAGCGCCCTGTGTAGTACTGGGAGAAAATGATTTCAGTCTGTAGTTTAAGCCCACGTCTAAGGGAGCAGCGAGTTATTAGGCCACCAATTGAATGTCTGGTTGTTTTCTTTCCTCCGGTGAGGTGCGTGTTGCCTTGCTCGTCTTGCATCTCCCCATAAAGAGATCTGTGTTGCTTGATGGATGTGGTGCTTTTACTGGATTTTAGCCCAGATGCCATTAGCATCATCTGAGGGAAAACCGTCTGAGCTATGATTAGACACTGGCTTTTGAGATTTTGGGAGGGTATTAATGGACTCCCAGTGAAACTCGGGCAATGAGCAATTACTTGAAGACTTAAACAGCCATCTTGCAGGGCCACATAAACCATTACCAAGTAATCGTAGTGCTGATCTGTGAGTTCCTGCGGTCGCTGTGCAGGATGATGCTGTGCTGGGCAGGGATGGATGGGTGAAGGGCTTGGCCAGGTGCTGGTGCCAGGGTCGGAGCCTCGTCCCCTTCATCCGTGTGACAAAGAGGTTGGTGTCACTGTCCTGCTTTTGTTGGGAACTAGGCAAGGTGCAGGCTCGTTTGAGATACAGACCTACTTGTGCTGCCTTAGGCAAGGTTTCTCAAACAATTGCTGTTGTAACTTGGAGCTCTTTTATTCTCATAGAATCACAGAATCATTTAAGTTGGAAAAGAGCCTTAGGATAATTGAGTTACCCCAACCCCGTCACTACCCCATGTCCCTGAGGTCATCTGTTCAACCCCTCCAGCTGAACTGATGGCAACAATATCTTGTTTTTAGTATTTTTTTGCTGTAAAATGTAAAAGCTGCCCTGACAGACTTGCACTACTTGCTTATTACTTGGCGTTAGGGTCCGATGTCTGGCAGGCGGGACCCGTCCGTGTGCCCGGGGCTCTGGAGGGTTCCACTCGTGTCCTACCTGTGCTCTTGCAGGTGGAACTTCAGCCACGAAGCCAAGAGGGCTGCAGAGTTCTGGCCCTTCATGGTATAAGCTACAGCACACGTGCTTTGGAATAATGTAAGGATTCTAATAAAAAAGCAGCGCTGGAAGGAGTAGTGCTTGCCACAGGATGAGATCTGTAAAGAGTAAGGACGTTGGTCTTTCTCGCAAGAGCTGCTAATTTAGAAACCACTAGGTGAAAATGCCCAGAATTACTCCTAAACTGATTCTCTCCTTTCCTCTGGAAGGGAGGACAGTTCCGGTGGCCTCTCTCCATCTGACTGGGGTTCGAAGGGGCGTTTGCTGCTGGAGGCCGCTCTCCAACACGTGTGCATTTTGTTGTGTAACCCAAGACTGAAACATCATTAAGAGCGTGCTCAGCTACCGGCTGAAGAAATTAAATTAAGTAACTGATTCTAACCTGGATTTAGCGCTATTTTTTCTGCTTGCATCCTTTAATTCAGATAAAACCTTTTCTAGCTCGTGTAAACTTTGGACGTTTCCAGCGCTCTTGACCTTCCTTGACTGGTTTGAAGGTGGTGATCTGAGGTAGAAAGCTCCAAGGCTCCTTTGCTGTGTGTTGGTTGGGGAGGAGCAGTTCTCCTGCCGTTCTCCTCCAGAACGACCCGTGGTTGATGTGGGGATGATGATCTGACCCCCGTGGAAATCCCGTGGCTGCTTTCCCAGCCTGGGCAGCGGCGGCGGGACCTCCTGCGAGCCCGGGTACCAACATGCACACAGCGCTAACCCGCCAGCGTTGAAACGGTCCTGAGCTTCAAGACGTGTTTTGAGGCAGTTTGCCGAAGTAAAACCCTTCGTAGTGTTTCCTCCATCAAATCCCATTGGCAAGGAAATAGTGTAAGCTTTAAGTTAAGGGAAAAACACTCCCAAAGTAAGACATTTGTTTAAGCAGCAGAATTTTTTCTGCATCAATTTCTGTGTGTCTTGCAGTGTGGCTGAGTGCATGTTCTTCCTTGAAGATCCTCCGATAAGGACACTGCCATGGAATAGCTGCCTCTTTTCACAGCTTCTTTCTTAAAAATAAGAAATCTGTCCTTGCCTTTTCCAGAAATCTATTTTGGATTTAGCTGAAGTTGGCCAACCAATTCAAATGCAATGGGATCAGAGAGAACCATTGCTTTGTTCTGATGTGCAATCTGCTTGAATGTTGTATTCAACAATCAAGGGTTTTTTTGAAAAATCATTTTAGCAGAGGCATTTGTTCTCAATTTCCCCTTTTTATTCTGTCCAGGAGGTAATGGTAAGTGCAAGCTTAGTGTATGAGGCAACATGATGGGAAAAACATTTTTCTTCTGCCTTTGCACCGTCCTGTTTTGCAGGAGCAAAGGGCACATGCTTTTAATTAGCACAGGGTGTGCTGGGTCTCATATGGAACTGTAAAATGGAAAAGCTGGGGTGGCTGTAGTGGTGAACAGGGCATACGACTTCCTATTTATGGAACACTCTGCCTTCATTACCTTAGTAGCATTTTTCTTCCTCAGTTTGTACCCTGTTTGGTTTTGGGGATGTCACGTTTGTGTGGCTGCTTGGGAGGGATGTGCTGTGTTAATGTGCAGTCCCTTCATCTTGCTAATGCATCTGCTGCTCTTTATAAACTTGAGGATTTTTTAATTTAGAAGTTTCTCTGCTAGCCTTTATTTTAATTGTAAATTAACACACGTAGGCAAGCTTTGCAGCTGCTAGTTGTTTAAGAGATGTGCCTTAGAGCCCTGCCCGGTGTCACACGAAGCGCTGCCGTGGGTGGTGTTTGCAGGCGGAGAACGCCGGAGGAGAGCTCAAGGATGGGCAGCACCACTACGAGGGAGCCGTGGTGATCCTGGACGCCGGGGCGCAGTACGGCAAAGTCATCGACCGCCGCGTGCGCGAGCTCTTCGTCCAGTCCGAGATCTTCCCGCTGGAGACGCCGGCCTTCGCCATCCGAGAGCAGGGCTTTCGGTAGGTCCCGCCGCGGCGCCTCTGCCCGCGGCTTCTGCTGGTCTCTCCTTTCTAACAGCGGCTGTGGGGTTGACAGTGCTGGAAATTGCCTATTTTTTTAATGTGCAAAAGCTCTCGTTGTAATGATGGAATGTTGCATCTGGAGTATTGTGTCCAGTTCTGGGCCCCTCAGTTCAGGAAGGACAAGGAGCTGCTGGAGAGAGTCCAGCGCAGGGCAACAAAGGTGATGGAGGGAGTGGAGCATCTCCCGTGTGAGGAAAGGCTGAGGGAGCTGGGGCTCTGGAGCTGGACAAGAGGACACTGAGGGGGGACTCATTCCTGGGGATCAATATGGAAAGGGGAGTGTCAGGAGGATGGAGCCAGGCTCTTCTGGGTGACAACTAGTGATAGGACAAGGGGCAATGGGTGCAAACTGGAACACAAAAGGTTCCACTTAGATTTGAGAAGAAACTTCTTCATGGTGAGGGTGGCAGAGCCTGGCCCAGGCTGCCCAGGGGGTTGTGGAGTCTCCTTCTCTGCAGACATTCCAACCCCCTGGACACCTTCCTGTGTAACCTCATCTGGGTGTTCCTGCTCCATGGGGGGATTGCACTGGATGAGCTTTCCAGGGCCCTTCAACCCCTGACACTCTGGGATTCTGTTGTCATTGCATCCTTAGCGAATCCACAGAAACTCCTGAGTTTTGCTGGGGAAACTTGTGCAGCAATATAATTTTTGTGTGTTTGCTTCATAACGCCCTAATGTCAGTTCAATCCTTTCTATTTGTCAGTATGATTTAGGAGGTTGCATTCTGAACATGTGTCTGCAAAAAATATGAAAATATGTACCTGCAAAAATGTTGATGCCCTTGCTGTTTTACCTGTTAAACCAGGGTAGCTATTAATCAAGAAAACATTAGAACTTGAAAACTAGAAATCATTAGAGACCCTACGTGTCAGTCGGGTACGAATCCAGAAATACACTGCACGTCTGCTTGTTGGCTGTGCCTGGCCACAGACCAGACAGTGGTGCTTTACTGCAGAGTTGTCTTTTTCCAATCAACTGGTAAACAGTATATTTTAGTAAGTCAAACAGGTACTTGTTGATCTCTGCTGAAAACACCGAGAACAGAAACCCCAGGATCTGTTTGATGTATCAGTAGCTGTTGTGTGAAGAATTTCTCACTCAGAAATGTTCTGAAAAACACATTTTCTTGCCAGATCTTGTTTATCATTCTCCAACAATCGAGTCTTTAGAAGATGGACATACCTGATTACTGGTTTAAAAAGAATTCCTGCATCTCCTGTGTGTAGGACTTGAGGTGTGGGTCATGGTACTAATGCTGGTTTATCTCAGACCTGTGCTGTTTTGGTGCGGGTTTGTGATGGAAAGACCTTTTCCCCCTTTCTTTTCACAGTTGAAGGTTCTTCAAAGTCTCATGGTTAGACCCGTTGGACTTGCCATTCCAAGTAATTGCTCTCTAAAACGTGGCAGAACCTTTTCATTCAAAAAGTCACTTCTGGAGGTTAAGGTTGTGGTTTCGGGTTATCAGTTACCCAGGTTGGTCAATAAACTTTGTGTCCACAACATCGGTCAATCATTTGCATTCAGGAGAACTCGACAAATACTGACACCAGCCATTGGGCGCTTTGATTCAGTGACCGCTGTAAAAATGAGCTTGTGGCTCTACCACAAGATTTGGATGTATTACTATATTCCACATGTCATGGGAATAAGCAGGTTTCGTGGTGTCGAAGGTGGACTTGAGTGAGCTGAGGAGCTTCGCTTTGGTCTCTGCTGAAGTTCAAGACAGGCAGTGAGACTGAACATTTTCCTGAATTGTATTTAGATGTTGTATTTAAAGAGCCAACTCCTCGATTTTTCCCAGCGACAGAACAAATGTCCAGTGCCAAGTTTCATCTGAATGTGACATAAGAGTCAGCAGTTTCCACGGAGTCCTCCCGGTCCTGGGCTCGGGCTCTGCTGGTGTTAGTCCGAGCTCTGGCGCCAGTCCCAAGCTGGGGCTCAGTGCCTGTTTTTTACCCTGTAGTCCATTGCAAATAGCCTTTCCAGAGCTAGGTCAGGCTGTTTTGGAAGCGGTTTAAGGTAAACCAGAACGAGATACAGTCATACCAGCGCAGGAAGGTATGTAAGAAATTACAAGGTGTTGCAATAAAGCTTTCAAAATCTACATACCATGCTAGTTTTAATTTCTCCCAGACAGTTGAGAAGATGCTGATTTCTCTCTCTCCCTCAATTTACAACTGTTTTTTCTTAACACTTTGGCAGATTGAATAACCTTTCTGTGTTCTGTGGGATTTTAATTGGTATGCAAAAAAAAAGCAGATTTTAAGACTCTAATTTTTGAAAAAGTGTATAACTATTTTGACCTCTCATAAGAATGTTCAGTTTGTAGGTGGGGCCATATTTCCTTTAATTAATATTAAATAGTGTTCTGCACATATGGCACTTAAGCAAATGCCTCTGCAGGTGGAGTTATTAGAAGCAGTAGTACCACCAGGCATTAAGAATTTGAAGGCTCTTTCTAGCAGAATCTGTGTTTAGGAAACTTATTGTGTCTCTGACTTGAACAGAAGTGCCTGTACATGGACGGCGAGGACCAGTTGTTCATGGGCTTATTACTACATGATGATTTCTGCCCGTGGTGCAGATATTCCAAGTGCACTGCTTAAAAATGGAAAAATGCTATTTTGTCACTACTTGCATGACAAACACTCTAAATAATGCTACAAGTTGCGTGTGCAATTTCTCTCCCGTCCAGTTTTGCATTTCTCGCACTGGAGAGGTTTGATGTTCTCTGTGAAATACACAGTCCGTGAGTCCAAGGTCTGGTGGTCAGTCCTGGCCGAGGCCAGAACACGTTGCCCAGCAGCTGCTGCTTCTGCAGGTCACGCTCCTGCAAATCATCCTGGTGTGCAAAGGTCTCTCCTCCCCTTTGGAAAGACTTGATTTTCTGTTACAGTGTCAAGTATTGACTCCAAACCATCAATGCTTGCACCTATTGGACTTGTAATTCACAACCTGTTGGTAATGCCATCACACTTTGGAATCGGGTGGATTAAGGGACATTTTTTCAGCAGCTCTAGAAATTGGAGAGTCTGGTTTTTGAACACAGCTCCCCTCCAGGTGGCACAGACATCACAGAGTATATATGTATATATCTCTTAATGCCAATACTCTGCATTTGATCCCAGCCATCTTACTTCTCTCATAGCTGACACTTGGCTATGAGGAGTTTAAAATGCAGTCACTTTTTAAGATGGCTTGTGTTTGTTTAAACTGATCTGGTAAACTGCTGGTTTTGACAGCTGTAGTGTAGCAAATTTAAGCTATATGTTAGGATATCTGTATTAAAATATATCTTAGAATATACAGAGTTCTAAGAGTATCATAAGACAATGTCGATGTTTAGAGCAAATAGATGTTAAAGTAAACGCTATATTCGAGTTAGTGTTTTCTTTATCTTTTGTCTGCAGAGCTATCATTATATCTGGAGGACCAAACTCTGTGTACGCAGAAGATGCCCCGTGGTTCGACCCAGCGATCTTCACAATAGGAAAGCCGGTTCTGGGGATCTGCTACGGCATGCAGGTGCTGGCCACAGATAAGTGTGTCTGCAGCCGCCTTCCGGGCCTCGTTTCTGAGCCCAACTGAAGATGCGCTGCTAAAGGACCTGCTTTTCAAATATAAGCAGCATGCCACGTGTGCAAAAGATACTTTTAAAGTGCTAATTGGTAAACTGAGCATACTGTGTCGTCTTCTCTTGGCTCAGCTGCCTCAATAACATAAATGGTTAAGTGCTGTGAACTGAGTTCACGCTGCTTTTTTGGTCACAGTCAATATAACACGGCAGTCACTGATTCTGCCTAGCTGCTGGTGCAAAACGTGTCCCTCGTGTAAATAAGTGAAATAGTTTTGGTTTTCAAGTGTGGAATGTTTGTAGCATAGTTGTTAAGAGCGTTTAAACCCTCGTGCCCCCAGAACACGATGTGGCTCGGGGCTGGCTGGTGACCCGCGGGATCTGCTGTCCCAGCTGGGGAAAAACAACCTTCCAAGGAGACAAGGGATGGATTAGATGCTGCCGTGCATCTTGTTTGGTTTTCCAGGGGTAGTGATTTCCTAGGCCTTCAGAGGCGCTGAATAATGGCTGGAAAACTCCTTTACAAGGGCTGGGAATTATGGAAACAATGTTGGCACTCCCTGTTCTGAAGGGAAATGTGCGTTATATTAAAATATGCCTTCAAATGCCAAGCGGATTGGAAAGCACATGAGCTAGCCTCAAGCAGGGGAGTTCCTTAAGGCTGACTTCATGGCAACTAACCAAGTGTGTGTTTTAACACACTACTGCTTCATTATAAAGGGTTGAAATCAGTCAGGTACAATGAGTATAACATCAAACTGTGTCTAAAAGGAAGGTTTAAATCTCTGAGAATGAAAGTAGTTGGAAAGTGAGACTCTAATAATACTTTTTAAAGTCACCAGTTACATTTGTAAGGAAGACAAAAATCTTTATTTTGAGACTTCTGAAATGCAAAGTGCAGATATCAAACTCCAAAGGGCAAGGCGAGGTTTTAGAAAAGACACTGGTTGAGAATTTCACTGCTCTGATACAGCAAGGATTATGAAGAGTCGCAAAAATAACAGTAAGAGGATAGACTCAAGTTTTTGACTGGTTCTCCAGAGCTGAGGAGCCAGATCTTGCGAAGTTTAAGCCTATCTGATGGCCTTTAGCTGGAGGGTAGATGAATCAGATTTTTGCTCAGCAGCTTAACTGTTTCTGTGATAACCAGCCTCGGGTACTCAGCTGCCTTGTAGAGTGGCCGTTCATAAGTGCAAGTCGCTGTACACTAAATCAATGTATGCTATTAAATGTGCATTATTTTGCAAATCTCTACTTCTTGTCTACTGCTCTGGGTTTCTGCTGCTCATTGTGTGCAGCTGCAGCCCCAGATATACTGACAAGGCTGGCAAAAGGGAGCAAGCACACTACAGAACAATCATTAATTCTGAGGAGAATTCTTACCCTTTTGCAAAGTTATATATTGAGTATAATCAGGAAAAGCTGTGTTGGTAGGTACTAGAGGGCTAGAGCTGCTGTCAGCCACAGGCAGATTGAGGTGTAAAGTGGCACTAGATTTTGCGGCGCTTGCTCATGTGATGTTTTTGCCTTGACAGATGATGAATAAGGTGTTTGGAGGTACGGTGCACAAGAAGAGTGTCAGAGAAGACGGGGTGTTCAGCATTACTCTGGATAACACGTGTTCACTGTTCAGGTACGTAGGCATTCAAATTATCAGAACAAGATTGGAAATACCAGTCTGGAAATTGGTGGCTTATTATAAAGAAAATAGTGAAATTGCACCCATGCTAATTTCTAATAAAACCTGCAACACATACCTAGGCGTAACTTCTGAATTGACTCTAGAAATGCAGATATATTTGCTCGGGATATTGTGTAAACCCTTTGTTTCGAAGCAGAACGTCCTCACTGAGGCGCCATGGAATGTTCCGCAGCACGAGGAGCTCGGTGTTGAGCCCTTCTCCCCCCGCTGTGCCCTGTGTTCCTCTTGTACTGGCTGCGCCCAGCCCCGCTTCCAAAGTTAATAGGAAATCTGAGAGCATTTGCTTTCTACCTTCCTTTAAAATCACTTTGTGATGTTTTATAAAACCGTGATAGTTTGTCAATGCCTCTTGAGTTCCTTGTAATAGTTCAACTAGTTTACTCATACTCGCTGTCCCGATTTTATTAACTTTCCCCTGTGGGGCTATTGCCGAGCTTTATACCGTGCCTGAAGTCTGAGGTCCCCAAACTGTCCTGAAAACACTTAGGTTTGAGCAAGAAAACGTCATTTTATTGAAATAAAAAGCAGGACTCCACTATCCTATTGACTGAGGGTGACGCTGCTGTCAGAGAGGGGATCTGTCAATATTTACCAAAAACCCCCAGACAACACAACCAACAAAAAACAAAACAACAAACAAAACAAACCAACAAACACAAAACCCAAACCCTTCTGAATCAAGATAAATCGCCTTTTGCATGAAGGATGTATTGTACAAGAACTTAGGCAGCTTCCAGTGGAGTGGAGGCATCTAGGAGCTGGAGGTGACTCTTTTTGGGAAGAAAATCCTGCGTGTATGTCAAATGAGCCTGGTCAATCAAGATGTGCTTTAATGGGATCCCTAAGGGCTTCTCTTGGAAACACAGGTGGTTAGGTCTTGGTTCTTTTTCTGATTGATTCTATTTTTTATTCTGTGCGTAGGGGCCTTCAGAAGGAAGAGCTTGTGCTGCTCACCCACGGGGACAGCGTGGATAAAGTAGCCGATGGATTCAAAGTGGTTGCGCAGTCTGGGAACATTATAGCAGGTATTGATTTGATACTGAAATTGCCTTTTGATAGTGTTCATTAAAGGAAGCTATATGGCAGACAGTGGTTAGACCCAAATGGGAACAGACTGTCTATTATTTAATTGCCAAAGAAGTGAATTGTTTTTAACGGTTTCTGGTACATGTTTACTTGTGTGTTGTGCTGTCCTGGAAACAGAAATAGACATGGAAATGAATGGTCCTGGTTTGATACTGGTCATTTAAGGAAAACTTTATTGTTACAATTAGTTATTTCACAGTATGCACGTGTTGTTTCTGTTTCAAATAAAACCTTGTGTGCTGTTAGGTCAGGGGAGAGGAAGACGTGCCGTAGTGTGCAGCGTAAGCACTGGTTGGGTTTTGCACTGTAATAGTACAAGTCAAACACTCTTTAATTCCTGAAGCGTGATTAACTTGTTATCGTATTGAATATTGTTGCATGAATGTTCAACTGAGCAAAAATAATGTCGGTACTGAAAGCAGCATTTCAGACACATGGATTGTCAGAGAAGAATGCAGGACCTTGGAAATGTGGGGTTTGAAAGCTACTCAAATTATTGAAGGGAAAGAGCCTCTTTGGGTCGCTTTCCTTGAAGATGGGAGACCTGAAATTGCTGAGTTGATGAGCCGCTTCCTGACATCTCCAAAGCATTCACCTGCTTTATTTTAAATCTTTCATTTAAAAAAGAGCACCAAACCCCAACCCTTTTAGTGTGGGTACAACTGTGTCAACGTGGCTTGGTCGGAGGGTTGTATGAGGTATCGTGGTGAGGAAAAATAATAATGTGATTTATTTCCTATTTTCACAATGGTTTTCTTAGGATGTCGGAGTGTTTTCCTTGGTTTCTGAGGGATTGCGTGTTCTGGATATGTAACAGTACCCTTGGTCTTAATCTTAACCAGAATCCCGGTGATTTGTGCCAAAATGTGGCAGAATAAATCGCCCCAAAAGCATATGCTTGGCTTTCTTGGGTATTTCCCGTTTCTTGTTTTTTGTCACACTCGTTTCTTTGCCCCAACGAAGGCATTGCAAATGAGTCTAAGAAGCTGTATGGAGCACAGTTCCACCCTGAGGTCAGCCTCACCGTCAACGGCAGGATGATCCTGAAGAACTTCCTGTACGATATTGCGGGCTGCAGCGGGACCTTCACCGTGGAGAACAGAGAACTCCAGTGCATTCAGGACATCAAGGAGAAAGTGGGCTCCTCAAAAGTCCTGGTAAGTATATATATGTATATATATACCCTGGTAAGTAAGGCTTCCATTAAAGCCCAGAGATTATTTGCGAAAGCCTGACAGAAGCACCGACACTGAAGAGTTACTCACATTAGTTTGAAAAATGCAAAACAGTCATGATTTGGGTGATACATTAAAACAGAATTTGTAAAGTTTGCTCAACTTACATTGACTTTTCTTCTGAATCATTGACTGTAAGTCAGCAGATTCTCATGGTTGTATCCGAATTGTTTGTTAAAGCTTTCCCTGTAGACAGCCGACCAAATGTGTGTGTTTGGTTTTTTTACCTTTTTTCTCCTCATTCTTAGGTTTTACTCAGTGGTGGCGTGGACTCGACAGTGTGCACGGCTCTGCTGAACCGAGCTTTAAACCGAGACCAGGTCATAGCTGTACACATAGATAATGGATTCATGCGCAAAAGAGAGAGTCAGTCGGTGGAGGAGGCGCTCAAAAAGCTTGGGATTCAAGTTAAAGGTACCGTAGTTTTGTTAGAAATGCCCGCCACCACTAGTGACTTGGCCAGTCTCCTAAAATGCACATGTAGTGTTTTGTTTCATTGATTTGATCTTCGCAGTTCTCAGGCCTTACACACCAAAGCACGGTTGCTAATTTGAAACAACCCGGGCCTATTCACGACATTTCAAACCTAAAATATTAAGCCCAACTTATTTGATCGGTGCAGATAATGAACTGACCCGTGTCTCCTGTTTCTGAGGGCACAGCGCAGCAGCGGGATGTGCCTCAGTCGCTTTGCTGGTGGGCGAATCATCCTGCGCGTTTGGTTGCGGTTTCTGCAGCAGCCTGGTTGCCAGTCCTCCACTGGGACTTGAGTTCTTGTCCTTATTCTCTTTCTTTCTAAACTGTGAGCTCATTTGGGTGATGGAATGCTCTTACAGCCAAAATTACTTTTTGAAGTCGCATGCAGGTTGGGCTGCAGTATCCTGGTGCAGCAAAGTCTGAGCTCCGTTCTACATGTATCTTTATTTTTTAAAAATATTTGTACTTTTTGGGGGTTTTTTTAGTGGAAAATCTGTCTTGCAGCCTGCAGACCGATAAACCTGTGCTCTGACAGAGGAACAAATGGAGGGAATCCCTTTGCAAATGCTCCTTCTGTAGGTTGTGCAGTTCAGTGCTGGTAAAAGCTGTCAAAGAGCCTCCCTCTAAATTAAGAGGCATAAAGTACCGTGAGTAAATAGCACATCATTTAATTTCAGTTGCAGAAAGGCCTTGGGGAAATACTGTCCTGTAAACTACTTAAATAAATCAAGTAAATTCTAATCTAAGAGGAGAAGCAAGAGCTGACCTTACCCTCTAGAGTAGGGCTAATAAGAGAAATAGAGTGCTTTTGCTACATTAATTCTTGAGGTATTGAACAGACCTATTTAATGCAGCTGATAGTTAAAGGACTCGAAAGATTTTTCTTTAAAAAGCAATAGAGTGAAAATCATATTTTTTCAAATTTGCATTAAAATCTTTCCTGACTTTGGTAACGAATTCCTGTGATTTCCTGCAGTGGTGAACGCAGCTCATTCGTTCTACAATGGTACAACAACTCTGCCCATCTCGGATGAGGACAGAACTCCACGAAAAAGAATCAGCAAGACCTTAAACATGACCACAAGTCCGGAAGAAAAAAGAAAAATTATTGGTGACACCTTTGTTAAGGTAATATTTATAATTAAAATTTGTTAAGGTAATGTTAGTAATTATTTGTTGGTTGTGTGTTTTTGTTTTGTCTTGGTTTGGTTTTTTAATTATATGATTTCTAGATAAAACTTCTAGGTTGGACTGTTCCCTTCTGAAGCGCTGTGCACCCAGATCTTGTAAGTTGTGGATGCCCTAAATAAGTCATTTGTGTGTTACCCTGAGCCTAAACTTTTTTGACAATCAGCGGTTACAACGCTGTTCACAAGCATTGTAATAGATCCACCATCGTGTTTGGATATACAATATTGTTTATGCAACAGCAACAAATGGCCAACTTTCCGTGTAATGTTTTTTCACCAAATGGATGGGTAGCCCGAATTTGGACGCGTTTCCGTTGCTTTGCTGCAGATGAGCCGTTTTCCATCTGGCAGCTCCCGGTGCTGGTGACACAGGGAGAGCAGAACGTTTAGTGAGCAGTGATGTTCCTGTCGTCTGAAGATGCTCTTTCCATGTGCTGTTCAACAAAATACGGGTTTACAGGACTATTTCAGCAGCGGGCTGCTGTCATAAATACTTTTCCTGGTTGTTTGTGCTTCTGCAGCTCAGAAGCATTTGTTGAGCAATCCATTATCTTCCTTTAGACTTTTGACAACCAAAAAGTAGATTGGTACATTTTTCTCCTTTCTCTTCATCTTCTAGATTGCCAATGAAGTTATCGGAGAGATGAATCTGAAACCCGAAGAGGTTTTTCTTGCTCAGGGCACGCTCAGACCTGATCTCATCGAAAGCGCTTCCCTTGTTGCAAGCGGCAAAGCTGAAGTCATCAAAACTCATCATAATGACACAGAGCTGATTCGAAAGTTAAGAGAAGAGGTAAAGGAACACAAGGATGCTGGTGTATCCTTCTGGTTCTCAGACGTGAACCTGCGTATCAAAAATGAACAACTTTGATGTTTTGCTGCTATAACTGTCTTGTGTTGATGGGGCCCATTCTTATGAGGCCATTGAAATTCTGTTGGAATATGTTGCAATTTATTACACTTCTTTCTAGTTGCTACAGTCTCAAAGTTGTCAAAATCATTTGAGTATTGTCAGCACTGAATACTGAGGAAGATGACGACAGATTGAACATGGATTTATTCGGTGTGAATGACGTTGCTCACTGTTTTACTCCTTCCCCTCAAACCAAACCCGTGTTGTAGTAAGGAAGCAGAGCAAAACCAAACACCTTTAGCAGGAGAGTAGTTTCAGACTTCTCAGACAACTTTATTCTGGTTCAGGTGGAACTCCTGGTGTAACGGGTCACTTATTCCTTCTGCTGTGTCCTGTTCTGAACACTAGTCGATGAGTAACCTGTAGGTATTGATGGTCCAGATCTGGCATATTGTGGATTCAGGCAAGAGCAGTGGTGGGGCTTTAGTGAAAAGATAATCAGAGAGAGGGCCAAAATTCTCCTCTTGAACCTCTTGTAGCATCCAGCACTGCAAACGCAGTATTATCCTCTCTCTTGAGAGAGAATAATACATTGAAGTGGGTTGAAATCCAGGGATAGTTCCTCCGGGTAACTACAGGGATGAGTTCTTTCTGTTCTTGCGCAGCTTCGGCATCACGTTTCTAGGTGCCTGGTTAAGGTGCTGGGCTCTCTGCCAGCAGTAACTGGTGGCACACGGTCTGTTTGCCAGTTGTCAATTTAACAACTGCCAAATCTTAATGAAACGGCCCAGTGTGGACATCTATGGGTGATGACCAGAGCTTCGAGGTGATGTGTACACAGGCGGTTGAACGGTGTGAAGATAAGCAGCCCCCGTCCTGGCCCTTTGATTGTAGCCCAGATTGGTCTGTTTGGTCCGAAGTCCAGAAAAGCTTTTCAGATCCTTTTGCAGTGCAGAGAAGTGCTGTCGTATGAAGCAGATGTAGGAGACTTGCCTTTTCTGACATCAGAACGCAAAGTTCTCTGACTACTATAAAATACTCTTGAGAATGAACCAACACAAGATATCACATAACCCTGTTGAAAGGTGCTCAGTTATTAGTAAGTGCGCAACTGCAGCAGAGACAAGGGACTGTTTGTGATCCACACTTGTGATGTTCATCACTGTGCAAAGTATTTTCAGTGCTTTTAGAACATGTAGCGAAGACAGGAAAGGTCTGAATTGGTGGAGGCAGAGCCAGCTTGACCTTAGAGCTGTATTTACACTGATTGAGCCATTGATGCTTCTGGTTCAAACTTGCACTTTCTTGCCGTATCCTCTGTCCTGAAACCATTTTACAAACCCACCTTCACATCTCCTTTTCTTTTCAGCGTTCATGCGGGAGGTGGCAGCTGATGGGAGCAAAGCCAGCCAGCCTGACTGCCATAGCCTAAACATTCGAGGCTTTTTGTTTGAATACGTAAGCTGGAGAGTAAATTGCTTTTTTCTTTTGTTAAGGGTAAAGTAATAGAACCACTGAAAGACTTTCACAAAGATGAAGTGCGGGTGCTCGGAAGAGAACTCGGTCTCCCCGAAGAGCTGGTTTCGCGGCATCCCTTCCCAGGTAGGACCTGTGCTCTGTGCTGCGTCCTGAGGGGCTGTCGGTCACGTTGGTGGGGTTTAGAACATGCTTCACCTGCATAATAATGTTATGTTGGAGCGTAAAACTTACATCTAAACAGAGGAATAAAAAATGGTTGGATTTATTAATGTTTTTTCTTAAGCAGAATCTTTTTTTCAGGAAAAGAGCATTTGAGAGCAGCTTTATGTGTAGTGGATTAAAGGAAAAGTTTTATAATGGAGTTTGCTTTTAGTTGTATTTGTTTCTTTTTAGTTGTATAAGCCAAAGCAAGAAGTATCAGTAAAGTGCAGCTGAATGCTGCCAGAGCTGTCAAATGTATCTTACTTGAAATAACAGTCTGTATCTACCTGCCTTTCTAAGGGGTGTTTGCTGTTTTGAAAATGATGTTTTCTGCTGATATTCTCCATGGAATCAAAGTATATAATAGAGCGAAGTCCACATGCTTTCAGGAGGGGTATTTTTGTGTCCATGCATTTAAAGCTGTGCTGCAGGGTGGGCGGGAGCGGCTGGCAGAGCGCGGAGGCTGCTGTGCTAATGCACCCGCACCACGTGAAACGCAAGGAACCAGCTGCAGACGTTTCCAGCGAATTACACACACTTTGTGTTGAGTGGCTGAAGGTCAAAGAGCCTTCGGGGGTCTGTAAAACCAGCGGAGACTCAAGTGTGCGCTATAAGTGGCTCTTTCATCCCAGCTGCCCAGCAAAGGGGAGGAGGAGGCTCCTGTTGGCTTTGCTTTGCTACCCACCGCACTTCATCACCACTAACTGCTGCTTTACACAACCATCCGCTTTAAGGTGTAGATAAATAACACTTAAATGTGCCAAGCAGTTTAATCCAGAACAATATTTGTTTGTGGTTTGTTTTTTTTTGGTCTTGTAAGGTGTTAAGACAATTAAAGCATAGATACAATGGCAAAGTCTAATCAATGATTGACCTCCTGTTCCAGATGTTGTCACATATTTTAGATTAAAATTGGCTTTTTTGTTATGTAGTATAATGTTTTCTTGCCTTCGCGTTGCAGGTCCTGGTCTGGCAATCAGAGTGATATGTGCTGAAGAGCCTTATGTGTGCAAAGACTTCCCCGAGACAAACAACATTTTGAAAATAGTTGCAGATTTTTCTGCAAGTGTTAAGAAGGTAACAACATTGCGAAGTCCTAATATGCCTAAAAGAGTAGTATGATCATTCTGTGGTGGTCTGCAATGAGGTTTAAGCTACTAGTTTCAAACTCCTTGCTTGTGCTCTTTAAGGAGTAACGCGTTCCAGTGCAACTCACTTGAAACCATTGAGTATAGCGCAGGAGAATTTTTTTGCACTATAACTGAGGCAAATATTTAAGCAATTTCTGGAAAATGCAAGTTTCATGTAGTAAATAAGTTTTGTTTTAGTTAAACTTTGTACAGATGGGGATTTCTGGAGATTTTCCCCTCCCTGAGATAATTGTAACCTCCTCAATTTGCATTTCCTGACAATCCCTGAATGTCTAAATGAAAGCACAGGAGTGAGGAACTAGTGCTTGCCACATGTCCTGAACAAAAACATCACATTTTAATTGATGATGTTTTAGTTCTCAGTCTCTTAACCGTTATGACCTTCATGATTACTATAAGCTCACAAAAAAGACAAGTATAGCTTTATGAAAGAGAGGATGAGCATAGGAAAAGAGGTTCAGCTTAAACTGTGTGCAGTCCAATCCAATAAAACTGCCTTTGCTAAATTTAGTTATTAAATTAAAGAGGTTTTTTTTTTTTAAATAGTTCCAAGGGGTAAATGCGGACTAAATTTAAGCAATCAGCTACTTAAAATGCCAATAAAATAATTATTTATAAGTTGTGTTTGCATGCTTGGGGGCTTTATTTAATTAAAATGTATTTTTCTGCATCGTTGCCCAGCCACATACTTTGCTCCAAAGGGTCAAAGCGTGTACAAGTGAAGAAGACCAGGAGAAGCTGATGCAGATCACCAGCCTACATTCACTGAATGCCTTCTTGTTACCCATCAAAACTGTGGGAGTGCAGGTAAATGGGCTCATTCCAGGGCTGTTCTGAAAGCCGCTTCCCACAGCGCGGCAGCTGCACTGGAGTGCAAAACGCTGCTTTACGATTGAAAATAAAGGGCTTGACTTGAGAACGTAACCTTCAGGTGACTGGGAGAGCTACATTATTGTTGGTGCAAAGGTGTCAAGACATCTGAATAGGCACTGGAGCGAATGGCAGGTGTGGTGTTTGAGGATATCATTGACGCTGAATAATTCTGGTCACATATGGGCAGTTTCTTCATGACTTCAGAATCTCGTAGACCTCTGCTGTATTCCTCCTGCCCCCTTTATGGCTGAGAAGTCCTGGACTGAGTTGGTCAAAAAAACCCTCTGCTTTTTATACTGGAGCATGCTTGTTGCCCTTTCCTGCACTTTTTGGAATGGTGCTGTGTCCTTATCCTGGTCAGGAAAGGAGCCAGAGCAGGCGGGTCAGGGGACGGGAACACTCGAATCTGCACCGTGACAAAGCGATCACCAAACGCCGAGCTGGCGTTCTCACAGGATTGTGTGCACTAACTTGGGAGATTTCATTACTGAGTAGTCGTGGCTGTAAACTACCTGTCTTTGTTTTATCAGTATTGAATTACACCTTGTATTATCAGCTGTGTGATCTTGTGGGTCTCTTCTGAAACTCCGTGCAGTCAGCTTTTCGTACTGTTTTTAATAGCAGTGTCATCAGCAGATTTCTACAGGCTCTCTTCAGATGGCACAGTCAAAATGCCAATACACAATCAGCCCCTGTGCTCAGGTCACCTTATCTGAATCTTTCCATTCTGAAAATTTTCCTTTTAATATGCTCTTGTTAGCTCACAAGAGGTCTATCTTAGTCTGTATTTTATCATTCACTTGCTATCTCTCCATGTACTGACTTCACCAGCTCAGGGTCTGATAAATGTTGGCACAAAGTATGGTCCTGTAGCCTACGGGATGAACGGGAAGGTATTGTGAACTATTTTGGCAGCAAACCGTGTTCAATTATTATTTCTTTAATTACAGGGTGACTGTCGTTCCTATAGCTATGTCTGTGGCATCTCTAGTAAAGATGCTCCACACTGGGAGTCTCTTATGTTTCTCGCCAGGCTCATTCCACGCATGTGCCACAACATAAACAGGTCAGTGTTTGCAGTTGTGTTTATTTCTGATGATCTGCTTCATGTATGGACATTTAGCATACACAAGCATTCTCTTGTTTATTCTACGCTAGAATGGTTTTATATGCATCATACAGAGGTTGCAATTACACAATAAATCAAAGCAGGTTGTTTCTGGAATTACTAGCTTGAAAAAGAATTGATAGCCTATCTCCTCAGTTTTATTTTTAAGCACTTGATTAGATGATATCCAGTGTAACTTATGCAAAATCTTTTTTGAAAGTCTCCAGGCCTGTGGGTGAGTTGTGATGTCTTGTGGGCTTTTTTTGCTTTGTGCCGAAAAGGGAATTTACATGGAACTGTCGCTTCTAACAGCGCACAGGAAAGCTCCAAAGATGGGCACTTTAATCTTAATTGAGCTCTTTGTGAATATGCATTTTTGAGCTACTTGATTGAATAGCTTTTCTAGCAGCTGAAGCTGCTTAGATATTAAATCAGTTCTGGAGAATGCATATCATCCTTGCCTGGCTGCAGACTTTGACGAAACTGCTTATAATTGCTTATAGCAAAACCGCATTTTGTCACACAAGTGACACCTACTGCAAGAGGTATTATTCTTAAAGGCGAGATCTTGAATTGCAAGATACTTCTTCAAACTAAATGAGAGGGAACAAAAGAAGGTATAAAATCAGGATTGCGTGTGCAATTTCCAAGTATGTGCTGGATTTACAGCGTTGCTCTCTTCTTAAGCTCTGGTGGGTTTAATCCTGCCCACAGCTCGGGGTCTGTGTGCAGCATCTCGTTGCTGTGCGTAGGGATGCACTGAAATAGCTGGTGTTCTGCCCAGCTGTGCCCGCAGAGCTTGTGTTACAAACAGAAATACAGAGTGGAAAGCTCGTGCATTCTTCTGCTTTGGATTGTAGACAAGTGTTCTTGGTTTGTATCTACAAACTCAAATAACTTGTGTGAACATGTTGTAAGTCTGTGTGTGAGGCCCATCAGGCGATATTATGCTTCGCTTTTTGTTCTGCAACATATAAAACACAAGGAATGAGATTGAAACAATATAAAGCTGATATGACTGGTTTGAATGCAGAAGATAGTTTATTACAGCTCTAGTTATGTAGATTTTTAAATCGCTATGTTAGTGCCCTGTGATGAAAACACAGCCATTCATTAACAATAGGGTTTACTATTTACTATTTAATGTTATTTTTTGGTGGTTTCCTATTAAGAGCGAAGATAGAAATTGCAAGCACTTATTAAGCAGCTTTCTCAGAATAATCTTAATTTTTACTGGCATCGAAGTAAAATTGAAAAAACAGCTTTTTGTGGTAGCACTGAGTTAGTACTTCTGTTTTTCCCAAAGGATTATGCTCTTGAATAAGTGTTTGTTTTCCAGAGTCGTGTACGTGTTTGGGCCCCCGGTCAAGGAGCCTCCCACGGACGTCACCCCCACGTTCCTGACCACGGGCGTCCTCAGCACTTTACGGCAAGCTGACTTTGAGGCTCACAACATTCTCAGGGAGTCTGGTAGGTGCTTTGCCTCATCCCATGAGTTTCACAAACTGCTCCAAAAAGAACAGTTAACCAGCTGAAAGTCCATGGAATCCTTCTCTTTGCTGGTGAATCCTTCTCTGTGCCGATGATCTCCATCATCAGCGTTTACCTGAAGTGAAGAAACGTGACGTAGTTTCTAAATCACGGTGGAGAGAAGGGAGCCCGGATAGTACGTTTCTAATGGTGGTGATGCTCATGACCTGTGGTGAAAGCTGTATTTGTAAACCCAGCCACGTCGGGCCAGCAGACCGTGGTTCTTCAAACCACCGGATGATTTGGTGCATGGGCAGAGTCTGGGAATATAGTAGTTCTGAGGTTCAGCCTATTTTCTTATTTTATATTTTAAAATTAATTACATTTGAAGGTGTGATATGATACACGTGGGAAGCAGTTTGTCAGACTTGCCTGTGTTTAAATGAAGTGAAAGGATATCTCTCTTGGAAAACGCATGTTCTGTTTGCAAGGTTGCCATAACAGAATTTGTACAAAATCAGCCTCAAAATGCTGAGGATAACACTGTCAGTTACACTTGTAAAGCTGTAGATGTGTCTCGCTAACTTTTGGTGACATGTGGCTTTGTGTGAATGAATCGCTCCCAAAAATAAGATGGGAATTAGTTAGTGGAAAAGGCTCCATGTGCAGGCAGGTGAGATCCTGTGGCAGCGCAGCCTGCTACGCACCCAAATACCACACGTTTGGATCATTTAAACCACAAAATTAGGGACTCTGTGTTGGCATTCAGAAGAACACATTTAAAAATAATAATAATAATTAAAAAAATGATTGTCTGGAGTTACCAATCAACCACCAGCAACAGGGATGCTGAGAAGCTTCCTCTTAAATATGTTGAAGACACAGAGATACTGGTGAACAGCTTTATTTGGCTTGATATGGGAATAGATAAAACCTCATGGTTATGTTATGTTATGTGGGAAGGAAGGCAGATTTTTAACTTGCATTCGCAGGGAATTACAGGGCTAATGGAGATCATCTGGTTTTGTTCTGCATGCCTGCAAGGGTGTTTCAAGGGGCAATTTGAGTTGTTATACACACCGCCAATTACATAATTGTATAACCAGTGTGATCTTCTGAGGTGTGATAGCAGTAGGGAAAAGATCCCGGAAGATCTAAGTGTAATAATAATGTATAATAATATATAGTTCAAAGTACGTGTGGGAAATTCTGTGAAACTTCTATCACGTTTGTGTCTTCAAACCGAATTAACGCACTTTGCGCTACTGTTTTCTGAAGGTTATGCCGGAAAAATTAGCCAGATGCCAATAATACTGACACCGTTGCATTTCGATCGGGACCCCCTCCAGAAACAACCTTCCTGTCAAAGATCCGTGGTCATTCGAACTTTTATCACAAGCGATTTTATGACTGGTATTGCAGCAACTCCTGGTAATGAGGTTCCAGAAGAGGTAATGTGCATTTTCAGGTTTCTTTTCAACATGACCGATTATCAAATTGCCGATGCCTCATTTTGACTTTCTTCCCGCTCTCTTGGTTCCTTGTCCTGACTTGGATTTTATGGCCATTTTTTTTGGCTTTTTCGTAGTATTCGTTAGGAAGAATGTGATGGTGTTTGGGGAAAAAACCTCACAAACTGAGAAGCTGGCAGATGGGTACGAGAAACCTGCAGGCTTTCCAACAGAACTGAGCCAAAGCGCCATCAATTAACAAAGAACGAACAGCCCAGCTCTTCCTGGGATTTTGAAATTAAGCTTTTGCGTTAGTAATTGGAAATGTCCTGACTTTAAAAAATGGCCCTTGATCCCCACTTCTGATTTTACTGAAACCTGCTGTTCGACATCTCAATGTGCTGGTTTCTGAAAGGATTTAGGAGTCAAGTCCAGGCGTATTTTTTGGGGAGACTTTGTGTCCAGGTTCAAGTCCTTGGTCTCTCTGGGAATGCGCTGGGGATGAGGAGCAGGATGGGCTTTTTTACACACATACTTTCAAAGCATATAGGCACTGATTAGTAATTGTATGTAACTGAAGTTTGCCACTTTAAGGCAGCCCGTCCATTTAAAAAGAAATTATTCAAGGCTAAGTTACAATATGAACTGTTCCATTATACAGAATGAGGGTTCAAGTTTGTGTTCAAAACAAAACGAACACCAGAAAAGCCACAACCAAACAAAACCCCCCATGTTCTTCAAAATGTAAAACGGTCATTTTAAGGCTGAGTAATAAAGTGGTAACGCAATAGAAGAGATGGAAAATACCTGGATTTATGAGAAAATAATCAGATTTGATTTAAAATCTTCTGTGTTTTTCCACGGGGGGCAATGCATTGATTAATTAATGCTTGCACTGTAGAGCAGTGTCGGTGGCCTTGGTGTGAAGCGGGGCAGGGTGAAGCTGAACTTCTAAGGATCAGCAAATTCTCATCTAGAATATTTTGCAAATGTGAATTGGGTGTGAACTCTGGAGAAAAACTCTCAGTGGAAACTCCTTTGGATGCCATTTTTGGGTTTTTTTTGGTGTGGGGTTGGGTTTGTTGTTAGAGCTGCCTTTCTGTTTCAAAAGGGGTCCCAGTGCGAGCTGGTGTCCTGTTCAGCGGTTCAGCTGGAGATCACGGCCTGAGAAGACTCTGCCAACAATTGACGGCAACACAACAGCCAATGTTGCCCCTCAACTTTCAGTTTGGAAGCTGAGGAGTTTATTATCAGGTTTATTATCTGGTTTATTATCAGGGCCAAACATCAGCACGTGTAACTGCAGATATCCTGAAACCAGAGGTTTTCTCGAAGCTGATTTTATTTCTTAGTTGGTGGTCATATGCTAATAGCTACAGGCTCTTTCTCCCCTGTGTGTAACACAATTAGTGTGAACACAATTCTCCTCTGTTAAGCTTTTCTCAGGTCTGTTTTACATGCTTTCTTCTGACGATTTTGTATTTTTCCTCCGCAATAGGTTGTGTTAAAAATGGTGGCGGAGATCAAGAAGATTCCTGGCATTTCCCGGGTGATGTACGACCTGACATCAAAGCCGCCAGGAACGACGGAGTGGGAGTAATTAACTCTTTTTCTATTGAAGTACTGTGTGCAGTCGAAATCATATCAGAAACCATTCCCAGTGTTGACATGCAGTACTGTGAAAGAGTGACTGGAGCTGCTACATCGCATCAGATTCCTCTCCGGGAGCAGAGCCCTGCGGTTAAGAGCTTTGCTGGGGATGAGAAGGAAGTGAGGCTGAGGATTTGTACGGGTAAATAATCATGGCAGCGTTGCCGGTGCGCAGACAGATTCCTCTATTCCTCTTGCTTTTGCCTGTGTCTTACCCATTCTTCCTCTTTCCCTGTTTTATTGTTGACTGTCATTTCAATGTCTCTTTTTTTTGTACACTGTGTACAAGGAGGCAGTTTATTTTACTTCTACCCAAAGCATTGTTACAGCCTAAAAATGCAAAATGAATTCTTTGTGACCAACTGCTTTTGAACGGATTTATTATAAATAAATATTTTGCCAAATGG
The DNA here is from genome assembly GCF_964273445.1 of Streptopelia decaocto. NCBI lineage: Eukaryota > Metazoa > Chordata > Aves > Columbiformes > Columbidae > Streptopelia > Streptopelia decaocto. Next base: position 1,409,811 of record NC_138660.1, read on the forward strand.
AGTAGTGAGTAACTGTTGAGTTGTGGAATTACTGTGTATCTGTCGTATACTGTTAAGCTTGTTCTATATTGTTTGACGTATTAGCCCACAGCAATAACGTTGAGCTCCGAGAGAGTCATGATGAATTACTCTGAAGTGACCTGTCTGTCTGTCCTTGCCCCCTTTTGCATCGCTCGGTAGGTGTGTGTGTCAGTAATGGACGTGTATACATCAGATACTATTTAGCGTGCACTTCACATATGCGTATGTCCAATTGCAAACAGAGAAGGATCTTTGGTTCTGGGACTCTGGCAGGATCATAGAAACGGGAGCGAAGTTTTGAAGCTGTTGCACCAGAGCGACTGGATCTGCAAATCCTCCTCCTGTTGCATATGCGACGGTCCCTTCGCAGCTGCTCACGTGCTTTGCTTACCATTTATTTTCTGCACATTTGCTTTTACAGGAATTTTTGGTATGTATCGTGCTTAGCTTGATCTTTGAGGTCACGGTAGTCGTTAGTGTGGAGTCAGCTGTCGGCAGTGGCGTCCCCGATCCCCATAGATCCTTTCCGTCACCCGTCTTCTGCTGTTTATGTCGTTAGGTAAGCAATAATTGGAGCGGTGGTTACTTGGGTCGCCTGTGCTTTCCTGGTGTGTCGAGGCAAAGCTGTTTGCTCCCACCCCAGAGTTTTGGGCAGATCCCGCGGTTGCTGTGCGGGAGGAACAGTGGATCCCGACCCGGGTACCTCCCGGTGGAACCGCACCCCACATCCTTTTGTTCCTTTAAGCGGGTGCGTTTCATTCAGCTCCAAGATCACCATAGTATTGCGGGGGTGAAGTACTTGTTTTAAACTGTTCCACAACATGGAGTATTTCACGGCTGTAGCTACTTGCATTTCCACTTGTGTAGATTTGTGAACTGGAATAATGGTTGGAAGTGTTTGTTCTATATTCTTTTGATTGCACGCGTTTCCCTGTTATTCTCACATTTACTGCCTACGCATTATGGAAATCCAGTTTAATTTCTGCTTATAGGAAACGGTGAACTCGTGTAAATGTGTTTTTTTGCCGAGCGGTGTGTTTTTGGGTGGGGAGGAGGTGGCGTCGCAGCCCTTTGGGGACACGGGTGTGCGTGGGAGCCGAAATCTGCCCCCTCGCTTCCCTGCTCTGGGCATGTTCTCTACCCTGGGAAAATTGAACTTAATTGATATCTCGGTTGCCCCCTTTATGAAATATGGGGGTGGTGATTCTCACCTACGTCCATCACAACCCCTTTGAGCCCTTTGGATGAGCTTTTTGTGGTGTAAGTGAAGCATTATCAATACAAATGTTCTTTCATTACTGGACTGTGGTCTGTAAGAGCTGTTAAAAACCACCGTAAGTTGGTGTTTGCTGTGGCAGGATCTGTTTTAGCACACATTCTGTTGAGAAGCGATTTTCGCGGTAGCTTGTCTGGAAAGCAAGGTCCCTAATGCAACCGTGGCCTTGGAGGACATTCAGCCTTTTTGTCAGAAGCAGCTGAGGGAGAACCTGTTTTCCTATTGTGTTGGTGTCTCTGTGAAGGGTGCAATGACAGCGGATGGCACAGCGGTTGTTGCTCGTCAGCCGCTCACCAGCAAAAGGCAAACCAGGAGGAATTACTACCAAGTAATGCAAAGGATATAGGAATCATAGTAAATAAATCTGGACGTCCTTCCTGGAGTTGCATCTGAATTATGGGTGCGGTATATACGTGTATTCTCTGTGTGTACTGGTGTGACGTACACTTTTACCGTCTTTTAATCACGTCTGTAACAAAAGGGAGCTTGACCGCAATTCCCGTGCTCTTTAGGAACATACTTTATTATTATTTTTTTTAAGCCAGAAAACTGAATATTGAAAATTTTAGGCTTAAATTATTGCACTATGATCAAAATGTCTTATCCAGATGAAATTGGTTGTCTTGAGCGCTCTTGCCCCGTCTGACACCGGTGGTGGGTTGTTCTTGGGAAGGTTGGTGTTACCCAGAGGTTTGGAGTGTTTGCTATGGAATCCATATGTATCGGACACCCGGAAGTGGAGAGAAACATAATGATCTGTTCACATTTCTTACAAAAAATATATATATATTTAGCACCTAGTTTACAAACTAATAACTGTAGCTGCCCTGTACAATTGTTCACCTCGAGTCTTCAGTAAAACATGTCAGCCGTTAGAGGAATTTGTATTGGGGGCGTTCCCTGTCATTCTCAATTTTTAACATTTTTCTGCTTGTGAGATGATCAAGTACTGTGAGCCTTAATTTTTATCCACAAATAAAAATATTATGTTTGAACGGTGGTGTGACTTATTTTTTGGGCGGGGGGGCTCACGTGTAGAAAGCAGCAGTGTCGGTTTGGGTTGGAAGAGCTGTCTGTGGCAGCTGTGACAGCCCTGGGGTGAGCAGCTGTCCCTTGTGCCACCTCGTGGGACGTGCTGGTGGCCTCTGGTGTCCCCCTGGTTGCATCGGGGCCGCGGTTGGGTTTGGGCAGAGCTCTGTTGAACCGCTTTGGGCAGCAGCTCACAGCTCCGAGACCGCCTGCGATTCATCCTCGAGACACAGCAAGAGCTGGGTAAGAGTTATGAGCAAAACCTTCACGAGCAGCTGTGAGGAGCTGCTGGGGAGAGCGTGAGTGGGCACAGGGGGTTTATCGTGCTTGAAGATCTTTACGCTCCATCAGCAAAGCGGGCAGATGTGACAGCTGGGATTGCTGTGTATTTAAATGGTTTGGCCTCGAGCGCTGCTGCGGTTCTGGCTCCATGGGGTGGGAGTGGGTTTGATCGAGGTGCTGCTGCGGGGTCTGTGATGGAAATAAACCCTTTTTCCCCCAATAGTGCCGTTGTTCTCACTCGGACACCCCCACAGTGTTTCTGGGTGGCACCCTCTGCTCCATCTGCAGCTGGAACAGCCACCCTGTGCTTGGGACCCACGGAGTGTGCAGGGCTTCCATACAGGTTTTGGAGGGATTGTCATTCTGTTGAGAGTCTTCCAAACAAATGTCACACTTAGTGTGTTTTCCTTCTGCAGACCAGTCGCAATGGAGATGCTGGGGCAAAACCCTCTGTCCGCTTCCCAGAATTTCGGGGCAGTGCGGAGGGACCTCGCGGAGAAGCAGCGGAAGGATCCCAAGGTGAGGGGGACGCGCGAGTCCTGGCTGGGATTGGGAAGGAGTTTGAGTTTTGTCCCGCAGCCCCGCGTGCTGCGGCGCGGGACCCGCTGCGCCGTGCTGGGCTTCCCCGCCTTCCTTTCCTCAGTTACAAACATCAGCTTTCTCGTGGCGTTGGATCAGTTAAGCTGCACTAAAGAGCAGGGCATCTGTGTTTGGGGCTGCTGGTTTTATTTAAAGGAATCCTTCTCTCTCTTGCTTCACCTTAGTCCAGCAATTATATTTCTAATAGAACAAAAAGCGTCTCTCGCGAAGTGTTCCCTCAGCACCGGCTGTGCGGCTGCTCTCGTTGTGACCGGTTTCCCTGCTGAATTAGGAGCAGATTGCAAAGGGATTGTCGTGCAACGATTGTGACTGATTTCACCACGATTCAGGCCATTAACCCATTTGTCTCATTTGTCCGTGTGAAGAAAGCCAGGAGTAAGTGTGGCCGCGCAGTACAGGCTGTTTCCATTTCTCTACCCAAAGATCAGATCAAGAGGCCCTTGCACTTTTTCCTCCTTAGATCTAATTTCCCATTGAATTCTGTAATTTAGCGCATCCCATCGGGGCAGAGAAGCTGAGACAAAGTGCTCGTGCCATCCCAAGGGTGACGGCGCCGCGGTGCCAGGGGTGAACCGCATCTCATCGGGAGCGGGTCATTTCTGGTCCTTTAATGGCCTGAACGAGAGCTGCAGAAAACTGAGCCAGCGCTGTGACTTAATTACTTCATCATGAAATGGAATAATTTAAACATTTGAATGAGTTGGCTGGCTTTTGAGGCTTTGATGCCTTTATGGTTTTGCTCGCGCTCATTTTGAAGGTGGCAAAGGCTGCTTGTCCACTTTGCTCCGTGGGTTAGTTTTGGTATTATTTAGGCAAGGTGACATGCAACAAGTCACTTAGGAGTGACCAGCTTATCTTCCCATGCCTGAATCTGCCTGGGTCTGTCCCAGCTGTGCAGGTTTCTTGGTGTGGAGGTGGGATACTGCTCAGGACATTGGGAATACAGGGGGAATCAGCGGGTTTTTAGGGGTTTTGGAGGGGAAAAAAGAAAACAGGAGATTTTCTTGTTGAGCGCAGCCCTGTGAGGGCTCTGGAGAGATGTCCCCTGCTCCTATGGAGCTGCAGACAGTGTTGGGGACAGAGCTCGGGGGGGGGACCCCTGTGAGTGCTCTGGAGAGATGTCCCCTGCTCCTATGGAGCTGCAGACAGTGTTGGGGACAGAGCTCGGGGGGACCCCTGTGAGTGCTCTGGAGAGATGTCCCCTGCTCCTATGGAGCTGCAGACAGTGTTGGGGACAGAGCTCGGGGGGACCCCTGTGAGTGCTCTGGAGAGATGTCCCCTGCTCCTATGGAGCTGCAGACAGTGTTGGGGACAAAGCTCGGGGGAAGCAGGACTGGAGCGATTGTTGTACCTGAGTGACGGGAGCTGGGGACCATGCGCACCCATTTTGAAGGTGACTAAGTCAGGATTTGGATTCAGGACGATCCTTTGCGGAGCCGGGGTCTATTTTTAGTCCGTTCTGTGGCGCTGATCGCCATGGTGACGCAGCGGATCGCGCGGGTTCTCCCGTGGATGTGGCAGCGCAGGAGCGGCGTGGGGACAGGGCTCCCGGCCGTGGGCTCTGGGACAGGTGGCAGCTCAGCGTCCCGTGTCTGCTCCATCCCGTGGGTTCGGTGATGGTTAGAACCGGCACTCGCTGCCGCCCCCGCCTGGGCTCTGCCCCTCCGGGATCCAAACACCATCCTCCGAGCACACAAACCTGTCCAGGAAGGATTTTAAATGCATCCTTGGAGCATTAAAGCTGCTCAGCAGGGGAATTAACCGCTCAAAACCTTGTCAGCTGGAGCGGTTCAGCCTTTTCATCTGAACTGCATGCAGAAGAGTGAAGAACAGCGTGGGTGGTTCTGCACCTCTTGGTGCTGTCTGAAAGCAGAGGATCAGAGGCTTCTGTGTCCAAGAGCCACTCGCCTCCAGAAAGGTCTGAACATCTGAATTCCCCTTGACCTTGGAAAATCTTCCCCTTTCTAATCACTGATGCCTTGTTCACCAACTGGTGCAACCCAGAGCAAACCCAGAAAAGCGGCTCGTCAGTGATCTCGCTGAAGACTCAGCACAGAGAAGAATAAAAAAAGGTTGATTAACATACTTGGGAATTTTTCTTTTTGTGTTAGGATTGGTATTTGGCTCCGAGATTATAGCTAAAAATGATCTGAGAAGATAAAAGCCTGCAGAGCGCTCAGTTCCACTTGGGCTGTTTTCATTGCACGGCAGGGCTGGCTGGAGGCTGCGGGGGCTCCCGTGCTCCCCGAGCCGCCCTCGGCCCTCCCAGGAGCAGCTGGGGCTCCCCAGGGGGCTGCAGTAATGCTGGGGGGCAGCTCGGCTCCGGTGCCCCTGTGTGCCGGGGGAGGTTTGGGGCCAGGTCTGGGAAACACGGAGAAACCAGATGTTCCTTCCCCAGGATGAACATCTGTCAGGCTCTGCTGCTGGGATGGGAGCGGGGCAGCGAAACTCAGGGCTGTGCTGTGAGCCGGGAGAGGGCTGGATACATGAAAACACCTTTATACCAGATTCTGGTGTGTTGGATGCTGAAATGTCTCTTTAAAGCCCAAAGTGTATAGATACATCTAACTCTTGGTTGTCCAAGGTGCAGCTGTTTTCCTGTTTCCCCTGTTGTATCAGCATGTCGGGCTCCCCGCCCCGTGTTTTGGGGCGGCACGGTGCCGTCCGATGCTCCCCGTGGGTTAAAGGCTGGGGGTGTGCTGGGGGGCGGTGTCTCACATTGCTGTTGTGCTCTGCTCCGGGTGGCCGGGGGGGGTTCAGCCCCCTCTGCTGCTGATTGAGGACGTTTTGGGGGCTGCCGATAACGACAACGCGCAGAGCTGGCGGCTGGGGAGCGCAGCCTGAGCGGGAGTCAGGGAACGGCTTGAAACGCTCAATGCAACCTGGTGCGGATCCAGAGCATTTGTTATTTTTAAGCATCATTTTGAACCCGTTCTTTGTTTCCCAGGTCGCGCCTGCTTGCGGTGAGTGGAGGAGCAAACGGAGGGAGGGCTGTTCCTCATCCCACAGGGGCTGGCGGGATGCGGGTCCCTTTCCCAGCGCATTCCCAGCACATGAAGAAGGGAACGCCCGACCCCCGCGCTGGGTTTTGTGTCGCGGGGGGGAGTTGGGGCCGTCCTGGTCGCATTGTTATCACTCACCACGCGTCCCTGGTCACACTGGTATCACTCACCACGTTGAAGTGCTCGCCACTTAGAACCAATTAAGGACATGACCGAATCTTCCCCTGTTGGGGTTTCAATTACCCGAAGGAGAAGCCGGTGCGGAGCGGGAGTGCCGTCAGCTGGACACGATCGTTTAGACTCCTGCTAATTGGATCCTGCATTTCAAAATTACTGTGCTCCTATGGGACGAAATCTATATGTTTACTCGTATATCACTTACCGATACTTTCCAACTCGATCTACCTGCGGAAGGCTGGCGTTTTTCTGCTCAAACACCTCGAAATAAGACCTTCCAGGTTATCGACTGCTGCTGATGAACCTGCTCGAGATGAGCTGGAATCTGAAAAGCCAGGGTGGGTTTTAAGATCATTTTAAAAGAGGATGAATTTGAAATGAATTTTAGTAGAATTGCAGGATCAGAACTTGCATCCTGCGTCACCTCAGCCTGGAGTGAGGCAAAATAAACCTGTTGTGAATAAACCAGGACAGGATTTCCCGATTGCCGTGACCACGTGAGGCACCTGTTGAGCAGCAGAGGGGTTTAAATGAGCTGCACACCTTGATGGAAAACTGCTGAAGGGTTTTTAAAAAAAGCTTTGCAAATGCAGGTCTTTCATCACGGGAACCTAATGCTTCTCTGAGCAGAAAGCATCTACTGGGGAGGCTTTTAGAAATGCTTCGATTTACAGCTGAAAAATCTGGTCAGAGGACAAAGTATTGAACGGTGTCCTGGCCCTGGTGGGTGCTGGCTGCCGGGTGGTACGTTCCGCTTTAAAACTGGCACCGTGAACAATTATTCCTTTTAAATGGCTGTTCTGCACCTCTGTGCTTGTTGTTATTGCTGGAACCTCCCTCTGAGCTCCAGACAGCTCGGGATTGTGTTTAATACAGATAAGTGCAGGGCATTACGCTGGCAGCGGGGGGATTAACCCACGGTGGCTGGGCTGAGGGACGCGGTGGGGACACCGTGGGGACACCGTGGGGACACCGCGGGGACCTGCTGGGGGTGGGCACGGGGGACCCGACTGGCCAGGGACCTTCTGCACCGAGATGGTTCCCTTGCCGCGTGTCCAGGGGCAGCAGCTGCAGTGAAAACCCCATTTAGAAAGCGTCTTAAGAAGAGACATAGACATTTTCAAAGCCTGGAGGAACAGTGTTAATAGTACTTATAATTTAATTAATTGCACATGCAGAGCTCCTATATGTGCTTCTATACATTTATACAGTGCATAAATAAGTTAGAAATCCAGAATTATTACCGGAACAGCTTATGACTTTAGCCAGTGGCTGCCTAGAACAAGCAATGTGAGAGGCTGGTTTGGAGCTGGGGCACAGGGGAGGTGCTGGGGGCAGAGACGCAGCCCCCGAGCGAGCCCTGATTTTCAACACCGGTGCAGAGACGCGGTATCAATATTTAAAGGCAGCGGGCTGGCTTTGCTTTCCGGAAAACAATCTTTCTGCATTTTTTATAAGTTGAGCTGGGGTCTCCTTACCTGCCAGAACATATAATCATCCCAGAGACATCCGATAGCGTTACCTGCCTAAATAAGACATTAGGGGAACATCTCCCCTCACAATAGCCTGCGGCACCGCCAACAATGCTCCGTTTAGAGAGGAACAAATTGTCAGCAGCTGCTTTTAATTTAGTTTACTTTTACGGTGACTGATACTGTTTAAGGTCTTTGGGAACAATAGGGTGTTTCTGTGGTTAAGGAAATGATAAACAGGGAAGGCTGGCTAAGCACAATATGCCTTTTGTACAACTGGTGAAGAACTTTATTTTGGGTTTGTCAGCCAATTTCCAAGCGAAAGAGCTTGACAAAGCTTATAAGCCTTGAAACTTAAATATCCGTAAAATAAATATGCGTATTGTCAGCTGCTAAGGGTTGGTTTAAAGGCTTCTGGAGTTGCTGGAAACCTTTTCTTTTTTGGGAAGTGCTGGAAAGCTTAATGGCAAATGAGGCAACATTTTAGAACAGACAGAACGCTGGCCCAGGCTGCCCAGGGGGTTGTGGAGTCTCCTTCTCTGCAGACATTCCAACCCGCCTGGACATGTTCCTGTGCGACCTCACCCAGGTGTTCCTGCTCCAGGGGGGGATTGCACTGGATGAGCTTTTGAGGTCCCTTCCAATCCCAAACATACTGTGATACTGTGGCTTTGTTCCTCTGCACCAGCCTCTCTCTCCAAACAAGTGTATGTCTGCGCTCCTGAAGTGAATAGTTCTGTCATCTCTATATCAGCTTCTACGTTTCAAACCAGAGAGGGAAATTAATTCAGTTCTCATATCCAGTCCTTTCCAACATTTTCTCCAAGCACCGTTTGCTCAGCAAGCAAATGAATCGGGAAAAAGTCATGATTTCTTCTCATCTTCAGGGTGACCAAATCCCTGACTTTCTACAGCTCTTGCAGGACAGGGAGACCTGGGCAGCTGGAGCTCTGCCCATGGGAGGAGGAAGAGGAGGAGGAGGAGGAGGAGGAGGAGGGATGGACCGCCCGGCTCCGATGCCGCATCCAGCGGGTACCACGCTGCAGTTTGGGACGAGCCCACGTGGCTTTGCCGCTGGTGGGAGCGCACGTGTGGCTTCGCCTGCGCTGGCTGGAGCCTCCGGTGCTTACAGCTTCCGTGACCTGGGCCTGCTTTTTCCCCCCACTATTATCCATCTAAATACCTTGTTGTGTGCAAGTCCGGTTTAGGTGCGCTGCTCCGCACGTGTTTGTAGCTTGTTGTTTGAGAACCGTCCTCCTCCTCCTCCTGCTGCAGATGTTTCCATGAGTAGGTTGCAGCTCTTCTTTCCAGTTAAGCTCCCCAGACACATATCTAATTACAGCTTTGTGGCCGGCGTGGGGTTATAGAGGGAGGCAAGCCGTACTGAAAATCAGTTTAAACGATTTGAGGGCAGCGACTTAGTGGCGGGGGTGCCGCCCGGGCGCCGAGGCGGGACGACATGCTGGCGGCACGGACGGGCACCGTGGGCAACAAGAACGCCGAGGACGCCCTGAAGCTGCGGAAGCAGTCGGTGCTGTCGCTGGGGAGCAGGGACCGAGCCCCGAAATGCCCGTCGGAGGGCGGGAAGGAGGCGCGGGGCCGGGCCGGGCCGCCCCAGCAGCGAGCGCGGCGCCTGGCGCTGCTGCGGGAGCTGGAGACCAACTGGTACCTGCGGCTCTGCGAGCTCTCCCACGAGTTCACCATCGCCTACACCACCGGCATGCCCCACAGGTACGTGCCACAGCAGCCGTTTGCGCTCCACGGATCATCATCATCATCACAATATGAAATTTTGTGGTTTTATGAGTCTGACTCTTCTGTTAATTCAGGTATTTTTTCTTGCACTGCGATGGATGTACTTTACAGAGCTGGAAATTCTGCAAACTCGTTTCTTAGTTTCCAGAACTTCAACACAAGCTGCTTGTGGTTGTTCAGCCTTATTTCTCGTGAGCTGTTGTGTCCAAGTGGCTGTAACTTGGTTTGGGTTTAGTTGGAAAGTTGCTGCTGTTCTGCAGGGACTGGGTGGGTGAGAGGAGAAAATAGCAGGAAAGGCTTTGCTGGGTGCTGCTGTCCCCATCTCCCCGCGTCCCCATCATCTCCCCGCGTCCCCATCATCTCCCCCTGTCCCCATCTCCCCCTGTCCCCATCTCCCCGCGTCCCCATCTCCCTTGTGTCCCCCGGCCAGAGTGAAAAACCCACTTGGGAGGGCAAACCTGCAGCTGCTGAATTTCTAATTCCATCCATCTTAAATGTCTCAGCCTCCAGAATCTGATCTCACTCCTTTATAAAAGATATAAGGGGATCTTGGAATTAGTGGAAATTAGATGTGCGACTCTCTAATCTCCTGCACCGAGTAAGATCCTTAATGAAACAGGAACCTAAATACAAATTGCTGGTGTTGCTGTCTCAGCCCTGAACAGCAGCAACGTGGGGATGGGGCGGTTTTGGGGACCGGTGGAGGGAGGACGCGGGTGTCATTGATCTCGACGGCTGCTGCCAAGGGGGTTTCTTCGTTTTGCACGGCATCAGGAATGGGGGATTTCAGAGAAGTCGGGTGAGATCTTCCCTAATCCCGGACAGAACGGGGATGCCTGAGTGCCTGGCACAAAACAAGGTCTTGCAGACATGCTGGGATTATGAATGAATTAAAACATCATTAGAGTAAAAATTAGAAACAAGGTAACTGAAAGGAAAACAAAATGAAACTATGAGAGATGGAGCAAGTCGTTATTAAGAGCAGAGGTGTCGAACAAAAGCCCGCTGAAGGGGACAAAGTCAGGTCTGTAGACTGAGCAGTTCCGGTGCTGTAAAAACAAAGTGCTGCGGAATAACTTTTGGGAGAATTAAGTGTGTAACGATGCTGATCTGTTGAAATTAAACACTCCAACCCAGTGAAACTCTTCTGTCTGAAAAGTTCAGAAGAGTTTGCGAAAATATTTCTTTGCTGTTTAAGCTTGTGTTAGAGATGAGGAGGGGGCTGGATCTAACAGGAGGTAAAACAAAAGAGGGTTTATTGTAGGAGACACACAGTGAATAATGGGAGAAGTCGGGGGTCCCCATCTTTGGGTACCACGGGGTGGGAGGGTTCTGGGGGGATCAGGACCCTCCCAGCCTGGGAGATGGGGCCAGGGGGGCCCATTAGTGCCCTCAGGGCCCTGACACGACAGTCACAGGGAAAAAATAACCGAGTAATCCAAATGTCCCTGCCAAACTCCCCTCTGTGACATTGAATTATAATCTTTTAAAATATGTTCCGGGTTTGGGATCAGTCTTTGTTTATCTGCTTTGAAAGATTTAGGGATTAGTTGAGTTCATGATACATCCATCACTTGATTATTTAACTTATTTTTCCAATGTATTTGGGATTGAAATGACAGTCAGAAAATGGGTTGGGTGTTTAAATGGAAGAGCCTCGGAAGTCTGCCCCACGGTGTGTATCACTGTCATGCTTTGGTCACTGCGGGCTGGTGTTGGCCAGAAAAGGTGTTTTTTTGCCAACTTCTGGATGTTATCTGGACCGGAGGGTGCTGGATGCTCTCGGGCACTGGCTTTGGTGATACCATGAAACCTGTGCTGAGTGTCCCATCACCCTCAGGGGTGAAAACCCTGAGAACCTGAGACTCTTTGTTTGCTATTTACCAGTGAAATAACTGCTTGTGGGTTCGGTACGTTTATTTTTAGGCAAAGAGCTCAGACACGTGCCTGTTGCTCCGTGCCAAGAGGCAGCAGGTTCTGTGGAGCTGGAGGTTTTGGAGTGACTGATGGCATCTCAGGGGCTTCGCTGGGTCTTCTCCATCCACACATGAGCTTCTGCAGGGACACGCAGCCTCCCGAAAGCTGCTGCTTGTTCCCTGCCTCAGCTCCAATGCCTGTACCTTTTTCCTTCCCCAACTATTTTCCTTGTCTGTTTTGTGGTTATTTCCTATTCTTCTTGGTGTCCAACTGCTCCATACCCTTTGTTTCCTCATTAGCTGTGGGAGCCCCAGGATCTGCAGATCCTGGGGAAGTTTCCAGCCCACGGAACCTGAGCCGTGAGAGTTCACAATGGGCTATGAGGAAGCAAAATGTTTTAGCAACTTGCATGAGAGATGCCCGAGCCCTGAAATAAACCCTCTGAGAATATTTGGTTTACGTTTATTGGCCTTGGATTGAATCCCAAACAAATATTTCTCATTATCTAAATATAAGACCTGGGAACCAGGGTCGGTGCTCTATTCCCACTGGCAGTCCTCCTCCTTTGGAGGACTTGGCCATCGTAGGTTCCAGCAGACAAACGAGATTGCTGATTTTGGCCAGACCCATCCCGGGCATCAATTAAAATGAGCCGATCGCAATAATATAAAGAACGTCCGGGAGAAAAACGCTGCTCCATAGTCTTGTGGTCATCTTGGGCAACACAACCCATCCGAAGCCATCTGGTACCGGCGGGAGGGCGGCGGCACCGGGGGCTGCTGAGGACCCCCGCCGCAGGGTGGACCATGCACTTGTACAAACCGGCCTGCGCCGACATCCCGCCCCCCAAGCCGAGCCTGCAGAAGCCGAGCCTGCAGAAGCCAAGCCTGCAGAAGCCGAGCGAAGCGTCGCTGAGGGGCAAGAAGCCAAGCGGGGCTCCCGGGGCCTGTCCCCCCTCCTCGGGGAGGCCCAGCCCGGCCGCCGAGCTGAAGCAGCTGGAGAAGTTCCTGCACCTGCACGGGCTGTCGCTGCTGGAGACCGTCCCGGCCCGGACGGGGATGAACTACAGGTACCTCCGCACGTCCCTGGCTGGGAAATCGGTGGCTGTTCGGTGGCAAACAGCTAAAACTACGGGAAACATGGCCGGGGAACCATCGGGCACCGTGGTCTGTCTGTGTCCGTGAGTCTGTGCACACCTGTGGGCAGGCTCGCAGAATCTGAAGATATTGTCTGATGGTTAATGCATGTGACCCAGTCTTAAAACTTGGAGGTTTTTTTCCTTCTCTTCTAAGCTGTGTCGCTCTACTGAACTGCCTCTTTCAAATCTGGGTGGAAGGATTTGCCCTTTCTGATGTTTTAATGAAAACTCGTTTATTTATGCACATTAAAAGGATGATGACTGAACAGCAAAACAGAAAACATGGAGAATAGAGGCTTTTTGACTGTGGCTGGTGCTTCGATGCAATGTCTGTCCCTGCCATAAAACTGGAGCAAATGGACTGAAAGCCTGGCTGGGTTCAGGCTGTGAAATATTACCATTATTAATATGTGGCTTGTGTGTTAGAAAGAACATCCAAGAGAGAGGGTCTCGTCCATGCTGGCAACAGGGACAGCCTGGGCAAAGGGGCTATAGGCTGGGGGACGGTGGGTGAAGACAACATTGATGAGCTTGGTCTATCTGTTGTCATCTTGTTTTGCTTCAGACGAGATTAACTGAAGAGGATGACATCCCCTATGGAAAGCAGATACAGTCTCCATGCTTTTAATAAAAGAAAAATGTCTTCAAAATGTTTGCTTTCCCTGGAGATTGACTCTTGCCTGTGGCTGCTCTGAGCTTAAAATTGAAACAAGATGACAGGTTTTCGTTTTGGATAGAAATAGCAGGATTGTGTCACAACTTGAGCTGCTGGCCAGGGATATTAGTTGTTTGGAGACACTGTCCAGGGAGGACGGGGTGAATCATAAAGTGCTTTGGAGCCAGCGTTAGAAGAAATGGCAAAGGGCTTTGTGCCTCTGCTGTGCCGGCGCCGGCCGGGGATCCTCGGGGCAGCTGGGGTGACGCTGCCTTGAGAGACGGTGTCAATACGGGGAGAACCGGGGGGTTCAGGTGAGGAAAAGGGAGAACGTCCGAGGGCGGTGGGACAGCGTCGGGGGGGCTGTGGGACAGCGATCCTGGTGCCACGCTGGGGTAGCGACGCTGTCCCCAGGCAGATACTCTGATTAACTGGCGGTTTTTGGTGATTTATTTATTATATTTTTTTAAACTGGAAGCTTCCCAAACTTCTAGTGAGAAATTCTTTTGCTCCCCTTCTGATGATCCTAATCCCACGTGGCAGTTGTTTTAAATGGTTGGCGTTAATACACACAGGAAAATTCCCATTGATCGTTGTTATTTCTCGGTTAATTCTGCACTTTCTATGGTGCTGGTCTGCTCCGGACGTGGTTTAACACTTCAGGTGCCCTCGCTGAGAAGCACAAGTGGTGTCGTAGCCACACAGGGTTCCCATAAAGCACTTTATGATCTGGTGTCTTAAGTTTCCCCCCCAGGAGATTATCCTGCACGCCGCCCCCATGTGCAGACGCGTCCCTGGTGCTGGGCCCGGCTGCTGCCCAGTCCAGAACGCATCGGCCTAAACTCGACGGAAAACGTGCTCGTCCCGCAGGAAAAACCCTGCAGAGGGTGGGGAGGGATGGAGACCCGAGCCCCAAACCTGCGGCACACTGAGTTTTGGAGTCACAGCAAAATGTAATTAATGAGATATTCTGGGAGAGTCTTGTGCCCCGGGGCAGCTGGTGTTGGTTTGCCCGGTGCCACAGCGTCACACGCTGTTTCTCAGTTTATCAAACAGTCTTCATTCATCAGAGCCGTCAGTCGTGGTAAAATAAATCATACGTTTAATTTCTGTTGGAGCTGATGGATTCGAGCATATGCTTAATTTTAAGTGCGTGCATTTTTCATAGCTATAAAATATTGCGTTTCGCACGCGTCACCCCTGGGAGCAGGAGGACGGGGGGCTGTGCAGAGTGCAGGGCGCTCTGCTGCGGAGCAAGAGGCGTTGCCAGCAGCCACCACTTGCTGCTTGCTGGGGATTTTTGCTCTTCTCGCTCTAGAAATACAGGGGTCCTGGCAGGCTGACTGAGCTCCAGTGTCGGCTTTTCCAGCATGGCTTGTTTTGCCTTCCAGACATTTCTTCAGAGGCAGACCTCTAGGTCTAGTCTAGAGACAGCACAAAAAGCCCTCCAACCCTCCTTTTTTATTAAGAGCTATTTAATTAGAGTGGAAAGTAATGAATTATCAACAATAAACTCTCACTAAAATACGCATAAGCTGGTTGGTTTATAGGATGGTTAGTTCTCCTTCCTTTCATTGCTTTAGCAAATACAGCTTAGTTCAGCCTATTACTGAATAACCAGCAGTGCATGAGCTTAGCTTGTTTCTGCCGACAACAGAAATGCCATTTGCAAAGCCAGTTTGGCACCTTATTATCCAACGGGGTGTTCATTGGGCAGCTTCCTTCCATATGCACTGTGGTGGGGTTGAGCTCTTAGGGACCGAACTGTGTGAGCTGGGAAGCGATGGCTGTAAAACTTGTTAATATTCCGCTCATGCGTGGTTAAACCAGCATCTCTCCACTCGGGCAGCTGCAGTCTGGGAGCCTGGAGGTGAAATGGGAGATGTCTGCAAACACACCTGGGCAACTTTTGCAGAACGCGCTGTTGGCAAATGTTGCACGTGGAAAGTATTTATGGAGGTCACAGCCTGCGGAGGCGCTGCTGGTTAACCCACACGCAGCCTTTGGAGCCGGGGCTGGAGTTTTCTATTTGTATCTCACCCATTTTATATTTAGTGGAGGTTTTGTTTGGGGAGGGTGAGTTCTCCGTGCAGCACACAAGCCCCTGGCAAACTCTGTTTTTGGGGTGAGCCCCCAGCCAGGCTGTCCCGCATCCCGAGGAGGCGCTGGGATGCTCTGCCCGGGTCATGTTGCTTTTGCTGATGAAGCTGATTAAAAACTTGCCCTTTAGGACTGTCAGGCTGAAGCTCTTGTCTGAAGAGCGGCCAGCAGGGAGCCCTTGGCAGGAGGTTTCCTTTTCATTTCCTGATTGCAAAGGGAAATGTCCCCATGGCAGAGCAAGGAGCTGGGTGACAAGGGGGCACCCGCAAATCCTCAAACTGATGTCACAACCCACGCTCAGCTGCTGCTTTGTCCCCAAATCACTCACAGTCTTGTTCGATGTGTGGGGAGGAGACGGCGGCTCCTGCTGGGATAAGAACAGCCCCGGGACCAGATAGCCAAGATCTCTTAATTCTGGAAAACTAATGTGCTTGCCGTGGCTCAGTACAGCAAGAGGGGATATCAGAGCGCTCTAGGGACAAACTGGTGGTAAGAGGGTTGATTCGTATGTCTAATTTGGTGAGTGTCTTGTATTGATACAAGCCTGTGTCAGGAAAATCAATAAGGGAGTGAAATACACGGTGTGCAGCACCAGAACGAACCTCGTCCTTCAACTGCGTTATTTACTTTCTGGGTATGACAAGCGATCAAATGCTCAATTTACTGGGCAGGCTCTCCAGTTTGGTAACTTCACCGAGACTATCACGGTCCGTGGGTAACAGGGTCAAACCCGGAGACAACAACAGGCTGTTGGTGGGGACCAGGATCTGGTGGTGACCACCACCATGGGCAGAAAGAGAAAATAGTCCTGCAGAGGAGCTATTGCTGAAATGTGCCCATCACCCTGGAGCTCTGTCAGCTCGCGGCAGACACAAAGGCAAACACCCTGCTGCAAAAACGTAACGTGGATAACAGTAAATACTGTTGTGTTTGGGGGGTTTGTTTGTTTGTGAGAAAGCAGAGGGCTCCGAGTGACGGGATTGCCCCTGAACCTGCTGATTAAACAGGATTTTGGCTCAGGAAAAAGATGATCGGCAGGGATTACAGCAGCTGTGTTTAAAATCAGGAGCAGCCTGTAGCAAGCAGCTCGTGGTGTCCCATAATGCAGGAACCGGGGGGAATGCGAATGGCATTTCTGGACATCAGGTTTAGAATATAGGAAACATTTCCCTCGTGTCTTGTAATGAAACCGGGGAGCTCATTTTCACGGGAGGTTTTGAATGCTGGGGGTATGAGCATGTTCAAAATGTTATTAGGCACTAGGCTGTCAGGGTTTAAGCCCAGCTTGCAATTCAAGCCATGAGAGCCTCTTGAAAACACTTACAAAATGCATAAAAATTTAAATAACTAACAAAAATAATAAAGACTACTTAAAACCCCTTAAAATTCTAATGGAGGGGGTAAGTGCCTGATTTGGGGGCATACTAGGATGGGTTTTGGTCATAAAATAGTGAAAACTGGTGAAAGAATTGAAAGGAAAGGGAGACACTCATGGACTGAGATAAAAACAGTTTAATAAAATAACAATACTAATATACTGACAAAATGTAAATTAAGTGATGCTCAGTGCAATTCCTCACAACCTCTGTCCACGCTGAGCAGCTGGTTTTGGGAAGACAGAGCAGCCTGGTCCAAAACAGCCAAAAAAAAGGCAGAAAGGGCCAGAGAGCAACCGCAAAATGGCAAAAAGCCACCGCTCAGAACTCCCAGATGGAACTGAATTGGAATGGAGCTGAACTGGAACGGCCTAACAAGCCGGGAAACCTGACTCCCGTTAGATCCGAAGCCTGATGCTGATGGTAAAGACTCTTTTCAGTGAGGTCTGTCCCATCCATGTCCCCTTCCCCGCTGCCCCACACCTGCGGACAGAGAGCCCAGAACGACCTTGGGCTCCCCAAAACCAGCTAAGGTAGCAGAAAATTCTTGCATTCTCGTCATACCAACTCAACACCACTGGAAAGTCACTTGAAGAAAGCATTAACGCTGCCCTGGGCTGCTGTCTTCTTATTCTCAAACTAAAACGAGGAGCAAGCTAGCTACGGATAAGAAAAGTTTCGAGCTGCGTGAGCAAAATTAACTCCATTTCAGTCAAACCAGCGCACAGACAAGGCCATGAAAGGCTATTAAATACAAAGCGGTAGATTTAACCACTAGCACAGCAGATTTGTAGATGGCAGATGGCAGAAAGAAGAGATGATATACCAGGAAAGGCATTACAGCATTTTTGTTCAGTTCCTTTATAATCTTTTCTCGAGACCGGCTCCTGGGCCCTGTCTGAGCCATAGGGGACAGGTTGATGTGCAGGAGGAGCAGGCAGATCATGCCCTTCGTCCCTTGTCCCTCATTCGGGGGTCGTGTTTGTATCCCTGCAGAGAGGGGAATTTGGGAATGATGCCTTTGCCACACCAGCTTTTCCAGGCTCCCTTGGTCAGGCTCTGGTCATGCACTGAAGCTTTGAAATATCTAATATTTAGATGGCAAAATATATGAGAGCGCTTGATGCAGTCCTATAATCCTGCACTGTAATCCCAGCCTAATCTGCTCAGTTCGGAGCACAGTTGCATTATATTTATTGGGATATAGCTTAAAGCGTTAATGTTTTCCCTATTTCCTGTGCAGATGGATCTATAGAGCTGCATCCAGCTGCGTCCTTTTTAATAGCCAGTGTAATTTTTCATCAATGGTTATTTGTTTCTCCTTCAGACTGTTCAACTATGCAGCCAGCTCTCTAGTGCCAGCAGATACTCCCATGTCTACCCTTTTTCCAAATTATTGCATTTTCCGCTTGCTCCTTGCTTTTTGTATTGTGAATTCACGCGTGAATGGGGGAGGACGGGATGAAAACAAGGGGCATGTGTGGGTAAGGATGTGAACAGGTTATCTACACGTGTGTATGGTGTTTGCAGCACAATATTTCCTCCTGAAAGCAAGAAATCCTGTTTTCCCCCTTCCGAAGAAGGGGAGACAATCCGGCGTGCAGCGGGAGCCCACGGCCCCGCGCGTCTCGGCAGGAGGAGCTCGTCACCCGCGGGAGGGCGCTGCAGCCCCGGCCCGCTGCCTTCCGGCTGCCGCCCTCGCCGGCCCCGCACACGCGTGTGCGCCCGCACACACATGCGCCCGCACACACGTGCGCACACGCTGCCTTTTGTAGTATAAACTCAATGACAGCGACGGAGCCGCATAAAAGCTCAGATTCCCCGCTGGCGCTGCCAGGGTTACTCCCGCCTCTCGGTGGGACGCTCCCCGTGCCGCGGGTGGAAGACAAAGCAAATTTGCCCTCCCGGCTCCCCACCCCGGCAGTAAATGCCGGCTCAGCCTTAGCCGTGTGCATCGGGAATTTGCACGCCCGCTCCTGCTTTTCGCACACCTTCTGCTCCTGCCGAGCTGCAGCTGAGCGGCGCTGGCAGACGCTGGATCAATCAGCAGCTCGGTCGGCAGGTGCTGCCGCGCCGGCTCCCCGCTCCCCTCTCCCCTCTCCCCGCTCCCCTCTCTCCTCTCCCCTCTCCCCGCTCCCCTCTCCCCGCTCCTCGCTCGCCTCTCCCCACTCCCCGCTCCCCTCTCCCTGCTCCCCTCTCCCCGCTCCTCGCTCCCCTCTCCCCGCTCCCCACTCCCCGCTCCCCTCTCCCCTCTCCCCGCTTCCCTCTCTCCTCTCCCCTCTCCCCGCTCCCCTCTCCCCGCTCCCCTCTCCCCGCTCCTCGCTCGCCTCTCCCCACTCCCCGCTCCCCTCTCCCTGCTCCCCTCTCCCCGCTCCTCGCTCCCCTCTCCCCGCTCCCCACTCCCCGCTCCCCTCTCCGTGCTCCCCGCTTCCCTCTCCCACTCCCTGCTCCCCTCTCCCCTCTCCCCTCTCCCTGCTCCCTGCTCCCCGCTCCCCTCTCCCCGCTCCCCTCTCCCCGCTCCCCGCTCCCCTCTCCCCGCTCCCCTCTCCCCGCTCCCCTCTCTCCATTCCCCGTTCCCCTCTCCCCACTCCCCACCACCGTGCAGAGCGCAGCCGGTGCCGCTCCGGGGGGCTGTCTGGGAAGTTTGGGCTGTTTCTGGGTTTGAAATCTGCAGTCTGTGTGCATGCCCTGGGGTAAAACTTGGTCCATGCGGTCTTGTTTAAAACAGGTTTTATCTGGGTGTCTTTGGGCTGACTTTGGGATCTGCTGAGGCTGGGACCTCGCCGTATGTTGCACTGATACAAACTGCTGAGTGGTGAATTGGAGGGTTTGACTTTAGGAAAATCTCAGCTAAAGCTTGTCCAGCAGCTGTGTGGTCAGTGCTTTGTGTCAAGGCTCCTTCCTTTAGGAAATGATCATAAAACCCGGCTCTGGCAAGGCTTTGAAGAGCTGAACTTCAGCGCTGGGCTGGGAGCGGGTCTCTGTGTCACCCGCCGTGGTGTGTTGGCGCAGATGGCCACTGTTCAGGGAATAAAAGTGGATTTTGGTCTTCAATGCAAAGCCAATACTGATGCAATAGTAACTCTTTTGCTTTGCTGAATTAAAGTAAATAACAAAACACGATGGCAGTTGCTCTTCCAACATCTTTCCCCTTCTGCCCCATCCCTCCCACTGCCACCTCCCAGTATGAGCAGAAAATGCCCCTTCCCAGCCCTGCAGGTCTGTGGCCCAGTCTGTGCTTAGAGAATTCCTGTCATTTTTCTCTCTTAGTTATTAATCCTGATTTGTACTCTAATTGTTATTGATAGTGAGTTTTCATTCCATTCAGGCCTGACAGCCTGTGGTAATATAAAGAGCAAACTTTCCTGGAAATGAGATGCTTTGTTCAGCGCAGCAGATGCCAAAGGCAAAACATTTAGGATAAGAAGTGCCCTTCTGAGACCCAGGGATATCAGGAAGAATTTAACAGAATCAAGGAGGAAAGTGCCTGAGAGGAGGCGAAACTGCGATGTGATTCCAATCAAGCTTAATTATAACACAGAGCTGTCGGGCACAGGGACCCCTCGTCAGCACATTGTGGATTTCTCCTCTCCAGAATTCCTCTGGCATCAGGAAATAGTTGCCGGGTCAAGGCAGTGGGTGGAGGGAATCCTTAGGGCATCTCCTGGGGATTCTGCTCTTGGTACTTCTAGATATACTTTCTTGTGTTATCTGCTGTGAAATACCAGGTGTACATGCGGTAATTTGGGATGCTGCTCCTCCGGGAGCAGCTGCTGGTGTGGGTACTGCTGGGTTGGGCCGTACCAACGTCTCCCCAGC
Organism: Streptopelia decaocto; assembly: GCF_964273445.1. Taxonomy (NCBI): domain Eukaryota; kingdom Metazoa; phylum Chordata; class Aves; order Columbiformes; family Columbidae; genus Streptopelia; species Streptopelia decaocto. The sequence continues at coordinate 1,430,430 of NC_138660.1, forward strand.
CTGCTCAGCCAGGCAACGCTTTGCACCGCTCTTTGCATCACAGCTTGGTTTTTTTTTTCCATTTTAAGCAAGTCAAAGCAATCTCCTGAAATGTGTTTTTATTATTCTGTGTTTTCCCCACACTGAGGTGACCACCTTTCTATTTCTGCATCTCCCCATCAGGCAGAGGCCCTGGGGTGGGATGCAGGCAGCGGACGCCCCTGGCTCTGCTACCCAGGGATGCTGAGCTGAACGGCAGCTTTTTGGGTGGCAAACCTGCCTCCTGCAGACCTGCTGCTGCCTGATAAGCCTCGTTTTGTTTGTTTGTTTTCAGTGTGTATTTTCTTGGCTTCATCCCTGTGCCAGGAAGACTCCAGAAGACAACGCAGTGTTTCCATAATTCCAGTAGCGCAGTCGCTGTTTTTTCCTGGGGTGTTTGTGAAGTACCCGGGGGGTCCGAACAGGTGAGGTTGTCAGGGGAGCTGCTCCCAGCTCAGCCCTCAGTGTCCCATCCCTGCTGCGGTGATGAAATGCACATTTTGTCACTGGAGAAACAGACATCCCATAGATCACAAGAGTAATTATTCTTTTTTTCCCTGAGGATCTAATGAGTGGTTATGCGTTTGGCAGTATGTAACGATCCTCTTGCAAATGCTTTTGTTAATTAAATGGGCGCCCTTCCAGCACAGAAGTGGTTGTTCAATACCCTTTGGGATGCGCTGGGAGATGGGGATGCGAGCGGCTCCTTGGCTCAGCAGGGCTTGGAGAGCACCAGAAGGCTCCATGGTGCCTTGTGCTTCATTTTCTAAAAGGACATTGTACCTCTCTGAGCTACATCGTGACTCAGCTGCAAAAATAAAAGCTACGAAGTCTTTGCAGAGGGCTGGGGGTGAAGACAGCAATGTTTTCCCCTTGGTCCAAAGGGAGCGGAGGGAAAATTAGGGATGTACAGAGTTCCCACAGTCCCTGGCTTCTGCCTGCACCCCTGGGCAGGCACCAGACGGTCCCAAATCCTGCTCTGGCCAGACCTCCTGTTGGAACAAGTCACCTTCTCCAGGTAAAAAGCAGATTCCAGAAGTCCTGAAATGGTATATTCTTTTAAGTAGCGCTGTAGGCTGTAATAGTAACTGAGCGGCGGAGGAAGTGCTGACGCAAGGGGTTTTGCTGCATCACGCTCCCTGAAGAGGAGCCCGGCAGCGGGAAAAGGCAACGATAAAATTAATTGGGCTGAAGATCATTTCTTAGTAATCTGCTGCACTTCAGCAAATGACATTGTTCTGGGTGACGTGATCATTCTCCCCCATGACTAATTCCAGCAGATGCCTCCCATTATTTTGGGAGCGCCGGTCAATGAGAAGAGTTTTCTCTCCAACGCAGGGGGTGAGATCTTGTGCCCATGTTGCCGAATGCGGCTGATGGGATTTGTACCCCGTGCCACTCACCTTCATAATTAGAAATGTCGCTGCTAAATGAAAGAATCTCAGGAGAAGGTGACATTTTCATAATGTGTGTTATTCAGTGGTTTACAGTAACTAGTGACTGATGGAAACCCTCAGGTTTTATGTAGTTTATTCAGCTTCTGCCCCAGCGCAGGTCCCCGTGCTGCTCGGGGCAGGTGGGACGTTGGCCAAAGGGGTATTTGCTGGAAGAAAGTTTTGCCAATGAGTCTCCTGTAGCTCTTTATTCTGACCCTCTGCCAGCTCATCTCAAAGAATTAGAAGTTATTGCATGATAATTAGTCATCCATCTGCTATAGCGCGGCCCGGAAAAGGGCAGAACGGAGTTGTGTGTTATTCAGCATCCCAGACTGAGTCCTTAGCAACATATTTCTTCATATAAGTTAATTTAGAGTTTTAAGCTGTTACAAGTGATGCTTGGGCGATATTTGACGTGTATGGATGACGGAGTCATATACATAATTGCCTAAAATCTGCTGTTTGATAAGCACAATAAGTTGGAAGAATACAGCTTGGGCTGAGCTTTATTTGGAATGCATTTATTGATCGAGTTATGCAAAACACCTGGGAAAAAATCTGCATTTTCTGTATGCACAGTGTGTATGGCAAGATGGAAAACCTCTCGTTTGCCACGAGCCACCAGCCTCAGCGCATTTCTCTAGCTCTTCGCCTTCCTTTTAACTATTTTAGAGAATTATCCAACCGCTGCTCAAGGGGAGGATGTGCGGGGCTGATGCTGCTTCCCTCAAAAACCCCTGAAATACAACAGAAATGGGAAAAGTATTGAGCAACTGGTGGGCAGGTGCTCTGTGGTGTCCCTGAGCCTGGCCCGGGCTCCGGGCCCCACTGCTGCTGCTGGGGATGCTCCATTGCCCCATAACCGGGATACACCAGGGGCTCCAGCCCCACCTGGGGGGGAACATATAAAAGGAAAACCTCTTGTACTGTGCAATGGAGCTTCATACAGCTCTAAGTGTTTTAATCATGTTTAATCCTGTTCAGTGTATCACAGTACATTAAAATAATGGTCGTTTCTGGAGCCTATCTTGTAAGCCGCTGGCTTTCAGTCAGCTGAGAAATGGAATAGATAACATGGAAAAATTAAATTACCTGGTTTGGAGTGGGGGTGAGGGCAGCTAATGGGGCCATCAGCAATCTGGCGGGGATGTTTTCCGTCTGCAGGGATAAGTGACTCATTAACTGAATTGGGTGCCTGGTAGGTCACATCCCTGTTGTAAGACACAGGGAGCTCTGGGGCTCGGTTTCAGTATTGATTCTTTCACATTACATTAGGCGACAATTTACTTAACATTGTGTAGCGCTGGTTACAACCGTCCCAAAGCTCTTTGGTAGCGGGCGGCTCTCCCGGTGCCCAAGGGCTGTACCAGGGGTGCTGTGGCTCTTGGCAGTGGGTTGGGAGCGAGATGGGAGTTTGTCCATCAGTTCCTCATGAGCAGATCTCTGTATGATATATGGATTGAAACAAAAAAAAAGAGAGGGGGGAATTCTGAGACTTAGTGTGTTTAGGAAGTTGTTTGGAAAAGGTAAATTTTCTCCTTTGGTGGTGTTTATTTAGAATAAAACATTTCTGCAGGGCAAGGCTGTAGCTGAGGGTCTCCGTGCTGGAGCGGAGCAGGAGCCCTCAGCAGTGCTGCCCGCAGGGAAAACGTCTCACACATCTGTCACCCTGCTGGCAGCTGCCTCCATTCTCATTAGAATTAAGCAAAGCTAGTGTATTTTTCATGCCGGTTTTGATTCGGTTATCGTTTCATCATATCCTGCAGAATCCATAATGTGAACACGGGGACGGTCCCTGCGGAGGAGCTGGGCAGCGTTGGCAGTTTTGCACAGCACGCGTCCCCAGGGCTGGGATGATGCTGTTGTATTTATCCTGGGCCTGAACGCACTACACATGTTCCCAGCAGCCTGGTGCCATTTGCCCGCGATGCTCTGCAGTGTCACAGTCCCGGTTCTGGTCCCTTTTTGGAGCCCGGCTGGTGTGTATGGGCTGGATCTGGTGTTAATAGCAGATCTCGTGTGCTCTCAGAGGCAGCCTGGGCTGGGCACTGCAGCCAGCCGGGCTGGAAACCCGCCAGAACGACGCCTTTTAACTAAAAAACGTATAATGGGAATTTTGATTAATCTTCCTCAACTGCGATTACAGATGCAAATTAAGTTTTTCATGTGAAACGAATGGAAACGTGATGACTGTTTGCTCGATAAGCGCGGTGCGTTTGTTCTGTGGCGCGTTTCCTCGCCAAGCTCCGAGCCTTCTTATCAAACATAAATGTTCCTTGTGGGTTTAGATACACCCTGAAAGAGCTACAAATCACTGCGGGGTTCACTGCTGCTGCGTCAGCCGGGACCGCTCCTCAGCTGAGCGGGTGAGCATCCCGCTGCAGCAAGACCTTGGCTGTTAATTGCAATTAATACCCCAGAAGTTCTTTAGGGAGATGCATCCTAACACCAGCTCACTCCTGGGCTCTTCTCGCCCTGCTCCTGGGTGGCAGCATGGCCAGTGTCCATATCAGCCCAGTTCAGGGAGAAGTAACTGAATGGCTGCAATCAGCAGTAATTAGCCCAGCAGGAGCCCTGTTTTCAAACAGCTGTTGAGCTGGAGTGAAATGGCTGAGTCGCTGTATTTATAACCAGAGCTTTTATGGCCCAATGAAAATTTTATTGGGACATAACACCGAATTTCCCTGAGCGCGTCCTGCTGTGCTGTGGAAGAATTATCGTGTGGAAGCCTGAAACTCCAGGATTTGTGACAGTAGATGAAGATCATTCTCATGAAGGCCAGTGCCCAAAACCTCCGTGATGGAGTTGGGAAAGGCAGCCGGGGTCAGGCTGCGAGGGCTGATCTGTTGGGTAGAACCAAGAGGGCAGTTTTGAGGTGGAAAAGCCCCAAGGCAGAGCTCTGCCCTCCCCAGACCCCGCTCCTGGAGCCGGATTCTGTCCTCACGGCCAGATGGGTTTTGGTGATTCTGTCGTCATGGCCAGATGGGTTTTTGGTGCTTCTGTGCAGCTTTCTGAAGTTTGGCTCATCCACTTACATTGCGTGCAAAGTCAAAACATCCAGGGTGATTAAAACTCTATCACGAATGCTGAAATGCTATTTTTAATGTGTCTCTAGCCTGGAAGAGGGGACTTTTCCTGTCCTGCAGCATCTCAGCGGTGCCCGGGGCTGCTCTGGCCACGGGTGCAGAGGGAAAGCTGCTGGGAAGAGGCAGCTACAGGGCGATTAAAAGATTGACAGAGCCTGCCAGAATTTATACGCAGCATATTGGTGCTACCAAAGATGCAGGCTTAGCTGCCAATCAGCTTAAATTTGATGAAATGAAGAAGGCACTAATTGATATTCGTCCAGTGAAACGCTCTGCTTGGGTAGAACGGCCTGGCAGTGTAATTGGTGCGAATGGCCTCTGACTGCGGCCATCAGGAAGCAACGTCTCCAGCCAGGCTTGGCATAAAGGTTCAAAGTTGCTTCACCAGAAGGTGAAATATAAAGGAAAAACAAATAAGTGCCGGGCGTGTTCGGGGTGAGCTGTGCCAAAGGGCCAGCAGCTTGGAATGTTTCATCTGCCCCGCACTGAAGGACTTGGGTTTATTTTTATGTTTTGGGCTGCGGACTCATATTATTCCCGCTGACTCAGCAGAGCTGAGCTGCTGCCCGGCCCTGCGGAGCCGGTGTCCCCGGCGCTGTCCCCTGCCTGTGGGGACCCCGGGGACCGGGTGTCCGTCACCGCTCAGCCGCACGGTCCCAGCTCCCGCGGGGCCTCCCAAGGGACCAGGCATGGTCTGAATGAAGTATTTTTGCTTTATGGAGGTTTCCATTCTGCTCGCTGCAGTGCTGCTCCTCATCCCGCCCCTGCGAGGTCCTGCGCAAAGAAACAGCCTGGTCAGGGTATTGAAATATGTACCTATGCAGGAGCCACAAACCATCTCCTGGCTTCTGCGCTTGCCGAGAGCATCCTACTCATCTGCCTTTGGCTCTTTATTTTGAACCCTGGGATGGATGTGGTGGCTCCTGGGGCAGGGGACAAGTGGGGTCACAAGAAAGGCAAGGCCAGCCTGGTCACGAGCATCTGTGTTAAACCAGATTTTCTTGATGGAGCGTTTTGAGCAAGTTGTTTAATGAGCGGTTGTCGTCTTCCTCAGGGGGAAATGCACATGTATGTCTTGGCAAAGAGCTGCGTCTGAAGCGGTTTGGTGGCACCGGGGTGCCACTGGGAGCCTGGCCGGGGGCTCATGCTGAGCCCAAGCTGCCCCAGAACCATCCTCACCACGGCTGTCACGTACCTCTGGTTTTATAAGCTCGGGATTTTCACAATACAGAATTATGTTATTCTAATGTTTTAGTCTAGAAGTGATTATCTTGTTCATGGAAAAGAACTAAATCCTGTGTTTAAATACATATTTCTCTGGCAGAGTCTGTAGCGCCCCTGAAGCTAAGCGGCTTGAGTTAATATGCTGTGCGGGATGTGCTGGTGCAGAATGAGACTGTCCCTTTGCATCCCTCCCTGGGTGCACACCCGAGGGTGTGGGCAGCAGTGGCAGTGGGGACAGTGACCAGGACCTGGGGGATGGTGCCCGGGCACGTCCCCAGGACCCAGTGACGCTGCTCGGCTGGCAGAGCCAGCTGCTCACTGCAGCGGGGGCTCCTCAGGCCTCTACAGCGAGATGGAAAAATAAATGTTATTTCTTGAAATATCTGTGCCCAACAAGAGGGTGGTGTATGTCCATCAGACACAAACGTAATCCCGGTTTTGTCAGTCTTGCTTTGATCTCTGAAAGGCAAAGCTGGGCTCTAAAAGCTGAGCTTAGCCTGCTGGGCTGTCAAGGCAGAGCCCCGAGTGCCACCACCATACTCCAGCTGCATCCCCCAGGCCCATGGGGACAAGGGGATGTCCTGGATGAGCTCCTGTCATGGGGCATCTTGGTGTCACCACCCCGCCGGCATGTGCCCCTGTACGACGCACTTTTCTGAAGATGTAGCAGCATTTATTTGGGATCTGTAATCCTAGCTCACTGCTTCCCCGTCTGAAACTCTCAAAGCTGTATTTAATGTCTGCCATGGAGCCTTGCAGCGGTTGGTTCAGCTGGTTCTTTCCGACTTCCACCCCATGGATCAGCCCTCCCTCTCTCCAGACCTCGCACCAAGGGCTCCGTCTGCCCCGACGGGAGTTTGCTTCTCCGTCATATGATTAACTGTTAATCATCTTTTGGAAAAACATCACAAAATACCTTCCTTTGCTATAATGCTTTCCATCCTTAAAGAAATGCGCTGTATAAATTAGATCAAGGAGCTGCCAGGAGCTTGTCAGGAGCGGTGGGTGGCCTTGGCTGGCTGCCCCCCCACGCAGCCGCTCGCACACCCCTTGGTGGTGTGGACGGGGGAGAAAACTGCACCGGGCCCCTGCTGCACAGGAGGAGATCAGGGGTTTGTCATCCCGAGCTCAGAACAGGTTTTTATCGCCACGTCGGCATCTCCAGCTTCCCCCTTAGTGCCGCCGCTCCTGCTCCCCCTTCACGTGGCGATGCTGGGGGGTTTCCAGCCCTGGGGCTGCTCCCACCCCAGGGACAGGGTCCTGGGCAAGAAGCAGGGAATGGGCACGGGACGCTTGGGGTGCCCCCACCTTCACCCCAGCACTCCTGGGAGCCAGAGGGCAGATGTACGGGGGGCATGGTGAACCCCACGGACCACTTCCCACCCCCGCAGGAAGGGACAGGGGGTCACCGCAGCCCTTGGCCACCCCCCGGCTCATCACTGTCACCCACGCACACCCCATGGGTGCCCTCTCCTGGGGGTCTGCACCCAGAAGTGCCCAGGGCTGCTCTGCTGGGGACAGTGACGGGCAGGGAGTCCTGGGAGGGGTCCAAACCGCCCCCATCCCCGCATCACCCTCCCCCAGCCCCAGGGCCTCGGGGCTGCCCCTGGGAGCGGTGACACACGGTGACACTCAGTGACAGCACTGGTGAGGAGCAGCGGGGAGCTGGGCTCCTGCTCTGGCTGCAGCCCCAGCCGCAGTGAGGGACCAGGGACAGGGACGCTTTTTGCTTCAGAGGTTTTGCGCTGCAGCGGATTCGGATGGCGATGCTGGGGGAGAAGGGATTAACCCCGGCACTGCTGCCAGCCTGGCTCTGCAGGCAGCTCCGCCTGCCAGAAACACAGGATTAATGTGTTAATGCTGTAGCAGAGCGATTTTTCTCCCCCCTCCCCCTTCTTTTTTTTTTTTTTCTTTCTTTCCATAATTAGCCCATTTTGCCATCGAATTGCTCCCCGCTACAAGAGATCCTCTCCCTGCTCAGCGATGCCGGCAGCAGCTATTTTTACAGCCGGCAGCTGCCAGCAGCGCCTGTGTTCGCTGTGAGCACAAAGGAGGCCGGGTCCCCGCTCCCCCGTTCCCCGTCCCCGCGGGGTCCTGCTGGGGGTCCCGGGAGCCCCCGCTGCCAGCCCGGCCATGGCGGGGATGTAGGGGCTGGTGCAGCCGGGCAGGGCAGAGCCGATGGCCATCGCTGCTCTGTAGGGACTGGCTGGCAAGTGGACGGTTCTCCAGCCGGCCAGGCTGCCGGCTCAGCACTTTGTGGTCCAGCGGCCGGGGCCAGCGCTTGCAGCATGTCTGCAGTGATTTAAACCCACGACCAGGAGCAAACCTGCAGCGGGAGAGAGCGGCAGCTGCTGCTGGCAGCTCGGCATGAAGGAACAGCTTCATCTTTGCTGAAAGCACCTGAGCGGATGGATGCTTTTGTCTGAGCAGCAGCAAATATCACAAGGGGAGAGCTGAGAGTGAGCTGAAACCTGCTCTTGTGCTTCCTTTTTCAAGTTCGGGGCTTCTCTCCTCCCGGCATCGCAGCTGAGACCCAGGAGACCCCCCTGCTGCTTCGGCTGCTTCTGTGAGGTCAAGGTTGGCAGGTCCCGGGCAGCAATTGGGACCGAACCCGGGGTGGCCGGGGGCTCCGGCTGCGACCTGGACGGTGACTGAGGCGGCACCGAGGGCGCGATGCAAGTGTCCATCGCCTGCACAGAGCACAACTTGAAGAGTCGCAATGGTGAAGACAGGCTCATCAGCAAGCAGAACACCACTACCCCCAACGTAGTGAATGCAGCCCGGGCCAAATTCCGGACGGTGGCGATTATCGCTCGCAGTTTGGGAACGTTCACCCCTCAGCACCACATCTCATTGAAAGAATCCACCGCCAAGCAAACGGGCATGAAATATAGGTATGGTCACGGTGTCGGTCTTTGTTCCCTTGTGGTGTAATAGCTCTGTACTTTGCTGCTGAAGGGTTGCCTGTCTGGGTGCAGCTGGCTTTGCAGAGGAGCTCTCTGCTCGGGTTATTAATAGATTTTTAAACTTGTGCATAGCTGAGTAGCATTTGGGTGCTCATGTTTTTGCAGGCATATGTATTTGTGACTTTATAAGAAACCCCACTTGCCTGGGCAGATTATATACAACACTGTGAATTTATGACAGTGGTGTTAAGATGGTTTCTATGAAGTGCTCAGTATAACTTACATTGGTACTAATGAGAAGAAAAATCAATTAGCAAAGCGTGTTTGAAGCTGGCCGGGAAAAGTTCATTTACAGCATGTTGTATGGAGCGAAAAGCAGCATCTGCCTTGGGTACCATTTCATCACGGTGACCGCGTACTGACTTTTCACCTGGTTCACTTAGCGGAGATGAGATCACAGCCAGTTTTGAGGGAAATGCAGTAAAAAAGAATGCAAGGGCATTCTTACCGAATGCCTCATGCATCTCCCAGATCTGTGTTCCAGCAGGAAAAACAATGAATGGCTGTGACTGCCAGCTGAAGTGCTTGGTGTGGGCAGCTGATGAGCTTCTGTCACACCTTCAGCTGAAAAAGATGAGGATTTCTGTGGCTTTGGCTGTTGGATTTGCCCATTCAGGATGTCCCTTTTGGCAGCGCAGGGGTGACATTATGGGGACGGGAGAAGGGCAGAGCCTGGGGGTATTCTGCACCTCCCCCTGCCCTGAGCACCCCAGTGCAGAGCCGGTGTGGGGTGTCCCCATGGGCAGGGTGTGGGGACAGTGCTGGGGGGCTCAGGGCTCTGGGAAACTTCAGCCCTGCTTGTTCCCAGGCGATGGAATAACACCCGGCATCCCTGCGGATAGGGGAGCAGCGTGGGACGGGGGGCAGCTTTGCAGTTACACTGATTTTTATGGTCCTCGGGAGCGATGCAAAGCCCGGCTGGTCTGAGCGCGGCGGCGTGGAATTCGAGCGTGCGTGGCTCAGGCAATTCTGTAGTTCTGAAAACTGCAATATGAACTCTCCAGGAACCGCAGAGATGGGGCGTACGGAAGCAGAGTGAATTGGGTGCTCAGATCTAGTTTGCTGCGGGTTGTTGGAAGGGCTGATCAATAGCACGGACCTTTGCTGGAGCGCAAGCCCGGCCTTCCCCGCTGCTTGTTCCCATCGTTGGGCCACGACCAACTTTTAGCAGGAGTGTTGGGTGCTCCCACCACTTGCTCCCCAGTGTGGTGTTGGCCAAAATGCTCATTAATGTGATTAATATCTCCTGGAGTGAGGTCCCAGCCCCCGGGGTGCTGGGGGGCTCCCGGGGTGGCGAGGACAGTATTTGGGGGTCCTGTCTGACTCTCAAAATCACTATAACTCATCCTTTAATGCGATCCCGGCGAAGCAGGGGCTGGTGGAGCGATGCCAGACGGGCCTCCCTGTGATCCCGCTCCCCTCCCGCAGCGCTGCCCAAGCCATTGCGCCTCCCTGCCTCAGTTTCCCCCGTGTGCACGTCTGTGGGAGATGTGTCTTTGATCAGGTCAATCAGAGATGTGATCTCTGTGGCTTCTGCTCATTAGGCTCACGGACACCGTGTGCTAATTGTCAGCAGTTATCTCTGCTGATTTCCCGCGGGGTCCCGGCACTATCAGCGCACCGACACGCCGGGTAATTACGATTCTGCGCTGCCCACATGGCACAAACGCTCCTGCAGCCTCCAAAGTTGGGCCTTTGTAAATCCTTTTGGGCTTATTTCTAGATAAGGTTTCATTACTGAGGGCTGGATTCCCTGGGGTGTTCAGCACAGCCCCCCCGGCTGCCCGGGGAATTACATCAGCAATGGCATCTCATCTGTGACAAGGCTGATGTTTTATCTTTATGACTAATCCCTGTTTCTGCTCCCAGATCTCTCCGTATCTCAGCCTGGTTTCTCCCGCAAGAGCAGAAGTGAAGGGGAATTTGGAGGAAGAGCTGAGCGAAGCTCCGGGCTCAGGCGCGGTGCTGCTGAGTTGGGATAACCTTTAGTGAGGCCAGACACCCACCACGGGCGATGGAGCCGGTGTTTGTGCTCATCCCTGAGCCTGCTCCCTCAGTCCAAGGAAAATCCAGCGCCTGGAGAAGCCAAAGGCGTTTCCCAATAATCCTGTGAAGTCCTCAGCTCCCTTACCTTTGGAGCTGAAGTCCTTCCCGATTCATTTTCTACTTGATTGACATCCCCAATGCTGAGCTGTACAGCGTGTGCTGCTTAGAATGACACACTAGCCAAGCTGCCCCTTGTTTTACACTGAAAATGCCGATAGCTGCTCCCCCATTGACCCCAAGGGATGCTGTAACCCCCAAGGGATGCTGTGACCCCCAAGGGATGCTGTAACCCCCAAGGGATGCTGTGACCTCCCCAGGGCTGTCCCGCAGCTCCCACATCACTCCTGGGACACCTCCCACCCCATCTCCCGATGCCGCTGGGCTTATGTAAAAAAGAGCGACGGTGACTACGGCTGTGATGGGGTGGGGGCGGGAGAGGACCCAGCTCGGGGGCTTTTCACCAAACGACGTAATTCTGGGCCCGTTCCAGCCCAGAGCCTCAACTGGAATATAAAAGACAAAGTTTAGAGGGATAACTACGTTCATCGGGGAACATCTGCAGATATTAGGGCTCAGGTGCGCTCCCGCGGTGTTCGTCTGAGCAAAACCTCAGCTTTGCATTTGCCCAACCTGGTTTCGCTGACTCCTTGCTGGTCGTGCCATCAGCCAGCTGGGACCTCCCCAGACGCCACCTCTGCTGTCACCGCTGGGGACAGCTCCGCTGCCGCTGACAAAACGGGGAGAGGGGCTGTTCCCTTTCAGCCCTTTTAGTACTCCACAGCCTGCCCAGATGCTCGGGGAGAATATTTGGGATCACTTCAAGTCTTCCCTTGCAGACGCTGTAGTTGCAGCTCTTGGCTCGGGGCATCGCAATCTGCCGCGCTGCTGCTGGGAACAAAGGAGGGATTTTTGCATCCCTCCGGTGTGGGGAATGGGAGGAGGGCTGGCAGGCTGATGCTACATCTCTTTTGGACCACCAGAACGTCACAGCCTTCTTCTCCCTCCCTAATTTGCTATTTTAAAAATGTATTTATTATCAGCCCAATTCAAGCTGTCTGTAGAGGGAATCCAGCCCTGATCCTGGCGTGCGAGGCTGTTCAGGACGTGCCACGGCTACCACAGAGAACAACTTCTCCAGCTGAGACTTGTACCAGCCGTGCTGCGCTCGTGCTATTCTGTGATTCTATGAGTCTATGATTCTATGAGTCTATGATTCTATGATTCTATGATCCTGGCAGCTTTGCCATCATGCAAGATACAGGGCAAAGCCAGGCCCAGAGCATCCCAGCTCCCCCAAGCCCGGTCCATGCCCAGGACGTGACAGGGAGCTCAGCTCCAGCTCCAGCTGCTGCGCTGCCGATTCGGGGCTGTCAGCAGTTCAAAAATAGCCTTTTGTGAGAGCTCTGCCCACACACAGGCACCAGGGACCCAATTTACAAAGCTCAACTATCTATTTGTGTTTGTAAATAATTGATGGTGGCAGCTTTGACCATTAACTCCAGTGCGAGCCTAAACAAAAGAATTTTATCTGCAGAGGCAATCCAGAGGAGTTAATAGTCTGAGCTCAAAATGTGGCCAGTGCAGAGCCCTGGGGCAAGGGGTGGAGGGGATGTGCACCGTCCCTCGGAGGGGACACCCATCCCTCCTGCCCAATGCGGGATCATAGAATCATAGAATCACAGAACAGTTTGGGATGAAGGGACGTTCCCAGCTCCCCCAGTGCCCCCCCTGCCATGACAGGGACATCTTCACCAGCTCAGGGTGCTCAGACCCCGTCCAGCCTGGCCTGGGATGTCTCCAGGGATGGTTCAGCCACCACCTCTCTGGCCAACCTGGGCCAGGCTCTCACCACCCTCAGGGCAACAATTCCTTCCTCATGTCCAGCCTGAATCTCCCTCCCTTAGTTTAAACCATCACCCCTTGTCCCATTGCTAGAGACCCTGCTAAAGAGTCTGTCCCCATCCTTCTCACATGCCTTGTAAGGCATTAGCAACAGGGGCGGAGCTGTCAGGAGGTAATTAAAGCCATAATTAAAGCTCGTGCCTGGAAACCTCGTCCCTTCTGGGTCAGGTCTGCGTGGGGACCTGCCCCGCTGCTGCAGGCGCTGTGTGGGAAATCACACTCCTTGCGGCCACTGCGTATTGGATGTGCAAGGGTTGTGTGCTATGCTTTGTATTTTGCAAGGTCTGGAGCAGCTTTACAACCCCAGAGCTTTCCCGGCCACCCAGGAGGTGCCACAGTGCTCAGACACAGGGGGTGCTCAGTGTGCACAGGGGTGCTCAGACAGAGAGGGTGCTCAGTGTGCACAGTGGTGCTCAGTGTGCACAGGGGTGCTCAGACAGAGGGCGTGCTCAGTGTGCACAGGGGGTGCTCAGTGTGCACAATGGTGCTCAGTGTGCACAGTGGTGCTCAGTGTGCACAATGGTGCTCAGTGTGCACAGGGGGTGCTCGGTGTGCACAGGGGGTGCTCGGTGTGCACAGGGATGCTCGGTGTGCACAGGGGGTGCTCGGTGTGCACAGGGGGTGCTCGGTGTGCACAGGGGTGCTCGGTGTGCACAGGGATGCTCGGTGTGCACAGGGGTGCTGAGTGTGCACAGGGATGCTCAGTGTGCACAGGGGTGCTGAGTGTGCACAGGGGTGCTCAGTATGCACAGGGGTCCAGAGGTGACCGAGCTGGCAGGACACGCAGAGCTGCTGCCTCTCTGTCCCCTCTCCCAGAGCGGGGGGCACGGCTGGGACCTGTGGGTTCCTGCACTTACAGCAGCCCCGGTACAGGGGGCCCTGGCTGATCCTTCTCTTGTTTGGGACTTTTTTGGGCTCGTTGCCAGTGCTGCTGACCAGGCTGAGGGACCTTCAAGTGTCCCCGGTGGCACCGAGGCCGTGCCCTGGCAATGCTCCAGCTGAGGTCATTGCATCCTGCCGGCTACACATTCATCAGCACTTCGATGACATTTTTCTTCACTGTGTGCCTGAAATTGTGGATTATTGTTGAAGAGCGCGAATAAAGTGCTGCTGATGCATTGCACAGCATTGGTGGGGGTGTTTCTCCGGTGGAGCTGGTGGGATGACTCTCTTCTCCCTCCCAAAAAGATAACCGCGTGTTTGACTTTGCCAGGGTCAGCGCAGCGCTCTGTTGGCTTCGCACACCAACTGCAGACATTAAAAGGCACCGTAAAAATACTACGGCACCAAGAATTCCTCATCCCACTTTTCTGCCTAAATAAGTATCCGCTGGCAAACGTAATTAAGGTGTGTAAAAAGTGTACAAATCTCAACCCCATACTTAACTTCTCCCAAGTAACAAGCGATAAGATGAGAGGGAATGGCCTCAAGTTGCTCCAGGGGAGGTTGAGGTTGGATCTGGGGAACAATTTCTTCCCCAAAGGGCTGTGGGGCATTGGAACAGGCTGCCCAGGGCAGTGCTGGAGTCACCATCCCTGGAGGGCTGGACAGATGGAGATGAGGTTCTCAGGACATGGGGCAGTGCCAGCAGTGGGGAATGGTTGGACTCGATGATCCTGAGGGTCTCTTCCAACCTAAATGATTCCATGATTCTATGACTGATACTATTCTAACTCAAACCTTTCCAGTGCTGTGGGCAGCAGGTCCCAGCCCAGAGGGGAGCGATGATGCTCTTGAGCATCTTCCCTCCCAGGGCCATCAGGGTGGGCAGAAGAGCAAATCTGCTCCTGGGGTCACCCCACAGGTCCCCTGTGTGGCTGCTGAGCACTTGCCCATGGGAAGGAACCTCTGCTGGGGGACACTGAGCCCTGCAAAGACCCAAAGCCATGTCTGAGATGTGTCATTAACATCAGGAAAATGACTTTCGCCTCCGTGATCACTGGCGGTTTCTTCCACTCCTTTGAACATACCCTAGGTGACCCGTGGGCTGGAAGAAAAGGCATTGCAACGCTTTTATTAAAGTGCAAATTTCTGATGTCGAAGCGTGGTATTATTAACGCCAGAATTGCGTTCTAAAGCAAAATTTGTGTGCAGATGCTGTGCACCACTCCTGGCTGTGCACCTGAAATAAGGCCGGGCTTACAGGGGTCAATAGCAAATGTCCAACCTGACCAGTTTGGAAACGCACACAGGCTGGAAAATTAGTTTGGCAATAGAAGGCAAAGCTCTATGCTTTGTGAGGGGTGTAAGCGAAGGCAGGTATTTCTTAGCAGTGTGTCAGGAGTTGTATCTTCTTTTCCCTTGCACTGTATTACAAGCATTAACCATAATAACTCCCTCATGTATTTAGGAATCTGTGGTTTATTGAAGTCTTGCTGCAATTATGAGTAGTTTTAAGCACTCACATGCAAATGGCACAATTATTTTTATATAAAAGTACATATTATTTCACTAGCTCTCCACATCAAGTTGATTTTTATGGCTCGTTGTCTGATCTTCGTTTTATTGCTGTGAATTAAGAGCAATCCAGTGAACAGAATGGATTTACACTGAACTCACAATGCGTTTTCCCCCAGGACTGTAGCTTATAATGGCTACGGAGAAGGCAGGAATAACTCAAAGGGGGAGGAAAAGGAACCAGCTGAGTAAACAAAATCTGTGCCGCTCTGTGCTGCTCCGGGTTCCTAATGGCTCTTTGCGTTTGTAGCTGCTCAGCGAGGCTGCGGGTTCGGTGGGAGCCGGATTTTTCTCAACTTATTGCATTGATGCAAAAGCCACGTTTAACATTGCAATGTTAAAACCAGCGTAGAGTTTTAGATTTGAATTCGCATTTACGTACTGTCTAATGATATGGTAGTGCCTGGAGTTACTCAAAGATACATTCACTCCCTGGCTTTTGTGTCTTCAGTAAATGAGGATTTTGCAGATGTCTGGGCTGAGTGTAGGCACTAAAAGTGTATAATATCTCCCCTTCCAGGTTTCGGAAGGAGCAAAGTTCCTTTACCTTTTAAAGCAGACTGCAAGGGTCTCTCAGAGTCCGGCTTTGCGGCCGGGGGAGCGGTGCCCGCGGCTGCATCCCGGGATGCAGCGATTTCTTCTGCTCGGGGCTTCTCCTTCTCCCCTGGAGACCCAGCCAGGCCAAGAACCTCCTGCCACAACATCAGTTAACTGAAAAATGGATTTTTAGTCTCATTTTGAAGCGTTCTAACATTCTTCAAACAGTATTTCTAACATTTCTGTGGCACGGCAACAAGCCAGGGCTCGGTCTGCCATCAACTCCCACCTCCACATTTTAAGTCCTGAGAGAGGGCGATGAGCAAAGGTGAACAAGATTCAAGTCAAGGACAAACAGTGTTTTAAAGGGCGTGCTTTTCATCTTGGGTTTGTTAAGCAGAAGCAAAGTTATGATATTTTAAGGAAGCTTTTAAATAATGCAATGGTGTTCTGGCGATGACCTGCACACCGCCCGTCACCGGTTATTGCAGGGCAGCAAGAAAGCCCGAAAAACGTGCAGCCAACTGCAGAAAAATGTGGTTACTTAGAAGAACGTGGCTGAAAGGAGAAGTCACTAACCCCTGGTCGCTCGCTGTGCTGTCCCCAGGCAAGACCTGCCCTGCTCCATCCCACCCACCCAACCCTTCCCCGCAGCATCATGTTTCAATTTAAAATCCACACAACAACATTAATGCTTAAATGGACGGAAAAAAAGATGTAATGCAGGAACACCGCTAATTTAATTACTTGTGAAGCGCACAGTTTAAGATATTTAAAACGTATTATTTTTGCATGGCTGCTTTGGCAAAATCCAATTTGAATTTTGAGCACGCTTATTTTTATTTTAGATTAACGCTGTAAACTGCCATCTGTAGAACATGTTTGTTAAGAAGTTAATTCTCAGCAAGGGAAAGAGAACGCTCTGCATGAGGCTTGGAGTGAGCCCGGGGTTAAAGCTGGGGTGACGTGTTCCCGGTACAGGTCAGCGCACATCTCCCCTTTGCACCTCCTGCTCCAGCAAAACTTCCCCACTTTTCAGCAGTTGGAAAATATTTGACAAACTCAAGTCTGCTGGTGCTTGGTGGGAGGGAAAAACCTGATGTGAAGTCAGGGGCTGGTGTGGATGGATCTTGCTAATGCACAGAGGGGTTGGGATGTCGTGTTCCTTATCCTGCCCCTGTTTATCAGGGTGGTCCAGGTGATGCTTCTGATGTTTCCCATCACTCTGCAGGAGCAGCTGGGAGGGGTTTGAAGGGCAGGGAAAAATTTAATGAAATATAACAAGGGCAAGTGTAGAGTCTTACATCTGGGCAGGAACAACGCCAGGTTCCAGTGTAAGTTGGGGAATGACCTATTAGAGAGCAGAGTAGGGGAAAGGGACCTGGGGGTCCTGGTGGACAGCAGGGTGACCGTGAGCCAGCACTGGGCCCTTGTGGCCAGGAAGCCAATGGTACCTGGGGTGGATTAGAAGGGGTGGTCAGTAGGTCAGAGAGGTTCTCCTGCCCCTCTGCTCTGCCCTGGGGAGACCACACCTGGAATATTGTGTCCAGTTGTGGCCCCTCAGTTCCAGCAGGACAGGGAACTGCTGCAGAGAGTCCAGCGCAGCCACCAAGATGCTGCAGGGAGTGGAGCATCTCCCGTGTGAGGAAAGGCTGAGGGAGCTGGGGCTCTGGAGCTGGACAAGAGGAGACTGAGGGGGGACTCATTCATGTTTACAGATATATAAAGGGTGAGTGTCAGGGGGATGGAGCCAGGCTCTTCTCGGTGACAACCAATGATAGGACATGGGGAAATGGGTGCAAACTGGAACACAAAAGATTCCACTTAAATATGAGAAGAAACTTCTTCTCAGTGAGGGTGGCAGAGCCTGGCCCAGGCTGCCCAGGGGGTTGTGGAGTCTCCTTCTCTGCAGACATTCCAACCCGCCTGGACACCTTCCTGCGTAACCTCAGCTGGGTGTTCCTGCTCCATGGGGGGATTGCACTGGATGAGCTTTCCAGGGCCCTTCAACCCCTGACATTCTGGGATTCTGGGATTCTGTGTGAAGCAAACCCATTTCAGCTGATCAGAAGCTGCTCTCTATCCGCGTTCTCCGCTGCTGCGCTCGCTGTGTGCCCAGGCGGGGAGAGAGGGAGCAGGAATACAGCAGCCCCGTGACAACGTGGTGGCCCTGGGTGTGCAGCAGACATCGTGGCCTTTTGGAGCAGGTTGTGCCCTGTCTGTGTGTGCGGGGTCGCTAGGGGTGGCCGGGGGGGACACGCTGCACCGATGCTTCCCACTGGTCCCCAGCGTGTCGCTGCCACCGCAGCATCCCCGGCGGGAGCTGCAGCATCGTCCCTTCAGCAAACTGAGACTCGCTCCTGAGGGCATCCAAAAATATCACACATTGTTTTAGCGCTATAAAATGTCCTGGCAGGCAGGTGGGAGTGGGGCGCAGTGCTTGGGTCCAAGATGCCACCCCCGGGGTGGCCGGGTGCTGGGTCAGGGCTCTGTGCCACTGCGCACAAGAGGCTGGGCAGCTGTTTTCTGGCAAAGCTCTGCTCACAGAACGAGCAGAAATCATCCATGGGAGACAAGATTTGAGGAACAGGAGCAGCAGGAAGCTCATTGGAAAAGCCACAACCAGCCTCAGGAGTACTTAAAATCTGTCCGAAATGTCCTTTCTCTCTGAAAGGGTCAAAGTCCCACACAGCAATTAAAACAAAAAATCAGTTATTTTTTCACAGTGCTCTTCCTGCTTGTTTTTTGAATAGCTCGTGCAAATAGCTCTTACCTAAACACTTCATCAAGAGTGAATTACCCTCGGAAGCGAGCGCTCCCGTTCCCAGCCCGACGCGCCACGGCTGCTCCCGGCTGCACATTTTCTTAGGGCTGCTCAGATTCGTTCCCCTCCGGTAGTTTTGTGGTTTGGTCAGAATCAGCCTCTCCTGTTTATGGAGAAAATCCGTGTTTTCCAGTTTCAGCTCATTCAATCACTTCGGCTTAGTGACTAATACTTTCCAAGGTGGGTCAACGGATGGGGAAGGAAAAACTAGTGATGGGGTTTTAAATGTTTTATTTTGCCTCCTTCAGTCCGAAGTAGTAATGAAATGAGAGAAAATGGCATCTATTATTTACAAACCTATGGGATGTGTCAACCAGTGACAGCACAGTCAACACCCGACACATAGATCCGATCTGCTTACTAATTTCCTGCATGAATGAAGTGGACTTGACCTGGCGTTGGAACAGGAATAGGTGCGTGTTCCAGGCTTGCTGGGTCTGAGCACATGGGCTCAGGTGCCACTGAAGGGTGACGGGTGGATTAACCGGGCACAGGTATGATACAGAGCTCCCTGCTCCTCTCTTATTTCTGGAAATAACTTGATTCATTCACATCCTTTAGGAACTGCAAGATGTATATATATATACATGTATATATATATATATATATTATTTTTTTTTTTTTTACAAGGATAATGTAATTCCCTCAGACATTTGAAATTCTGCACTTTAACAGCATCACTGCAGAATGACAAATGTTTTTCCCTTTCCTCTCTTGCATCCTCGGGTCCCATGGCTGACGAACCGCAGTGGGGGAGGCAGAGCCGTGGGCTGCGCATCATTCCAGGATGCGCTTGCTGGAATCAGGGCCCCCCCGGCAGAGTTATTCCCCTGGGAATGCCAGTGCCAGCGCTGCCCCCGCTCCGGCATCCCCGCCGGGCAGCGCTGGGAATAGACATGTGCAGCTGCAAACTCTTTGCGGCTGTTCCTGCTGTAAGAGGCCACCTGGGCAGCGGGTGTCCCTGGGGACCGGCTGCACCCAGAGGGACAAGTGGCCTGGAGCTGGGGCGGGAGGGAGGGAGCAGGAGCATCGCGTGCGGGAGCCTCATCCGCAGCGCGGCTCGTGTGCGGGAGGCTGAGCACGCCGGCACAGCTGCCAGAACCCATCTATTTTGCCTTCTCTACAGTTTGATGTGTCATCGGCAACTTCTCTGAGGATGCAGACAAAGAATAAAAAATTCTGGGGAATTTCAGCTGAAGTGACCACCTACACACCCAGTGCAACACGGTGGTGAGGGATGAGTTGGGAAGTGTGAGGAGAGCCAAGGAACAGGGGCCAGATGTCATTTAGGCACCTGCTTGTCCCCTCGCGCCAGCCGTGCCTGGGCTGGCTGCCCTCCCGCCGCCGAGACGGAGTTTCCATCAGCCGGACTCACCTCCTGGCTTTGCTGCTGTGCACAGAATCACAGAATCGTTTGGGCTGGAAGAGACCCTCAGGATCATGGAGCCCAACCCTTAACCCACCCCCGGCACTGCCCCATGTCCCCGAGAACCTCATGTCCGTCTGTCCAACCCTCCAGGGATGGTGACTCCAGCACTGCCCTGGGCAGTTCCAATGCCCAACAGCCCTTTCCATGTTAGTTTTCAGCTGATCAATCCTGTCCTGTCTTGCCTCTGCATCTATTCTGCTAGTTATGGGTTTGTTTGGTTGGTTGGGTTGGTTTGGTTTGGTTTCCTATTTTACATTGTTGACTGAACAGCATCGCTGCTGCAGCAGTGGGGACTGTCACCAACTCCCCCAAACCCCGTTTTACTGTGTTGGGGACCACAGTGCAGCCACCACCTGCCACGGCGCTGCAGAAACCCGGCCGGGAAGGAAGATGCTCAGAAGAGCACCTGGGACCGTGTCATCCATCCACTTCCCCCTGAAATGACTTTGAGAAGCAGCATTCCTCCTGGTGTCTCTTCACCACGCTGCTGCAGACACGCCTGATTCAAATCAAATCCTATTTTCTTTTTATAACATCTTAGGTAGAAGAGACTACAAAGCAGTTTGTAAAGCAGCAAATAGAAGCACAGTCAAACACTGCAAGCATAAGAATGAATGTTAAAGAGCATTCAAGTATGTATGTGCTCAACCAAGGAAAGAGATGTATGTTTTCAGCTTGCTCAAGTATCTGTTGGGCCGTCCACACTAGTCCAGCCTCTTCTACAGCTCTGCATGTTCATCTGTGCTTCTTATAATCTGAAAATAGAACTAAAGATTTCCTGAAATTAGGAATAAATAACCATCAGTACTTGATCAAAGACAGGGGTGGCTCTGCCTTCGCTGCAGCTTTACAACGTGGACCCATCCTTGCCCCTTGTCCCTGCACGGATCCTTTGCTCCATGTCTTGCTCTGAGCATCCCGAGAAGCATCGCGCCCGT
Source organism: Streptopelia decaocto (assembly GCF_964273445.1). NCBI lineage: Eukaryota > Metazoa > Chordata > Aves > Columbiformes > Columbidae > Streptopelia > Streptopelia decaocto. The sequence goes on from NC_138660.1 coordinate 1,451,293, forward strand.
TTTCACAGCATCACCCCACACAGAGTGCAGTGCAGTGATTTGCACCTGCCCGTGCCCAACGCTTGCCCGGGATGTGCAGGTGGCCCAGCGGCACACGCGTCTCCTGCTTCCATCTCTGCACATGCACACGGGTTTAAAATACCTAAAACAGCGGCAAGCTGTGATTCTGCATCACTGCAATTACTGCTAATACAGGCGGTAATTTAGTGGAAGCTGCTGTGCGTGTTGTGAAGTGTTTTGTTTGCAAAATGGGAGACAGAAACCATTATTTTTCTCTCTTCCCACCCACACCACTTAGAGACAACCTCCTGCCGCCGGAGCTTGCTGAGGGGCAGCTACTGCTTGTGGAAAATCCGCAGGTCGTTTTGAGCTGATGAAGCAAAATGAAATCCAGCCTTAAAAGCAGGAAACCACTGGAGTTAATTAAAGAAGAGAATTAACACCTCCATGGTGCCTCACCCTTGGTGCTCAGCAGCACTCTGGGGGCTGCTGGAGCCCGATGAATCGTAACAAATCACGGAATCATAGAATCACAGGATGATTTGGGTTGAAGGAACGTTCCCAGCTCCCCCAGTGCCCCCCCTGCCATGAGCAGGGACATCTGCACCAGCTCAGGGTGCTCAGAGCCCCGTCCAGCCTGGCCTGGGATGTCTCAGGGATGGTTCATCCACCACCTCTCTGGCCAACCTGGGCCAGGCTCTCACCACCCTCAGGGCAACAATTTCTTCCTCATGTCCGAGCTGAATCTCCCCTACCTAGTTTAACCCCCCACCCCTTGTCCTGTCCCTGCAGGCCCTGCTGAGCAGGGCGAGATGCTGCTGCTGTTCCCGCTCCGCAGGGCGCGGGCGAAGGACGTCGCGGTGCTGCCGCGGGAGAGGGCGATCGGAAGGGGCCTCTCCCTCCACCGGGGCTGCTGTTGTTACTTGAAACAGCCCCTTTGTTTTCAGGGAAGAAATTACATATTTTATTCTTTTCTCAGTGCAAAAGGAACGGTTCTGGAGCCCTAATGGGGATGTTTCTAAGCAACGTTGTTTTCCCACCGCCAGCTTCAGGAACAGTGACTTTTGATTCTTTTACATTTTTGTAGCAATAAGATAAACTGTCTGCAGTTTAAATGCAGGAAAATCTTGTCATGGTTCCCCCAGTTTTGCTTAATGGGGTGGGCGGGGGGCTGTATCGGCGCCATGGGGCTCACCCCACACCCGTGGGGTGCGAGGAGGGTTGTGCTGTGCTCAAGGTGCCCCCCACCCACCGTCCCTCAACCTGGCGGCCCCCAGGGGCTTGTGAAATGGGGCTCTGGGGGGTCACCCACCACCGGGGCTGCTTCAGGAGGAGCGACCCGCGTGGGAACCGTCCCCTCGGTGTGAGTATTTCTGGTAGAGGTTGGCTCCTGTGGGCAAACCCACCAACACAGAGCAATGAAACTGCGGCTGGAACAAGCAAAAAACAGCATTATCTGATTTCTGTTGAGAGCTTCTAAGTCTGATGATTCTTCTGTGGGTGTGGAGTTGAAAATGTTTTAGTCATTGTGTGTGTTATTGCAGAGATTTTATTTAAAACTTATGTTTTTCTGTAGAGAAACCTCTCTCCCTTTCTCTGTCTCATTCCTGATAGATAGATAGATAGATAGACAGACAGATAGATGGATAGGCAGACAGACAGGCAGACAGACAGGCAGATAGGGTGGTCATCCTGCTGCCATTGTACAGATGGGAGCCGTGGAAGGTGATAAGCTCAAAGCAGGGTTTGCTCAGCACACTGAAGCAGAGCTGCTCAGCAGCCTCATCTTTCAAGCAGCCCAACCATTACTTACTGCTTTAAAATCTTATACTCGTTGTTTTTAGCCACCACCAAACGTGAGGTTGTTGTGGAGACATTTCCAGGCTGGCTGGGTGCGGGGTGGGGGGAACTGTCAGAACGCAGAGCTGGGATCCCAAACTCTCCGCCCTCCAAACGACCAAGGATGACAGCGAAGCAAACCTCCCACCTGGATAACCATAATTGCTTTGTCCCTCAGCAACAGGAGGAGCTGCTTGCAGGTTAACGAGTTGCTGAAGCAGCGCAGGTGGCTCAGCCCATAAATCCCTGCCGGGGCAGGGGGTGCTGGCTCAGCCTCTTGGGGGGTTTAGGGGGCTCAAGCTGCTGCTCTTTCAGCTGTGATGGGAAGCAGCAGGTACTGGGTGATGCTGCAGTGGTGCTGGGAGAGTAACAGTGAAGGTTGTCTTAAAGAAGGGAATTATTCTTCCCTGTTGATGTGTGAGGAGAAAGGGCTTTGCTCTGCAGCAGGGCTGGGTGCTGGCTCCTGGTGTGGTTTTGGCCCCCCCTTTGCTGGCTGTGGCTCTGGAGGGATGGGGAAAGCTGGTGGTGCTTGGGCATGGGGACCAGGCTCGGTGGCCACTGCTGGCTCAGCTGCCTCTGGTGCTGAGGTGTTTGCTGCCATCGATGGGCTCTCTCACGGATTCTCCCTGTGCTAGAATTAATCAAAAGTGAATAATTACAATCTCTTTCTGCCCTGTGCCACAAGAGAAAAATGCCACTCCTGCCATATGGTGTGGGCTGCTCTGTAGATGTGTTTTCTCCCCTTTTCTTTTAATGAGGAGCCTGTCAGCCCTGCAGATCCTCCAGACCCGGCTGGGTGCCGGTGTGCCGCACCACTGCCTGCACGGTGCCGGTGGCAGATGTGGCCCTGGCCCGCGGTGACTCTGCTGCTGGGGATGGGGGGTGTGGGAGGACATGGGTGTCACTGTGTGTGGGTTTGGGGGCTCCTCTACCCCACCACCTCCAGGAGGCACCCAGCACCCACCCAAATGTGGGGCTTCACATGCAGGAGCTGAGTTAGGTGTGTGATTAACACCCTGTCCTGTAGCTGCCTGGGTGCACAAAGCCTGGCTCAGGGTGGGTTCAGCTGCTGCTCATCCCAGGGGACACCAAAGTGCTTGGCTACAAAACAGGGACCTTCCCCTTGGCCGAGACCCCCACACCTTGCTGGAGGGGTGCGAGGTCTGGGGCATCATGAGGGCTGTGCTCTTATGTGTTGTCTCATCCATGGATAGTCATTAAAATGTCACTGTGGTGGGTTTTTTTCCCAAGTCTTCCCTCTGGACACCTGCTAAAGCCAAGCCTTGTCCTCCCCATGGCCCTGCTGCTCCTCGGCTTTCCTCTCACGGCTCCCTGGGACCCCCATATAGAAATCATATATTCCTTTTGGTCTCGTTCAGCTCTGACTGCACTGTCAGCACTTACCCTTCCAAGAAAATGATTAATCTACAAGTTACCATAAGAGCCATTAAGGAGACATTGAGTGAGCACAAGAGGCAAAATGAGGATTGGGGAGTTGTTCAGGTCTTTCATAATCCTCACTGCTGTACCATGTTAATGAGGTTTAAGCCGGGGCTGGACCGGGCACAGCTGGTTTAAGGCAGGGTCTGTGTGCAATTTCACTTGAAAAGGTTTTCCTCATCTTGGCAAGATGAGCCCTTAATGGCCATGGGATTATAATTGGCCACTCTCATGTACCCTGTGAGTTAATTGGGACAGCAGCATTGTAGGGAAATACTGTTTTTTCAGCCAGAAATGGTTTAGTGTTGCTTAAAAAGCTGGCTTAAGCAGAGGAGATCTGGAAGAGGCTTGCAAATAGCTGTTCCAGTGCAAAGGCTTTTGCAGGGGTGCAGTGGAGTGGAATTGAGGGATGAAGAGCTTTGAAATCCTGCGGAAACTTCCCAATCAGAGGAAACAGCGGAGCGCGTCTGGAGGCAGCAGCTGGCGGAGCATCGGGACACCGGGATTGCACCAAGGTTGCTGCTGGGTTGAGGTGGGCAATATTGGTTCATATTGGGCAATGCTGGTTAATACTGGGCAGGATCTCAGCCGTGCTGCTGGTGTCCCCAGGGTGGCTGTGGCCTCAGGGAACAGTGCGGGTTGTCCCCCCCAAACGGCACCAGCTGTGCTGAGATCTCAGCCGCCATCGTGTCCTCCTAGGGATGGGGGTGCCTGGACACACCAGTCGAATTTATTGTGCAATTTATTATTCCTCAGTGAGATGAGCCTGGCTGCTGTGTGTGGAAACAGGAAAACAAACCAACCCACACCACCGGGCTGTTGTAGCTTTGTCCTTTGTGCCCCTTTGCGTGCCCAGCCTGAGCCACCGTGTGCCCATCTCCGCAAGCTCCAGGAGCTTGTGACGCCCCAGCCCGTCACACGTTCTGAGTTTGTTTTTATAGAGCTATTCCATATAGTTAACACTCGTATAACGCTGTTATATGCAGGTTTGTTGACAAAGAATGAATTTTTAGGTAATCTTTAGTGCTCCTGAGGTGATCAGGGAGGTTGCACGGTAGCTCCAATAAGGCTTTTAATGGAAAAACTTACAGGCAGGTGAAAACTTTCCAAGTGACTTGTAAGTCTTCTCCATCAGCACAGGGGCTATTTCAGGCTTGCGGGTAGCCAGCAATGCTATAGGATGGTAATCCCATCAAATATCTTTCCCCAGAAGGAGTTAAATGGGTTTAGAATTACTGCGCAGACAAATTATTCTCAGTGCTAATTCATCTCAACTGTAAATCCTGGGTTATTGTCTTGTTAAGCAAAATTAACATTTCAAACACAATCTAATCTTTCCATGTGGACACATTATAAGGAAAAATCCCCTGGGAATGTATTCCATCCTCCTTTTTTCCTGAGACTCTCGAAAAGCTGTTTGTTTGCTTTTTCCCTGCATTTTTGTATTGGGCTTTATCCCAGATGCCTCTTGTTGCCCTCGTCACCCCTCCGTGTCTTTGTGGAACGTGTTATTCCTCTTTTCCCTTTGTGTCACTTCTTGATGCTGAACCAAAATGCTTTGGAAGTCGAAAGTTGCCACCTTGGCCTTTCTCGTGGATGATGAACCCTGGCTCCTCAAACACACGGTCAGCGGCTCTTACCCCTTGGCCAAAACAGACACGTGTCTCCCTGTTGAGCACTGTCCTTGGGTTTGCTCACAGCTAAGAGACTGACAAGCAAAATGCCTTTTTTCTCTCTATTTTTCTCCCCAGTTTGGGGGAGCTGAAGGCTTTTGCAGCCCTGAGCGTGTCCTGGGGCTGGATCCAGGCTGCTCTCCATATCCCTGCCCTGACTGGTGTCAGCCTCAGCTCATTTACCTGCTTGTTTCTAGCAAAATAATTAATTTGGACTTACTCAGCATTGCAGCTGTGTCCAGAATCAAATTATCTTTTCTAAGTATAATTTTTCCCATGCTTAAAAACTAAATGTGTGTTGGGTTTTGGTGGTGTTTTTTCTCCCCTTTTACAAATGAGCAGCTGTGGTGGGACGCAGGGAGCTGTGTGTGGTCCCCAGCTGGGGCTGGAGCTGCAGATACGGGCTGGTGTGTCTGCTGGAAGCAAGGGAGGTGGGAATGGGAATTGGTTGCTGAAGCGAATCTGAGAGCGTTTCGTGCCCTAGAGCCCAGGGCCCCGATAAGCACAGCCCAGGCAGCGGCTCTGGGCTTTGCCGGCTGGGAAGAGGCGCGAGCAGCCGAGCAGGGATTCTCCAGGTCTCTGCGCAGAGGATGCGCCTTGAATCCCGGGGTCACTTGGGCCAGGGGAGGTTTAGATTGGGTGTTAGGAAACATTTCTTCCCCAAAGGGCTGTGGGGCATTGGAACAGGCTGCCCAGGGCAGTGCTGGAGTCACCATCCCTGGAGGGCTGGACAGACGGACATGAGGTTCTCAGGGACGTGGGGCAGTGATGGGGGGGGATAACGGTTGGACTTGGTGATCTTGAGGGTCTCTTCCAACTGAAATGATTCCATGATTCTGTGACACCTGCTCAGCCGGGGACCTGCCTGCCAGACCACGGGCAAAAAACCCAAGTTCTTCCCAGGTGAAATCCTTGCACCGCTGGGACTGCAGCTCTGAGCCGGAGGAGGATGGAGGAGGCCGAAGGAGCAGGTGCAGGGTGTGCGCAACTCTCCGCTGACAATACAGAAGTGAGAACTTCATTTTTTTGGTGAGGATCTGCCAAGTGGCAGAGGGATCAGGAGCCAGCCCTGCAGCCTTGCTGCCCTTTTGGGTCCCGGTGCTCCAATGGCTCCGTACCACCGGGAAGGTGCCGTTCCCAGCCGACTGTGGGCTCCTGGCCTGGTAGGATTTGGCTAACACCTCCTTCCAGCCTTTTTCCTCCCAGGAATGTCCATTTGCACACGGTGAGCAGTTGTTTGGTGTTGGATGGTGTTAAGCAGCAGTTGCCAGGATGGGGATGTTGCCATGGATGGTGGCATCTTGCCGTGGTCCCCCCCGCATCGCTGCCCATCAAACCCAGCCAAGAACCCGCGTCTCCTCGGGAATGAATGCATTCTCTGCTTGGAAAAGCCTAGTCAAGGGAAATGTCGTCCCTCCCCACGCGCTGTTTTGGTACCTTAGTGTATTTTTAACAACATCCCGGAGTTGCAAGCTGTGTTTTCAATGAATCAGACATCCAGCTCCCGCGCTCGTTAGCCCAGCGCAATCTGGCGAAGCTCCGGTGCTGTGGGGAGGGTTGTGTTGGCTCAAACTCCCGGCTGCGCGGGCTGGGAAAATGTCACCTTTGCTTTACACCAGGGAAGAACAGCGATCTTAAACCAGCATGTAAGGCTCTTTGGGGTTGTCCCTTTCCTGTCCCCTGCCCTGTTCGGGCACTGGGACAGGGCAGTGACTACTCCCTGGAGAAGGGAACTAGAAAAGAAAAAAGTAATTAAATTTAAAATGCGTAGTGCTAGAAAGAGCAGAAACAGTGTGGTGTGGCCCCTTCACAAAATAAATTAATGCCCTGTAGGCTCTTAAAGTGTTGAGCATGGGTATAAATGTTCTTTATTGAAGGTTTTGGTGACCTGGGTGCTTTCGGCCAGGCTTGCACAGCTCGTGCCATGGGAGCTGGGCAGTGATTTGTGGGGAGCGGTGCAATTGCTCCAGTGCTGTAAAGGGCAAGGGAAGCTGAGCACCAGCAAGAGAGGCAAGATATCTGTGCTAATGAGAGAGGGGAAAAAAGTGTATGAAGGCTGATTTGTCATCAGCTGCTTCTAGGTTAGGCAAAGTGATCCTGAGGGATGGGAGGTTCCTGCGATGTCCTTTTGAATGGCTACTTCATCCCTCAGCATCACTGACTTCCCACTGGAAAAGCTGTTTTCTCTTTCAAGAGTGATGAAATAACACCAGCGTGAGAGCCAGGGGTTGCTGCTCCTGCATCCCGGTCACTATCTGGGATGGTCCCAGTGCCGCTGTCCCCAGTGGTTTGCAGGGGCTGCTGCTGGTTCGGCGCTGGGGACTGAGCCGGTTAATTGTCTCGGATATGCAATTAGTGCAGCAGAAGCACAAAGAGCTTTTACTACCCAGTTACTTAGAAACCGAACATTGACTTTTTTTACTTGGCAATTTTGTAGCTTCCGGGCATGTGTGTGTATATATATATATATATGTGCATGTAATACCTCTATGCATACAGCTGCAAGCTGCAAAACTGATGTAAATGTGTATATATAGATATATATTTGCTGGGGGGGCTGTTTATTATTGTTTTCATTTTATTATTTGTTTTGGGGAAGAGGAGAACCAGCTCTCAAGAACTCTTGCTCTTTCAGACAAATGACCCCTCTGCCCCAGGAGCAACAACCAAACCTGGAGCTTTGTGCATTTTAGCAGCACAGGGTCCACGCTGGGACGAACCAGCCCACGTGGGTCGAGTTTTCAGCTGGTTTTGCGGTTCTGTGTGTTGGTACAGCAGCTTTGCTTTCACGCTGCCCACCTGTTAATTAGCGATGAGTTAATTAGGGTTGAGTGAGGTGCTGTGGAGGGTTGGAAGCGGTGGAGCAGCCGGGGCTGTGACCCGACGATGCTCTCCGGGCTGGATTGAGCAGCTCGTTTTGCAAGAAGGATCTTGTACCGCCACGACTTGGCATTTTCAGTGTCGGCTCTTGACTATAGACATCAATTTTTCCAAGTAGCCGGGTCACGTGTGCGCTAAAGTAAATGGCAAAGGCTGCTTTGGACATTCAAACGCAGTATTTCTGTCCAGATTCCGCAGTGGAGCGGACTCTGCAACGAGCTGGTTATCGCTCTCCAGAGGGAATCCCGGCTGTGTGTGGGTGCTTTACCCCCAAATCCCCAGAGGGACGAGCCCTGATGTGGCTTTGTGGCACCAGAGGGACAGAGGAGCTGTGGGGAAGGAGGACAGGACAGACAGACTGACCCTGCTGCTGGGGGACTGGTGTACCCTGTAACTGCATGCAGACACCAGAGGGTTTCACTCACACTGTGCATGCATCTACATTATGCATATATATATATAAAAGGGATGTATATGCATATATATGTATATGAAAAGAATGTGTGTATCTCTGTATATTTATGTCTGTAGAGAGAGCGATGCAGCTCCATGGCCAAGCTGTGCCTGTGCAGAGCCAGACTTTGAAAGGCTCAGTGAGAAACAGGACTTAAAAAACCCACAAACTCTCCACAAAATAAATGTAAACTGTTTGGAAATGCGGATTAGCATTGACTTCGCCGCCGAGCATTGTGCAGTGGGTGCGATGTCTGCAGAAGTGATGTGAAAATGGCAATTTTGTGAGGCTGGGCTCCTCTTTCCTGGCAGAACTGTTGTGGTTCTGGAGCACGCGGGTATTTGCCTTTTAACTTGCTGAGGGTTCTGCTTTGTGCTGGTGAGCAGGGGGAGCTGGGCAGCATTTGTGCTGTTCTGTGCATGGGTGAAGTTTGTTACACAGGGATCCGGCTGCGCTTTAACTCGAAAAGAAGAGAAAATCATAAAAAGGAAAAAGAAAATCAGGTCAGCTCCTGCCCCAACCGTGCTGTGATCTCAGGGGCTCGTGGCATTTCAAACAGCTACTAGAGGACAAATTTTCCCCAAATTTTAAATTCCCATCAGCAGAGGTGAATTTTGGGTAGGGCAGAGGATGCCCTGGGGGGGTGGTACCTGCCCTGGGGGGTGGCACCTGCCCCAAGCGCTGGCTGTGCCCCTGGTACCCGGGGATGCCTCTGATCGCTCGTCCATGCGGGAAATTGGACCACATGAGCAAATACTCAAAATGGCCCCAAAATGGAGCGTGCGAAAAGAGAAAGAGCTGATAGAACAGGGCACGACCCGCGCTGATGTCGGCTGTTTTGTCCGACCCCTTTCACCATGGCTGAGAGGGACTTTTTAAAAAATTTGGCTTTAAATAATTCATTGGGAATAGCAAAAAGTGCAGCGATTGTTCTCAGTAGAAGGTCAATAAATGGTCCCCAAATTATACCTTGATCTGGCAAAAAAATTGCAGTGATACGGTTTTAACAGAAAGGTTAAAGCAGGAGGGTGTAATTAAAATGATGTTTTGCAGTGCAGTGATGGGTTTAATGTGCAGAACATTTCATGGCCTTGGGGCTGATTATCCTGCCTGCGGGCTGGGGAGGTGGGACAAGGGTGATGACTTTATCACTGTGATGCTGAAAAGCAGCTGGGCTGAGGGATCAAGTGCTGCCTCCCCTTGGGCTGGGAGATCCGGGGTGTTTTGTTTGGGGGAAATCCAGGTGTTTTGAGGGAAATTAAGGGTGTTTTATTCGTGGGGAATCCAGGAGCTCGGGAGTCCCGGCGGGAACCGGACTGGGGCTCTGCTGTGATGGAGGTGAATGTTCTGACAAATGTGAGGGTCAATAAACCAAATATAAAGCTGAGTAAGGTGAACACTTTAATTGGTGTTGCTACAATGAACACTGACCGATGTTGGCAAGCAAAGGAAGTTCTTTACAGGACCTCAAATCACATCAGGTGTGTGTTTCATCTGAGTGTACCTGGGTTTATTCCTAGCTTGTCCCACAGCCCAGTGAGGCCAAGGAGGAGCACGGAGCACCCCAACTTCTCCGAACCATGTGCCGCATCCCTGCTGAGGGCGGTCTGCCCCGTTCCGGCAGAAAAAGGGGTGATTTGCACAAAAGCAGGGATTTGCCTTCTCTGGCTGCTGTTTTCCCATTGAGTTAAGTTTTATGTGCCTTGAGGGCTTAACAATATTTTCTAATAGTTTTCTTTTCTTTCTAGAAACCTCGGGAAATCTGGACTGAGAGTCTCGTGCCTCGGGCTGGGTGAGTAACGGCCGTGGCTGCTCTTGTATTCCTGTAAAAAAAGGTGTATTTCTCAGAGCACAGTCCTGCAGAGATCTGGCAGAAGCCCTGGCGTGTGCTCACGTCAGCTCTCTGCATTAGCCAGGGCGCTTGTCCGTGGCGTGGGGTGATGCTTTCCACCCATTGCGCTCCAGTGGAACAGTATGAGGATTCATTTCATAAGATTCTTCTAAAACAGCCTGATCCCCGCGAGGCAGAGCCCACAGAGCCCACGTCTGCGATGTCTGTGAGTGTCCCCAAGAGCCTGAACTGTCAGAGCTCCAGCCTCAGGGGACACAATCTGCCTGGGCTATGGGCAGAATTTGATCTTGTCCAGCGCTCGTACTTTGAATCTGTATGGAACAGGAATAACAAAAACTAAAGAATACCTTATCAATATTTTATCTTATCAATATTTTATCCGAAAGAGCATCTATAAGCACTGCGGCACATCTATACGGGTCCTGCGCTGATGCTGCGGCTCCTGCAGACATCGGAGCGCTGCTGCCAGGCGGAGCGTGTGCGATCGAACGAGCAGCTCCTGATGGCTTTACTCATGCGAGTAATTTCTTTGATGGCAGTTGAACTGCTTATATGAAGAATGCTTAAAACTGTGTGTATATATATATATGTATATATATATATGTGTAACAAAACCCAGGCTCTGCCTGCAATGGGGACCCTCCAGCTCCCCACTCGCTGCTCACGAGGCAGGTGCCCCAGGGTTAGCTCGTATTTTTCCAACACGCTTTGAGATTTGATTTTAAAATAGAGTGAAATGTGAAAGTCACCCTGTATCCCAAGTCATATAAATAAGGCCTATTCTGCCAAGAAGAGCTCTTCTGGTTAAAATAGATCCAGGCTTTGAAAGGAGTTGTCTGATCTGGCAGAGGTTTTATTTATCATCCTTGGAGTTCACCAAGAGCTAATGTTGTTGTGGTGGAGAAAAGCGATGAGAAGGAAGCAGCAGCAGGAAAAAAACCAAAACCCAAAACATTTTGCAGAGCTTTTCTTTAATTTCAAGCATGTGGAACTGCATCTAAATATACTGAGGCTTTGTGAGCACAGCTGCAGGGGAGCAGTGGGGGCTGAGGATGCAGGGAGGGCTGGGGCAGAGCTGCTGGGCATCCATTCAGAACTGGGTATCTCTGCATGTACCAGAAGTGATGGGCCCCACAGCCCTTGGGGTGTAGGAATTGGGGAGGGGAGCACTGGAAAGCCTGGAATTCAGTTGCCACGTTCTCTTGATGTGCAGGTATTTCTCCTCGTCCTCCCGCCGCAGATCCGTCGGGTCTCTGCTTTCAGCACTGGCTCCTCTGGCTTTGCTAAATAGCTTCTCCTTCTCAGTTCCTTAAAAGATAAATGCATTTCCCTAAACTCTCTGCAGGATGAAAATCTAATTTAAGGTTTACTAGAGTTTCTGAAGGCTCAGCAATCTCCCAAAATCTCAGCGAGGTGGGAGTGTTTCATCATCTCGCATGAGAAAGTGGACGCAGACGCACAGTGGGGCAGAGATCAGAGGCTGGCGGTGCTAAGGCAATGTGTACCCTTTAATAAAGCCCCGCTTCTCCCAGCTCACACTCTAATTCATTTGCTGGGTGCCGCTTGCGGTGTGATCAGCGTGGAGCCAGCACGTGAGGGTGGATGCGTTAGCAGCGTGTTTCCCAAATAAAGATATTGGGGAAGGGCTGTGCCGGTGGCTGAGCGTTGCTCCTGGGCTGCTGAACCTGCAGCATCCCGGAGCTAAGCCCAGCTCCAGGCGAGGCTTTAAGTGAATGACCTTCCCAGTCTAACCCTGAATAGACATGGACTGGCATGAGGCTGTTTCTGCGTTGCTGGCTCTGAAATATGACTGTGATGCAGGGGGAAATTTTTTCTTGTACTTAATTCAGAGCAAATTCTGCCTGTAGAGGCTGCCTGTGTTTTTTGTTTGTTTTTTTTTGTTTGTTTGTTTGTTTGTTTTAATTTTATTTTATTTTATTTTATGAAGCGTTGAGACAGCCTGCAACAAGGTGATCAGCCCCCACTCCCAGGAAATGAACAGCAGGGTGAAAACAGCCATCCCAAAATCCAATCCCATGGACAAAACCTGAGAATAGACCTTCCAAAAGGTGGGAAATACCCTAAGCCAGGCTGGACGGGGCTCTGAGCACCCTGAGCTGGTGAAGATGTCCCTGCTCATGGCAGGGGGGGCACTGGATGAGCTCTGAAGGTCCCTTCAATCCAATCTAAGCCTGCACTGGTGGGATACCCTGTGCTGGCAATGGGTACGAAAATAGATGTTTTCTGCCACTGCTCCTCAGTTGCTTTGCTCTGGGGAAAAGCTTTTGCAAACCCAGCACATGAGAGCAGCCCAACCCCGAAGGTTTGCTGGGCCGGTGGCGGAGGCTCCAGCCCCATGTGCCGGGTCTCCACGTGGCATCGTCCTCGCCAGGAGCAAACCAGGGAGAAAAGTGTCTTGGCAGGAGGCGAAGCTTTGGCTTTCACCCAGGAATTCTTCTCTTTTATCCTGCAGAGGTGACACATCTGCTGGCAATGACATTATTGAACGGTGGATTTTGCGAATGGCAAAGAACGCAGCGATAATCACACCTTGCCAGGCTTGGGCTGGGCTGGAAATGGAGCCAAATCTGGGTTTAATATAGAAATCCCTCTGGGGAAGGTGAGGATGTCCAGCTGGGAAACCGCTGCCCAGCGTGAGGGGCAGGCACGGGAGATCTGTTTGCTGCTGCCACGGGGATGCATTTATAAACTGCTGATGGGGATAGACCAGAGAAAGATGGTGGCTTGGTAAGGGAAAAAGTAATGGTTTTAAAATATACACATTTATTTCTCTAGTGTATTTTTCTTCCAAAATACTCCTGCTGGCTGAGGTTGTGAATCATCCCCGGTTGTCTGAAATGCCAAGTGTGCCCTGTGCCTGCAGGAGTGGTTTGTGTGTGTGTCGTTTTGTTTGGTTTTTGAATCGAAGTTGAGCAGTGGGAGCTGTGCTGCAGCCCTGGCTGCTTTGGACGTGGGCACCACATGATAAAGGGGGTGGGGAAAAAACCCTCAGACAAAAAAACCTCAACCGAACCACCCCAAGGATCCCCCAGCCCTGTGCCCCTTGTTGTTTGGGGGTCCTGCGGGTCCCCCCATTGGGGTCTGGGAGCAGAGGCAGATCCAGGGCAGGTGTACCCAATAATACACACAGTTACTGCTTGTATTTAAAGAGATAAAGGGACCTGGGGATAAACTTGGGGATAAACAGTCTCTACATGTTTTTCAATAGAAGCACATTTTAATGTATGTCTGTAAAAATAACACTTCTGAAGATTTAGCACGAAAATGGAGCTTCATTTGGATTTTTTTTTTTTTTTAATATGCAGAAAGAAGCTTAATGATAAACTGAAATGTATTTTCATTTTTATCTTTATTGCGCAGGACCAGAGCGTTTGACTCCCAGGATAAGTCCCTTCCCCGGGCTCTGTAACCAGCACGGTGCTGGGGGGTGGTCCGGGATCGGTGGGAGCTCGTGTTGCTGGATTATTGCCCTTATAGAGATGCCAAATGAGTGAGAAATATGCGTTCTTTGCTCACTTTTTATTCGGGAAGCATTAGGCGTGTTACACATTTCTGATCAGCGAAAACTTGGCTTTTGAGAGCTCAGGCTATTCTGCAGGACATTGAGAGTTTCAGTATCAGTGCACAGTGAACACTCATCTTTAAAAATAACTTTATTTATACTCAAAGAAACCTGATGTATAAAAAAAACAGTGATTAACCTTTATTTGAGGGAAAGGGAGCGAGGTTCTCCTGACGGAGCCGACTCCTCTCGTTGTGTTTTTACGCAGGGACTGATCAAAGCATCTCGAGTTTTAGCAGCAGGAACGTTCTTCCCTTTCTGACTCCTGCTCCAGGTTCATCTCCCACCCTCGCTGTGAGCAACGAGCTGCCCATACATTTTTAATGAAGAAATGGGAGCACTTACGTATCTATTGCACCAGGCGCTTTTTCCCTTTAGCAGCATCAGAGCCCGGATCCCTGGTACAGGATCTTCCCTCCATCTTGCCCAAATTGCATCAAATTTTCCGACTTGGGTGGGGCTGAATCCCTCTGTGTCCCTATGGAGGGACAAAATGAGGCAGAACTTTAAATTCTGGAGGATTTTGCATGAGCTTTGACCCACCCGTTACATGAGTAACGAGTAATGTTGTACGTAGCTGGCGCGTAGGTCTTGAGAAGCGTGGGGAAGGTTGTGCTGGAGATCAAAGCGACGTCGTGACGAGGTGGCAGAAGGAGCCGGTATTGTCACCTCTGCCGTGTCACAGCGGCGCTTTCCAGGGTGTTCTGCAAGGTCAGATAAGTCAGGCAGGAGCAACTTCTGCCACAGTGATACATATATACATACATATATATATATATATGTATGTATATATAAAAAACATAGGGAATACCAAGTTAAATCCACACATTATTTCCACCAGGGGATATTATGTTTTTCTTTTTCAAGCAGTGGTCATAAAGAAATAACGCCCCAAATTTCTCCTAATAATAGACCAGAGTCTGCAACTGAGTCTAAACAGCGTCTACTTCTTAGGCCAGCTCATGATGCGCTGCTCATTGGCTGCACCGCTGCTGGACGTTGCTAAATGTAAAAGTTCCTGGGGAAAAGTCACTTTGAAGGGGTTTAAATACTGTATGTCAATGGAAATACTCCTGATTTTTGTGTTCTGATTTGACTGGTACGATGCTAAATGCCGAAGCATGAGTTTAGCAAGGGTTTCATTCCCTAAATGATGCATTTCAGCAGCATCACAAATTTTTTCCTATTTATCAAATTGAAGTTTGGGAAACAAACTCGGTTTTGCAAAGAGCTTTGTATTTAAATAGAACTGTATATTTTGGCAGCACGGAATGTTACGAGTGCTTCCCTGAGCCAGTTCCCAGGTCCGCACACCCACCCCAGCCCTGCGGACCCCGAGGGGGACGCAGCAATGTCTGAGCCAATTAACTCCATTTTAAACCCGTTTTATCTCAAGGAGCCTGGATTTTGGTAGAGTGAGTTTTTGTTGGTGAAAACCTTTTGTAGTAATGGATTATTTTGTTCTTTCTAGGGACATGGGTGACTTTTGGAGGTCAAATCTCAGATGAGGTAAGTAGTGCTTGGTGTAAGTATAACGCATGAAGTAAGAACCAATATGAGATATTTTTAAATGAAACCATGGCTACCAAAATCAGAGGAGCCGTTTTCTGTACGGGGAAATGGCAGAGAGATAGTACACAAAGCAGAAAAAAGTTTGCATTTCTGCTCCAAAAAACCATAATGAATCTGACATTTCCAGAGATCAGCTTTAACAGAAACCCATCTATCCCTTCAAGCCACTTCTTTTCCATCCTCTCCATTGGCAGTGGCACCATTCCTGGTGCAGAAATTGGAAATTATTTTGTTATATTTATTTATATATGTTATATTTATAAATTATGTGTAACCAGCAACAGTCGTAAATACAGGCAGGGGCTTGGCTTGCAAGGAGCTGCCTGATGATTTGTGTTTTACATAATAAGGTGAAACAAATGAAAGTGAGCTTGGGTTTCCTACACGCTCTTGTCTGTACCAGATGGCCCTTAATCTCAGTTAATAATCCTCTGGAGTGTTGGGCAGCACGTGGGTTTCCCCCCATCCCAGGTAGGGATGCTGGTGGTCGAAAGGAGAGCATCCTCCCTCTAGTACACCACAGAAACCCCAAAATAACTTTTGCAGGAAGAAAACCAGCCCAGGAGTCTGAACTCAAGGGATTTTTCCTTTTTAAGTCACTTGATCTTTGGTATTTCTTTTGTTGCTGGTGGATCACTGTGTTCATTCCGGTTTCTTGGCGCTGCAGGGTGAGGCGAGACACGACCCGTTTCAGTTAGAAACTTGCTCCTTGGCTCTCCTGCCCTCCTTGTTTAGAATCAATCGGTGCAAAGTGTTCATGGATGGAAAAGGAGGACTGAAACACGTCCCACCGAGTGCAGTGGCTGTGCACGGCTGTCCCCCCCCCCGGGTACCTGTCCCCCTTGGGTACCAGTCCCCGCACCGGGCTGCACGTCCCTCTGGGTGCAGAGTCCCCCAGGGACTCCTGGTGGGGATCACATGAAACGACCTTCAGCTGTTCAAATCCCTTGTGAAATACGCCGGAGAGCTGCAGGACAGCCTGGCAGGTAGCAAAAAGAAAATTAAACTCTTACCATGGATATATCCTTTCTGTATTAAACTCTGCAGATTTGCAGAGTATCTTCTATAACCCTATTAAATTCTTGGCTGCTTTCCTATTAGAAAGCCCAGGACTTTCCTATGAGAAGAGATTAATTCCTGCCAGGATGAGTCAAGGGGAAGCTGATGTAAATCTGTGTTTTGGTGCTTCTCGGGCCAGCACACAGACCCACGGATCCCCTGGCAAGGGATGCTCAGCCCCTCTGAAGCCCCTTTGCTGCATCATCCCCTGTGTGGGATGAGCTGGTGGGGATGGGACTGTCACCCCCCATGTGTCCATCTTTGCTTCCCCAAGGTGGCTGAGCAGCTGATGACAATCGCCTACGAGAGCGGCGTCAACCTCTTCGACACAGCCGAGGTGTATGCGGCCGGCAAGTGAGTGCTGGGGTCCCCCTGCCTGCCCCGGCATCCCTGTGTCACTGCCATGGATGGGGCTCTGGTGGTGCTGGGGAATCCCCCGTCTCCCTGAGGCAACACAGAAAAACCTTTGGTTTTGGAGCGCTCTTTAAAAAAAATAAAGACCAATAATTCAAAACCAACACCCCTTGCACCCAGCAGAAGCCTGAAATGTGTCACTTGTGCCACTTGCCGTTGGCACAGGGAGAAAAATGTCCTGAATAAATGAAAAGTCAGTGTGTATCTTAGTGGTGATGGATGGGCCATGGCAGCGACAGCTCCCGGCACGGGCACCGCTCCGCTGCGGCAGAGCTAATGCTCTTAGTGGCACTGCTGGACTGGGGAAAATAGATCCATCCATAATGTGTTTGACTTTGGCCAATTTATACGGCTTTGTATTCAGTGTAGAAGGTGAACTGGGGCATCGTATCCCTGCTGTGGGGACAAAGTGACTCTGCCGCCCCAGAGCATGCTCAAGCAGACATAGGGCAGGGGGTCAGGACTGTTCCCAGTGTGGTGGGTGGATAAGATACTTTGTGTGGATGGAGGGGACTGTCCCTGGGACTGGGCTGTCTGGCCATGCTGTCCCAGCTGCTGCTGGGTCACTGTCACCCGTGGAAGGGAGGGCAGAGCTGAGAACAGTGCAGGTTGGTGTCATCCAGGGGAGCTGGCGCAGGTGGCAGCTGCAATGGTGAACCTGGCACCCAGCACCATCCCGTCCCCTTACGCGGGCTCTCTCTCTCTGGCAGGGCTGAGGTCATCCTGGGAAACATCCTCAAGAAGAAGGGCTGGAGGTACAGTACTGCCCCCCCAAACCAGCGGGACCCCGGGGAAATGAGAATCCTCCTGGTTTTTCACGCTGGGGGATGCTGGAGCGGGAGCTGGTGGGTGCGAGGGCCGTGCACGGAGCAGCCAGACCTTTCACGGGCCAAATCAAAACCCTCTCCTGTTTATTTGGGGAGCGCACACCAGCCTGCGGTGCTGCCATGCACAGCAGTGAGTGCTGCTCCGGAGCAGGCTCAGCATCTTCCCCGTGCACGGTGTTTTGAGAGAGATGATTTGTGTGTCTGCATCCTTATCTGTGCGTGTGAGACCGCGCATTAACCATGCAAAGCTGTGATGGGCCTTCATCTTGGGTAGCCTGGTAGGAGATGATACCTCATTTAAGTGATGCACATTAACATATGTTGTGGAGTTTTAAGAGCATTTACATAATCTTTAAAGACCTCCCGTGTGTGCTATATCCAGCTTTCAATTGAAGAGTGGGTCCTAGCAGCGCTTTCATCAAAATCAGTATCCCCTGTGTTAGGGGCATGATTATTCAGTAAGGAATATTCTGGAAAGTGGAAGAAAAAAAATTGAGTCTCGCAAAAGCTGGAAAAGTTGTGTTGTACACATATAGTTATGCAGCAAGGTAGTTTGCAAATGATAAATCTTTAATTTAATACCATGTTGGAATTTATAGTTTAATTCAGTGACTGTATCACTCTTGGGGTTTTAATAACTCCAGGAATACTGGATGATAACAAGAAGCACTTGTCTTGCATACCAGGAGGGAACAGCACTGGAGCCCTTGGTAGAGGGCTCTGGAGACTGCTTACTCCATAATTAAAAATATACATCTTGTTTTGGTCACTTCACTGGAATTAGCTTCAGTTTCCAGATAGGAGCCTGTGGCCGGCAGACCTGAGCGTGGGAGGAGAACTGGCCTCTAGACCTGCTGTAAAAGGGTCGTGGGGATGTCCGGACAGCCCGGGGCTGCAGAACCCAGCGCGGCTGCCGGAGCCAGAGCTGCCGCTTGCCCATGGGCAGCATCCCGCCTGCTTTCTCAAGTTATCCTTTCTGTGTTTTTAGCAATAATGATTTTTCTGTTCCATTGGCAGGAGGTCCAGTCTGGTCATAACAACGAAACTGTACTGGGGTGGCAAGTAAGTGTCCTGGTGACTGGTGGTGGGCTCTGCTGCTGGGTGCTGTTCCCTTTCCCCGCTGGGTACCGAGATGGAACCAGCTGTGCTTTCTGGCCCCTGTGCCTTCCTTCAGCTCATTTCCACCGAGGGGTGGGTTTTGGCCTCAGAGCAAGGTGTCAATGTGAATTTTTTTCAAATCTGCTGGAATGTTTGAGGAGGAACCCAAGCAAACCGTGAAGGTGGCCGCAAGCTGGTCTCTGGGACCTTTTCATCAGAGATGGCATGCAAATGATTATAATTATTTTTTCCCCCACTTCACTGGAGTTATTTAATGGTGTATTGAAGCTGAGGTGCAACACAGCCCCCTGCTTCCCTCGGAGAGCTGGGGTGTAACTGAGACCCTGCCCCCCGTTTTGGTGCGGTGGGTCTGTTGTGCCTGGTTGTGCACAGCAGGCTCGGGGTCCAGCGGGTGTGTTGGAGACCCAGACAAAATCAAACAGTCACAATGAAAAATCACGAAGCTGAGTTGTCTCTGAGTCTAGTTTATATGTGAACGGTGGGGATGGGTCAGGCAATACCCAAATCAAGGCTGGTACATGTGAACAGCGGTGTTGCTCAGCCCAGATGCTGTTGTCCTTGAGACTGGGAACCCAAGCGCTGCAGGGTTGTATGAGCTCTAACTTCATTTTGGGGATGTTGAGGCCAGAATACAAAATTATTGCTCCCCGATTGTTAGTGCTTGAGACCTCTAACAGCTATGTGCCTGTTTTTTCCTTTGCAGGGCTGAAACGGAACGAGGGCTTTCGAGAAAGCACATCATTGAAGGTATGTGTCGGGGTAGGGTGGTCTGGCCGTGCCTAAAATGCATCAAAGAATTATTCTGGTTTTTCTCAAAAAGTGTGAGCGAAGTCATTGCACACAAAGAGCCTTCTCCACTACACCTCTGTGCTGCAATCATATTTTGGTTATTTTTGCTATAATAAGCAAGCGCCTTGGCCAGCTGCATGCGCGTCCCTTGCGGAGTTATCGCTTCCCGCAGCAATCAGGGTTACATCGCCCGCTGCCTCGCGGGGGGATGCCAGCAGCTTCTTGCACCGTTATCCTCGAGAATGGGCCCGATCCTCGCTGCCACGGCAGGGTGGGCTGTTGTCCCCACAGCGGGAAGGCTCGACTGGTCTTGAGCTGCTCTGCTGGTATGTACAGGGGGTACATATACAGCGGTGGCTCTTTCCCGGAGGACGGTTGGTGGCAGCGTGGGGCCGCACTCAGCAGAGGTGGCCATGGGGCTCCCTCGGTGGAGCGGGGAGGGGTGAGGATGCAGAACATGATGTCAGGCGGCAGAAATAGCGGCTGGAGTGGAGCCAGGTCCATCCGCCGCGCTGCTGGGGGAAGTTGCGCTCTGCTCTCAGTGCCGCTGCTTCTCAGGTGATGGATTTTAGGGTACGTTCCCTCGGCTGGCTCTTTGTGTCCAGTCCTGCATCCCTCTGAGTGATGCCCTTGCCTTATGCACAACCTTACTCATCTCTCGGGATTTATTCAGCCAGGTCTCTGCTGGGTCTAACACGCTCCTCACCTTCCTTCTCATTGCTTTTTTTATTCTCTTGGCTGTGTTATTGTAGAGAGGGAACAAGAGCACGTACATTTTTCTACACGGATGAGTGTTTCACCTGATCTGGCTCTATCTGGAGGGCTGTTGGGGTCAGACCCCAGGCACAGTGACCATGGGTGTAATTAGGACTTCCACAGGATTTCATGTGCAGGGCACAAATAGAGCAGCACCCACACAAAGACACGTTTCTGTCATATTAAGGATCAGCAGTGTCAGCTGTGACCTTGTCCCAGCGAGGGGTGCCAGCCTGGCCTGGAGCAGACCCCAGACCCCTCAGGAGGACCCTGGGGCTGACAGGTCACAAGCAGGTCCCAGGCCCAGAAAAGCAGCCAGCAGCACAGGGACCAGAGTCTGCCTTCTACATAAAGCCTGAGTTTGGAGAAAAGTGGTGTAAAGGCGTGGAAGGGAGTTGCTGGGGGTGTCCAGCAATGCTGATGCCAGCCAGGGAACCCAGAGGAGAATAGCCCCCTTCCAAAGCCAGCACCCTTCCGAACCCAGCACCCCGTGTGGGCTGCAGCAGCAAAAAGGGATTCTCTGTACTGCACTGTGTGCCCTCAGGTAGTTAGCCTCCTCTTTGATTTATGACATAAACCCTAATTATTTGCAGTGGTGGTTGGTTAAGCTGCCAAGACAGGTTAGAAAAGGGCAATTCAGGCTCATCTATGTTGTGGAATCATAGAAGCATAGAATGGTTTGGGTTGAAGGGACCTTCCCAGCTCATCCAGTGCTATGACAGGGACATCTGCACCAGCTCAGGGTGCTCAGAGCCCCGTCCAGCCTGGCCTGGGATGTCTCCAGGGATGGTTCAGCCACCACCTCTCTGGCCAAGCTGGGCCAGGCTCTCACCACCCTCAGGGCCAACAATTCCTTCCTCATGTCCGGGCTGAATCTCCCTCCTTTAGTTTAAAACCATCACCCCTTGTCCCATCTATGGGACCGGTGTGCTGCGATGTCAGTGGTTGGATAGCATGGGGGTTCGCGGTCCACACTGCTGAATAGGTGGGATGTAACCTTTGGTCTTTGCTTAGCAGAAGGGAGCATCTGTCTGCAAAAAGTCGGGTTTGCCCACCAGAAATGGCAGCTGCAAATTGCATTTGGCCTTTTGCATCTTTTATCACTAGACCTGTTTGCTACAACTTGCAACAACCAAGATTTATTCTGTATATATTAAAAAATAGATTATATGGAAGATATTATTACTATCTTGATATTATCCACTCCTAGCCTGGGATATCACACCCCAGCTAATACTGTCCCAAGGGGGTGAGGTGGGATGAATGTGGGCGGCAGCAAACGGGGCAAGCAGGACAAACCTCCTCCCTGGGTGCAAATTTGCTCATTTTCCATCTCAAAGGACCTATTTCTACATGACAACGAGCATCACTGGAGCACGGTTGGGTTTGCCTCGTAACAACCAGCTCCTAGGTCTGGGATTATCCTGCAAAGGTTCATTATTTAGTATTTGCAAGTTGAAGATGTCCCTGCAGGGGTGTGGGACCAGATGACCTTTGAAGGTCCCTTCCAACCCAAGCTATTCTATGATTCTATGACTTCTACATTAAGGTAATGCTGGAGAAAGTTTTGTTCCTTTTTAGCAGCATTTTATTGCACTTCCATTGGAATAACCCCCAGGAGGTGACATCCCAGCTGCTGGTGACACTGGACCCAGAGGTGCCGGGGAAGCTGCAGCCACATCCCTTGCAGCCCCAACCCATCCACGTGCCACTTCTTGTGCAGCTACTGCATGAAACGATAGAAAAATACCGGCAGCAGTTGAAATAACTTCACAGAACACATAGCAAATAACGTTAAGGTCAATGTTAGCTATTTTCTATAAATACATTTGGCAAAAATGGCCATGTTTTTCATCCCAGAATTCAGAGAACATTTTCAGACTGCTCTATTTTGGCTCATTCTTCATGAACATTCATAAAAACATTTTGTTCCTGGGAAGATTCAGAGAAAATAAGTGTTAGAAGTCCTTCTTTCTCTCTCACGCACACATATATATATATATATATATATCTGTAGGCTTTTGATGTCGTTTCCCATCAGATCGTCCTGGAGAAGCTGCTGCAGCCCGGCCGGTCCTGCACTGCAGCTGCAAAACTCTTTCTGCATAGCGTGTGTACCCTGCAGAGGGGCTAAAACCCTCCCTGCTGCTTTATCTGCTCCCTATAGCACCCTCAGGCTCCCCTCCAGGCTGGGGTTTTGGGAAGGTTCCCCTGGTACGGGGCTTTTTTGGGTGGGACAGCACCGAGGTGATGATATAATTGAGATTAAATTAACTCCGAACAGCAGCGGAGCCTGAAGTGGGTCCCTGGCAGCTGCCGCGGGCACGCTTGGTGACCGGGGTTGGTTCCCATCCCAATCTCAGCTTCATTAAAAAAGTAAATTAAAAAACACTCTGGTGGAAGGGGAGGAACCCTGCATGCAGCCAAACTGCTGCTTGCTTAGCATTGCTGCCTCGATGTGGGGCAATGTGCTGCACCATCCTTCTCTGCGGTTGTGTGTATATAGAGTGGATATGTATATAAATATAATGAGCTCTATTATTCCGAACGCGGCTCTGTAGCTGTGGGCTCTGCCTGCTCTGACCGTGCGTCCTGGTCTCTGCTGTCCCCAGGGCTCAAGGCGTCTCTGCAGCGGCTGCAGCTGGAGTACGTGGACGTGGTGTTCGCAAACCGGCCAGACAATAATACCCCCATGGAAGGTTAGTGCAAGCTTGAATTAAAGATTTGAACGTGGCTGATCCTGGCTTACAGGCTTAGACTGACGATGGTAGGAAATGAAAAATGATTTTTTTATTAAATATTCAGCTTCTATATGAAATATCTCATTTGCGATACCCTGGAGCCCTATATATTTACACTTGAATGGAATGAATTTGTATCTCTTGGAAGGAAATTGAACTTTTACGTCCCAGTGGTGGCTTTAAGATTGTTTGGTTTTTTTTTATTTCCTTTTCCTGATTCCTTCAGATAAAGTGAATGTGTGTTTGTGTTTGAGGCAGGTCTCTTTGTGTCAGATGGAACCTGTGTATCCCCACCCCGATGTGGTCAGCTCTAGATGGCGGAGTGTGCCAGTGCTGCTGTCCCCATCCTTGTCCCCGTCCCCTGGGCTGCCTGCATAGCACCTTTCTCCTGGTGCTAAAACCAGGGCTGAGACCCAATGCATGGGCAGAAACAAGAAATAATTGCCCAACTTTAAGGTTCGCTGCCCCAAGCGCACGATGAGCAGCGTGAGCTGAGTCCCTGGTGGGCTCAGTCAAGGGGACACGCGAGGACGTGACCCCCAGGACACAGTGGGGTCCCCCCAGCACAGGGAGCAGCCACAGCTGCCCCTTGGTCCTGGCGGGGAACGGTTCTTGTTAAATAATTCAGGGAGCAACTTTAAGAACCTGCAATATCTGTGACTCTCTGTGCACTTTAGTTACATTTCATAATTACTGATACCCATAAATGCGGGTTTGGTAGCGTGGCTGTGTAGCCCAGTTATCCAGGACCCTCCAGCAATAGAATTTGGGGTTAGTGCCCTATTTAATGGGCACCTGTTCCAATTCCTTCTCTTCTCCCAGGGGAGTTAACGCACCCGTTCACACCGTGGCAACAGATTAGCTTCACAGCTAAATAAAAAATAGCAAGCAGAAAGACTTGCCGGCTGCAGGAGCTGTCAGGGATGAGGACACAGAAATCAAACAAACCTGGAGCTTGACAGGCCCCTCCGAAGCTCCTGGCTTGACTTTCAGCCATTGTGACACCTCTTTTCCTAACGAGCCAGCACGACCCCGGGGGGACGGCAGTGTCACCGTCCCGGCCACACCGTGCCAGTGACTGTGGGTCCAGGGAGCTGGGCTGGGATTTTGGGACCGGTGCAGATTTTGTAGGAGCTGATGAGGTCGAGGAACATAACATGTATCTTGGCGAGAGGAATGATCTCTCTGCTCAGTCACTTGTCACCTAACGAGGCGGTGCTGGAGAGATTTCCCACGCGGTGCAGCCGATCTCGGGCTTTTACAGCTTTTAAGATGCTGCAGATACTGCTGGAGCTTGGCCATGAGGTATCAACTGTGGCACTCGGTGAGATGCTTGAGCAGGGTGAAAAAAGGGACATTTTTATTATGAATGGTGCGGTGTTGATTCTTTCGGTGTACTTCGTGCTTTTTTTATGGTTCACCTACTAAGCCGCTTCCATCCCCGAGCATCTGTTGGACCATCTGTCGGTTCTGTGTGCTCGATCTGGCACACGCGGCGAGCGCTGCGCTGCCTCCGAGACACACGATCCCGCCCCATCCCCTCGTGTCCCCGCGCTTTTCCCACCAGCAAAGTGCTGCTGCCCCTGGAGGGACCTTAAAACGTCCCCTTCTCGTGCCAACACCGAGGGTGTTGCTCGAGGAGATAAAGCAGTTGTATGTGCTAAGGTACAACCAAATAAACCAAAGGATAAATGCTGAATGTTCATTTTGTTTTCTTCTGAAGAAAACAGGCGGTGAGGTTGCTCTGCTCTCGCTCGGAGTCCTGTGTGCTGTGGTGTGCGTGTCTGTGGGCGTCACAGACGCGAGTTGCGCCAGGGCAGGTTTAGACTGGATATTAGGAACAATTTCTTCCCCAAGGGGCTGTGGGGCATTGGAACAGGCTGCCCAGGGCAGTGCTGGAGTCACCATCCCTGGAGGGTTGGACAGACGGACATGATGTTCTCAGGGATGTGGGCAGTGCCGGGGGTGGGGGAACAGTCGGACTCGGTGAGCTTGAGGGTCTCCTCCAATCAAAATGATTCTGTGGTCAGCAGGCGATGGATCCGTATTTAGGAACACTCCTCTGGGCCCTCCCAGCCAGAGCAGAATCAGTTCCCGCTCCCCCAGCTGCTCCCGTCCCAGCTCAGGCTGCCTCGGGAGACAGGGATAACAGAGAACTAATAAAAGAAGATGAGCACTTATTACAGATTTCTTTATTGCAGGTGACTCTGGTCCCCGAAGCAGGAGGCAGCGCTCGCTTAATCTAAAAATCTGAAACACGTTTACCTTTCTCTAAAGTCTCAGAGCAAATTAAAAAAGCTTTTCATGAGAAAAGCAACGCAATATGAGCTTCAGGGAACAGCTGGAGATGAGCACCCCACACAAAGCTCTTTGCACCACCCTGGCCAGGACAGCCGTGTCCCTCCTTGTCCCTCATTGGGGCCGTCCTCACTGGGGTCCCACATCCACAAATGACCCTGTCCTGGCTCTGCCACCGTGTGGTCCCCTAGCATGGGGACGTGGGTGACGGGAGGATCTGTGCTTCCTGCCTGAATTTCAGCAAGTTTTGTGCCTCGTTAGTCCGGCTGCAGGTCTGATCCCCCAGCTGTGCCAGCAGATGCTTTTATTCATGTTGAGTGACTTTTCCAGCTCCAGCTGTGAGGAAGGAGGGTCCTGAGGTCCCCTGGTGACACCCCCCTTGTCACCGTGCTGGGGACCAGGCACACACAGCCCTGGCACACAGGGAGAAAAAGTGACAGGGTTCCTATCAGGGAACTTTAAGCTGCTTCAAAATTAAATTAAACAGCTGGAAGCTGTTTACTGGGTTGTAAAACATTTCTTTAAATTTATTAAAAAAATCTCCCCTTCTTAAACGATGCCATATGTGCCATCCATTTACGGCTGGACTCAATGGCTTTAAAGGTCTTTTCCAACCTAAATGACTCTCTGACCCGTGTGGCCAATGGAGCGGTCCAGGCGTGTGCTCCTCACAGACCTTCCATCACCGTGCCCTGGGGAGCCAAACAAGAACAGCTTTTCTTGAAAGGAGTTGAGGTGGGAGAAATGGCAAAAATGAAGCAGAAGGAAAAAGAAAAATAGAACACAATATCTGGGGAAAAATCTCCTCCAACCCGTTTCCTCCTCCAGAGGAAATGTCCCTTTTTGGTGGGGAGGCAGGAGCCTGGAGCAACAGGGACAGTGTCCCTTGTACCGAGGTGATAAACGGAGACTTCGTCACCTTCAGCTGCTCGTCGCTGCCAGCAGGAGCCACCTCACAACAACGCCAACGTTGGCACTGTTGTCTCCCCTTGGCCAAGATACTTTGCTTTCTCTTTTCCCCATAAAGAAGACAAGAACCCTGATGGTGTAAAAGTCTCTGGATCTCGAGACAGCAATGCCGGAGTCATTGTCCAGGTGCCAGAGTCACCAAGGGATGTGATGAACAGGGGGCTTCTCCCCCTGCCCTGCGTCCCACCATGGCTGGGTCACCATGGGTCGGGTCAGAAATTCCCAGTGTAGCTGCCAAGCGTCGGTTCCTCCCAATTGAATTTCTTCTTTTTCTATTTTCTTATTCTGTGTTCTTTCTAGCATTAGCGAGTCATCCTAGCAGGCTCTGTAACCCTCTGGGCAACCACAAGGGACATAAGATTTGTTTCTCTTGCAAACTGAAGTTTCTGATGAGATTTGTCCCCACGAGCTCAGCAGAGGCCTGATGGTGGAAATCAAAGATCCCGTCCCAGCCTCACGGGCTCCACCTTCCCAAAGGAAAACGAGGACCATGGGACTCACGCGATAAGGAGCTGCTCTGCGTTTTGCATCCTAATATTCCTCATAAAAAGCAGCAGGATCAAACATATGCTTTTAGTAAACAAATTTTAAACTGAGTTTATCTTTTGGTTTATTTTTCAACTGTGCTGCCCTCTGGTGTTTAAATTTTAAAAGAGATATTCTCAGGAGGCGGTGGTGGGCAGTAGGTAGGTGTTAAAAGCAAGTTTTAAACTGCAGGATGAATGTCTTTATATTCCCACTGTCAATGCTTTGTCATCCGTGCTGGAGCAAGAGCCCACAGCAAAACTGGTGTTCAATGCAAAGCTGCTCGGGCTTGACAGCATAATTGGCATTTAGAGGTGGCTTTGGGAGGGTTTGATGCTAAAACATTGGCCACTGTGCATGTCTCATACTCTTTTTTTCCTCCCTTCTTTAGAAATTGTCCGAGCGATGACACACGTAATAAATCAAGGCATGGCCATGTACTGGGGAACGTCGCGCTGGAGCGCCATGGAGATCATGGTAAAGTTGGCTTTTTGCTTTGAAAATTTCATTCTTATCGGTTGGTTGGTTTTGGTTCTTTTTTTTGGGGAAGAGTTGACACTTGGTAACTCCAGTTCCAGGCTGATCTAGTGGGTTTGGGTGCCTGATTTCTCTCCTGCAGGAAGCTTATTCCGTAGCCAGGCAGTTCAACATGATACCGCCCGTCTGCGAGCAAGCCGAGTACCATCTTTTCCAAAGAGAGAAAGTGGAGGTTCAGCTGCCGGAATTGTATCATAAAATAGGTAAGACTGAGGCTGCTGTGGGCTGTTCTATTAGCAGAAATACAGAGCGGGCTGGTTTGGGATGAGAAATGCAGTTGGTGTCCGCCGGGAAGATGCTCCCGATGCCCTTAAGGGCATCGGGAGCATCTTCCCGGCGGACACCAACTGAACGTCTCTACCAACAGCAACACAAGCTGCAGTTGTTTTGCTTTCATTTTTGTACATGAAAGTCCTATTTTTGCTACAATACTTTCTCCCGATTTCCTAAAATCTCTTTTTTTGGCAGGGGTGGGAGCGATGACGTGGTCCCCGCTGGCTTGTGGGATCATCTCAGGGAAATACGGCAACGGGGTCCCCGAAACCTCAAGGGCTGCACTCAAGGTATATTTTTGCTCGCGTGTTCAAGAAAAGTCGATGTGGTGTTGTTGTTGTGAGAGCAGGAGAATAACAAAAGGAGGAGAGATCTCTCATGAGAAGGATGGGCTGGGTGCTGCTGTGTTGGTAGATCAGCTCGGTTTCTCTGGCAACCGTGTGGGAGAATCTGGGTTATGAAGATGTTGGAGGTTCCCCAGTGCGGTGAGTTGGTTGTGGGGCAGCACACAATGGCAACCACACCAGGGGGGCAGCAGGAGGGTGGAATTGTCACCCTCTCCTTGCCTGGACATTGTCAACGAGAAGGCACAAGCCTGGGGTTTCTGTTGCATTTGATGCTCCTGGGTGATCAATACAGCTGCTGTGACTTCAAAAGCTCTGATGTGGGTAAAACAGACTTATAAATTGGATCTTGGGAACAATTTCTTCCCCAAAGGGCTGTTGGGCATTGGAACAGGCTGCCCAGGGCAGTGCTGGAGTCACCATCCCTGGAGGGTTGGACAGATGGACATGAGGTTCTCAGGGACATGGGGCTGGACTCCATGATCTTTAAAGGCCTTTTCCAACCAAAATGATTCTATCATTCTCTGATTTAATGGTTTGAAAAACCACACAGCATTACAATGCCATGGATTTGGGAAAAAAAATACCCTACCAAAATGGTACTTGAGGTTCTGCATCAGCTCGTGGGCAAAAGCCAATGGTGCCTGATGAGCCAGCAGACCAATGTATATCCCTTCACTGGCTGTTGCTCAGCTTGATGCTTGTTAGAAGAAAAATGCCATTTACACTGACTAACTTACAAAGGGCAGCATTTTCAAACGTGGTACTCCATTACATTTGTGGTTTGGTTTTTGTTTCTTTTTTTTACCAAAATAAATGCTGATTTGGTAAAAGCTAGCTAAGCAGCTAGTATTGTAGAGAGGGATCCTAATTAATTGGCAAGAGTGAAGTAGAATCAAGTTTCAAATCTGGAGCTGGGAGAATTGAAATCTCAGCCTCATTTAATTGTTTTTTAAATCTTGAATGGTGAATCTTGCACAAGATCAGATGTTCTCTCACAGTTTTTTGGGGGGCTCTGTGTCAAAATCTTCTCAAGTCAGCTAATAATTCACTTTTTTTCCACTGTGATGGGATCGCAGTGGTTCAAAGATAAAACTGAAGGGCTTCCAGCTGGGCCCATCAGTTGAATGAAGCCAGAGAGATGCAGCCATGGACTCTCCCAGGAGAAATCCTGGTTCTGTCATGGTTGCTTTGGGTCACAAAGCATCGTGTTATGCAGCCTCAGTTACCTCCCGGGTTGGATGAGACATTTTAAGAGCTGTTTCTAATTGCCTTACGTTTTCTATTTAATTTAATTCCAGTGCTACCAGTGGCTGAAGGAGAAGATCATCAGCGAGGAGGGGAGGAAGCAGCAGGGGAAGCTGAAGGACCTGTCGCCCATCGCCGAGCGCCTGGGCTGCACGCTGCCCCAGCTGGCCGTGGGTAGGTGACCACGGGGACAGGTGTCACCACCCCTTCACTGCTGTCACCAGCACCCCACCTTGCTCACGTCCTCGTGATGCAAAGGGCAACACCAAACAGGGTGGTTTTTGCCAAGATGAGCGCAGGTGAGATCTTGTACAAGGCCTAAAGCAACAGGTGCTCTTGGTGATCCCGTTGTTTCAGTGTCAGCAATGGGCAGGTAAACGGTGATGCAGAAAAAGATGCGTTGTCTTTCAAACAGGACAAAGGATGGCTGTGTCTTTGCAGTACCTATAGATCTATTTATTATTTAAAACACTTCAATGATTATTTGCTGTCAGGGGTTATGGAACAAAATGCCAGAAACATGGAAAGACTGAGGGCAGGTGGTGCAGCTCGTCATGAGGAGACGACTGACGTGTGCCAGGGAACACAGCAAAAGAACAACACAACAAATGCCTTAACTTTTGGTCATCCCTGAAATGGTCAGGCAGTTGGGTTAGATGATTGTCGTAGTTCCCTTCAAACTGAAATATTCTATTCTACTCTACTTTGAAACCCACTGTAGGACACGAAAATGCCATGTGTTGCTTTTGAGGTAACCCCTGCTCCATTATATTCACACAAAAATGAAGTGGGGTTTGTATTTTTTTGAGCAGTGATGTTAAAAATCACTTAAAATAAGATTGTTTCCATCATCAGGCTTGGACTGACAGGAGGGCTGGTGTATCTTGAGCGATCGTCAGGGCTCCCTCCCCAGTGGCAGCCATGAATTGTTCAGCACGCTGGGTGTTGGACACAAGAGAATGTTACTATTTAAAAAGAGATGGGTTTTGTGTTTGCTTTTTGTTTGATTCATAATTCTTCGTGCTGCTGAGAGCCAAGGTTGAAAAATACCTGACCTATCTGTTGCAAAAATGATCACCGGTTGAAATAGCCAAGAAGTGAATCCCTGTGATTTGTGACGGGGACAAACCAAACCAAACAATTCAGACAAGTGCTGGGCCAGGGACCTGGGTAGGGTGGGAAGCTGGAAAATCTGCTATGCTGGCTGTTATCTGACCAGTGTTTCTTCCCCCTGGCGGTGCTGGGGGAGTAAAGTGAAAGTTGAGACAAATAATG
The DNA here is from genome assembly GCF_964273445.1 of Streptopelia decaocto. Taxonomy (NCBI): domain Eukaryota; kingdom Metazoa; phylum Chordata; class Aves; order Columbiformes; family Columbidae; genus Streptopelia; species Streptopelia decaocto. Next base: position 1,481,760 of record NC_138660.1, read on the forward strand.
TGGTTAATTTTCAAACAGAGCTGGAAGCCCTGACAGACATTAGGACCTGGGGTAATGCCGTGTGGTGGCACCCACGTTCCTGACCCTCTTGTGACTTTGTTCCCAGCCTGGTGCCTGAGGAACGAGGGGGTGAGCTCCGTCCTTCTGGGATCTTCCAACCCCGAGCAGCTGATCGAGAACCTGGGAGCCATTCAGGCAAGTGCAGGAGGTGGCGGTGGCACCTCAGCAGGGGTGGGGACAGCTCCCGCCCAGCGCCCGCGGTGACACCAGCCTGCCTTGACACTGGCGCCTCCCCTCTCTTCATAGACTCCTAAAACTTTGTGTTTTCTTTCAGACATGTTCTAGTTATGCACATTAATTAGGGAAACCTACAGTGTGTCACCACTGTTCGCGGTGGTTGTAGCGGTACCCAGCAACGAGAGGGTGGTGGCAGTGGGTGGAAAAGCCAAGGACACGATGCCAGGACACGTTGGGATATATTCATGTGTCACTTGCACCCACCTTAATAATTCTCTGTTGCTTTTCACAAGAGCTTGCTCTGTTCTTCCACCAGCTTGCATTCCCCTGCAGCTGAGCAATATTGTGTGCATAACGTCCAGGAGCACCTCTGTGGTTCTCTTGCTGGGTAAAGATGCCGCAGTAGCGCTTCCTCTAAGGGAGAAAGATATTAAATGAATGTGTAAATATCTGTCACATCAAAACCCAGAGGAAACGTTATCTGATAAAAATCTAGATTGAAATTTGGAAAAGCCTTTAAGGGAAGCTTGCTTAACCAGCAAGTTTTCTTCTACCCCCAGGTCCTTCCAAAGATGACATCCCATGTTGTAAACGAGATAGATAATATCCTGGGAAACAAGCCCTACAGCAAGAAGGACTACAGGTCATAACGCGCTGCATGAGCTCCCCGGCCCGACGCTGAGCGCGCTGGGTCCCGGCCATGGATCGCCCGGCGGCTCGCTGCTCCGCGCCCGTCACCGGCCCCGGGACGTGCGCTGTCGCTACCACTCCGCAGTGAAATTGAAAAGCACAGTTGATCTCTCTCTCTCTCTTCTAAGCAAGAATAATCTTGTATTTTCTTACCGTCGACTGGAGTCATTAATTTTTACTTTACTCTTAGCACCTCATGCTTGTGCTGTGAAAAACACTTGTAAAGCAAAAAAAGAGAAAAATTTATAACCTTCAGGTACTTGGTAATTAAAGAAGGATGTACAGATCTATTTTTTCAATGAAGAAAAGCCAGATACAACTTAAGGTTTTAATAAAACCACATTTGGGAAATCTCAGCTACGAAGTTTCTTCAGGTTAACAGATAGAAGGGGCAAGCTCAAATCTTCTGTTTTCTTTTTTTATGCTGAAAATATGCTTTAGATTTTGTTTGTAGGTCAATAAAGGATTGAAGACAGAGAATTAGTTAGAAACTAGATAGCTCAGCTCCTCGCTGTACAATTATTTCAGCTGTGTAGTGCTCCTATCTCTGAGTACAAGCCAGACGAGCACCATTAGAAAACCCAAACGCATGTCAGGTTGATTAAAACAACAGCTGTCTGCAAAATACTAATTCTACGTAAACCTTAAACCAAGGAAGCCATGATAAAACACCGGGTTTTGCACCTATAGAAGCCTGCCTCTACTTCTGCGTGCTTGTACACATGGCTATTGCAAATTTCAATATTAATAAGCTTTTAAGGATATAGACACTTATATATAATACATAGTTGCTGACAAATACCAGAAAAAAAATCAGGTACGTACCTTGGTGGAAGGTCGAATTTGCATTAACTTGTTCTGGAATCAGGCATAAGTAAATCTGTAGTATTTTTAAGACATATTTTAAACAGGTAGGGGTTTTTTTTGGTGAGGATTTCATCCCTGTATGGGAGTTGGTAGTCAGCATCCATATATTCATTTGCCCATCTCAAGAACCATGTCATGTTTACCATGAGTTTGCATTGTAAAGCGCACCCATGATTTCGGTAACGATTTCTAACTCGTGTGGCATCGCGTGCGTTGGGCACGGCCGTGTACAGTATTTGTGGGACCGTGTATCCCCGGCACTTCGGGCCATCTGCAACTGCCACGGCAGCAGATACCCATAGCGAGTTGTCTTCTGTATTTAACCCAACCAGCTCTGGTCTGTGTAAATGAATGTATATCCAGAAACGCAGTCTGACCTTGACTTCTGCTTGGACACAATAAAAGCATTTTGTGCATCTAATTTAATACTTAAGAGACCCGTTACTAATAGTGAGACTGGTTTTGAAATGGCAACAGTTTGTGTTGAAGGTGGATTATGTATTTTTTCACAGGGAAAGACTAATGTGCGGCTGTGCCTGAGTCGGGTGAGTGACAATGACCTTGGAGCGGGTACGGCCGGGGGGCAAAGGGCCGGGATTTGTACTTGCGGGAGTTGGAATCCTCGGGCAGACATCGGTCGCATAGAACACTTCGGTCTGTAGTGAACACAATGTGAACGTTCTCCTGTGAGCTCACTGAAATCCCGCTGCGCTTCTCCGGGCCACGTCCCCCAGCGTTGCACTATTAGCTGTGAAAATTAACCATTTAAGTATTTTAAAATCCGCTTCACGGGCAGCACAAAGGCTTTGACCATTGTACAGTTAAAAGCTTTATTATTTTAACAGTTCAGTTATTTTCCCAGTGGCAGACCAGCTCCTTTTCTCACCTCTGGAGGTACAATTTAATACTCTCTCTTCCCAGATACATGGGAATCCAGCAATATATTACAAATATATTAATTCCCCAACCTTTTATTTTTCTAATTGAAAGCATGATGGTATTGCCCCTTAGAGCAAAAGCTTAAAAGTCAGCTTGCCTAGTACTGAGGGCAAGGGGATGCCAAGCAGCAGCTTAACCTTAGGCTGAGCTTCAGTGTTATACTGAAGAACCCAGGTGCAGCTTGTAGTAAGGATTGTAAAGGAAAAAAACCACCTCAAAAGCAAGCAAAAATAAAATGAAATTTAGAAAAAAACAACCACCCCCCCAGTGCTTTTCTGCAGAAAAGACATGGAGAAAACAACCCACCCACTCGCTTTTGTTTCAGGCTGTCAATGCTGCAAATTCTATCACCAGAAAAATTCTGCTGTTTCCCAGCAACTGTCGATGCTAAAATCCCAAGGTAAGATGAAAAACTGGTAATAAAAATACTCAGCAAACCGCCAGTAATGAAGAAGAAAGCGCCGCTTCAAATCGCTTTTCTCTGGACGGCAGATTTCTTGGAAAGGACACCTGCTGGTTTCCAAAAGCCGCTGATCCCAACTGACGCTGGCAGGTAAAATGAGGATTAACCTCAAATTCACAGGTCTGAATTTACCAGTGAGCAGCAGAACGATGACGTTCAAGTCCTGTTGCTTGCAGAGCCGCCAGCTCGGCCTCCTGTTTGATTCTGACCATTTACAGAAGTTCCATAGAATTTTGTTTTACCTGTGCTAGATACTTACGCTCAAATACCTACTAATTATATCGTCTGTAATAAATGACAGGGGAAAGAAAGTTAAGTGATGCAAGGCAGGAAAGTCTCCTTTCAGTAGCGACTAAGCAGGCAGACAGAATAAGGAAAAATGAATACATTTTCAGGGAAAACAAGTTAATGGGAAGAGTGTTAAATGACCGACCAGAAATTTCAATGGCAGCTGCAAAGGGCACCAAACCTCCTGGAATTTTCATGCTATCTCCTGCCATTCAGAATCTTCATTTTACTATATTCTATGTAAATATGAATCTTATCGAAGTAAAGATTAGCAAAGTACTTGTTAAATTAAATCTGATTATAAGCTTTCACTTTCTCCCATTTAGTCTTCCAGGTCTGTAAGGGTAATACTGTAACTTCTGCACCAGAATTCCATTAACAGCAGCAGAGTGCAGCATTAAACGCACCGGTTTTATTGATAGCACCAAAAAAGGGAGGAGGATTGTCTGATAAACCCATCATAAAAAGCCAGTTAAAGCATTATTGTTAAGCTGTGCCAGGATAACTGGCAGGTTTATTATTTAATCCGACTTCAAGGTGAATGGGAAACAACCCTCACACCAGTATATTCAAATCATTTCAAAAGCGTTTTTTTCTAGGAGTTTCAGGTTTTGTCTTAACTCCCAAGTTATGAAAAATGAGTATTTTCAATAAAAACAACACAGATCCTGACTTGGAGAAGACCCCTCCCTTTTTGAAGTAGAAACAGTTGACGAACTTCCACACAAAAATACCCATTAAAAGAAATGGAAAGACAAGGAATTAAATGACAAAAGAGGCTCCTTTTTATTAAAACTTGTCAAGTTACAATGATAAATGGTGGTTTGTCACTTTTTACGGGGGAATTCTGCTGCAGGCTTTGGGCAGAGCTGTCTGCGCAGCGGTGCAGCCGTCCCTGCAGGGGGATTGTCTGACTGTGGTACCACTGACCCACTCCCTTTCCTTTCATTGCTAAGTAAAAAAATTAAGTTATTGAATAATACCATGTAAAGACACCCAAAGTAAATATAATTCAATTATTTTGGATTCAAACCCTCCCTCCCCACCCTCAATCAACCACCCTATAAAAAAACCCATATTTCTATTCCACCCTTAAACTGTTGTACGGCAGTTGAGCCCTCTAACAGAAATAAACTGCTGTGGGGTATTTTGTCTACTTGGATCCTGTGGAGAGCAGAGCGATCAGTCCGGATGAGGCACTTATAGAAAGAATGTAGTTTCTGCAGGGAAAAGGTTAAGGATACATATTTGTAAAAAATCCCTTTCTTTTGTACAGAACATTTAGCAGAAGTTTTATGAAAAACAAGGGATTGAAATGGTCTTTATCTGTAGGAGTCTTCACATTGCATCTCAACCCAAAATCCAGGTTACAGTCAGGTGTTAGCAGCATGCTGAAAGGTACTTAACTTCAAAACTAAGACTAAGACACCATAAAGTTTAGTCTGTTTTCTTAAAACTAGTTAAAAATACTGTTAAATACCACAGATCTTTAATTAACATACGTAGCCTTGATTGGCAGTACTTATCTACTTAAGGAACATAAAATTTTACCTGTGGAGCTATTGACATTAAACAACCCTGTAACATAAGAGCACCTGGCAACTAACACCCGTGTTTCTGTAAGAACACGAGCTGCCACCTCATTCCACATGTACAGCTGAGGTGGTAAAGCCATAAGAATTTCTGCATATTGCCCCAGTAAAATCCTTAAAACTTTCACATGATTGGGAGATTTTCTTTGTATTCTCTACTATGTTGCAGTGTTTCTAAGCTGAGGTGCTCCAGTGAACTGCACGTATTAACAGGCATCTCACAACCCACACGCAAACGCTGCTGCTAATGACAAGCAGGGCTCTGGTTGTCCCAAGCGTACAATGAAGGATACACGGTGGGGTTGAAGTTCTTCAGCACAAAAAACGAAGCGATGATGACCAAGACCAGAAAGAGAGTGTTGTTGTAGAAGATGGAAAAAGTTGTTGCTTCATAATCTGCAACTTCATTTTTCTTCCACAGGATTCTAGGAACAAGCAGAGACGTTATTTCAGGCACATTTAAATCAACGCATATGCTGGGGTATCCAATAAGTTGTTTTGCTTTGCAGCTCAAGGACTGAGACGCTGCCTTATAGGGCCTTATTGATCAAGGTTTCAATGTTTGTGAACTTTCACTGATCACTTGCTTCCAAAAGGTTTTACAGGTGAACAAAGAGCTGACAGTACAGCTTCCACTTAACAGAACACTGACAAAAACAACGGCCAAGCAACAGACCCAAATATCCTACCTAGAGCCACAAAGGTAGCAGGCAGTACTGCAAACACCGAGAGAAAAAGGGAATTACCTTTCATCCTTCTCCTTGCGAGACATTTTCCTATTGTCTGCCTCAGACAGCTTGCGAGTAACTTCTTTGGAAACAGCGTCTTCTCTTTTCTGGGCCACTCTGTAAGAAACACCATTGAAGTTGAGAAATGATCAGAAAAAACCCTGGGATTATAGGAAGCCAAGTTTACGGTGAAGAATAACACTTCACTGAACAGATCTGCCAAGTTGAAAGGGCAACAAGTAATAATCTAATTACTAAAAGTATTGGTCAAATACAATTTGTGGCAATACCCACTGAGAACAAAGGTCGTTTTGCAATTTCATTGTCCTCTGAGCTGACAAGGCTACTCTAGTCTGCAATTACAAGAGAGATGCTTCTGTGTAAACAGGTTTTGGAGTAACACTTCAGACATTTTTATTAATTTAAAAAAAATGTTGTAAATGCTGGTTTTGTTAAATTACTTAATAATAAATTCTACATCAAACAGCCACCCAACTTACTTGTGTTTCAGAACAAACTTGACGTTTTTATAGGCAAAAGCCACCAGATAGGTGCTGATAAGAGTCATTACGCTGTACAGGACTGCAGACTGAACAAGATCCATGTGCCATATCCGCCAATAAAGCCCTTAAAATAAAGAAAAAAGGACATTTTGAGTTGTTTCCCTCTCCAAATGGCCCCACAGGAGTCCTAAACAGACCACTAGCTCTGGAATTCAGGGGGACCGGACTGGATGATCTTTCGAGGTCCCTTCCAATCCCTGACATTCTGTGATTCTGTGAATCACTGCCAGACCAGTTCCTGCAAAATCGCTAGGGGGGAATCTCCAAACTGCATTGAAAAGTATTTTTGAATGGAGAGATCGGCTTTGCTTTTGGCTGAAAGGGGCTTCGTGAGCCACGTCATGAGGAGCCGGAGCGGACACGTCATCTTTACAGAACGCTCTTCTGAGCGGGATCGGCCTCAAAGCTGGATCTAACGCAGACAGAGCCTAAATAATCCCGGCTCAAAGCCTGGGGCAAGGCCGGCCCGGGGACCCGCTGAGGGCCCGGAGCCAGGGGCGGGCTGGGGGGCCCCTGCTCCCCCCTGGGGCTTGATGTTGTCCCCAGGGCCTGATGTCCCCTCTCAGGGTCTGTCACCTGCCCTCAGGGCCTGATGTCCCCCCTGAGGACCTGTCACCTCTCCCCCAGGGCCCGCTGTCCCCCCCAGGCCCCGCCGTCCCCTCAGGCCCCGTCACCTCCCCCGCCCCGCCAGGCCCCCCCGCCGCTCACAGATGGGGATGGCGGAGACGATGAAGGCGTTGCCGAAGAAGAGCGCGGAGGACTTGGCGGAGAGGTTGCGGCTGAAGTCCTGCAGCAGCAGATCCTCCTCCGACTGCTGCCGCCCGCCCGGGCCGCCCTTGGGAGCCATGGCGGGAACCGCGACACGGCACCGCCAGCGCCACGACCGGCACTTCCGGTCGCGGCACTTCCGGGGCAGCGCCTCCCTCAGCGCTTCCCGCCGGTATGGCGGCTCGTCCCCCGCCTCGGTCGCAGGTTCGGTTTTGCCGGTTCTTCGCCTGCCCCGATGCGGAGCCCGCCCGCTCCCCGCCCTGGGGGAGCCCGCCGGCTGCGGGAGCCGGTGCTTGAGGCAAGTGAGTACCCGGGGGAGCCGGTTTGACGGGGGAAGGAGCGAAGCCCCGCGAGGAATCGGCCCGTTTCCCCTCAGATTGTTCTTATCCGGAAAAAAACCCGAACTCCACCTCCCACAGAATCCGCGTAATCGCTGCCGTGTCTTTATTTTATGCTTTTTAGAAAACGTTCAAGTCTAATTACGCTTTTTTGAAGCATTTCTGTGTTGTTTTCACTTTCAGAAATGTTCCTTAAACACCCCCCACCCCCCCAGGTTTGTGAAGCCAAAGGGGGGTCACAGAATGTCAGGGGTTGAAGGGCCCTGGAAAGCTCACCCAGTGCAATCCCCCATGGAGCAGGAACACCCAGCTGAGGTTACACAGGAAGGTGTCCAGGGGGTTGGAATGTCTGCACAGAAGGAGACTCCACACCCCCCCTGGGCAGCCTGGGCCAGTGTCTTTTACCCTGTCATGCAGCTTTTTTTAACGGTCCATCTGCAGTTTGGGGCGATAGCACAGGAATTCGGGGCATTAATCATAGTGTCGTGCTTGAAAGTGCGGAGAGGTCCCCGATGTCACCCCCTCCAGGGACATTGCCCCATGTCCTGGGGTGACCATAGGGCTGCGTGAGTCTTAGGACAGCACTTTTAAAATTAATATTTGTAACATTTTTTGAGGAAATTTTACTTAACAAAGCGTGTATCTCTTTAAAATGTAATCAAAGTCATTCTTCCCACTTATTTACCCCTAGTTACTAAAATTCTTTGCTTGTGAGAAAAGAGAATGAGACACATGCAATGAGGAAACGCTAGCTGGAAATGAAGTTATATGCTTAAAAATGGTAATTCATGATGAGAGAGATCTATAAAACATTTAAATGCAGCAGGACTCTGCCTTTTGACCGTGTCATAAATTTCTGAGACCAAAGCGAGGGTGGATTTTCACGATTCAAGGTGCACTGAACACAGCGTGCCAGCAGGGTCATATGGGGAGGGTTATATTATCTACAGGTTTGCTAACGAGTCCTTCCTTGCCTTGGCAATACAGCTGCAGCGGGATTCTTGGCTGCTTTAACCAGCACATCAGCCTGTGGGATGAAGTGCAGGAGCTCTGGGCACTGTCAGAATCACAGAATGTTCTGAGCTGGAAGGGACCCACCAGGATCATCGAGTCCAGCTCCTGTCTCTGCACAGGGCACCCCCACAGTTCACACCGTGTGTCTGAGGACGCTGTCCAGTCTCTTCTTGAACCCTGTCAGGCTCCTCATTGCACCCACACTCAGGAGCGATGCTGCGGTCACCCCCCAGTGATGGGATTTGTGATCAGCTGGTGGTGTCTGTCTCCCTGGTGCTGCGGTTTACTGGTATATACGGCTTTTCTCTGCTTAGATATTACCTTTGGTATTGTCCTTTGTAGATGTTTCTAATGCTGCCGGGCAGTTGGTGATGGCTCCCACACCTAATCAGATTATATTATTTGAGCTATATTTCCTCTCTCTCTAAATATTTCTGTGGCTGCCTTATATTGTGAAAAAAAACAACAAAACAAAAAAAAAAAAAAAAACACACAAGCAAACCCCAAACAAAAACAAACACACCAAAAAAAAACAAAACAAGAAAAAACCAAAAACAAACAACAAAACAAATGCACAAAAAGCCACAAACCAAAACAAAATTGAAAATTGTTTAAAAATAATAAGGAAACTGACTCTTTTAATGAAGTAATTTTGTCTGTGGAAATTCTTGAGATCACCAGAGATGTTGTAGTGGACTGTTATTTCAGGATCTTTAAGCACTTCAAGCTGCACACCTGTATTTCTCTGGATTTGCAAGATTGCCTGACTTTTGCTGATTCATTTCTTTTTTTATGAGTATCTGTTACATGAAACCTCTTCCTTCTAATGTCTCTGTCCCATGTGCCCTGCGTCTCTGGGTTATATTAACCTGTTCTCAAATGACTTCAGTGCTTTCTGGCTGGTGGCAAATGCTGTTTGCATTCTGCAGTGTGTCCTGAGGAGTGTGTCCACAGGAGCAGAGATCAGTTTTGTTTAATGTGTATAAAATGTTAAAACTAAATGTGTGATAGATACGTCGCTGCTTGATCAATGTTACCAGTCATAAGAATTTCCTTTTTAAAGAACATGGTTGGAGTTGTATAAAGTAGTTGGAAATCATGGGAAAGATTAAGTTTAACATTAAGATTCAGATGTCATGATTGATTTTGTTCTTGCACAGGTTTTTTTCTTCTGCTCAGCTGGATAATTTTATGGTGAAATGTAATTAAGTCTTATTTCTTGTTCTTCGTTTGGGTTTGCATGGGAAGGACTCTTTTCATTTTGGAACAAAATCTGCCTGGTGGCCACCTGTCTCTGCATTTCGATGAAGTATGACATTGTTTTAGGCGGTGAGATGACAAAAGATTTCCTTGAAAAAACAAACGAGCACTTTGCTTTTTTAAAAATCCTGGCATTGGCAAACTGTAGCTTTAAGCAGAACATTGCTTACAACAAAACTGTCACCAGAGCTTCATCTTCACTTTAAGTATGTCAACGTTGCTTCCCCAAAAGCGAATTGGGCCACCGGTTTCTGTCAAAACAATTCAAGTTTCTGTTTAAGTGCTTAAATCTGCATTGTGCTGACTGAATCCTGTCAGAATCCTCATTCAGGAGCCGTTGAGAACATGAGGCTTTAAAATCAGAGGAACAATGGGCCCGTGACCCAAAAGCAGAAGTTCTTCTGGTAATAGAAATATTAATGCTGTTGTCTCTGTAACTTACAAAGTACGTTTCTTAACACATTTCCTTCTACAACACAGAAGCAGTGATAAATATTCTGGAAATGCGAAGATTATCTTCACTGCTTTCTCTTTTTTTCCAAATATCTAAGCTGGACCAAGCTTAAAATTTTACATAAGGACGGTGACGGTTTCCCAGCAGGATTTGTTTGGTCGATTTTATTGTTGCCACTTGTCTGTGTGAAGTACCACATTTGTGTTGGATTGGAAGATAGATAGAATCTGCAAGGCAGGTGATTAACAGTAAATAAGCCTGATATTTAGCAAAGTTTTATTTGTCATCTTCTGTGCTAATCTGAATCTTAATGTTCCAAGATGAAAGAATGGTTTTCCTTAATGTGACTATCTTAGAAGAAAACCAAACCCTAATGAGTCCCTAAGTTATTACAAGGGGTTTTTCAGTTGGTTAATTTGTGCCATCTCTTCCTTTAGGTGTTGAAATCCTAAAAGAATCCTTAATGTGCTGAAGGGGAAATTCCTGTAAGACAGCAGAGGCCAGGAGCAACCTCGGGTGGGTCCAGAACAGAACCACAGAGCTCTTGTCACCGTAACAGCACCAGAAACCGCTGCCCTGGGACTGAAGAGCAATGAGTGTTTGTAACTCCAGTAGCAAACAGCAAAACAGCAACAGGGAGTTGTTCTGAGCAGGTAATGGTTCCTTTTCTCCTGTCTGCCTCCAGCAGGTCTGTGCAGGAATATTTAGGATGTAAGTGATATCTGGACTCTGTGTGGGGTGGGAGGAGTTGGGCAATTATGGGGTGGATTCCAGAGATTATGTGGCTGTATTTATGTAGCCAACAGCCTTGAACATCTTGGTTATTATTGGTCAATTGAACATCTGTTTTTCTCTCTCTCCCTCTTTTTATTTATGCGTTCCATCAAATTAATATGTTACAGAGTCTTGCATAGCAGCTCTTTCCAACTACATTTGCTATGTTTCTTCATGTTGAGTACAGTGGCTTTTCCGTCAGACTCTGGTGACACTTGCCCAGTGATGCCAGCCCAAACCCTCGGGAACACACAGGTTATTGCTGTGGGTAAAACTTCTCAACCCTATTGAAAATTCCACATCGCTTTGGGCTGCGGTTCTTTCTTGGCACAGCTCTGCTGAAGAGATAACAAACTCTTACATCTTGCTGGTTTATACAGTCCTCCTAATCTAGCTCAAAGGCTCTCAATAACTGTGTTTTAGCTTGCAAAATCTGTGGAAAAAACTCCCCTGAGGTTAATACATTGTGTGTGAACAAACTAAATAGAACCATTTTTGCTGTCATCTAGGGTTAACACTAGGACATCCCTGTATTTCTCACACTAAGTGAATTTCTCTGTCATTAGTTACCGTGGTAGCTGACATCTTACTTAACAGAAGAATTCTTAAAAACCCTGAGGCAGAAATGTGTCTTTTTCAGGGTAGCCATTGCTACCCTGTTCCAGCAGTAACAGTTGTATCAAGAAGAAACATCGACTGGCAAGAATCCTCTCTGAGTCCCACAGAAAATAATATTTGTGATTAAAACACATGTCACCCCAGCGGTGATTATATCTGATCGCTGTGTTGTTGTACAATTTCTGTCCATAAAAGTGATATAGAACACTGTGTGCTGTGTGGAATTACAGTGCACACCCCAAATACTTCTATAAAAAAACAAATGTTCTCAGCGTGGACTTTGATACACCCTCTCTGTTCTTTGCTTTTATAACATTAGTTCGTCAGAGTAAATCTTCAGAGGTACATTTAAGAGATACCTGATATTTTAAAGTAGTTTATTTCAGATGGTTATAGAAAATAAGAGAGCAGCGAGTCTGGCTGTGTTTCAGAAAAGAAGAGCCTTGTTTCTTTGATGTCCCCAGCCGCTTGTGCATGTTTTTTCAATAGTCCCACTGGTGTATATTCTGTTATCCTTGGGGGTGTGTGTGTTTTCCTCTTTTGTGGTTAGTCTAAAAGGGTATTGTGGCTTCAGCCTTGTGTCAGTGATTGCCCTGGACTGGATATTTCACTGTGGAGCTGAAGTATCCACGCAGTCTCTTCTGTCTTCTTTGGTTCATTATTTGCGTGCTAGTGCTATATGGATTTTACTTTAAATTCTATCACAGCCAGAGGAATTAGCCCACTTTGTATTTTCCATATGCTACTACATTGTGAACCTACATCCAAAGCTACAGCATAAACATGGTTGACCTTCAGCCATTAATTTTGCTGCTGACTTACCAAACATTCTGGTTTTGTTTGCTTCTCTAAAAGAGGTTTTGTTAAGCACAGAAACAATATCTGTTATTTGCTTTCGGTAACCATTCCACTGCCAGGCCCTCTGGGGGTGATCACTTCCTTTTGCCCTTATTTAATTGTTCAGTTTTAGCTGAGCCCATTTGACTTCACATGTGAAGGCCTCTCTCTGTTTGTTTAACTTGAGTAATTCACTGAAACTGAGAACATTTCCTAGTAGTGTCAGTACAGCCTAGAGTTGGTGACTGAGACTTGACTTGCAGCTGTCTGTTGCAATTCTTGAGGGAAATTGTGTGTTTCCTCAGTCTGGCTAGAAGAAATCTGAACAGATTTCTTTCTGTGTTTCCTCTTACACCCTTCCCATCCTCCCCAAAACTTATTAGTTGAGAAATAAATTCCATCATTTTGAAAACTGCTCGGTTTTCATATTCACATCTAAATACAAACTAACTTTCTCAATGGCATTTGTTCCAGAGTCAGTGGACTAAACTATATCCAAGAATTAAATTACAGCAGAGCAAAAGTTTCACTACAGTTAAGATGGAAAAACCCCTCTTTGTTCAAAATTGAGCTTTTCTATTACTCTGAAATCCCGCTGTTTACTTGGAGGTATTGAAATTTGTCATGCAGTGAGGGATTAGTGTTCTGAGTTTTGGATCAGCTGATTTGGGATTGTTGAAATAAAAGAAAAAAAACCTTTGAATAAACATGCATGACGCTCATCGGCTGAGCAGCTTCTGCTGTCTTTGTGCAAACAAGGTGGGTGAGAAGCTTTCCAGTTCTTCTGTGCGCTGTGCTTTTTTTGAAACGTTCTGTGATGTCGGAGGTTTAAAATTGGAGGCATAATCTGACTATTCTTTATCAGTTCTCATTCACATTCTGACATTACATTGTGACAACACTGCATTGAAAGATTGGATTGCTATGTTCACCTTTCATTTCTAAAAGCTGGAAATTGCTGGATTTCTGTGTCACTGTATCTGAAGGGAGCTCAGGGTAGCATATGTGACCCATTTTTGGTGTCTGGAAATGGTTTCATCTGCTCTGGTTTCCTCCTTTAGCATTTTTAAAGTTGTGGTTGGTAGGTTCTTCTGCATGTAGACCAAATGAATGAAATCATGTCTGTAAATAGTATCTCAGGGGACTGGTTTGTGCAGCATTTATCCCAGATAGAGCATGGAACTGACCACACTTTTAGAAAGCAATATCAAATGCAATATTTGCAAAATAACTAAACTCTACAATTAAGAATGAACGTAATATGCAGCAGCTGTGGCATCTGTTTCTCAACAGGTGTGGTTCCTGTGTGGCTTTGAGATCTACAGGCACATCCCACAGATAATCCAAATAAAAGCCTCTGAAAGCAAGAAGTGCAAAATTATGGTGTTTTATTTCATCCTTTTGCATATCTTTTTATTCTGATCAAGTACAAAATCCCCTGGTTTGGGTCCAGTGGAGGTTTGTGCAGCCTGATGCTGCACATGTGTGCTCTGCAGCCTGGTAGGATCTGATGTGATGTGGTGGAGAAATAGAGGGTGAAAGTAAGTCTCGGCTCTTATAAGCAGTTCACATGTAGTCCCCACAGCAGGGCTGTATCGGGTGATCTGCAGTGGGGTTACACTGGTCCAGTTCAGGTCTGAGTCCCTGGTAGTGGGAGGGGGTCAGCCAGATGGGGTTTCTGGGTCTGAAATGTGTCATCCTGGCGCCCACCCACCCTCTGCTGCTTCAGCCGTTCGCATTGCAGGAGGATCTCATGGTGGTTGGTGTCACTTCCCACCTGTGAGTTATCTCGGGGTTTCCCATTCCTGCAGCCTTCAGTTGGGCAAATGTCTTGTGGATCTTTGCCTTAGGAAAATTTCAGCGTGTAGCTTGTAGACAGAAGAGTTGGCCAGCCAAGTGCTGATGGCTTCTAAAATGCAAATCTCTAAAGTAAGGATGAACTAGAAACTCAAGTATCATGTAAAGAATGTTTGGGTAAGTGAAGAAAAGGGGTTATTTCTGACTGCTTCATCTTCTGAACGGTTACTTGTAATCATACGTACCACAACCTGGCTTTGCACGTGACAAATGTTTGAACTCATCGTGGTAATACCCATTTAGCTGTAATGGTTGGTACAGAATGAAGTACACAGGAGTCCTCTCCAGCCAGTGGTAGAACTTCAGGTAATGGTTGAGCTCAGGTATAGTTAATAAAAAGGCTGGAGATAAGAAATCTGATAAATACTGATAGGGAGGATTCTGTGAGAGTCAGGCGGGGTGCAGCAGCGCAAGCACTGAGAAGGGCATCGCTTCCCAGCTGGGACAGAGCGTTCTTGGAGGATCTGTCTGGATGTAAGGCCCATATTGTGGGAAAATAGTTGAGAACTCCTGTGGCACAGCTGCGCGGAGCTGCTCTTGGCAGCAGGGTGTTAGAGCTGCGTGCCTGCGGTCATGTTGAGCGTGCTGCAGATTTGAGCTGGCTCTGCGCTGAATTGATTCAGGTTCATTGACTTCATGCCATATTGGTATGGATTGGAGATGAATCCATCCATAGAAAACAGAATTAGCGTTGTGTTTTCTAGCTAGCCAGTCATGGCTAGACTCAACCTACAGCTATATGTTAAAGGGAATTCTTCCAAGTTAGGTTTTTTCCTTTATTTAAAAAACCTTCGAAAAGATAAAAGGAAAAAAATCTTCTTGAACAGAATGAATACAGCAAGGCAGCATCATCTGCCCTTCTGTAATGCTGACTTCAGCAACACACAGAATTCTAGAATTCTAGAAATAAAGCATCTCTAGTGTACTCCCACAAAATAACTCTTCCATAAAGAAATAATCTTTCAAATGCATATTCTCACACTAAAATGTAAAGCATCTCCTCTCATAGTGACTTGAGGCTATTTCACACAAAGAACATCTGCTGAACGTAGCAATCATTTTGCCGTTTTCTGCAGGATATTATCTAACGCTCTGGTTTTATTTATGTGTTCTGCATACTGTATCCATCCAGCTGCTCACAATATCGACAGCGGGGAGGCTTTGGGAGTCAACACAGACACACTGTGCCCTGCAGTACCGGTGGAAGACCTGCGGGATTTCTGAGGCAACGTCTGCGTCTCTTCTGGTTGGTTGCTTACATATGTATTAGACTAAACGAAGGACTTATCCCACTTTCTTCCAGATGGTTTTGTATCATTAGTGAGGGTTAGAACTTTCCAGCGTTGCTACAGCTGATCTGGAACTTTTGTGTGTCCCTTGGATGCATGTGATATGTTTGTGAATAATTTCCATTATTATTGCCATTTCCACGAGGCACAATTAAATTTGAGGATTTGAACATAAACAGTATTTCCCAAGCTTCAAATTTTTGTTCTTCATCTCCTGCATGTTAGAAGAAATGTTTTGTCGGATTTAGTGTTAACTTCTAGTCATTAATGTTTAATTTAAGATGTGAATCAGTTGCTGTTTTCCTCTTGCTGTTTGAGTCATATAGAGCTTGGAAGAAAGAGCTATCAAATTTATAATACCTCTGCCTTTTATATTGTAAGGATTGACCTTTTCAAGGGATATCTACAGAGATCTTCATTCACACCTTCAGTTTTTCGAAGGTGTTGCAGGTCTTTGTAGAATCAGTGTTTACTGGGTAACTGAAGCTGTGATTAAGGTTTGCTGTAGTGAGCAGCTCTTGGCTGGTTTTTTCAGATGTCAAATACCACGGTACTGTTACCTTCCAGGGGTCTCTTTATAATTTGTTGGAATTTTTGGTTGAAGAATAGACATAATTTGCACGTAGGTAGTAAACTACCTATGTATTAGATAGCACTAGCTGTTAATTTTAGAGCTGTTTAAATTTTAGTTGGCCAACGCTGCCGTATAAAGGAACATTCCCGTTCTGTTTAGTTTAAATACGAGTCAGCCTAAAGGACCAAAACCACAGCACTGCCATCCGCGTGTTACTATTTACCTTCTCATGGGATCCATGTGTTCTAGAGTCATCAGCGCTTTAGAGTTAACCTTCAAAACAATCTGTAAAATGACATGGTGTTATATTAATGAGTTTGAATTGCTCATATTAGTTACAGACGCCTGGCAGGTGTTGCCTTGGCCTTCGCTAAATCCACATGGCTTGTACTGATTGAAGAGACTTCCACGAGAGGGTGCACCAGTTCAACAAAATGCCATGTAAACCGAACGAGCCTGTCCCCATTGTGGGCATATTTTCTATCATTTTATGTATTAACTCATGTATCTAAATCAACTTCAGAATTGGATGGAGGCTTTAATCACTTTAATGTTCCTGAGGCTTTAATCAGTTTAATGTCCCTGAGGTCTCTCCAGTCTGTGACAGGTACATGAATAGACAGATACACAATATTTTGCAGGTAAGCGAGTCAGGACGTTGAATTTTGAAGAAGAGGCACTGTTTGCAGAAGCCTGTTACCCTGATGAAGGGCTGTCTGCAGACTCCACTCACAACATCCTAGCTAGACATTTGGGGTTTTTTAGTTTATCAAAATGTGTTCCCTGTTCCTAATCTGCACCTGATGACCTGCAAATTCTTGCTACTGCATTTTAAGAGTAAAGCTTAGGGATATATAGATATATAGATATATATATATATATATATTTTTTTTTTTTAAGTTTTGAAGTGTCGTCAGTTTTCCTCTCAAACTGGAACAACAATGGTACAGCTGCAGAAGAAAACTCCACCCAGAAAGATGACTTCTTGAGAGACTGCTGACTTGAGTATGACCAATATGACTTTTATTTCTTGTTTCATAAGATACGTCAGAAACTCTTAGTAAAGCTTCAGCTTAAGTTATATAATGTTACTGTACTGCTATGTTAAAAGCATTTAACGTGTTCTGCTGCACATGTAGGGCCAAAGTTCTAGGTCCATTGCTATAAGACTGCAGTCTTGGGACAGTGAGAGATCTCTGCAGAAATGATTAATAGATTTTCCAGGAAAGGGGCCTGTTTTGAATCACGTCCAAATCCATGAATCTTAACTCACTTGCAGAGATAAGATTATCTGATAGTCAGCAAGATAGCTACAAGTGTGGTGATACTCATATGTGTAATACATGGTTATTTTTTTTCTAAGAAATGCTGTTTTCACCAAACATTAGGTCTATTAAATAAGAAAACAGAATAGTGTGTTTTTAAAACTTTGAATTGCTAGTAGAAGATATTAAAAGAAGGTGAATTTGAGACGAAGGAAATGACAATTTTTTGTTACTGCTAGCTGAAAATTTAAAAGTTGGGTCTGGAGTCAAAAAGTTTCATTTACTAATATTGATGAATTCGAACTACTCTAGTTTTTATACTTTCCTTTCGAATATGGGGTTTTACTAAAAAATCACCACCACACAGTGAATATGTCATTTAACTAGCAAGAAGATTTTTATTTCAAAGACTATAAACCAGCCACCTTCTTCCATTTACACCAGTTCTAGGTCATCATGTGTAAGCAGATGAGTGAGGTGCAGCCCACGAGGTGTCACCCCAGCAAAGGCTACAGGAACACAGGTGGTGAGTGAACCTTTGCTGCCCTCCCCTCTCTTCCTTTTCATCAGTGAAAACTGGCTTGCGTTATCTCACCATCACACAAACACACCTCTTCACGTCTAAAGAAAAGCCAATTAAAATTAGCAGTCTTGGTATTAAGATGGAGGATATAAATATGCACAGAAAATAAAAATTATAAATATTCAATTATGCATCTTGTAAGGGAGAAGAAAGAAGTCTATATAGACTAAGTTAACATATGTCATGAAAAATGGACTATTGCAAGAATCTAATAGCTATGGAAGAGTTAGCAGGTCTTGCTAACAGGGTGAGCGGATCAGAGGTGCTCTTTTCCCATCTGTTCACTTTTAAAAAATCGCTGCAGCATTGACATTTCTCTTCCCTTGGTGCTTACCTGCCTTGCTGGCACACGGCCATGTCAGAACAAGGGCAGGGCTTGAAACGCTATTTGAAGGTCATTAGCATTTGTCTTCAAGCTTTGGTATGGAAAAGAACTGTATATTTGCTTCATTTTAGAGGGTTACGGTAAAAATTAGCTACATGGATTGATTCCTGAGTTTCATGTTTCTTTCCATAATAAATATATATATATCTTGTTCAGTACTGGAAAACATTGATTGTTTTTTCCACTGCTAAATCAAAGTCAGAAGTTTAGTATTTTTACTAAAATAAAGGTGGTATGACTTTGTTTCCTACTGCAAATAATGGTTCAGTAGCTTAAGAGTAACAACTTTCGTTCCTTTTTTATTACTTTCAGCATTCCTATCTGCTGCTAAGTAGCAAAGAAAGAGGCATATACATTTGTATTTTTCTCTTTGAAGTACTAAATGGCTGATTCACCTTGTCAGGTGCTGTTGTGTGAGTCAAGGGACCTGTGTCCTCTGCCAGTTGCCACTGATTTGTTGCTTAACCTTGGCTATGTCTCATTTTGTACTTTTGCTTAATTGTTACAGCAAACAAGATGAAGAAAATGTAATTCCATAATAATATTAAGAAAGAAAGCCTGAAACTGCGGATGTAAGTATGTTATATAGTAATTGTAGGTATTGATTTCTTTACTTTTACATAGCAGAAAATCCAGTGCTGTAAAGCAATTAAAAAAAAATGTCAAATGTTGTGTTCTGATTAAATTGGAGAAATGACGGAGAAGTTCTTGAAGGAAACTCTGGTACCAGTGAAGTCAACTTCAATCTCCTTTTGGCCTGGTGTGTAAAGTCAGGTAGATAATTGCTTATACTCTGTATGTCTAAAATACATGTGGGACAGTGGCCCTGAGATTCCTCACTAGAGGAGTTTTTTTGACACCTTGAAATCAGCGAAGACCACTGAAGAACAGGATTGTACCTAATCTCAAAATAAATTACCTTCCAGCCCGTTAAGTTCCTGTAAGCACGAGTTTCAGTCATGCAACTTGTGTGTTAAGTAGCAAGATCTCGGAATGATCGCAGTGGTTTTGTGATGATTGTTCTATGAATGAAACGAATTGTTGTACTATCAATGAAAAGTAGTCTTGCCGTACTGTTGGGTTTGCACAATGACCTTGAATCACTGTATCTGGAAAGGCTGCCGGAGGTATTAAGGTGTGTGCCAGATAATGCCACATAACATCCTGCCGTTCTTTTCAGTAGTTTCGATGCTCACCTGCTCCATAATTGAGAAAACGAAAATGTAAACGTGTTAGCAGTTTTGGACGGTTGACAGAGCTAGATAATGCAGTTTGGAAAGATATCCTGAAGGCAGGGAAGTATTTTTAACTTCCTTAACTTATTTTCCTGGTTACAAAGAATCAGCGGAAAAAGGTTTTAAGGCATGTTGGTCTATATACTGCATTGGTTTTGCTCCCCAAAATGTCAACTCATAACGTTCCCGTAAGTGCATCTGCAGGGGTTTATAACCTTTAACAAGGGGGCTTCCGCACACCCACTGCTCACCAAGAGTTTCTGATGGCAAAAGATCTCTTAACACAGCTCAGTTTTACCTTTACCTGGTAAGAACCAGAGCTTTTCCCCGCATGTTACTGCACTGGGCACATCTGTAACAGCATCACCATCACCCTCTGCTTTAACTTTCCTTCAGGAACTTTCACTTTCCCTTGAAAAGTACATTGACAGTAGTTTCTCATTATTTAATGTGTACCTGAAAGGGAGTGCTGCATTAGAGCAGCCTGACGAAGGTCGTGAAGAGGCAGTTTGCAAGGTAAAGGCATCCTGGGAACATGAGAACTACAACTGTCAAAAAGATCAGACTTTGATTTCTGGGGCCCTCTATGAATGGGGTTATATCGGGACCTCCTGACCATGACCTGATTTCCAAACGGTGGCATAGGCCACTCTTAAACTCACTGTGGAGACAGAGAATGTGGAGTCTAACTGCTCACTTCTCTGCTGGATTATCTGGCAGAAATACATGGAGCTAAAGTAAGAGCTTGTGGCAGCGACTGCTTCTCTCCCTTCTCACTGAAAACGTAGAGAGCAGGAGGCTGTGAGACAGGTGCCACACACCTTGGGGTGCCACCTGCTCCCCAGCGTCCTTCCAGCCCCCTCCAACATCTGCTGGCTTCACTTCATGCCCGACACCAGGCCGGTTAACCTTCCTGTCGAGGGGTGTGTTTGGAGGAGTTAATAGTGTTCATCGTGCAGGTATTGCAAAGGTCTTGTTTCTGTTACTGGAAAAAATTGTGTTGGGGCCTGGGAACCTTTTTTTTAGCGTGAACATTTAAGTCAAAGACATTTCCCTCTCATCAGTAAATAAGTGAAGTGTGAATACTGATTATTCCATTATTTGCAAGTCAGAATTGTAAATTACTGCATTCATTCCGATGCAGTTTACCGTCTCAGAGCAATAATTAAAGCTTGCTTTCTCTTGCTTAAGATGTAAATGTGTATTTAAAAATGAGATCATACATTGGTGGTGGTCATAGTTTCTTGATATATTTGTGTGGGGTAGCCTCCTCATGGGTGTATGATCTGCTGGTGTGCTGTGATGTATTTCCTTTAATTATACATTTCTTTGGAGAAAGATGGTTATTCTGGGCCTCCGTCTTCCCTCAGATCCATGCCCACACTCCCACTGCAGCGGGAGCTCTGTGTACCGTGCTGTGCAGCTCAGCCATATGTGCTGCTTATTTATATCTCCTGCATGAAATAAGCTGTTACAAACAGATAATTTCTCTTCTGGCAATAGAAGATAAATGCGAGCGTGTACAGATCTGTCTGTAAATGAGGAGGTGACGCATCGCCAGTCACCGTGCTTGGTAAGGCTCTGGGTTTGCACGTCCAGACAGAGGGCAAGGCTCTGCCTGTCTGATGTTTCAGACACTCAGGACTTCAATTAATTTAGAGATGATAATTTGTTTTCCGCTGCTGTAGGTATGGATGTTTGCTTTCCTCAGCCCCTATTGTGTCATTCTCTAAGAAGTCTGCTCCAACTGCACGAAGCGCAATTTTTGTAATTTGTTTGTGGAAATGGCATATTCTCCCTGCATTATAAACACAGCTGTGCAGCATTTTCAAAGCGCGCTGTGAAGCTTATGACATCTGAAAATGACAGTTTCTTCCCAGATGCCTGTAATTTCTGCATACGTAATTTCGTAAAATCACTGAGCGTAAGGAATGAAAGAGTGGCTTTATTTAAAAAGAACACACCACCGCGGATAATAGGTGTTCCATCAACATAAATCCCAGCTTCGGAAGTTATTCACCTCTTCAGAAGTTATTTTATCTGGTCAGGTTAGTGATGCAGATGCTCGTATTTCTGGTGGTGCGGAGTCCGTGTGAATGAGCGGACGTGTCCTACGGAAAGTTCCTCCAGCAGCACGCGCGTGTGATTCAGCGGGGAAGCATCCCGGCTGCTGCCCCAGCGCGGAACAACCCCACCGCGCCGTCACACGCACAGCGCTGCCAAAACAGCACAGTTCACCGTGCCCCTAACCAATCCCACCTGTAAATAAATAGCAGCTTCCTGTAATTCTGTACATTTGCTGTACTTCATGCTTTCTCTTTCCTGGCGTGTCACAGGCGGTAACTAAAGCAGCACAGGCCCCATGCAAGAAGGGAGCTGAGCTCACGCCCGGTAGGTACCGAAAATGAGTCACGGTGAGACTGTTCCAGGATGGGCTTCTGGTTTGCTTCTTACTCATTAATTAGTGTTCTTTGAGTAACTCGGGCTGAGAAGTTGAGCCACGTTTGGAAGCTGGGCGTGCTATCGCTGGCTGGAGCCAGGACAGTTCATTGCGACCGGTGCGTGACTCCAGCGCAGCGCGGGCTGACAAGCGCCGCGTTCTCGGGAGCGGCTCCGTTGCGTGCGGCCGCACACGCGCTCGCCGTGCCCCATTTCTGGTTATTTTTGCCTCAGGAAATCCTCCTTGGTGAGCTCTAGGGAGGTGAAACCGAACGCACAGGGATTTCTTCACCCTTTGCTGTTGAGGGTGAGCGAGTCCCCGGTGCGGGCGGAACGCGGGGACGTGCGACACGACGCGCTGTCCCCAGCAGCAGCGGGCACGCTCCGGCCTGCCCGCCTTTGTCTGTCCGCCGGGCCCCTCGGGGCGGGGGGGTGAAGGGGCGGAGCGGCCGGGCCGGGTTCCGGGCCCGGGGGCGGGAGCAGCCGCAGCCGCCCCGCCGCTCCGCAGCTCCTCCCCGGGCCGCGCAGCCGCCGGCCCAGCGCTCCGGGGAAGCGATATTTAAAACAGCGAGGAGGAGGAGGAGGAGAAGATGTGAGGAGCTGCGGGGCGGCGTGGCAGCCACCGCGGGGCGGTGAGAGCGGCTGCCGCTCCGGGCACCGTGTCCCCCCGCCGGCTCCTGGGAACCCCGGAGCCAACTCCAGCACCACGGGCGGGTCGGCGTTTTTAAGGTGGAAATACCGGCGTGCGAGCGCTGGGCTGCAGCGGTCGGCTTATTTATTACCCCCTTCCCCCCCGCCACCAAAGTGATCGTGTTTTGGAGGTGTCCTGAAATTGGGTCCAAAGCTGGAATTTCACTCCGAGGAGCACAAGCCGGTAGGTTTCAGCGCGGAGAACCTGGGCAAAGTTGGAGGCGGTGTGTCCGGCAGGCTCTGCTCGCTCTTGCTGTTAGATTTTGTGTTTAGTTGTTGGTTTTATGTGTTGTTATTATTTTAGGACCACTAGACTTGCTTTCTTCAGCATAGGAAAAGGAGGTGTGGTTGGTGTGGACTCAGTCTCCCACCCGGAGATCTTCCTCTGTTTAAACAGATTGTGCAAAGATAGCATTGCTCTTGCTGGTTGTTCACGTTCTTTCTGAATAATAGCGACTGTTTTGGGATGGTAAAATGCTGAAATAGAAATGTCAACAAATTAGGATTTTCCTCATTCCCACTGCTTTCTATGTTTAGAGTTGTCGGGCGATTCAACTCCATACAATAACAGTTCTTTAGAAAGAGGAGCAAAACTTAAACGATAATCAAGGCAGCAATAGCAAAATCAAAATAGCGTTAGAGATATGGCTGAAAAATGACCAGAAGTCACTTATTTAGCTCCTTGGCACAGCGGGACCCCTTGAACCCCTTGAGATCCTCTTGAGTATAAACCTGGGCAACGTGAAGTGAAGCGTCTGGTTCCTTTAGGAGCTGAGGGTTCTTAAACCTTTGAAGTTACTTGAAGGTATAAAGTACCCTTGATGGTTTAGAAGGAGAATGACCTGGCAAGTTTGTGGAAGAATAAGAAAGAATAAGAAAAATTTTGGAGTTTAACTGGCAAACAAATATACCGGTTGCTTTAAATTTAGTCAAAAAGTGGGAAACTGGAGAGGTACAACTTTTTTCTATTTCCTGGCAATCCTGACGTGCTGTTTCCCAGGGTAATGCAAAAGCTTTATAAGCGAATGTTCCAAAATAAGGAAGAGTAGGTGAGAAACTTTCCAGAGAAAAACATCGGTAGTAAGAAATTACTGCTGAATGTGATGTTTTCTGGGATTTGGTTTTGCAGTGAGAAGTTACCTTGCTAGGAATGCATTTGTCCAGGAAATAATCGTTCAAGTGCTCCACTCTGAGCTTTGAGGCTACGTGCGAGGAGGTGGAAGAGGGTTTAATTAAACGTAAGCAAACATTACAAGATTGCTGATTAAAAGGCGCAGAGCTTGCTTCCCGGTCCCATATGAGACATCTTATTTATTTTCGCCTGTTCCTGAGTACCCACCCCTTTGTTTCCTTGGCTGCCCGGTCGGGATGGTTGTTGGCGAGGCTGGCAGGAGGCAGCTGAGCTCGGTGTGCGCCGGGAGCGCGCTCTGAGTCACGGCGTGGGCACGGGAGCCGGGCCCTGCGCCCGGGGGAGCGTCGGGCACGGAGCGCACCGGCCCCACGGGCTGCGGCGCCGCGCTCCCGCGGCTGGAGCGCCCGGGGGAGCGTCGGGCACGGAGCGCACCGGCCCAACCGCGCTCCCGCGGCTGGAGCGCCCGGGGTTAAACCCTGGGCCCCGGGCGAGGCAGGGTGGAGTTTGCCCTTCCTATGGGTGAAGGCAGCGGTTCTCCGACCATGCTGCTGGGGGGGGGAAATAGAGGGGAATAGGATGGGGATGTGTGCGTCTGAGATACGTGGGAATAGAATGGGAATGTGTACATCTGAGATATAGGGGAATAGGATGGGAATGTGTGCGTCTGAGATACGTGGGAATAGGATGGGAATGTGTACATCTGAGATATAGGGGAATGTGTACATCTGAGATATAGGGGAATAGGATGGGAGTGTGTATGTCTGAGATATAGGGGAATAGGATGGGAATGTGTACGTCTGAGATGTAAGGGAATAGGATGGGAATGTGTACATCTGAGATATATGGGAATGTGTACGTCTGAGATGTAAGGGAATAGGATGGGAATGTATACGTCTGAGATATATGGGAATAAGATGGGAATGTGTGAGTCTGAGATACATGGGGATAAGATGGGAATGTGTGGGTCTGAGATATAGGGGAATAGAGTGGGAATGTATACGTCTGAGATGTAGGGGAATAGGACGGGAATGTGTGGGTCTGAGATGTAGGGGAATGTGTACATCTGAGATATATGGGAGTATGATAGGAATGTGTTCATCTGAGATACATACAAATAGGATGGGAATGTGTATGTCAGAGGTATATATGGGAATAGGACGGGAATGTGTATGTCTGCCCATTTATCTGGTGGAAGAAGAAACGAGGCATAAATGTTTAAAGCGTGGTGGGAAGGTTCAGGGCTGTACATCTGCTAATGCTTCTGTTCTCAGGTTCGTGTGTGAGGGAGGCGTAAAAATGAACAATGCAATGTTCACTTTTGTAGGATATAATGAACTCGAGCACTGTTTATTATTAAACATCATGACAAGGAGCAGCGCGTCAGACCATCCCCCTTTCCTGCCCCCCCTCTGGGGACCGTGTGTGCGTGCCTGAGTGTCTGAGATTTCATGTGTGAGAAGACGATGAGTGCGTGTTTGGGATTAATTAGCCCGAGTTTAGCTGGTTTCATGCTTTACGTGCCTAGGAGCTACCCACAGTCACAGAGAGGGGAGGAGTTTGCTGTCGCTGGCTCAAAATCCTCTCCAGGGGTGATCTTGTTCGTGTCAACCATGAGCAATTAGAGAGATTAACTGTCTTGTTTGCCTTTCTGCCCTAGATTGGTTCTTGTGAGGCTCTGGGACATTTGAAAGTGATTTGGAGAGAGCAAAGTGTGTGTGCGATGGACACGGAGCTGAAGCCAGCGTGCGTGGTGCAGCCGGCTCGCCGCCCGGGGATGAAGCGCCCTCCTCCAGAGGACTTTCCTGCTCAGATCAGACTGTCGGAAAAGATCCCGCCGGTGAAGCCTTGCTTCAAGAAGAAGCAGCAAGTGCAGAAGAGACTGGACACACAAACTCTGCGGGCTTTGCAACCAATCTTTACCAGTTTGCTGGGAGCTGGGACCTTGGATCGGGTCTTTGTGCCCCGAGGCCAAGGTGCTGGTCATAGTGATTTATGTGAACCTGCTGTGAAAAAGACGCTGGACCTTGGTACTTCTTGCCCCCAACCAGAAAATAACGTGACTGTGCTGATGCCAGCAGCTCCAGATGTGCAGAGTCAGTTGCCAGCAGCTCGTCCTCCTTCTGGGCACGCGGAGCAGGATGGGCAGTCCGGAGAGCAGGGCTTCCCACCAGAAACTGCGCCTGGACCTGCTGCTGAGCACGGGAATGAAGCGTTCCAGGATCACCCTTTGCACCCCGCTGCTGGCGATGCTGCCGCCTGTCCTTTGTTCCCAGACAAGATTCTGGAAAATTACACATCTGGCCTATTCCAAGAGAATAGCTGTCCAATGCAATACAATTTGAACCCAAGCAATAAATTCAGTGCTGGAATATTCCAGGATAAAAGTGAAGAAGCTTCTCTTGATCTGGTATTTGAGCTCTTGAACCAGCTGCAATATCACACCCATCAGGAGGACGGGATCGAGATCTGTGTGGATTTTCTCCAGGGCACTTGTGTTTATGGCAGCGATTGTCCCAAGCATCACACCGTCTTGCCGTACCATTGGCAGGTGAGGAGGACAGCAACCCAGAGCTGGCAGAGTGTCACCAATGATGCCCAGGAGCATCTGGAGAGACTCTACTGCAACCCTGACAACGACAGGATCAAAGTGAAGTATCGGTAGGTAACTGAGTTTTCTTCCTTTACTAGCAAGGGTGCTTAACCAAGCAACGGTGCAGAACTATAGCAGAAGGTGTGTTTGTTTTTCCCGATGTTTTGTATACAAGTGTTTTATAAACCTCTCTGATGATGTTACCACAATAACACCTAACAAGTTTGCCACAACAGAAAGTTCTTCCACACCTATTTAAACTGCTGTTTAGCGCCTGGAAAGTACTCATTGAAGCTGAAGGACTTGGAGCACGTGAAATAAGACAACTTCAGTTCTGCAGAAACTGAGAGTTGACAGAGGCTGTTGTGTAACATGTGCTTGTTCCTAATTAGTCCTTTCTCTGGATTTGAAAAAGTGGCAGCGTGAATGAGCCTTTGCAGCGACTGAAACGAATGATGGAGCAGTCGCTCTGTCGCTGTGCAGACAGATTGACTGGAGCCTCTCCAAGCACGGTTTTCATCGTTGCATTCTAAGCAACTGAACTCTAACAGGTGCTCTCTTAAGTCCTTTGACTGGAAATCTCATATAGTTTATAATACATGGTGATGTTTCAGCTGATTCACCCTGAACAACGTGATCAATATGTTCAGAAATGCCGATCGTCTGTTTAAGTTGTCATCTGAGGATGTTAAACCATTTATTAGAAGTTATCGTTTCCTCTGTACATAGCAGTGTTTACTCATTTTCTGAAATTAAAAACCAGCTCTCACGTTTCCCTGGTTATGTTACCAGTTTAGCCCTGATCCTGCACCCCGCGAGCTAAAACAAACCCGCGGCTTTTCTAACGCAGGTTCCATTGTGAGCAGGGGTGGGAGTGCTGCTGTTGACAGGGCCATCAGATCTATACAGTCCGTGTTCTTACGAGCGCAGGGTGTAGACTGCTCTTTTTCTTCTTTCCTTTCTGGAGGAAGCATACGATGCGAATGTCTCATATCTTATCTCCCCGGCCATAATCTGTGAGCCTGGTCCCACTCATTCCAGTCCCAGTCAGTTCAAAGTGACACTTGTGCAGTAAAAACCTCCAACTGCCTTTGCCATCTGAGTCCTTGGGATTTGTTCTCACTGCCTCTTCTTCCTTCCACCTCCTGAAGAAAGGATATATATCCCTCCTTCCTTCATCTTTTAATTTCCACTTACTGTGCTGAGATTTCTTATGAGGCAGCAGAGACCAAATCTAGTGTTCAAAGTCAAGGTGAGGCTTTACTTTCACCTCTCTGGACGTTGGATTAGGGACTAAAACTCAGGCTCCATTGGCCTTACACATTCAGCCTTTTTACTGAGTACAATACCGGAATATAGATAACCCACGCTGAAAATGAAAGTGAAGTAGGAAATAAGAATTATATGTAAGAGGGAATAATAATATTTTTTAGAATTGTCTTGAAAAAATGTAATATACCAGTTTGTTTTTAAAAAAAATCTTGTAACTGTATAGCAGATAAAATTTGCTGTGTTTTACAGCAGAGAAACTTCAATTTTTTCCCAAGTATTTTAAATGATTTCTGAAAACAAAACAGCAAATGTAGAAGAGAAGCCCATGCAAGTACTTGAAATTTGAGCGCTGTGCAAGCAAGTGAAAAGTTTTCTTTTTGAAGCCTGTGTCACAGAACCCATCGCGACACACGTGATCTAAACGATGGAGTTAAGAATGATTAATTTTAAAAGCAACAATGCTCTGTAATTGCTTAGTCAACTCCAGCGCGTCGGACGGGTGAATAGCGTGTCCGCCGTGGCCCTGAGTGCGCAGCTTTCCAGTCTGGTGGGTTTTCTGCTGGCTGCGGTTCGTGTGGGTGGGAAGGGGCTGCAGGAGCTGCTGGGGGTGTTGCCGGAGCCGCGACGCCGTGTTACGGGGCTGAAGGCAGAGCCGGGAGCTCCCGGTGCTGCCATCGGTGTGGAAGCGCTGTCCCAGCGCAGGCAGGTCCTTTGGATGCAAACTGGACTTTAGCCCATTGAGCTGGCTGCACGGTGTGTGTCCGCCTGTTTTCTTCAGCTAAAAGTAGCCTACCAAGGCTAAAGTTACTCTAAACAGCAGTATTTTCTAACTAAATTCTGTTTTGAGCTCCTAGTTTTATAGCCTGTACTCTTCTGTCTCGTACAAGACGCTAGGAAGGTCTTTGATTCAGTCAGCGCTACAAGATCATGCCCCAACGCAAGGTTGGATGGCTGTTGTAAATTTATAGTATACCCTTCCCATGGAATGACAAACTGGCAAATTCTGTAACTCTTGTGTGTATTTCACCCCTTGGAATCGTGGAATAGTTTGGGTTGAAGGCGCTTTCAAAGCTCATCCCATCCAGCCCTGCCATGGGCAGGGACATCTTCACCCAGACCAGGTTGCTCAGAGCCCGTCCAGAACATCATGTTTGTGGAAAAGTATCACAGAGAACCTGGGAGAGGAACTTTTTTGAAGACTAGAGCTTCTGGTTTCAAACACTGAGTCTGATATGCCTTTAAACTTAGCCTTACCGTGGTTTTAAGTTAGATTTTTGAAGCGGGGGCAAATGTGTTGCCAGCAGTTTCTTCTTCCACAAGCTGTGGTGTGAGAAGGACCTGCTGAGCCTTTCCCTGGGGACTCGCTGGGACTCTGGGGGGTTGGCTGGTGGTCACTGCAACCTGCCTTCCCTTCTGTTCCTGGGCGATGTTGTGTCTCCTGGCAACAAGATGCAGATAGCGGCGTGTCCAACCTTGCCGAGAGGCTCGCAAACATGCTGGAACAGCTCATGGTTCACATGGTTACCGCATTATTTGGCTAAAGCTATTAATCTCTTGTGGTCAGACTGGCTTTACAGGCCTATCTATACAGATTGCACACACCAAGGAAATGTCTGCTCAGCACTTTGCACGGCCAAGAAAGGCCACGCAGAAGCCAGTGGGTGGTAGTTGTTTATTCTCCTTTGTTTTAAACACGGTTTATATGGCATATTAAGTAGCAATTACCGTCTGCATGCATAATATTGCCGTCGTCTGCTGCTCCAAGAAAGTTGGGCTGTTCAAGAAGGTGTTGGACTATTATTAGAGATTAAGCTCTAAATTAAAATATTGCGTTCTTCAAGTAGCTATTTATATAAATCAATCTTAATGTTATTTAGATGAGTAATGTAAAATATATATTAAGTTGTTGCCTTTCACCTAAAGGAATGTGATTTTAAAGCAGGAGGTAAACTTTGTTCAGTTACTTTGTAATACGACTACCTCAGGTACTTAGGGCAGTTTGGCCTCAGACTGAATATAAAACTTTATCATAAAAGGTTTATGTATTTGCTTTCTTAAATCTATCGAGTATTTAGAGCCAAATACCAAGCGTTCTAAAGAGATGAGGGAGTCTGGGCTTGAGCAGGTTAAATGCTTGGAAGCGCTGTGTTCCATGCGAGGAGAGGCCCTGGAGAGGTTCCAGCGCGGCTGCGGATGGGAGCGGACACGTCCCGGTGCTGCTCCCGGCACCGCGGCACCCGCCGGGATATTTTCAGCTGCTCTCCAGTGAGGGGAAATACTTGGCTGCACAACCGAGCAGCTTTTCCCCGCGCGCACACCTGTCCCGTCACGCTTTTCAAAATAAGCAACATCATTCGTGATGACAGGAGGATTTGTTTAAAACAGCCCTGCAGTTCCTGACCCATCGGCTCCCCCCTCTTTTGGCTGAAAATTCCACCCTTCCTCTTGGCAAAGAGACATCCCGGTGTGTTGTGCCTCCGTTCAACCACGCGCACCGCGGCGTGCCACAGCGCACATGAAACGACAGGTTCTCATGGCTCCTTTGATGTAATTTTTCTTTTTCTTCTGTAAGTTCTCAGAGTTTTCTGAAATGTGGCTGAAGAGCAAGGCCAGAGCGATGGCTGCAGGCAGGAGGAGCAGGTGCAGCTCCGGTACGTGTTCTGCCTGCGAGCACTGGGCTGATTACTCAGTGCCCATGCAGGCTTCTGGGATTAAT
The DNA here is from genome assembly GCF_964273445.1 of Streptopelia decaocto. NCBI lineage: Eukaryota > Metazoa > Chordata > Aves > Columbiformes > Columbidae > Streptopelia > Streptopelia decaocto. The sequence continues at coordinate 1,512,217 of NC_138660.1, forward strand.
TCAGAGTAAATATTGTGTGTTCCCCGATGGGTCATCAATGGGCACATGGAGAGAACTGGGAAGGAACAGTAAGGACAAAAATGAATGTACAGGAAACTAGTTTTCCTTTGTCCTTGTGTTCATGGAATAACTTGTTTCTCTGATGATGCTCATATGTTTTTAAAACCGTCTAGAGCACAATGGAAGCATTTCAGTCGTTCAGGGACTTCTGCAGGTCGTCTGACTAACTCAATGGTTAATTTAGGGAGTTATCTTTGTGATCTGCACAGCTGCCGCAGCCTGCGAGATCACTCGCTTGTTATTGATAACACCGGAGATGCGAAAACAGCCGAAATTCACTGCGCCTGGCGGTTTTGTGGGTGGCGTTTCTTGACTATACACAGCTGAATGGTTTTGAACTTCTTTTAATTCCTTGCTGGAAGGAATGCAAGACAGAGACTCTAAATAAAAAGCATGTGAAGTGATTTTAGAAGTGTTTGCCTTGTGCTTTATAACAGCGCGCCTCAATGAATTCCTATTTGCTCCACTTTATAGTATCATTTACATATGAAATAAAACTAATTGGCTCCTAGCTATACAAACGTAGGGAAGTTACAAGTGTCCTGCTGAGCTGCCGCAGGAATCGGCAATCACTCCTATATCCCTTTTCTTGTTTCGCGTCAATAAACAGATGACAGTTTTGGAAACAGCTGTCACCTGGCTTCAGGTTGAGGTCAGTCTGTTCCCTGTGTGCTCCGGGTAATAAAACAGTCCTTTCTGAAACAAAGGGTGGTAACCGGGGAAGCACGTTGCTCAGAAGAGTTGCTCCCAGGTGATCCGCAGGCACGGCGGTGGGACATTGTCTCCCTGCCCGCTCGGGAGGGATGGGGAACACAGAGTCTGGTACAATTATTTGCTTAGCGAGAGCAGCGGTCGTGAAGTTCCTGCCTAGCTGGTGCACGTATTTGTTGAGATCAGTGGGGATTTGAGCTGAGTAATCATTGCAAAATCTGATACTTGTAGTCAGATGTACGAAGGCGTCGTTTGCTGGGGAGCTGCACGTGGAGGGTGCGACGTGAAGCGTTGGATGGAACGTTTGGCAGCTGAAAGGTCCAGGAGTGGCCGTCACTAGTGAGTGTGAGCCCGGTGTCCGCTGGACAGCACTGATGGAATCGGGGCAGCTTCATTATCATCAGTCTCAGAGGTATTTGTAGTGCTGAGACTGGATAGAACTATAAAAAAAGGAGCAGGTGTGTCTGTGCAGGACATTTTTAAAGCAACTTCAGGCTCCATCTCAGTGCTTTAGAAATGTTCATATTGCAGCTTTGTGAAAGCAAATGTGAAAACCCCATCCTGTGTCAACTCTGTTGCAACTCAGGGCTGTGCTTGTGCTGTCTCTGGATCGCTTACTGATATGATAACCAAACTAAGAAACAAAACTCTCCGCAAAACGTGTCCACGTCTGGTGTGGAGACCTTTGAAAGCAGCGATCTACCTCAGCCAAGACATCCATCTTCATCCTCTGCTGCCAACAGAAGCTGCGCCTTGGGTGTGAATTCTGAACTATGGTACACGCAGCATCCTTGGAAGGTTTGGGTGCATCTGACATCCTCCTTGCTACAGGTGTTTAGAACTTAGCAGGAATTTAGACCAAAGGCCCATTTGAAGCGGGTGCCTCCTGTCCCGAGTGGCCAACGGGGGGTTTTAGGGAAGAGCAGGACAAGCACAGCCCTGCCCCAGCGCTCCTGCCCCGCAGCTGGGAGACAGAGTGGGGGACAGAGGTTGCAGGACTTTGTAAATGGTTTTCTTTTCCTCCCAGAAAAGGTCTGGGGCCAGACATTTGTGTGTATCTCTGGACCAGCATCCCAACAGTTGTACGGGTGGACAAACATGGAGTCAGGCTGGACCCTTTCGCTGTGAAAATCACAGAAAATTGCTTTTCGAGCACCTCCAGTCACCAATTGGAAAGGCAGGAAAAGCTGCCTTTCCAACTTTAAAAAAAAAATAAATATCTGAAAGGCAGGAAAGCAACTACTATATTGATTTTTTTAATTATTATTATTTTTCTTTCTCTCTGGTGACAGAGCCTTCCAAGTGTAGCGGCAGCTCTTTGTGTAGTATCGTTCTCATTTCTCACCGTACACCTCCTGCATGACTTATGGTCACAGCAGAGAAGCAGCGTGACACGCCGAGGGAACAAATTAAGCAAAGTATGAAACTGATTTCCTGCCCTGTCACCTGCTGCCCCTCTCGCCAGCGTGAGAACGATGAGGTCCTGATAAGATCAAGGCTGTGGGGTTGATTTGCCAGCTTGTTTTGTTCGTGCCCTGATGCAAAGTGTTGCTTTGGTGCAAGGTTCCTGTTTTCCTTTCCCACTCCTTAGGGTGATAACGAGGATTTGGCTGCATTTTTATTGCTGTATTATGAAGAATGTCCCTTCATGAGCGTCACCTGGGCCCTTCTGGTACTTCCCATGGAATCCATACTGGTTTTAGTGGGAGCAAGTTTTGGCTGCTGTTGTCTAAGCTCTGATGTTCCGATGTCAAACTGCCAGTACCTCTGCTTAAAACCACAGATCTTACCAAGGGGATGCACTTGAAGTTCAGTTTCATATGGTGGAGTTTAAACACTTGGTCCCTGCAAGTGATGAAATGTTGTTGATTTTGGGTCAGCAGGAAAGTTGCTGAGCTCAGTTGGACTGATCTTTCAGCCCCAAGTACAAAACCTTTTCATGCCTGTTTGGACCTTCGAAGCTCATCCGTTCCCCTGAGCGGCTTTCAGGTTGTTGCTGTTGCAGGGAGGAACTGGTTGAGTCAGAGCGAGAGAACCAACAGTTTCATCACCTAAGTGGCGCTGAGGTCTCGCCGTGCTGTGCGGCACAGCTGTTCTGATGGGAACCGGCTTTCATTTCCTGCCCAGACCTCTGTCGATCGCCGCCTTTCTTTCTTTTCTGAGCGCTGTTTGCGGTAAGACTCGTGACACAGAGCTGAACCTGGGCTTCGAAACCACGTGTGTTTTCACAGCGCTTACAAAACATTTCTCCTCGTCATCTATTTGTACATTAACACCTAGAGAACATTTGTCTCACTGCATGGACAGCACAGAAAATTCACACATTGAACTGAAGCTCTTTGGGAGAACACAAGGAAGAGCGAGCCCAAATATCCTTATTTTAGCAGGCTGCATTCATCTAAAAAAACACTTCAATGTTGTAACTTGCTACTAGGGGTACCTGTCTGGTTCAGTGTACTGAGAGATTATATCTTTGTGTTATTTTTTTATACTTAGAGTGCAAAGAAAATGTAACTTATTTGGGGAACGAGGTTCTGCTGTTGCGAGCGCTTGTAGAAATGTGTTTTGAACTGCACAGCACCAAATTTGGGGTTGTGTGCCGGATTCTTAAGAGAGTTCAAGATGTTTATTCTTTCAGTGTGAATAATTCCACTGAACCGCTTTATTTTATAAACAGAGGCCTTTCTTTGGTTAGTCAGTGGCCAGAAGTTCTCGAGAAATCTCCGTTCCCACCTCCTTCCGTTCGCAGATCATCCGTGGGACTTTGGACTCTGTTTTATCATCTGCCTTTTCTGGGGAAGAGCAGCGATAATAATTCTCTGCCTCAGAAACCAGACGAGGCGAAGTTTTGTGGTGTTTGCAGAGGGTTTGGTCGATGTTTCCGTAGCAAAGGGGGGCACGGGGGTTGTTGTGGGTTGCGGGCGGTGCTGCGAGCAGCGTTGGCCACACCAAGCTAGTTCATGCATTTCCTGCTTTCCCAAACATCTGACAAACCGGAGCCGTCGCCAGCTCCTTCCCACTCTTCTCCAGATGGGTGGCTCCAGGTAGACACTTCAATGAGTGACACCACTCTCCTTAACACAAACCGCCCGGGGGGAGTGTGAAGGGTGACGGGCCCCGTTGTCGCTTGGGGACGGTGTTGAGACGGTCGTCTCGCTGGTTCATTGTGGTGTTGTTCCCTCTCCCCATCTATACATTATCCATCATCTATACATGATGGAGGACGCCCTTTCCTTTAGCTGGTGCGCGCTGTACCTCAGAGGTGGAAAATCACTATTCCACGATTACAAGATAGAGCGGTGTTACGCCAAAGGACGTACCAGGCGTAACCTTGAGCATCTTGCATTCTTACTGCTCTTGAACCCTAAATTTGGGCGTTTTCACCTATATTTAGGCCTGGGGCAGTTGGGAGGTGCAGGTGTCCCATTTGTTTTCATCCCTGGTCTTTAGAGCCGAAGCCAGGAATGCAATCACTGCATCGCTGCCTGGAATCATAAGTCATTTTGTGTCATGGCTTTGCATTATTTAAGCTGGTAACAGGCTTTTTAATATACAGAGGAAGTGCTTGAACCGAAAAGCTGTTATTAAACAACTTCACTGAATATATTTTAGTATTTCAGAGCTTAAAAGCTGGTAAATGCAATTTGAAAAAGTTAATGTTTCAGAATAGAGAAATGCACTGTTAAAGAGGGTAAATGAGCATGGGAGTAATATAGATTTTATATGAATCAAAGGTTTTTTTGCAAAAGAGTATCTTTATTCCCCATGCTATAATTAGGTAGGCTTTTGGGGGCATAGTGTGTTTTTCAGATGCGTTTGTCTACAATTTTCAGCTGTATACAAGAATGCAGTGTTATTCCGCATAGTTTATCCTTAGGTAAAAAAGCATGTGTGGAGTTTAAAGCTTTAATTAAAGTATTCAAGGGAAAAATAAAACACGTAGATTTTGGGGTGTTTATATATTTTGCCACTTAATTTTTCCATTAAAATTAGTGGGAAGTAGCATCCCGAACACTTTCCCAAGGGGAGAAATAGAAATGCTGTTTGAAAAGCATCCCTGGTGTAGCAGGATTGGAGTCGGAGGTGGGGAATGAGCGGTTCTGTTGGGGAATGGGACACGAGAGCACTCGTGGCTCGGACAGAGGCTTCCCGAGGAATGTTGGAAGGGCCGGATCAGCTGCTCGGGGCTCGGTGCCCGAGTTCTTGCCGCGGGGAATTGTCGGTGTCAACGCAGAGCGCTGGCCATCCCGTCCCTGCTTCCAGGGAGGGAATCTGATCAAGGAGAGGCAGACACGGCTGAAAAATGGAACAAATTCCAATCAGCAGACAATCAGGGTGTTTTTCAGCACTGAGAAAGAATTTGGCACGTTCCACACAGGTTTCGCAGAAGAATGTTGAGCTTTCGGAGAAGCTGCTTTCAGTCTAAATTAAGTTAGCCTTGCAAATCTTCAACAGAGGCTTAGGAGCCGGGGAGATGGAGCCTGTCTCACACAAACACCCTTTTCTGCATATGCACCTGGGCTTTTAGGGGTTCATCCTACAGACCTTCAACTTTTTAGGGTATTAACCAGTATGTGGTTACTTTTTCTCCAAGAGTTCAGCTTGCTGGGGCATCATTTTCAATTCTCTTTGCTTTGCGCTGCGTTGGCACAGAACTACTGCAAATCTTGTTTTCATTACCAGTTTTCACGCTAGCACATGCAACATACAGAGTTATAATGAAATAATCCTCAGCATTTTTACCACTTTTAAAAGAAAATAAATTGCTTCTATAGAACAAGCTTTCCATTTCTTTGCACTTTCTTGGTGTCAGATCTTTGGAGCAGGGAGAACTGTGGCATGGGATTTGACTTGGAGAGATCAAAGTGAGAACGAATGCTCCAATTGTGTGGGTTTGTATTGGAAAATACCCTTTTTTTGGTGTATTTGTTTGATATAATGTGCAGCACCAGTATCTGGGGGGCTTGATTTGGGGCTTGGATTTGTAGGTGCAATGTAACCCCAAATATGAACAATAATACCAACACCACCAATTGCTAAAGTCGCTTTTCTCACCAATGACAGCATTTTCATAAGAAAAAGCAAACGTCCCTAAAGCAGCATTAAAATATCCTCCTGAAGGAATTTACTCCACACCTCCTGCTTGCGGTGCTGCCTGCAAATGCCATAAATAATAACGCAGCTTGGGATTTCAGAGGGATGGTTTCCCCATGATTTCACACATTGTTTTCCAATGGAGCAGGCTGGAGCTCGTTGTTATGGAACAGAATGAGTACATACCAGGAAGGTGGGGTGATCTGGTGCTCGCTTTTTCATTCCAGAAACTGCCTGTATTTTTTTTAAGCCTTACAATTAATTTCAGTCCATGGGTACTGAGCGTTTATTTTGGTCGGTGCTGCTTTTCCTTTGGGATTATTCTGTATCTTTTCTTTAAGTCCATATGAAAGCTTATTGAAAACAATTAAATGTACCCGTCCTTTTGTCTGTATCAGAAAAGCGATTAAAACCTCAACCTCTGCTTAACGCTGCGCAGACCAAAACGCAATTAATTGATGAGGATCAACACAAAGAACTTTGATGCCTGTGGTATAATGCGCCAAAGTTTTACAAATCAACTGTAGATTGCAAATACCAGCTTGATTTATGTTTGCTGTTAAGAATTCAAAGGAAATATTTTATATAGTCTCAAAAGCTGCGTTTCCAGTTGCCAAAGCTCAGTAGCTGCTAATGAATAGTAAGCTGACAACTTGCAAAGAGATTATAAAAGTAGAAAGCTAATTATGTAAACAGCCTTATTTTGGAAATATGTTAATCCCAGTTCTAAAAAAATGACTTTTGTAGGGAATGAATATGACTGTCATTGCTTTCAATTTCTGTGCATTTCTTAAGTTCTTGATTGCTAATGAACCAGTGACTGTCTAACGATCAGCAGCGCTTTAGAACTCTCCGCTTTCCTTGAGAATGTTCTTTAATTTGATGTCTCTCTTAATACTGGCTAATGAAGCGGCATTAGAAACTGTTTGCCGAGCTGTTCCACGGGCACTTTGTAAAACGTAGGGGAAATGCACTTTTGTTTTCTCCTTTAGCTAAGGCGCATATTTTAGTTCTTAATTTGCAGCCCCCTGTAGTTGTTGGGCCCCGTTGAAACCTCCGCTAAGTTTGTGTGAAGTTGTGTATTAGCGCTGATTTGTGGAGCAGCAATAGAGATACTCGGAAAAAAGCCAATGTTCCTCCGAACCGTGGGGTCACGTTTCCTTTTCGTATCGTCCTCGTTCTGTTCTGCGGCACGTGAGGAAAGATGCTCCAGCTCCGCGGCGCGTTGGCAGCAGCTGCTCCTCATCTGGAGCCATTCACGTCGTCTTCTCTTCCCTGAAGCACCAGCTTCCTCAAGAACAACCTTTGGAATAGGACGTGGCTGCTTCACCAAATGCGGTTGTGTGCTGCATTTACTTAGCGTGCTGAAAATGTCAAGGAGATGGATATTGATTTTGGTACCGCTCATGCATACTGAATAAATACCAGCGGACCTGGAAGTCGGGTGGGTTTGTGCTTTCTGTGCTGAAGACTCTGCTTTTCCCACCATTGTCCACAGAATGGTGGAAAACATCCACCATTCCACAGAAGCTTTGATTAAAGAGATGTTTTGCCCTTGCAGATCTTCAGGGTCCTGCTCGACACACTTGTGTCCGTGTTGGCCCCAGTTGAAGCTCATGGGACGTCCCCATGGTGCCCGGGTTGTGTGACACGAGCACGGCCAGACCAAGGGGGTCCCCAACGAGGTCCATACCAGCTCTTGTTTCCTCCGAGTCATCTTTCTAGAATTAATTACAGAAAACGATAATTCCATGTTTCTCTTCTTGGTTGCAGGGGCCATGAGTTCTGGGTGGATCTGAACGCCATGAAGTTATACGAGGCTGTTGAGTTTGACCAGATGCGGCGCCTGTCCACGCCGTCCTGCCCCAGCTCCAGCTCCAGCTCCTACACCGTCTGGAAATACTTCTGCAGGGACCACTTTGGCTGGAGAGAATATTCTGAGGTACATTTACCTCCCAGAGTCCCGCTCCCCAGCTCCCTGTACAGTATATACCATAAACTATATACACACCTTTAGACTGTTTCAAACATTCAGGAAAGTTACTTAGAGTTGAGGAAGATAATGAAGGAGAACTCTGTTCTGCTGGAGTGCGCCTTGAATTATGCCCGAAAACGTTGGAAACACAGAGGCTGACCAAATAATATATTTTGAATAAAGCCTCGGCCATGGTTTACAATTTTGGCAGTACCAGAAATGCCCCCGCGGGTGTAAATGGGATCACATTCATCTCTTTCATGTCTCATGCTGCCTTTGTAAGCGTGGTAGGAAGCTCAGGGCAGCACCGCACACAGTTTGGGGCTTTGCAAATGAGAAGAACTGGAGAGAGTCTGCAAGAAAACACCACAAATAGCAAGAAGTTTAGGATATTTGACCTATGAGGAGAACTGAAAAGAACTGAGTTCTCTAGCGTCGAAAATATTGAGAATATATTAATATGTAAAAGATTGCTCTCCAGCAAACTGCTGCTTTTCACGTTCAGCAAAGACAAAAAGTGGCTTGTGCCAAGGGAGTTTTAGGTTAGATATCAGGAATAACGTTTGATGTGTAAAAGTGCATTGACACCAGCACTAATGACGCAGGAAAGCTGTGAAATCCGCCTGGCTGGATTTCAAACAGGTAACGGAATGTTTTCCAGTGGTCTCAATGCACTTGTGGCTCAGAGCAGGAGGCAGACAGGAGGGGAGGGGAGTACAGAGAGGGATTAATTGAGGTCTCTGGCAAAAGGGATTCATTTGTAAGCATGTCATTTCTCACGTGTATGCTTTAATTTTCTCGCACCAGCCTGTAGTGAGGTTGATAGAAGAAGCCAGCTGCCGGGGGCTGAAGGAGGTGCGCTTCGTCACCTGGCACAACCAGTACATCCTCAACATCAAAGATGGGTTCCAGCAGAACGCGTGTTTCAGGAGAGAGATCAAGAGGAGGCCCCTCCTGCGCTCCTGCGTGGTGCTGATGCCGTTTTTACAGTACGTATCCCAGCAAAACGGACGTTTGCATTTGTTGGTGGTGCTGTTCTGTCCAGGAGAGTCGTATTCCTGAAGGTGTGGCAGGGAAATAGGCATCACCGGGTAGAAAAATCAGAAGAAATAAGAAAATGTCTTGGTCATATTGGCAGCTTGTCGTTTTTCAAGGTAAATATTATCTGAGGAACTTCCTGCGAGGTTCCGTTTGTTATTTCAAGGTTGTCATGTACCTTGTGCGTTGCAGAACAGCAGAAGCGCAGATGTTCTTCAGAGTTCGTTGCCCAGCGTTGGGTGTCCCGCTGGCTGGAGCCATCGCCAGGGCCATTGGCTCTCACTCCCATCAAAATGAGCATTCAGAACCATTTTCTCATTCCCAAGCGCAGCTGAAGCACCACTCGCGCTGTTCTAGGGCGAGCAGGCTCGTCCGTCCACGGCAGAGCGCCGAAGGTGTCGCATCGCTGTCGGTTTTGATTGCAACCCATAAAAATGCCGGTTTTGTGATCTCATCGGCACAGCTGGGAACGTTTTTGTCGGAGCTGGGTCGTTAGGAACATCTTGTCCCATTAGCAAAGCTGTCGGTCTGCCCAGCAGCGTGGCGGCTTGGAACCTCGTTAGCTTGCGGAGTAGTTACCGCAGCTAATTGCAAGGTGACCGGGAACGTGGGGAGAGCCCCAAAGGTTGTTAGAAACGTTTTTAGATCGGGTTTGACAGGAAGGAAACCCAAACTTTATTAGGGAGACGCTGGGAGGGCGCGGGGGCAAAGACCAAGCACAGACCTTCTGGTTGTGGCCGTTCTGATCCTCACCTTAATGAAAAATAAGGATTTGAGATATTCTCCGGGTGTTTTGCTACCAGTGACTGTTTTACTACAGTAGTGTAAGTCTATAATTTTGAGATATGCTAACATGATGCAATTCCCGCTAATTTTAGTGAGGCCGTAACTCCTCGTGCCAGCTGCCACATCTAGAAACTAAACTCTGACATTCCCGCCGTTCTGAAGTACAACTCATTTGTACTTTCTTTGTAATACTCACTTAAAAATCCACCAATTCTTAGCAGAGAGTGAAATAATGTTTGGAATCTTTACAGGAGCTATCCTTAAGAAGCCAGTATTTCCTTCCACTTATCACACAACGCTACCTGAGATTTATTTCCCACCTGCTTAAATCAGTTATAATATTGCAAAGAATTCTCGAATAGAAACCGTGGGAAGTGGGTGGTAGGGGTTGAAAAGCATAGACTTTTTAATGGCTTACAAATAATTTACACCAGTCAGAAGCAGCGAGCAAAGTACACCAGGGGATTGCAGGGTTTATTGTGGTTGGTGTCTTCCTCATTAATCCATCACTTATTGCTGATCTGGGCTTGCTCTTCAGCCCAAGCGCGAGTGAATCAAGTTCTACAGGAATATTGTTTTACCCGTTGACTTTAATAATTAAATGCACACTGTAATATTGCACACTGATGTTTTAATAGGAATACTTAGAAAAATCCGTCTTCCAGGTTTCTGTTAAACTATTAAACAGTGAGAAGAGTTCTGAATTGAGTCAAATCCATGCAAATAAAGGGAGGTCTCCTTTTGGCTTTGAACAGCAGCTGAAAGCCACTGGCTGGCCCTGCTCCTCACCCGCTTTTCATCTCCATCATACCAGCCCATAGCTGGGTCGTGCTGGTGCCTGGTTTTGGTGCCGTGGGGCGCAGATCTGTCTGCAGCACAGAAATCAGCTGCAAATTCAGATTCCCATGTGGCCCGTGCAGCTGAAAACCAGCGAGGCCCCCCCAGCACCGCGCTGGGCAGCGCTCGCAGCCCAGCACACAGGGAAAGTGCTGCAGGATTTGCCTGGAAAATGCTGTTAGTTGGGGTCATTATTATTCATCCTGTGCAAGACAGTACAGTTTTCTATTTGTTTAAAGGAATTAAGTCGACTGTTGCCGCATTATCTTATTCTAGATGTTAAAATCACTAATGATTTATGGCTAACGCACAGAATAGTTGCGTTTGGTGGCGTTGTGCCTGGCTGGAGTTTATCTCCCCAGCGTGTGCAGAATGAGGATAGTAGCTTTTTATCCCCAAATTTCCATCCGTGGAACAGCATCCCTGAGAGCCAAGATCTTGTTCCTAGTTCAGATGGACGCGGGAGTTATTAAAGTAGCAGGAATAGCCGGTGTGGTTGTTTTAAACACACACCCAAGATGTGAGTTGTTCCAGCACTGCGGAGCAGCGATTGCTTAAGAGACGCTGATGAAATAAGCGCCATTCGAAGCTCTTGTGTTGGTGGATTTTAAGCCCAGCCTTTTTCTCCTGCCCGCAGGACCTTGGGTGGGAGTCCCCCCGTGTCCCCCCCGCCAGCCGAAGCCGCGTCCTCACACGTCTTGTCCCCGACGGCCGTCACCTTGCCCAACTTCTACCCCGAAACCTGGGTCAGGATGGATCCGGCTCAGGACTTCATCCAAGTGCCTGTTCTGAAGGAGGATAAAAGCTACAGAACCATTTATAACCTGTTTCACAAGACTGTGCCAGAGACCAAATACAAAATTCTGAAGATTCTGCGAGTGCAGAATCAGTTTCTTTGGGAGAAATACAAAAGGTAAGATAATGCAAACACCATTATTTTGCAGCAGTGGAAAAATACCTTGAAGTATATAATTTGCGCTGCCAAATATAACTTGGTCATTAAGTAGAATACATAAAACTCTGGATTTTCTGAACAAAAGGAGCTTCTTTAGTTGAGCAACTTTATCTGAAAAATACCTTGCCCTGAAATGGCGTGTGTGCGGGTTTAATGTACGGTCTGCTGATGGCTTCTGTGAAGATACATTTTGCAGAAGTTTCGAGATCAATCTAGGGGATCTAGTTGAAAAATCTTTCTGTTCACTTGCAAGGCAAATTAGTGGGGGTTGTTTTCATCAAATCATCTCGACATTGAAATCAAGCAGTGATGGGCGCCCTGGTTCCCTGACCGCGCTGACCCGGAGCCGAGCGGCCTCGCCGACACGAAATCCGTGTCAGCCGGTCCCATGGAACCAAAGACGCCGTGTCTGACAGTTCCCGTCCCCTCGCCGCTCGGTAACTGCTGTAAAATGAGATTTGGGGATCCCCCTTCTCCGGGGAAGCCGAATCTCATGGCAAGTGGAGGGATGGACGTTTTGACGTTCCTGCTGGATGGAATTTCTGCACAGCCCTTGTTTGCGCCGTGAGGGGGATTTCCTTGAGCACGCAGGTGAAAGGCAGAGATAAGCGGGCACTGTCAGCTCGGGTGCTTTAAACCACGCTTATTTCACACAAAAGCTTCGTTTAGAAGTGTCAGCCCCTCTCTGCTCTCTGCACAGGAATGTTTTCCGATCTCTCGCAGCTCTGCTGTTCCCGAGGGTGCTACCAATGCTTTAGTGACAACGCCTTTTCCCATGCAGCGACCGCTCATCTTCACCTTCTGTTTTCTCTTCCAGGAAAAAGGAATACATGTCCAAAAAGATGTCGGGGCTCGACAGGATCATGAACGAGCGGCATTTGTTCCACGGCACCTCCCAGGACGTGGTGGACGGGATCTGCAAGCACAACTTCGACCCGCGCGTGTGCGGGAAACACGCCACCATGTTCGGGCAGGGCAGCTACTTCGCCCGCAAGGCGAGTTACTCCCATAACTTCTCCAAGCGCTCGCCCAAGGGCGTTCATTACATGTTCCTGGCCAAGGTGCTGACGGGCCGCTACACGGTGGGCAACCACACCATGAGGAGACCCCCGCCCGTCAACCCCGGCAGCGTCACCAGCGACCTCTACGACTCCTGCGTGGACAATTACTTTGAGCCGCAGATTTTTGTCATTTTTAATGACGATCAGAGCTACCCTTATTTTATTATCCAATACGAAGAAGTTAGCAACACCGTCTCCATTTGAATACTTGTGCTGCTGAATTGCTCATCTTAATAAACTCTCTTCTCTGGCATTGGTAGCGGTTTTTGTGGAAAAAGAAATGGACATTGCAGAACTGATGAAATTTCTTGCTCGGAAGGAGGTAAATCTCGAAATCTAGAAGATCTGAAGTGACCAATTGTGCACTTGCTGTTTGATTATGTATGTGCAAATTGTAAATATTTTTCCATTGTTTATAGTTGAAAATCTGTGCCTTTTGTTATAAAACAGTTTATTTATGTTAGTAAATATTCATGTTTAAAAGTGACGTGTGTGAGTCTGATTTCAGTTGTGTTCTGTGCGTGCTGGGGTGGCTCCAACGCTGGGGGTGCCTTGATCTCCAAAGCTCATGGACGGGCACTTCTAGATAAGCAGAACCAGATGGTTTTCACCCCAAATGTATCAAATAAGAGATTCTCCCCACCGCTATTTTTAATTACTGTATTTCAGAAAGAAATTAACAAAATTAACATCATGCTCATACTTTGGATGATCAAACAGGACAACATAAATAAATACATGTACTAAACCCAGCCCTAAGTAAACCAGGACGAGGTCGGGACGGGACACGCAGTTGGTCCCTTTTGCCACCTGCCCAGAGCCATCAGGTCTGTGTCCCCGTCCCTGTCACTGTGGGACACCCCCGGTGAGGGGGTCACTCTGGGGAACGGATTTCTCGGGAAAGAAACCCCAACCAAAGCCTCTTCTTGATGAGGTTTTCAGTTTGGTCCAGGATGAAAATCCATGTTGCTGGCACTTAATGAGGCTGGTACTAAATGAATTTTTAAACGGTTGATCCGTTAGAATAATTGTCAACGCATAATCCCTGTTTGATTGGGGTATGTTTGTATTTTCCAGTCTTGTATCTCAGAGCGGGGATGAGGGACAGAACTGTGGAGCTGCAGCTGCGGTTGGGGTGATGCCATGACCCCAGCAGTGACGTCGTGACCCCAGCGGTGATGTCATGACCCCAGCGCTGACGTCACGACCCCAGTGGTGACGTCACGGGTGTACGGCACAGGCAGAGCTGGCACTGCCGGAATTTTGGATGGTTCCACCTGCTGCATCGCAGCATCTCAGGAACAGCTGGAATTGTCGCCCCCAGAGGTTTTCTCTAAAGTGGGATCAGAAACAGTTTCAGAGCCATGACTGGGAATTCAGGGAAGGCTGAGGAAACCACAGTGAGCTCTCATGCCAGCAGTTGGTGTCCTCGGCTCAGCCTGTGCCCCCGAGTTCTCCGAAGCGCCGTGTCCCGGCAGAGCCCCCACCAGCCGCCGGGCTCATCTGCTTGTCCCACCGAAGCCACCAGACGCTCCTTATTGCACCTTTCCGTACTTAAAAGGGGCCGCTAAAGAACATGGGACAGACGAGCATGTTACGACAGGACAAGGGGTGATGGTTTTAAACTAAAGGAGGGAGATTCAGGCCGGACATGAGGAAGGAATTGTTGCCCTGAGGGTGGTGAGAGCCTGGCCCTGGGGTCCCTGGGCTGGGACCTCCAGGCTCGTTGTGTCTGCTCAGCAGCAAAACCTTCAGCTGAGCCCAGAGCTCCTGGGACAACCTGCCCTGGATCCACTTTCCCTCCGCAGCCTGATCAATGTGTGTTTTGCCACGGGAGAGAATCGTTTGTTTCTGCCCCACTGGATTACTCCTGGTCACCTGCGGTGGGTCAGACGAGGAGGCAGGTGAGAGGAGGGGAAGAAGGAAGCAGCTGGTTCCAGTTAATCCCAGTCTCCTCTGGGGCCCTTGGCAGTGCAGGAGAGCTCAAATTTGATGGGGTTCTTCTTGGAGGGGGAGATGTTGGTGCGGTGGGAGCTGCCAGTGGGGACATGTGGCACCGAGGAGCTGGTCCTGGCTGCAGCTTGTATCCCTGAAAGATGACTTCGGAAAGGTAAGGTGGGTGGACAATTGTGGTTGGTGATGAATTAAAGCTGCGGTTGTCTCCTTTGAAAAGCTGCTAAAGCTTTGGGCTTGTCTTCCCTTCTTTGCGATGCCAATCGGGCTCTCCTGCGACAGGTGACGTGGCAGCTCGGTGGCCCTGCTGCTGCGAGTGCCGCTGTGCTCCTCAGAACTGAGATTTAAGGGGTACTTAAGAGACAGAGATTTGAAATAAGGGCTGGTGGTGTGGCTTTCGTGTCCAGTAGTTTTCCCATCAAAGGCTTCTGGGCGGTGTGAGAGCTGGGTGCGCAGGATCCGTGCAGGAGCTGGGACTGTGCGTGGGGAAACGTGGCTGTCGTGGGATGGAGCCTTCACACCGTTCTCTAGCCCGTGTATATCGGGTGTATATTTCCCTTAGATGTTGAAATGGGGTTTTGGTGTTCTGGGGCCTTTTCCACAGCTGGTTTTTGCTCCAGCCGATGGGTTCTCCCACAGCCCCACACCCACCGATGCTCTTGGGATGGTTTTCCTGACCTTCCCCTTTCCAGCCGTTCCTCTCCGTGTGCTGGGGCGGCTGCGGGGATGGCTGAGAACCCCCTCCTGCGGCACAACGGACTGAAAATATTTATGTTGTTTCTATGCCAACCTCTTCCCGATGTATAAACCACCCCACAAAGGCTTATTGAACCAGCAGCTCCTCAGTGCGTGGAGCAACGTGGGGCTGCGTGGGGAGGCAGGACCCAACTTCCCCGCTTGTGTCTGTGTGGGTCTGGCCCTGTAGCTCATGTCGGGAGCCGGTCACAGGGATGCGCTGCCCAAAATTCAGTATGGCTGGTCCACAGCAGCAGAGCTCGGGCAGAGTCGCGCTGTGAAATTGTTGCCCTGAGGGTGGTGAGAGCCTGGCCCGGGTTCCCAGAGAGGTGGTGGCTGAACCATCCCTGGAGACATCCCAGGCCAGGCTGGATGGGGTCTGAGCACCCTGAGCTGCTGAAGATGTCCCTGCTCATGGCAGGGGGGCACTGGGGGAGCTGGGAAGCTCCTTTTGCACCCAAACTGTTTAATGATTCTATGGCAACCACCAATAACCCCCCGGTGTCCTGCCGGGGCTGGTGGAGCAGCACTCGCGGCTCCCAGCAGGAGCGATGGGGCCGGGGGATGTTGCGCAGGAACAGCGCGTGCCCCTCATCACCCGCTGGCTGTTAATTGCCTCCCACGTGCATCATCGCAGCACCGGCTGCTCACGGGGCGTCTCGGCAGAGAACGCTGAGAACAGGCTGTGATGGAGTCCGGCTCCGGAGCCGCCCGAGAGCAGAGAGCGACCCGGCCCCGCGATGGGAGCGACCCCAGCTCTCCCTCTGCCTGTGTTTGTGTGTGATAAATGATACACAAACACGATTGAAGTGAAACCCTCGCTCTCCATCACAGCTGGGCTGTTTAAACACCTCTCGCCACATTTCGCGCCCCTCCCAGCTCCCCCGTGCTGGTTCGTGTTGAACTTGGCTTTTGCCTGGATTACCAGGAGGTTTTTGGGGCAGGATTTGTCCTGGTTGGGGACACAGTGCCGGGCTGCGCCACGGTGTGAATGAATAGTGGGGTTTGGTGGTGTCGCTTGTCAAGAATTGTAGGATGAAACAAGAGGAAAAACAAGTATTTGTGATAAAGATCTGGCTGTGTTGTTATCGCAATCGCAGGCGATGACACGTTCTTTGGGCACAGCCGCCTCGGTGTGGGAACCTGCTGAGTGCAGGGGGGGTGGTGGTGACAATCGCGTGTGACAAGAGGGACCTTCTGGGCTGCCGTGTCCAGACCCGTGGGAAAACAGCTGTAAGACTTAATTACTGACTAATTAACAGGTGTATGTGGGGACCCTGCCGGGGCCTCGCTCCTGGAGGCAGCGGTTTGGGGAGGCCGGGGGACACCTGCCCCGTCCCGGCGGCGCTGGGCACGGCGCGCGGTGCTGGGGGTTTTCCATGGAACGCTTTGGCCTGGATCTCCTACAAGTGATGCTCGGGGCTGTCGAGCTTCTAGATTTCTTCCAGAACGATAATGTTGGCGCAGGAGATGCTCCCTTATGGGACGGCTCTGCAGACCCCTGGCCTTGGCAGCCCTTGGGCAGCTCGGCGGGAGGTGTTTGGTTTGGGGAAGTGGTTTGAAGGTGGTGGGAAGGTTCCTCAGGATGTGTCCTTCACGTGGTGTGTAGACCGACCTCCTGCTCCCAGCAGGGTCAGCTCCGAGGTCAGAGCAGGTAGTTCAGGGCTTTGTTGAACTTGCTCTTGCAAACCCACAAGGGTGGAGGCTGCTCGGCTTCCTGGGCAACCTGCTCCACCACCCGCAATGTCCTCGTGTGGTCAAAAAATCCCCTTAGATCCAGGATTAGGTGCCCTGGCTTCTGGTGTCCATTCGTTGCGCTGTTTATACAAGTTCCAGAATTGGTGTGGGGGGTTAGATGTGGTCATGGCGATGGGCAAGACCACCAAGTGAAGCGCTGAGACCCTTCTTGGCCCCAAGAACAGATGCTGGATGGTTCTTCAGGGGCTGCTGTAGGACTTCTGCAGCTCCCTGGTGGCTCGCTAAGGCCTTTCTTTTCTTAGCCCTGGAAAAACCTCCTTCCTCTCAACTTTGTTGGGAAAGGCAGAGCCAGACGGGGCCAGGAGGATGTTTTGCTGGTGGTGTCACGGCAGGTGGTCACGGTCTGGCCCAGAGGGGAACTGAGCCCCGACCTCACGCGATGAGCGACTGCGAACCAGCTCTGAGTCACGAGCTTCGACAGCATCGCGCCCCGGGAGGCTTTTCGCTTCCTGACATCCAAACCCCTCGTAGCGCACACGACTTGGGGGTTGGGATTGTTTTATTGATGTGGAAATTGAAGGTTCTCACCCGGCAGTAAGAACTGGGAACAGTTGCAGAAGCTGGAGCATCTCTGGAGCCGCTGGGGTTTCTCCATGGCCGGCGGTCCACGCTGTCATCGCCACGCTAGCATCGCAGCAACCAGAAACATCCTCTCGTTTGTTGTTGTTTTTTCTCTTATGGCTACGAGGTCTGTTTTTATGAGAATATTTTCCCATAGACTGGGCAACAAATGTCAGGTTGACCTAAGGATTGTTCTTTCCTCCATTTCCTTCGGGCTCCTTTTCTCCAACTAGCAAGGTACAAGTTGTTTCAAGAGTAATTAGACTATTATAAATCATCTTCTGCGTTTTTGCTTTTTCCGGCCACAAGGAACACATTCTCCTGCATCGATACACGCTGGGGTTTTGTTTGTCTGTTGGACCTTGTGCAATCCTCGTACCTCCAACCAGCACAAGAGCCTTTGCCCAAGCTCATCCAGAAGGAATCTGCGATCCCGCTCCAAGCTGCGTTCTGAAGACGAAATAAATAACTGTGAAAGCAAACATGCCGGGTGCCTGGACCTGCCGTGGGTGGGCTGGTGGCGGGACACGGGTTCGGGCTGCTGGAGGTGACCTGCTGGGGCGCACGCGGATGGGATGGACCCGTTGGCCTGCGGTGTCACCGGGTCACGGAGCAGCTGGGAGCGTGAACTTCTCTTCTTGTCCCTCCCAGCCCACGGTGGGGAAGTTCCTCCCCGTTTTCGCTTCTGTTACCCGCGGTGCAGTGTCCCGGGGCCGTGGTGGTATCTTCATATCTCTGTGACATGGTGGCTTCTGGAGGGACCCTCTGCTGGGATCCTCTGCCTGGGCATGGGAATGGAAAAGTTATATATATACACATATAAAACTCTTTTTTCCCCTTCCCAAGCAGATGTGGGGTAACAAAGCCGGCTCAGCTCATGCCTGCAGTGCAGACATGACCATCCTTAAATGTGGGGCCTCTTCTGCACCTGCGATCCCAGCTGAGGGAAGGGGTTAGGAGGGAGACAACATGGGTCTGGACTGGAAACAGCCCAGGGCTCATTGGGTGCTGGAAGGGAAGGTGCCATCTGTGATTCCTTGCAGAGAAAAGTCTCTCAGCATCACCGGGATGGGTAAAACTTGGTGGGGGAAAGAGAAAAGGTGCAGCCGGTGCTGGGGGAGCGAGGAGGAGGAGAGGGATGGGGGATGGAGGGAGTGGTTTGAGAACAGTGAGAATTGGGTCCTTGTGAGGAGGAAGGGAGGACGAAAGGAGCAGGAACAGAAAGGGGGAAGGGATCACAGAGGCACTGGAGGAAATGGCTGGTGGGAAAAGAACCACAAATAGAAAGTGAGAGAGGGAGAGAGAATTGGTGAGGAAATGGAAATGAAGGTGCCGGAGGCGAGAGACTGTTGACAGTCAGAATACTGGGGTGACAGGCAGGACTGGGGGCTGCTGACCCCCCTTGCTGAGGGAGCGAGGGCGGGTGAGTTATTGTTTTAAAGGCTGTTTTGTGCCCCCAGCCCATTCCTGAGCTCTCTGCTGCCATTCTGGAACCGGAGATCGAGCCCATGGGAGAGCGCGGGCTGACAGATTAACACTTTAGGGGTTAATTGCTGCCGTGCACTTCGGGAGGCAATTTTGCACATACCCTCTTTGCTCCCAAGGCTGAGCGATTACTGGGGGGATTAGGTGCTTTTCCCACTCAATTTCTCATTTCCCTTCATGCCGCTTACGCTGACATTGTCTGGTACCTGCTGCACTTTGTGTTGTGGGAGCTGATGGTTTCCTCTTGGGGCTGCTCCTGAAAATGCACGATTGCTTCAAAAAAGTTCTATATTCCCTGTTTCTTGGAACATAAGCCTAAAAAACTCACTAGTGACAAGTCTGTGATCTGAGCTCAAAGCCTGGCCGGCTTGTAAGAGAAACAAACCCAAGCTGGGGGTGGCACTTTCGCTGTGCCATGGGTGTTTGGGGCTCCCCTTTAATTAGTATTCACCCTAAACGAAGGCTCTTAGGGGTCACGCTGGCCTTGGGGGTGGTTTTGGAGGGTTGGCTCCTGCTCCTGTCTCTGCGAGCAGAGATGCTCTCAGATGGGCTGCACTGGGATGCTCTCGGCTGTTACTGGGATGCTGTGGGATGCTCTCAGATGGGATGCTGTGGGATGCTCTCGGCTGTTACTGGGATGCCGTGGGATGCTCTCAGATGGGATGCACTGGGATGCTCTCGGCTGTTACTGGGATGCTGTGGGATGCTCTCAGATGGGATGCACTGGGATACACTCGGCTGTTACTGGGATGCCGTGGGATGCTCTCAGATGGGCTGCACTGGGATGCTCTTGGCTGTTACCGGGATGCCGTGGGATGCTCTCAGATGGGATGCGGTGGGATGTTCTTGGCTGTTACCGGGATGCTGTGGGATTCTCTCTGCTGGCTACTGAACTCCCAATGGGCTCTCCAGAGCCTCTCAAGTGAAGAGCAGGCAGGCCTAAGTGTTGTTTGGGTGCTTTTTGCTTTACTTATTTATCTATCTTCATTATGATCTTCTTATCATTCCTATAATTATTTCTTTCTCTCTCGCCCCTTGCTACTCCTATAAAATAACACAGAAGTGCAAAAATCGTGGCTGTCGCTTTCCCAAAAGCAGCCCCTGATTTCCTTTGCGCATCCTCCTCTGTTTTTCTAACACCTGCTTGGTGCAAAATGTCAAACGGGATGTGTCTAAAATCCCATGAAAACTTAGACCCGGCATGCAGCAGAGATGCCTGTGGGATGTGCAGATATCTCTGTTTCTGCTGCTTTTTGGAAGGCCAGGGCTCCTGCGGGAGGAAATGGAAATCGTGAAGCCGCTGCCTGGAGCGGTTCCTGCTAAATGTTTTTCCATCGAGCGAAACTGGAAATGACTTGTTGGAAAAATATAGGGTGACTCGTCAGAGAGGTTTTTGTTCTGCAAAAATATCTCCTCGTAATCAGCAGCATCCTCACTAGGGAACAAAAACAAGAGCATTGCTAAGGATGCGCTGGTGTTTATTCCTCCTCGCGTGGCAATAGAAAGCTGACGGGGTTCCAGTCACTGACGTTGCACAAATCCAGAGAATTTCCTTGGTGCTACTACAGGTCTCTTGCTCAGCAGAGCACGACCAGTGAAATGAGTGAAGAAAAGGGCTGGGCATTGTTACACGGTGAATATTTGCAGGGACAGATGCTCTTGGTAGCACTGGGAGCTGAGGGTGATGCTGGTCTGGTGGCTGGGGAGCGATGCTTGGTGATACCCAGAGCCCACCAAGCGCAGCCTTGAGCAGCCGGGTTAAATTAGGGTTAAATCAGGGTTAAAATCAGGTTACTCTCTCTCTCTTTCCTGAGTTGGAAGATGGCTTCAGGCTTGTACCAAACCTTTGCCTTGATCCCTTGGCAGCATGTTCTCTGGGTCACTGCTCTTCCCTGCTCAGGGGATGCTGTAAAAACACCCAGACAAAACCAAACCCACCTTTTTTGGTGTGTGTGTTGTTTAGTGTTTATTGCACACAAGCCCAGCGCCTGCCGTGCCAACGCCGTGCCAGGGCCCGGGGGACGAGGCAGATCCACGTGCGTGGGGAGGGCATGTGTTCCTCCAGGGCTCCGCTCCAAACGCGTGGGGGATTGAAATTGAATAAGCATCCTTATTAATTAAATATCAACAGGTTATTAAAAACAGCTTCGTTGGAGATGAGCAGCTGAGAAAGGGTGATGTGGCTATTTTAAATAAACTAGGACTGCTTGGCTTGTGGGGTTTTGTTGTTTCTGAAGCTTGGAGAGCCCACTGAAACCGCTGCTGCAGACAAGTGACCCTGTGGCTCTGTTTGTCACTTATCCCCGGGCAGAGTGTAACAGTGAGGGATGAGGTGTCCCCCAAACCCGTCCCAAAGCAGATTTGCTTCCCATTCACTGCTCTGCCGTTCAACCTGACCCCAGGACAGGGCAGGGGACGATGTGCCGAGGGTGCTGCCGGCCCCGCTCCATCACTCTGCTCCATCACCAGCGTCATCCTGGCTCCAGCACAAAGCTCACAAATGGCACCAAACTCAGGACGAGAGCCCAGCCAGCCCCGGGGATGTATCCTGCACCATAGTCGTTCTCCTGCAGATCGCACCCACTGCCTTGTTTGCTCTCCTATAAATAACTCCTGTTGAACACAGTGGCAAAACCCCGAGGGGGTATTACCAAAGAGCTGTCAAAACAGCTCGCAAATTGAAATATATGTAGATGAAGTAGTTCTGCTGCCAGTCCCTTTAAATTACAGCTTCCACACCTGCAATTTTTGGTAAATGTGCTAATGCGTTTCCTTACGCAGGGGCGTTAGAGCAGCAGAACTTGTCTCAGTGCTACGTATAAGTGTCTTGTCCTTGTCTTGGCGTGCGTGTCCTGAGTGTCCCTTGGAGCCATCCCTGGCCTCGGACAGGCTGATGCTGTTTTGTGCCCCACCAGCAGATTTCAGAGGAGAGCAGAAGAACGTAAAACCTTCCTGAGATGCAGATGGTGCCCAGTGAAGGGTGTCTGTGTCTGCTCTGGTCTTTTCTGGCTCACCATGGCCTCGGTGGAGCTGCGTCTTTGCTGAGGGCAGAAACTGCAGCTGTTGAGCATCTTCTGGTTGTGCAGGTGGCCAAAGGACAGTGGGCTCGGGCACCTCACTTAGAATCATAGAATCACAGATGGCTTGTGTTGAAGGGACCTTCCCAGCTCCCCCAGTGCCCCCCCTGCCATGACAGGGACATCTGCACCAGCTCAGGTTGCTCAGAGCCCCGTCCAGCCTGGCCTGGGATGTCTCAGGGATGGTTCAGCCACCACCTCTCTGCCCAACCTGGGCCAGGCTCTCACCGCCCTCAGGGCAACAATTCCTTCCTCACATCCAGCCTGAATCTCCCATGTTGTTCCTTTTTTTCTTGAAAGAGGCGTTTTTTCCTGCGTATCCTCATGCGCAGCCCCTGGAAGCTCCGTCCCTTTCCTGTGGAACCTTGTCCAACCCTTTCTGCAGGGTTTTTTCTCTGGCTGCTCCATGTCAGCTGTGCCAGGTATATGGCTCTGTGCATCTTTGCACCTCCCTCCTGCATCCTCACCTCTCTCTATTTCCACAGTATCTCAACTATAGGAAAGAAAAGGTTGACTGTCTTATTTGAGAGAAAAAATTATTTACGGGTTTTCAGATGGCTGAATAACCAGAACCCCAAGCTGATTTCCATTGTGATAGCCACTGGTTCAGCCATAAACAAACTTCGTATAGTAACTTGCCTGTGGATCAGTTGAATCAAAAGAGCTGGAGCGGGTGGCCCAGGGGATGTGTAGTGCCCTCCTAAGTGCAATTCTCCTTGTTCAAAGGAACGTTTGCAGGAAAAAAGAGGGAATTTTTAATGAGGAAGGTCGCAGTGATGGGGCGGGATTGTGCTGGCTTGTTGTAAGTGGCTGCGATGAAACCAGCTGTGATACGTGTGATTGAGAGATGATTTTGGGTCAGTTGGGGGGGTTTAGGAGCTGGGATGCAGGGGGAGAATTTAAACAGTTGTGATAATGTTGTGGATAAACCTGATATTTAAATACAATGATATTTCAATACTATAGACTTACAGGATTTATTTTGTCTTGCATGCCAAGACAAACCACATACAGATGTGTAAGAACCAGGATCTCCTTCAGAAAAACCCCAAACAACTAAGTTTTATGTGAGAGTCCATACTGTTGCCCACCAGGACAGGTTTCTATTGCAAATACCGTTACAGAACCCCTGTCATGCCAGGCTGCAGAGGGACCAGGCAAGGCAGTTCTGCAGTAAATACCACCATGGAATCAGATTCCTGCTTATTTCCCATGGACTTCAGACTTGCATAGTCAGACCAAATGGCTTTAATTGTCACTCGGATGCAATGATGAGGCCAATGCACCAAGTGATGCCTTTTCCAGATAATCTCCGGCTGTGATCTGCTGAAGTCAGGCTCCTGCTCACAGAGACGGTTCAGGTGCTTTCTCTCTCGTCCCCATATGTTTTCCATGTCATTAAGCAAGTGAAGCAGATGTCAGAAATGTCTGATAAAACCACAGAAGTGTTTATGGGAGCCCACATTTTTTTACCACGTTCTGGAGGCCATTATAACACACAAAAATGAATAATTATTGCAAGCAATGGGGCAGTTAAGTGGCAATTTTGTTTTGCATTAAAAGCTGGTGTTCTGAGCACCAGCTGGCCATGCCAAGGTGCCCAACGCTGGCAGTGGTCACAAGAGCAGTGCTGTTGGCCATGTCCCTCCATGGTGGGGACCAGCTGCACCTACCAAACCTCGCTGCTTGGTTTTCATCACCTCAGATCTTCAGCATAAGCCCTAAAGTGCTGAGATCGCTGAATACGCAGCAAGTCTTGGAGGGAACTCCACTCAACCTCACCCATGGTGTGAACTGTGGGGTTGTCATATGCAGGGACAGAGGTTAGACCCAATGATCCTGGTGGGTCCCTTCCAACCCAGGATATTCTATGATTCTCAACCCCCTGCCATGAGCAGGGACATTTTCCATAGCCCAGGTTGCTCAGAGCCCCATCCAGCCTGGTCTGAGATGCCTCCAGGGACGGGACATCCCCAGCTGCTCTGGGCAGCCGGGGCCAGTGTCTCACCACCCACCTGGGGAGCAATTTCTTCCTTATACCCCATCTAAATCCATGCTCTTTCAGTTTAAAGCCATCACCCCTTGTCCTGTCACTCCACGTCCCTCTCCAGCTTTCCCATAGGTCCCCTTCATGCACTGGAGGTTGCTGTAGAGTCTCCTCAGAGCCTTCTCTTGTGAAATCTCCTTTAGAAGTGTTGGAGATACCTTGTTCCGTCATCAAGTGATATTTAGGCAGCTGGGTAACATTTCTGGAGCGTGCAGGAGGTGTGTGCTGGGACACGGCGCGGTGCACGGGGCAGGTGTGAACCAGCAGTGCTGCCAGCTCCTCCATCAGCACCCAGAGCGCTGCCTGGAAGGAAAACGCGTCTGGAAGCAGGTGGTTGATATTGCCGTGGGTAACTGGTTGTGCTGCTGGGAACCAGTTGTTCTCCCGTTATCTGCGCCCGGGCACAGCGCGGGCAGGGGACGGCAGCAGCTCAGCTGTAGATAGTTTTGTTTTACCTCCCTGTGCTCAGTACGGGGCTCTGCAAGAGGCTGCTCGGCCGGGGCTGAGGAGGGATTGGGAAACAGGGTGATTTATGCACCTTTTGTTTTTAAAAGGGGATGAATTTAGGCCTGAAACACAGGCGGTGGGAGCTCTTCTCAGTCAGCTCAGTGGCTTTATGTAAATAGAAGCTGTTCCAGCTGCTCGGGCTGTGTCAGGTGAGCCCTGCGCACCTCACCCTGTGTGCAAAGGGGAGGACTGCCTGCTATCCCCTTGCATACATAGCCCCCCAAATCTCTAAGTGCTCTTTCTGCCCTTCTTTGAACATCTTCTCATTCCGTTTGCCATCCAAGAAGCATCAGAGAACCTGCACAGCCTTTTGAGAAGGCATGTGGTTGGGTGTCCCTCTGCCCCGGCTGCTGGGGATGATGTGTGGGATGCGGACGCTGGCACCCGGGGTCTCAGGATGCGGACGCTGGCACCCGGGGTCTCAGGATGCGGACGCTGGCACCCGGGGTCTCAGGATGCAGATGCTGGCACCCGGGGTCTCAGGATGCGAACGCTGGCACCCAGGGTCTCAGGATGCGGATGATGGTACCCGGGGTCTTGGCACGTGGACATGAGTACCCAGGATCTCAGGATGTGGATGCTGGTACCTGGGGTTTTGGGATGCAGCTGCTGGTACCAAGGGTCTCAGGGCATCTCGCAGGGAGCAACTGCTGTTGAAAGCAGCCACAGGGAGATGTTCTGTTTGGGCACATGTTCATGCCAAGGGAGAATGAAGAACTAGCCACAGTTTTAGCCAAACACAGAAGCACCAAAAACGCTCCTAAATGCTCCCATCCTCCTGTTTGTCTCCCCTGGTTGTGAGGAACAGATGCTTGAACATTTCTCTTGAGCTAGTGCCAAAAATCCATCCTGACGGCAGAGTAAAACTGGTGCTGGCTGCATCCAGGCAAGGGTTTGCTGTAATCCCAGTGCTTTTACCGACCTGCTGCTAATTCTACTTTAATATCCAGTGGGCTCAGCTTGTGTGTGCATTGAATGGAGCTACCTCGAGGAGGAACGTGCCCCCAAACCTCCCCACTGTTGGGGCCAGATTGCCAATAAACTGAATGGCTGGAGGCAGCGAGGGGCTGCAGGCGCCGGAGCCCGGGCTGCAGGCTGACCCGACACCACGCGCGGCTCGTCTGCCCTCCCCAGATGTCTCCGTTTCTGCTCACGGAGGTTGTTACAACACGAGCGCTCGGCGTGTGAGCTGTTCAGATTGTTCCTGCTGATACGCGGGGTCTCGCCCGTGTCCTCCCTGCTCCCCGTGCGCTGGACTATTGCTCAACGAGCTGCTCTGCGGAATCCTGCTGAATCACTCTGGCTACGGAGAATTTGCTGCTTTGCCCTTCGCTTCATCTTCTAGGCTGAGTGTTAACAGAAGTGCGAGGAAACGCTGTCGCTGGATGGCTGCTCTTCCAACGGTGGTGCACGGCTGTTTCTCTTTTATTCCTTTTTCTCTTCTTTGGCAGCCAGGATTCGCCTTTCCCTTACTGCTTTGCTAAGAGCTTCTCACAAGGGGCTGTATCAAAAGCTGCAAGAGCTCTCAAGAAATGATTTTTCACTGGTAACACTTCAAAAGCGCAGTGACAGCTGAAGTAAGCGCGGATAAATGTGCAAACGCCGCAAGAGGTTGTTCTTACCCGTTAACTCCACAGGAAAGGTTTCCCGCTGCCCAGAGCATAAGCCGGGCGACAGACTGGGGTAGGATTTACCACCAACGCTGAACGCAAACCCTGGGGAGAGCAGCAACAGGGTACAAGCCGGGACCAGCAAAGCTGAGCTCCCCTGCAAGGCCAGTCAGCCCCAGGAGTGCAGAGTCCAGCTTGAGCTTGGCCTGGAGCCTGAGCCGAGGGGAATGATGAGACACCTTGATGCTTCTAACGACTGAAATCCTCATCACCTCCGCTCTCTCCCTGCAACGGGCAACACCAGGATGCAAACAGGGAAAATGCAGTAGGACATCTGCCTGACTCTGAGGGATGCGGCATCAAAATACACGGTTCCTGCTCCAGCTCCAGGCTCGGCAGCTTCTCCAGCCTGGCTTGGAGTGCAACGCGAGCATCGGCTTCCCCCGCGTGCTCCGTGTTCCTTAGGTTTGCATTGCAAACATCTGGCAGGCTTTTGTTTGTTTGCTTTTTTCCACACGTTTTAGTCATTTCTGCCCTGCTCTGAACGTGCTGCTGGGGAAGTCAGTCCAGCCAGGGCAAGCCTGGCCTTGCTTTGGGAGGGGAGGCAGGAAGGATGAATATTTGCATCAGTTTCCTGTCTAGCATTCCCCGAAAAGCAGCTGGAAAACTGTCTATACATACAGATGTATATATGTGGGCATATATACACCTCCTAGCAGGGACAAAAAGGAAAAATCTTTGGTCTTTCCCTCCTTGTCCCAGAAACTTCTTCCCTTGCCGCTGTCCCCCTCCGAAATTCTCAGAGTCATCACTTTAATGGAGAGCTCCTCTCCTCTGGAAACACAAATTAACTATTCAATTAATTGTGGAAAAATGCAGACTGTGCCTGGGGCGAGGGAGCGATGCGCTGGTCGGGTCAGCAGGATGGGTGCAGGAGGCCGGCACAGCCTGTGCCAAAAACGCCTCGCTCGGCTGCTCCGGACACCTCCAAACTACTTGACCTTTATGACCAGAGAGCATTTTAACAATTTCCTTTACGAGACGGACGCAGGGCAATTGAGAGCCGTGTCCAGCGCTGCTGTCCTTCAGCAGGAGCTGCTGAGATTCGAGGGCAGAGGAATATGATTCATTAGTCATTGGGAATTGGCTTTTGTTGCTGTGTAGTTTCAATAACAATAATTAAAAACGAACACAAACCCCAAGAAAACGCAGCAAAACAAACGGGGAAAAAAAAATCCACAAATCAAAAAAAAAAACCCACCCAAATTGATTGATTTTCATTTATTTATTTATTTTAAATTTTGCAGGTGCTGAGGCCACCTGCACAACAGGGTGCGGGGTTATAGCGGCTCCATTCACTGTTTCTATAGGTACCATTCAAATCCTGGTCTGTTCGATGATGCTGTTACGCACGAGGTTTCTAACGAATCGCTGCGTTGTCAAGGTCCTTGCACATCGAAGAAGTATCATCCCCCTCCCAGGCATTTCTCGTGCCCCTCTGATGGGATGGAACAGACATTTTCTCTTCAGCTCCTGACCCCGTGGGCAAACTGGCTGAGGAAAGCTTAACGTCCCCCAAAGCAAAACTCCTCAGTGTGTTTTCACTTTCCTTCTTGTGAAACTTATTCAAGAGAGACTTTCTTTGCCGCTTCCCAGACGTTTTGCAGTTATTGGTTCTGGCGATGGAAATCCTTTATGCGAATAGCGATGGGAACAAATCTCAGCCCAGGGCTCGGCTCAGCTCCGGTCGCCTCCCAGCAGCGCTGAGGCGGGAGGCACTGGGTCGGTCTCCAACATTGCTGAAGTAAAAGGTGAAAAACAACAGTTTAACCATTTTCTGGGGTCTCGGCTGCCAGTCGGTCCTGCAGCCACGCACACAAAGTTGCCGCTGCCGTGTCTGTGGCAAAGGGACTGTCACAACAGCATGGCCGCGGCTTCTCCAGGAGGAGGGATGGGACAGACCACAAGGATTGCCTTGGGAAGGAATAACAACTGCAGAGCGTGTGGCGGTCACAGCCCGGGGACAGCGACCCCATGGCGGGCAAAGCTCAGAGATGATCTTGCTGGACGTGTGGCCACGGGGGGATTACCCGGGTGCCAGCAGCAGGTCACACAGATTAGTGACACTGTGGGGACAGCGGGGGGACACCACGGCCGCGCTCAGCCTTGGGACGGCTGGGGCTGCGCATCTCGTCCTGCACACAAACCATGGGCACAAAAAGTGCAAAACCTGCAACCCCTCGCATCAGCAGTTGAGATTTATTGTTGCTGATTTCCCTGTAGGTCCAAGTCAGGAATGTATTTAAATTTTCTATACAGTTCAAATGCATGCTGAAAGTTAAGCAGGCGCCAAGCGCTCCCCTGACACCGTGGGATGGCAGTGGGCTTGGGGTTTATTTTTCTTTTTGTATTAAATCGTGCGCTGTGGTGGCAGAAATAATGTAACTGAATTTACATGGCAATCTTTTCATCTGCAATGTAGCTCGTGGCTTTTGAGGGGAGGTAAAGCAAAATAACTAGTGTACGCAGTGAGGAGGCTGTCACCAACCCCGCTGCGGAACGGGGGATCATCACCTGCCTGGACAAATAAGTAGATTTTTCTGTCTTCTAGGGTACATCTTCCTTTTCTGTGCGTGCCTCTGTAAGGCCAGTTAACGTTAATGGGAGCTGTACACACAAAGCCAGCAGAGAACAGACCCTTACAGGACTCATTAGCTCTTTTTTACTCTGGCTTTCATTCATGTTATGGATTAGCAAGAATGTTAAAAAATGTGGAAAAGCAATGCTGGATGTTGCCATACCAAAGTGCTTACTTAATGAGCTGTAACGAGTCAGGTTTGAGAATTAATTGATAGGTTCATGAATAACTAGACCTCTGGAAAAATGACACAAAAGTGATGCGATGAGCCAGCTGTATAAATATCCCACCCCATGGTGCTGATCTCTTCTGCTCAGACAGTAAAATTCCCTGAGAAACGCTGTTTCCAAGGGAAAAAAAAACACTAGAAATTCCCATAAACTTTGCTTTTTCAACCTGCAAAGGGAGTCAGGCACAGGAGAAGGCCCAGAGCTTCTCCTTGGGACAATGATGTGACAATCGCTCATCTCCTGGGACAACGCTGCGAGTCCCAACCCTCCTCCAGCAAACCGAGCTGGTATTTTTAAGAACATTGCGTATTTAAGACAACTATGAGAAACCTGCAGCCTCTGACATCGTTTCCCTGGCCTAGGGATGCTTGATTTTTCCCACGTTATGGTGGGATAGCATGAGATGTGTTTTCATGTGTGGTCTCCCAATGGTATTTGAAGGGCCCTTGGTGAGGAAAGATCCTTTCCTGCTGCTGCTGCTCCCCGTGGGTTTGAGGAACGGAACTGCAAGGGGAAGGCAGGTTCAGCGGAGAAGCTGTTTCTCATCCTTGTCTTCCCGGGAGCGAAGGGCCTGGGTTGTATCAGAACAAGCACCAAGAACGTGCAGGTCAAACAGCGAAGCATCTGAATTCAACGTGTAGCCATGTGGATTAATTATCGGGATCATGGGAAAAATGAACCCAGTCAAAAAGGAATGGTGAAACCGTGATAAAGCACGCAGAGGTTGGGAAATCGCCCTCCTTTTTAAAGAAGTGAGTTTTGAAAACCTTAAACAAATGTAAGATTTAAATAGAAATATGTCCCTGTGCAGTAGCAATTGTTTCATCCCACCCAACATGAGCCACCTGGATATTTTGATATTCTCATCTTGCCCCCCAGGCCCCGTCACTTTGAAATTGGCTCTTGGGGTTGAGTTTAGCACTCTAAGTTTCGAAAAAGCAAGTAAGCAAAAAGACGAGGTTTTCTTTTTCATTTCTATTGTTGTTTCCAGTCCAGCTCTTTCATGCTATTTTTAGAGGCCTGTGCTTTAATGCTGCAGCATGAATTGTCGGGATTTCCCTTCGCTAACATAAAATAGCCGGTCTGCACTTTGGCATTAGCAGTCAGCCAGGAAATCCAAGCCTGCTGCCAAAAATGGGCCTCCTTTCATAAATCTGTATTGGTTTTAATTTCCTTTTGCAGCAGTGACACGCCAGATCAGCTGCGCTGGTTTCTCATGTCGTGCCATATAACATGACAGGCTTAACTGGAAACGAGAGACCAGATTTGTCTTTATTTGATTCACTGATGATACACACGGCTGGGAAACCCCGGTTTGCGAGAAATCGGGGAAGGGCCTGTTTTCTTATCCCTGTAAAGAACAACTGGCAGAAGGATGTTGTTCTACAGGGGGCTTTAAATGTTTGAAAAGACAAATGATGAAACATGTATGTCTAATTGCCTTTAATACCTTGACAGAATTATCTTTTACTGATCATACATCTATTACAAGGCAAGGAAGCTGTAATTGAGTAAGATAAAACAACTGAAGGATCCAGCGATCTGGATCCTCTTCTAGCCCTGTGAAACGGGACTCACTCTGTTGATCCACTTTTTGTGCGGTCTGCGAAGGAAAAAGGCTCCGTATAAATAACTCGTAATCACACTTCTCTCTGGATCAGAGCTAATTTCGAAAACACTCATGTCCTGTTGCTGCTGTGGCTGGTCTCTTCCTTTCCACCAGGAAGGTGTTACGTCGTAGGGATTTTGCAAAGCAACTTTTTAACTTCTATTTTTAAGAGTTCTGAAAGGCGATGCCGACATGTTAGTCATTGCCATCCTTAAAATAAACCAAACGGCAGCTCCAGGCACAGGGATGTTCAGGGTTAGCAGGGAACGGCCAGTGCGGGACATGGCTCGTACCGCTCCCTGCCAGCCGGGAAGGGTTCCTGCTGTGCACGGATCTGTCACCAAACCACAGCTGGTGCAGATGTGGCCCCGCAAGGACAGCGACAGCCCCTTCCTGGAACAGGGGT
This sequence comes from Streptopelia decaocto, assembly GCF_964273445.1. NCBI lineage: Eukaryota > Metazoa > Chordata > Aves > Columbiformes > Columbidae > Streptopelia > Streptopelia decaocto. The sequence goes on from NC_138660.1 coordinate 1,543,350, forward strand.
CGAAAGGGCTGTGGTTTATCTCCCCGGGGATGATCTGCCATCTTGGGGGGACAAAGTTTGGTGGAATGCTCCAGGGGAAGAGCTCCCCAGTCACCCAGCAAGTGCTGTGCTGGGGAAACTGGGATCTCTGGGTGACCTGTTGACACACACGGGCAAATCGAGTGTACTGCTGGCCACGCACGCAGAGCGTGAGGCAGCTACCTACGGAAAGATGAATTATTAGAGAGCTAAATTCATCTCCCAAGCAGATCCCTGGAGGCTAATGAAGTCACAGGGAATACACTGGCACAAACGCCCGAGTGCTCCTCACTGCACCGTGCTGCAGCACGAACACAGCAGCAGGTATTGCACTCGGTTTACTCCTCTGCAGTTTGGCCCATGGTAGAATCATAGAATCATTTTGGTGGGAAGAGACCCTTAAGATCATGGACATGCTGCGCCTGGCTCCGGATCTTTGAGCTACGCCCAGAGCCTGGTCTAAGGGGCTCCCCTTGGCGTGTGATGAGTTGCAGCTTGGGCTGGAGGTCAGGGTGAGCTCGGCCTCGCTGGTTTTGTTAGGCTGGAGCTGAGCAGACACAGCAGGCACTGCAGGGAGCAAATGCTTTGAGTTGCTGGAGGAAAACATTCAATAATCTTCCAGATGTATATAAAGCTGGTGGTTAGTGGCACGTTACGTTCTTGGATTGCTGACTACCAGACCATATTTACTTGCAAGGCTGTATTTCCACAGGCAGGTTTGCATTTGGCGACAAGTCCTGTTGATAGCAGTGCTGTCCCAGCCAGTGGGCGGCCCAAACCCAGCCCTGTGTTTCACTGCGAGGTCACCAGGGCTTCCTCTGCAGGCAATGCCGGGCTGCCCTGACCAGAAACCGCTCCTCTCACCCCATCTCCAGTCCTGAGTCACTTCCAGTCACCGGTTCTGCTGCCGAGGCCTCTCCTCCTTGTGAAACCGGCGGTTAATGCCGTGCCCAGCCGTGAGCAAGCGGGGCCAGCCCAGCGCCACGTGCGGGCCGCCCGCCCCGGGCAGCATTAACACCGCAACACACCTGGGAAAGCAGCAACACCGGAGACCTGAGGAGTTGCACAAAAATGAAGCAGAGTCACTGGTGCAGGATGTCTGACAGACATCCACACTGCGTGTGGACCGCCCACGGTCAAGGACTGTGCTTCTACCTGCCAGAAATCCTGCTCTTGTGATGGGGAAAAGGTGGTTAGATGAGCAGAGGTAATTCTCAGTGCAGAGAGCATCCCCTGTGCTGGATGGTTTTGTTTTTTCCCAGCTCCCATCCTGCTCATTTTGGGAACAGTGTGTCTCCCAGCAGCCGGGTGTTGTCAGCAGAGGGTCCTCATCTGTAAAACAAACGAGAGCCAGAACACAGAATTAAAACAAAGCCTCCACCCTTCTGCACCCCTGATAACTGGTCTTTCCGCCAGCCAAAGGTTTGCGAAAGAGGCACAGCAAGGCAAGGCAAGGCAAGGCAAGCACCACCCCAGCCGGCGGGGAAGCCTGAGCCGGGGCCGCATTCTTTTGGGGCAGGAACTGACTCTTATCGTTAGGTTTTTAGAGCACCAAGTACCCTGGACCTCAATGCTGATGGGGCCTCTAGGCGTGACAGCTGTACAAATATTTAATGTGCCTTTAATCGTGGGGTGGGGAATGTGATTTGCAGCCCCAATAGGAAGTGCTGATCCTCCGTGTGTGTGTGTGTGTCATTGTACTTAGAAGATACTACGCTGTGTATCTATGACAGTATCAACTAAGATACTGTGAAGTGCACTTGAAGGGATCTTGCACAACGAGCAAACAGCAGCAGGGGAGCGCTTTAATTCAACCCCAGCTCAGCAAGTAAAACAGCACGGAATCCCAAATTGCAGAGTCTTTTAGTTCACATGTGACCTGGGTTCAAGGAGGGGGGTTCCCGCAGGGGAATGGTGAGAAGGGGGAGCGCAGGGGTGGTGAGACGCTCTGTCCCAGGGAGCTGCTCCCGGCCCGCGGGGCTGTCAGGTGCCCGTTGGCCAACAGTGGGTTGGTGTGTCTGGAGAAGGCTTTGCGGGACAAAACCACAGCCTTTCCTCTCACATTTGGAAAGAAAAAGGCCATCAGGCAAAGGTCAGGAAGCTTAGCTTTGTGTAATTTTGTATTCCATGGGGAAGAAAAACATTGACTGCGAAAGGAGCCTGTAAACTGTAGGATGCGATATTTGTTCTTCTCAGCAGCTTTCCTGTGGGTAAGGACGTGACTAATCCCCAGTGACAGCCCCGTGCTCTGAGCCTGCTGCTCTTACTGGTGCAGCTGGGGACTCTGGCGCTTTTCACCACCACAACCTGAAACGAAAAGTCTTTTGCAACGGAATTGCTTCTGCAATGAAATGGAAGATTACTAAAGCTCTTGACACAACTGCTGGGAATAAACCGACTTTTATTTTATCCACGGTATTGTGAATAAATGGTGAATTATGTGTGGTATGACGTGGGCGTGTGTAGTTCTGAATGAAATGTGAATACCTTCAGTTTTAAGCCATGAGCTACTGCACGTTAAGATTCCCCCAGAAAGTGTGGCAGCACCCTGTTAGTCACACCAGTGAAACCCCGGTTTAAGCCTGACTTCCCAGCCCAGTTCATCTCGCACACGTTCCGACAAAATGGAGGTTGCACCTTGCTGTTCCGGATTCCCCAGGGAGAAATTTCACTCCCATGACAAATCTGGGCAACCTTCCAGTCTGTCATTGCTTGCACCTCAGTGGGCTCTCAGCAAAGAGAAGCCCATGGCTCCATCTTCGTGCCTGCCAGTATTTCACACCATAGAAAAGCTCTGGCAAGTTATATTGCCACGGTGGGTCAATGTGGCTTGAGCACTGTGGCCGCAGTTCACCAGAGATGGGTGCGAAGCTGCCGGTGAAATGTAAACAGGAAGAAAATATGCCTGTTCCCGTAGTGACTCCACAGTGACAGGGAAACGCTGTCCCATTTCACAATCACCTCTTTCTTCTCAGGGCCGGATTTGCTGTGTGTCCTGCCCAGGCCTGGCGCTGGCAGCTGAGACAAGCTGGGCTCAGCCCTTGGGGGCACTTTGCACTTTAGCTGCAAAACAGCTAAAACTCAGCCCGTCAGCACCGAGATCACACTGGGCCATCACCTACCCCAGTGTCTAGATCCCAGAAATAACCATCTGCGCACTTCAGTAAACGTTACCTATATTTTGGGTAACAAAACCCGGGCCCCTATTTTGGATGGGGCCCTGACCTTGCCCCATTTGAAGTCAATGGGTTTAACTGATGAGTGTACGAGGAAATGGGTTCTAAAGCTGAGCAAGAAAAATCTTTATCTTGTTTTCATCCAAGTTCCATGCACCAAGGTATGAGTACGACTTTGTGTTAACAAGGTTGTAGCAACAGCATGCAGCCAGCATACACGTGGTGTTATCTGTTTGTGGGAGATAAATTTCAATGGTCAGGCCATGCCATGGAAACACAACATTTGCATTTTCCTATCAGGATGTGCCAGGACATTATGCTGCAGTCGCAAATCATGAGGTAATAGCGTGAAGTGGAGGAAGGAGTAGGCTAATCTACTGCAAAGTAGTATATGTGGTTATTTAGTATTTTTAAAGGGTGCCCATAGTATCAGGAGATGGAGCGGAGCCCAAGAAACTGTTTCAACAGCAGATACCTGATACAATTTCAGGGCTTGCAAATGCAGACTCCCCTCAATATTCCCAATTCATATGGAGAATCCCATTCCCTTCGTTGTGGCCTGAGAGCCTGATGCATTGTTTTTGTGTGCTGGATCTCAGAATGATGTTCTGATCTTGACTCCTAGATCCAAGTCAGCCTCTTCATCCCCCTTGGTATGATGTGTCCTCTGAACATCCAGGCTTCCTTCATTGGTTTTTTATCTTTTCCTGTTTCACAATGACTCCATAGTTCCTTCATCATTGCCTGATATTTCTTCCAGTAGCTCACTAAGTCTGTAACATCTGTCTTGTTTCATCCATTCTCGCCCCCTTTCAATGGGAAGGGCTTGGTGTACAGACTCTATTTTGGCAGGACTTTTTGGGTGTTTTTTGTTTGTTTGGGTTTTTTAAGGGCAACAGTATAAACGTTTTCCTCCCTACAGATTCTGTGTTTAAATTAGGAAAATGCAGCTCAGTCTGCCTGTGGATGGGGGGAAGGGGAAAGATTTATGGGGCTTCTGAGTTCCCGTGGGAGTTTCCTCGCAGGCCCCTGGGAAACTGCTGAGTCCTGTGCCGATGAACCTCACCCTGATGGGAAAACTTCTCATTTGCCTGAGGAGCCATCAGATGTGTCACCATCATCGTAGCACCAGAGCATTCAGTGATCTTTTAGATATGCTGAGCCTATGCCCTAAAGATAAAGAACAAAACCTTGAACCCTTGTGCAGGATCTCCCAGGGGTTGGGTTTTTGCTTGGTCATTTCCTCCCCAGATCACGTCCTGCTGTCAGTCTGTCCGTGCCCTCCTGCCCGTTGTGCCTGTTCCTCATCCCTCGGCTGCTGAAGCTGCCCCTGTTCTCCGTCTTCCTTTCTCACTTCAGCCTCGTATCTGTGACGCTTTCCCTGGCACCCTTCCCAAGTTCTCTTGCTGCCAAGACAGACTCAGTGTGAGCTTCTTGTGTTGCCTTCCAAACCCTCTCCTAGCGTGGCAAATACACCCACTGTCCTCTGTACACACACGGCTGACACTGCCCTTGACAGCTCCTCACTCCTGGCACTCAGCTGCTGCTTAATCATCCAGATTCCTCTTCTGATTCACCCCATGTGCTCTTGCGGCCAAAAGCTCAACTCTGATTTGGCAATGTCACGACAAGAGCGCTGGCATCTCCTCCCTGAGGAACCGGCTCCTGCCTCGCGTGCCCCGCAATCATTAGTGCGCTCCTGTTCCACCCTCTATTCGGGCTGGCATCGCCGCGCTGTCAGAGCCCGGTGCCATCACCTCCCCTCCGCCTCCCCTTATGCTTTTCCTGATTTTATCATTTTCGTGTTGCTTCGGAGAGTTTCTCCAGAACGACCTGCCTGACCTTGACTCCCAGGTAGCCCTCACATTCAGATCTTTCCTCCAAACATCCTTCCACAGAGGCTCCTCTCCCTCCCGCCACGATCTCGTCCTTGTGACATTTGCACAGAGTGGGGCACGCAGGGCAAACCGAACAAATCCAGCAAGCGATACAGCCTGAAAACAGGAACTAACACGATGTGCACGCAGCACCAGAAATAACCTCGCTGCCGTGTCCTTCCCCTCACCCCCCGCCCCCCGCACGGCTCATGCCATCTCTGCTCCTCGTGTCACCCTCTGCTGCAGGACCCGCGATCGTCGCTTGAGCTCCGCTCTGCCCCAGCAAAACAACTGGAACCGCCAGCAGCTCCCCAGAGGAGTTATTTTCAGACAACGCTGCAAAAAAAAAACCTGCCTCCCCGCTCTGGTCTTTATTGAACGCATAAAAAGACAGCGTAAAACAAGAGGGCTGGTATAAAAGCGTGATTTTTCTTTTACCCAGGAAATGTTGCAGGTGCGGCACAACTATTCACCCTCACACACACCCCGGCCAGTCCTGCTTTGCGTGAAGAGAGTGTTGGTGTTTATCAGCCTTTCTCCCTGGCTGCCCACCGGCACGGACTTTGCTCCTCCGGGTTGGGATTTCTAAGCAGCGGGAGGTTTTCCACGTGTGTTTGAGAAGGTACAAAGCCTGCCGGCAAACAATGGAAATAGCTGGCTTATGACTGCTGCGTGTCACGCACCCCTTCCCCGCCTGTCCGTTTGTCCTTGGAGCTGCTCGTGCTGCCTGGAACCTGATCTCCAGTGGACCCGGTCGTTCAGGCTGGCACGCACCATGGCATGGGACATCAGTGTGGGACACTGGCGTGGGACACCAGCCTGGGACATCAGTGTGGGACACTGGCGTGGGACACCAGCCTGGGACACTGGTGTGGGACACCAGCCTGCTGCCATGCTACATGGGCAAGACATGGCAGACTCCAGTCTGGCCTCCCTGTCCTGTGGGAGCTGGAGGTCCATGAGCAGGGGACGCAGATTTTGGGACAGGAGGGCTGCTCACAGAGGGGAAATAGTTGCTTCAGAGCGGAGTACGGCAGGAGCAGCCATACTGTGCTTCCCTTCAGGGTCCCCTGCCCGTGAGTGGGTGGGCTGGCAGCAACATGGTGCCTGCTAGGTTGTCCTCATCACCAGCACAGACTCTTCTCACCCCCAGGACTGGATCTGCTCAGCCCCAAAACCACAGGCTCCCCTCTTCACACTTCCCCCAGGACTGGATCTCCTCAGCCCTCCCTAAGGATTAGGTCTCCTCAGTTCCTCCATGACTGCATCTCCTCAGCCCACGCTGTGACAGTGTCTTCTCAGACACCCCCAGGACTGCATCTCCTCAACATCCCCCCAGCACAGGCTCCCCTTAGCCACCTAAAACTGGGTCTCCTCAGCCCCCCAGGACTGGATCTCTTCAGCTCCTCCATGACTGCATCTCCACAGCCCCTTCAGCACAGGCTCCCCCCAGGACAGGCTCCCCTCAGCCCCCCAAGACTGAATCTCCCCAGTCCCCTCAGGAATGTATCTCCTCAGCCTCCCCTCTCATAACCGCATCTCCTCAGCCTCCCCAGCACTGGATCCCCCCATCACTCCCCAGCACTGGATCCCCCCCATCACTCCCCAGCACTGGATCCCTTCAGCCCCCCAGCACTGGATCTCCTCAGCCCCCCCAGCACTGGATCTCCTCAGCCCCCCAGGACTGGATCTCCTCAGCCCCCCCCGCACTGGATCTCCTCAGCCCCCCCACACTGGATCTCCTCAGCCCCCCAGCACTGGATCTCCTCAGCCCCCCAGCACTGGATCTCCTCAGCTCCCTCAGCACGGCTCCCCTGTGCTGCCCTGTCCCCAGGCTCCCCCGTCAGGCTGCCCTGAGCCCCCGAGGGCTGGATCTCTCAGTCCCCCGCACACGCTCCCCTCATGGGGCACAGCCGGCAGCAGGGAGGGCTCACCCCCCTCTCCACCGCCCTCCCTCCCTCCCTCCCTCCATCTCCCGGCCGCTGCGTGACGGCCGCCTTCCCCCCCTCCCCGCGGTGATCCGCGCTGATCTCATCGCCGCACGACACCCTTCCCCGGCACGTTAGGCGGCCATCGCGTGAGAGGCGCCGGGCGCCCGTCCCGCCGCCCCCCCGCCGCCGCCGCCGCCATCACGCAGGGGGAACATATGCCGGCAAGGCGCGGCCGGGCGGCCCCCCATCGCCCCGATCAAAGGCGCTGCCTTCCCCGGCTCGCTGTTAATGCCGCTCCTAATTAAAGACCTCCGCGGGGGGCGAGCTGCCCTTCACACGCAACCCCCCGGCGGGGCGAGCCCGCTGCCAGCCCGCAGGCTCCGCGCAGCGCGTTATATTTATTCTTATAAACCCCCAGCTCTTGGAGAAGAGGAGACTGAGGGGGTGACCTCAGTTATCAATAATGTAATGGTTATCAATATGTAAAGGGTGTTAGGAGGATGGAGCCAGGCTCTTCTCGGTGACAACCAGTGACAGGACAAGGGGCAATGGGTGCAAACTGGAACATTTAAATAGGTTCCATTTAAATAGGAGATTAAACTTCTTCACAGTGAGGGTGGCAGAGCCTGGACCAGGCTGTGGAGTCTCCTCTGCAGACATTCCAACCCGCCTGGACACCTTCCTGTGTAACCTCAGCTGGGTGTTCCTGCTCCATGGGGGGATTGCACTGGATGAGCTTTCCAGGTCCCTTCCAACCCTGACATTCTGGGATTCTCAGAGTACGCGAGTTCACACATTCCCACAGCCCCCCCCCCAATTCCCACGCGAGACAACCCCTCCATCATCCCCCAGCTCGCCGTGGAGCACGAAGGGGTTAAGGTGGGGGGGTGATGCTGGGCCATGCGGCTCCGCTCGGCTGCCAAACCGGGGATTAGGGCTGCAGCGCAGCGCGGAGCTCGGCACGCAACGTGGAGCGGGTCACGGCGGTGACACACGCGAGGGCGAGGGGGGGCGGCCACCCCGGGACCGCGCTGCAAAGCCGGGGAGGGGGGGGAGGGACCGGGGAGGGCACCGGGCGCCCATTCGGGCGCCCGGTGCCCTCCCCGGTCCCTCCCCCCCCCCCCCGGCTTTGCCTCTTATTGCACCAGCTCCCACTCATGCAATTTTTTTGCTTAAAAAAATACCACATTAGTGATGCTTTTGCAAGAGACTGAACCTTTGCAGTTACGAGCGAATCATGCATAAGTTAAATCAGGTTAACGAGGCCTTGGGAAGGTCACCTTGCTTTTCACAATGGCCCTTTTCCAGTTTTTAGTGGCGGTCCCTAATTTTTTTTTGGTTTTTTTTTGGAGGTGTATCTTATGTATAAGGCTTGTTGGAAATTCTTTGTGTAGGAATTGCTTTGGGCATATAGAAAATGCTTTGGGCATATAGGAAATTCTTTGTGTAGGAATTGCTTTGGGCATATGGGAAATTATTTGGGTGTGTAGGAATCGCTTTGGGTATATAGAAAATGCTTTGGGTATGTAGGAGTTGCATTGGGTATATAGAGAATTCTTGGGGCATATAGGAGTTGCTTTGGGCAGATAGAAAACGCTTTGGGCATATGGGAAATTCTTTGGGTGTGTAGGAATCGCTTTGGGTATATAGAAAATGCTTTGGGTATGTAGGAGTTGCATTGGGTATATAGAGAATTCTTGGGGCATATAGGAGTTGCTTTGGGCAGATAGAAAATGCTTTGGACATGTAGGAATTGCATTGGGCATATAGAAAATGCTTTGGGTATGTAGGAATTGCATTGGGTATATAGAGAATTCTCTGGGCATATAGGAGTTGCTTTGGGCAGATAGAAAATGCTTTGGACATGTAGGAATTGCATTGGGCATGTAGGAATTGCTTTGGGTATATAGAAAAGGCTTTGGGCATATAGAAAATCCTTTGGGCATATAGGAATTGCATTGGGCATATAAGGAATTCTTTGGGCATACAGGAATTCCATTGGGCATATATGAATTGCATTGGGCATATAGGGAATTCTTTGGGCATATAGGAGTTGCTTTGGGCATATGGGAGTTGCTTTGGACGTACAGGAATTGCTTTGGGCATATAGAAGGTGCTTTGGGGACCGCGGGGACAAGGCAGATGGCCGCTGCGGCACGGCTGATGCGATGCGGTAAGACTGAGTCTCAGCAAAACCTCTTTTTTTCTGGCCCGTGTCGAAGGGGCCGCACATCAAATAACCCGCGATGAAAAGGAGCAGGGCGGGGGGGCAGGACGTGAAATTAATTCCGTTGAAACGGGGTTATACTGAAAGCTCCCAATTCTCACATCTTGTCCTGATTTATTTATTTTTATTGCTTCGCTGTGCGCTCGGATGGATTTCATTGCGAACTGGCAGCGCAGCCCCGGTTCAGCCGGAGGCCGAGCACATGCCTGGGTCCTGACATGCGACTGACCGAGGCCCGGGCTGCGCTTTGGGGGGCGATAAATAAGATAAAACCAAGACTTTGCAGTAAAACCGGGGCGGCGTTCACGCCGTTTTCCTCCCGCAGAGCCAGCTCCTGGCCGTGCAGCTCCGCCCGTGCCTAGTTATTAATTTTAAACGGGGTTCGTTGCACCGGGGCTGCGGGGTGACCCGAGGCACCCCAGAACCTCCGCCCCCCCCCCCCAAATTCCGCCGCTTTCGCGCTTCCCGCCCTCTCCGCGCATGCGCGCGCGCCGCCGGCCACGTGACGCGTTGCCGTGGTGACGGAGGAAGCCGCGGTAAGAAAATGGCCGCCCCGGCTGTCTCCCCTCAGCTCGGCTGCTTTCCCGGGCCTCGCTCCCCTGCCTTGCCCCGCGTCCCCCCGGCCGCTCCAGCCCGCCTTGTCTCGTCCCGTGTCCCCTCTCCCTTCGCGGGGTCCCGGCGCTCCTGGCAGCCCTGTCCCCGTGCGGGCGGTGAGGGGTGGGGAGGCCGCGGGCCCGGCCGGGGCCTGCGGCGTGGGTGTGTTTGCATTTCCGCGCGTGGGCCGGAGGAAACGTGTGGTCCCGTTGCTGACAGCAGGTTCTGTCCCTCCCTGTGACCTCCGGCAGTTCCCCTGACCCCGCCGCAGAGTTTCGGGAAGCCATGGAGCGGCACATCCCCACTCACGCACTGCCAGAGGAGATTCGAAAGGTATGAAACAGTGGGAGTACAAACCCAAACCGTTTAGAGATGAGATACTCCAGTAATTTGGGGGTATTTCACTGGCCTGTGAACACTGGTACGTTATCTGGCACATTTTGGGCCTGGTTTTAGATTGAGTGTGTTTTAGGTTTTGTCATTACATAGGAAGTGTAATTGCACTAGGAACACTGTAGAGGAACATGCTCGTTCTGTAACGGCGTTGTCACTCCAAGCTTCAGATTTTACTCCATATGGCATGTTTTGTTACCATAAGTTTGGAACAACTGCAGAGCATAACATGTAATTGTTCCAAAGGAGTGTCAATACAAATAGGAACAGAACATTCCCCTTCATCTTTCCTTGTATCTTCTCTTTGTGTGTGAGGCTGTTCTTTTGTTTGGGAGACAAATTATTCCCAAAGTAACAATGCTGCTGTTTACATGGATTAACTTTTGGGGAGGCCTCTTCTATGCGATGATGCACACAAGTGGAACACTTTGTGTAATGCTGAGGTTTTTACTTAGGCAATAAAACACCCTGCTGTCCTCATTTTTTTTGTATGTGTCTAATAATCAACAAGGAATTTAGAATTTTTAAGTACTAGCACAGCCTGGACAAATTCTCCCTGGAACAGTCCAGGAAACTGTTGGGATGATTTCTGAGCCGTCAATGATTATTTCTGAGAATTCAAGGAGGAAAGCAAACGTTAGCTGTGTTAGGATAGGAATTGCATGTGAAACTTGGGCCTTCGTTATCCTCAGTTCAGGGCTATTGAGGTGTCAGTTCTGAGCTGCAGGCTTTAGGAAGAATAACATTACTGAAGGAAATCTAGAAAAATGGAAAAAATAGTAGCTTAAAAATCCTCTTCTTCTGAGAAAGGGCGATAGAACTGGGTTTACTTGTTCTAGAAGATCGGTGAGGGCACGGTAACAGTAATTGTGTGTGTAGGAAGATGGTTGTCCTTCATTTCCAGCTGC